>NC_140794.1:69804233-70484233 GCF_037176805.1 Vigna unguiculata
ATTGACTTACATAGGTCCGCCCCACACAAGCCTGCAACTTGCAGGGCTAGCCCACTTACCAAAATAATGTTAGTTTTGATGCACCAATATTTCACAACCAAGAGCAAGGTGAATTGGTTTCGCAAATCTTTTGTTGTTCTTTTCACTCTAAAACCAGTTTTAAATGAAATCCTAAATCAATTGATAAGACGAATTTAAGAATGCATATTGTTTGATATACTTAACAAAATGTAAAAGATAAAGAAAAGATAGCATAAGAGACACCAAGTTTTATACTGGTTCGATTCAATTGAATCTACATCCAGTCTCTAGCTATCCACACTAGAAATTTCACTATAACATCAATAGTTAGGACAATACAAGATCCACCTATATATTGCCTACACCCTAGATACACACATACTCTGTATATTTTTTACATTAAATAACAAATTATAATATACAGAACACTACTAAAAATAAGTATATAAAACGAATGAATTAAAACAATAAAACCTGATTTTTGTTGTCAAGAAAGTAAACTTAATAGTAAACTTGTAATATTTTGAAGTCTCAAGCATCTTCCTCTTTCTCAAGTTTTGACTTTTTCACAAACGTGCAGAGTTTATTTTAAAATTAATCACTAATAAAAATAATTCAAACAAATTATTGTTCTTCTCAACTCGATAGTAAATGAGCAAGATATATGAAAAAAAACTCTAGAAACCCGTAAATCGAAAAACACTAAAAAAATAAAAGGGGGCAAAAGAAAAACGCATTTAAAATTTCAATACAAATGCAAAACAAAATAAAAATAACAACAACACAAATAAAAAAAAAAACATACTAACCAGGAATGATGATGAAAAAAATTGGTAAACACGGACATAAGATTCAAGGAATGTCATATGCTAAAATCTTAAAAAATTTGACTTTTAGGAGAGAAGAAAGTAAAAAGATACAAGAGAATTCACGTATAGATAAAAAAAGAAAATAAAATACAGATTGATGATAAAGAATAAAGATATTTAATCATTATTTATTTCGTAAACAAAATTATAATTTACTAAAAATAGTTTTAACTCATTAATTATCATTTTGAATACGAATAAAAATTATCAGACAATAATAATTTAATTAAATTTTATTTTCAAACATAAACTTATAATTAATTGAATAGAACTATATTAGTAATAAAATATTTTTTTTGATTTTTTTTCTAAAACATAATTTTATTGATTAATTTAATAAAAATATATTAATAGTAAAAAAAATTGAAACCTTTTTTCTTAAATATAATTTTATAATTAATTTAATAAAAGAAATATTAATAATATACTTTTTCTTACTGAATGTTTAAAATAAGTGATTTACTTCTTTTATCTCGAGCCGACTCCGATGATGGAACCATTCAAAATGACAGATAAATTTCTTCTATTAGTATTATGCTTAGGTTAGCTCTTTTTGTTAATGAAAAAAAAATGTATCAGCGAAAAAAAAAAACACCATCTTTTACTATATTTGGAACAAGAGAAGAAAAAAAAAAGATAATTGTTTGAATGACTTACTTTGAAACAAGTGACCTCAAAACAAATAATGTATATATATTAAAGGATAAAAACAACAAAATATTTAGGGCAAAATTAAAACACGATGATGCGAAATGACTGTGATAAACTAGGCATTGTGCTTTTAGATAAGGAAAATATATATTAACAAGTTTTTTTTTTTTTTTGACAAAATTTAACAAAGTACTAAATAAAAAAATTATTACCTTTTTTATTAAAAAATAAAAATTTAACTTACTTTAATCTTATTTATAAAAAATTTGTCAATTTTGTCAATTTTTGTTGTTGTCAAAATCTCATTTTCCTTTCGATAATATCAATAAGTATATATGACTCCGCCCTTTTTCTTAATATTTTCTGTAATAAATGCAAATATTAAATGATTCTTGGAAAAAGTTAAAGTATTAAATAAAACATCAATATTAAATATAAAATAAATATTTGATAATATTTAAGACATTAACATTTAAAAATAGACTAATATCTATATTTATTAAAGGAAATATTTTTTTGACCAGAACATTAAGTTATAAATGTATCAGAAAAATAGTAATGGCAGAAGGAAAAGATCAGTCTGTTAAATAAAATAAAAAACAATTAAAAAGCTCAAATCATTATAACTATTATAACGGGATGAGTTTAATTTTTATGCCAATCAATAATAATCACGATAAGGATGTTTTTCAAGATAATTATTATAAAAATTGATAAATTTATTGGATGACAAGATAAAATTATTTTTACTATATATAAACTGTTTTCTCTTTCATTATAATTAGTTTTCATTAGGCACACAAATTATTATTATGAAAATGCTTTAAATTAAGAAGCAAATGTTCAACGACAATGAATAAAGAATAAAGCAATATATGCTCAAAAAGGGAAACAAACTGGAAATACATGTTATTTAGCTGCTGAAGATAAATGTGAACGGAATAATATATAAATATTTATTTTCCAATTTTATATTTTATTTTTTCTCAATTAACATTGAGTGGTTTTTGTAAAAAATATTAACATTGACTAGCATATTGGGAACCTCGATTTATGGAAATCGTGAATTTTGTTGATTATGATTTCTAAAAAACAACTGAAGTATATGCTTTTTGTATTTTCTAATTTTTTTTACTCAACCCATATATTTCAACTGGAACGGAAAAAATCAGTAAAATACTTCATAACCATTTTATTGAAATAAAAATATTATGTTTTTTATTTTTACAACATAATTTTAAATAATGTATAATAATAAATAAATGAAAATATATTGTAAAAAAATTGGAATGAGGTGGAAAGGGTGAAAAAAAAACAGAATATGAAATGAAGTTGATTGAATTAAGAAAGAATGAGTATATTTAAATAAAAAGTTTATACTAAATATAATTGATGTGAGTAATCTTCTTTTGATTTTTAACTTAATAATATTATATTAATTAATTATTTTATCATATAAATAAAAAATATAAATATTAATAAAGATTTAAAAACATAATCGATTGTGTCTTAATATATAAGATATACATGAAACCGTAATCAATTAAGTTATAATGTATAATCAATTATGTTTTTGGTTTTGGTAAACTCTTACTTTTACATGAAGAAAGTCTTTTTTTTTTCTTTCTTTTTTTAACTTGTGTTTTTTAAATGACTGTTTCAATATTTTAATGTACTCTTCTACTCTTTTAAAAGGAGTCTTATTAGGCTGTGTCAATAGAAAATAAAATTTTTAAACATATTGACTTAATAAATTTAGAAAAACTATTACTAAAATAAAATATAATAAATTTGCTTACATTAAACTAAAGTTTAACATAGTATATTGAAAATAATATAATAAAATCAGGGTAAGAAGAAATTAATTAACTTATACAAAATATTGCAAAGGAGAGGATGTAAATAGATATGTATTTGTGTTGTATTCCACTCAAAATTGTTACTTATCAAATCAAATATATTTTATTTATAGTTATGTCCCGTAAATAATACTAATCAATAGTTGTTATCCGTATCATTATACAGAAAGATTCACTTTTTTTCTAATATACATTTTATTTTTCAATTTTATTCTTAATAAATTGTTTTTAAAATTAAAACAATTATTTTATTAATATTATGTTTTTTAAAATTTTATTATTATTTTTTAATTTGACTTTTCTTTTTAAATTTAACTATTTTCAAAATTAAAATAACTATTTAAAAGAATACCTCTAAAATAGATAAAAATGATTTTTTATCGTAATAAATTATTTATATTTATTATTTTTTTATCATAGAGAAAACACACGTGGGTTTTTCACAATGTTAAAAAGTTCTAAAATAACAGTTACAGATAGTAATGTACTTGAGGAGAGTTTTCCATCCCATCCATGAATTGTAAATGATGTGAGATCCTTAATAGGAAAAGAAAAATGTATATTATATATTATAGAAATCCAATTGGTTAAACCACTTTCCCTTCCTCGAATGCATGCGTATCTTATTCAGGGAAAGGACGAAGGATATCAAAGGTTTCAGATCCACGTGCTTAAATATCACTGGTAACAAAGGACCGTCATTCGCAATCCTAAATTTCACAACCCAATAAATATATATACAAAAATAAATAAAATTTTGTCTCTACTTTCTCATACAGGTGTGTTTCATTGCTGACCACTTTCAATTTTAACTAAAGCCCTGAGTTCATGTTTTTCTCACGCAATCATATTGTCATCATCATCATCACAATATATCTTTTGATTTTTGTTTTTCTCGCAGATTTTGGTTTCAGATATCGCGCCGCATTGGTTCGGTTTCTCAATTCTGATTGCAGCAGAGTGTTATGCTTCTATCGATTTTTCACCTAAATTAATTTCTGATCAGGTTTGTTTCATTCGATTGAATTTGTATGCGGTGAATGAATTCGGATTTTTTTATTTATTTCTGCGTCATTCCTCGTACACTCGAAGTGTTGTGGTTGTTTCGTTTTGGTCCCTTTTTTTTTGAATGCAATTGGAACTCTGGTTTGTTTCTTGATGCTTTGGGAGCAATGGATGTTGTCGGCTTGACTCGGGTCAACTCCATTGGGTTTGACTTTAAATGGTGTCTGGAGAGGTATTTTCCCTTCTGAAAACATGTATTCAATTCTTTTCTGGAATTCATAACGGGATACATTTATTAAGAATGGATTTGTTACATTATTAGTCCGTTTCTTGTTTTCTTTATAGAGTCTAACATATCTGGAAAACCTGCTACCTTGCTGATTCGTTATGGTCATCGAATTTATATTGGGGGGTTCTTTGATTCACAGCTTCCTTTGCTCTGTGTATGAAGGTGTTTGTAAATTTTTGCTGGCTGTATGTATAGATATAGGAATAGGATTTGGTGTTCTATTCTGATAATACTTGTTGTTCAGATTCTATGAAAGATTGGAATGCTAGTGCTCAGATGAATGATAATCTGTATTGAGATTTTGTAATGATTTGATTGTATTTTCAATTTTGATTTTGCAGTAACAATGGAGGTTGCTGTCCCAAGAAAAGAACGGTCAAAAGCATCGAAAACCGAGGATAAGCCGGAATTGTCCAGATGCTCTAAAGTTTACGGAAAATCGAAGAGAAAAGCTGGAGAAATCTCTGAGAATGGTGATAAGAAATCCGAACTGAAAGGGAAAGAAGGTAGGATGTGTTTAAAGAAGAATTTAAGGGTGACTAAAAAGAAGAGAGAGGTTCGAGAAAACTGCATGTTTGATAATATACAACCAAAGTTAGATGCGAAAGAAGATTCTTGTTCACCGAGGACAAGAAAACTACCATGCAAGAGAAGAGGTGAGAAACAAAAGCTTACTGTCTCAAACAAGAAAAGGAAATATGAAGATGATCTCTTGATTGATGATTTAGAAGATGAAGAAATGCTTGTTCTCTTAAGAGCAAAGACCAGGACCAGATCGAGAAGAATGAATGATGTGAAGGTAGCCATCTTTCTCAGCACCTTAAAGAGATGGTGTAATACATCATATTTCGATAATGCTAACTCATTGTCTTGAACAGGATGTTGAACAAAAGCCCCGAATTTGTCATCAATGCATGAAAAAGGAGAGAACACTTTTTGTGCCTTGTACTAAATGCCCGAAAATGTACTGTATGCAGTGTGTGGATAAATGGTATGTATGACATTTAATTAACCAATTATGCTGAAGGATTATGTGCTTGTTTGTGTGGTTTAGGATTTATCATTACTAAATAGTGCTGTTTGTGACTTTTACACACAGGTACCCTGATATGACAATAGAAGAAATTGCTGCAAGTTGCCCGTTTTGCCAGAAAAACTGCAATTGCAATGTTTGCTTGCGCGCAAGAGGAATGATTAAGGTTTGATTTGTTCTGATATCTACCCTAAATTAATTTCCATGATGAAAAAAAAGTTCATATATTATAATTGTATCTGCACAGGTAATTTTTTAATTTCTTTTTATATCTACCTTCAGACATCTAACAGGGACATAAATGATTGTGAACAAGCTCAGTATCTGCATTATATGATCAACTTACTCCTACCATTTTTGAAACAAATCTGTCATGAACAAAGTCAAGAGGAGCAGATTGAAGCTAAAATACTAGGTTTTTTAATCTTCTCCTTTAAGTTTTGTGTTATCACATTGAAAAAAATCACCAACACTAAACTCTTCTGTTAGGAAAACCTTCTTTTGAGAAGGAAATACCTCGAAGTCTTTGTGGCAACGATGAACGTGTCTATTGGTTGGTGCCCTCTTTCTAAAGATACTAGTTTGATTCTTTACAAGTTTTATAATATCTCATGTTTACTTTTTTCATGGAACAGTGATCATTGTGCTACTTCAATTATTGATCTTCATAGAAGCTGCCCCAATTGTTCCTATGAACTCTGCCTCAGTTGTTGCCAAGAAATACGTGATGGAAGCATTACACCTCGGGTGGAGCAGAAGTTCTCATATGTGAATAGGGGCTATGATTATATGCATGGTGGAGACCCTCTACCAGTGTCTAATGATATCAGGACATCAGAATGTCAAACCAAGCTATCTAATGTGTGGAATGCTAAGAGTGATGGAATCATCAGATGTGCACCAAAGGAGTTGGGGGGTTGTGGCAGTGCTGCATTGGAGCTGAAACGTGTCCTACCAAGTGGGTGGATATCTGAATTGGAAACCAAAGCTCGCAGTACGCTGAAAATTTGGGAAGATGAAAACACAACTCTTCAGCTAGAAAAACCAGTATCAAGCTACACCTCTTTGAGAAATGAAGCTGTTAAAGAAGACATAAGTGACAATAATATGCACTGTTCAGAGTCAAGTAGCATTCAGAAGGAAGGGTTGTTACTTTTCCAAAAGCATTGGGCTAATGGCGAACCAGTTATAGTTCGTGATGCCCTTAAACTGGGTACCGGTCTGAGTTGGAAGCCGATGGTAATGTGGCGAGCATTATGTGAAAATAGGGTTTCAGAGGTCAGTTCAAAGATGTCAGAAGTGAAAGCCATTGATTGCCTGGCTAATTGTGAGGTCAGTATTGCGGAGCTTCAATTTCCATCTTCTGAATTCCAAGTGTAATATTTTTAGCTTGTGTCTCGTGCAACATGCTATATTAAATGAGTGTTCACCCTTCTAAATTTATGCAGGTAGAAATCGATACTCACACATTTTTCAAAGGTTATATTGAGGGAAGAACATACAGAAATCTGTGGCCAGAGATGCTGAAGCTAAAAGACTGGCCCCCCTCTGATAAATTTGAAGATCTTTTGCCGCGCCACTGTGATGAGTTTATTCGCTCATTGCCATTCCAAGAGTACAGCGATCCTCGGAGCGGAATTCTCAATCTTGCTACGAAGTTGCCAACCCATGTCCTAAAACCTGACATGGGTCCGAAAACTTATATTGCCTATGGGATTAAAGAAGAGCTTGGTAGAGGCGACTCTGTAACAAAGCTTCACTGTGATATGTCAGATGCGGTATGCATCAAGCTTCCTTAGTCTGTAATTTGGTTGTTGCTTATGCAGTGGTTAGCCAATTTCATTTCATTTGAGTTTTCTACACACACACAATTATACATACATACTCTTCATTCTTTACTAAAACGCACATTGGATTGGACACTCAGTTTCAATGAGAATTCTCTTTTCTTGTTTGTAGATGCTGAGAAGGAACAAGATTATATTAGTTTCCCCCATTTCTTATGTCACTGGTTTCAAATGGAAACATATTGGCTTATATTCTTGTTTGGTAATTGTCATAGGTCAATATTTTAACCCATACAGCAGAGGTGATGTTAACTGATGAGCAGCACTTAGTTATTTCAAAGTTGAAAGAAGCACACAAGGTACAAGATGAGAGAGAGCAGTGTGATGAAGAGAGGGTTACCGACAGCCTGAATTGCCGAACTTTCAAAGACAACAAAGTACAGATAGAAAACAAGGTAGTTTTAGAATCCAAAGACATAGAGAAGCGTCCTATTGAAATTAATGGAAAGTTCTTTCCAAATGATGTACATGAAGAGGTCGCTTCTGCTATAGAGAATGAATCAACGGAAACAGGCAGTGCTCTATGGGATATCTTTCGGAGAGAAGATTCTAAGAAGTTAGAAACATATCTCATAAAACACTCAAAAGAATTTAGACACACTTATTGTTCTCCAGTTGAACAGGTATAAGAATTGTAACACTTTACATTTTCGCTTATCCTTATTCTCTTATGCCTGATGCTCAATTCAAGTTATTTATTAACTAGGTTGCACACCCAATTCATGACCAATGTTTTTATTTGACATGGGAGCACAAGAAGAAGCTGAAGGAGGAGTTTGGTTAGTACAAAGAAATTGCATACAATATTTTCTCAGTGCCTGTAATCGGTTACTTATGGGAATCTTGACTTTTAGGTGTAGAACCATGGACTTTTGAGCAGAAACTTGGGGAAGCTGTCTTTATTCCTGCTGGATGCCCACATCAAGTGAGGAATCTCAAGGTAAAATATGCAGATACATGTTGGACTAATTTTCTGAAATAACTTAGTTGTTTCTGTTGTTCTAATCACCGTCTCAAACCTTGCACAGTCATGCACAAAAGTTGCGGTAGACTTCGTGTCTCCGGAAAATATCCATGAGTGTCTGCGTTTAACTAATGAGTTTCGCCAGCTTCCCAAGAACCACAAGGCCAGGGAAGATAAGCTTGAGGTAGTTTGCTTCTAAATTGTATTTCATTGTGTCTCTTTTATGATGTATGCATCAAAATAAGTAGCACGTTTATTTGGTGATGTTGAACAGATAAAGAAGATGATAGTTTATGCCATTGATGAAGCTGTCAGAGACCTAAAAGCTTTACTGAAGTTTTCATGACTGGCCGAAGGCTGCTTTCGAAAAGCTACTTCATTTTTCTTTGGTTGCTGATACAGGTTGTGTATATTAAGTGTCTAGATAGAAATTGTTAAGAATGTTCATTGCAGAGTTATAGTCTAGATATAGAAAATTGTGAAGTTAGAATTCTTTATAATTGGAGAGCTGAAGGCACTCACAATTTGATGTTTCCCATTTTGACAATAATGTGGGAATTTTTTTGTCGGAGTTACGTTTTAGATGACAATTGAGTGTTTCCTGTTTTGGTAATAATGTTGGAACTCTTTTGTCTTACATTTTTTATGACAATTCTCAGTTTTGTAGACAGATAATAATGACCAGAAGAGTAACAAATGATTAATGAGAATTATTGTATTAGTTGGCGAAGAAAATTCAAGTAGACTGTGATTTATCTTGCAACCTTTGTGATTATAATTGAGCCTTTTGTGAGCTTGTACATTCGTTCTGATAAATAATAAGGATGTCAAAAATACGACTAACAGATGGTTTCTACAAATGTTTAATGACACTTCAACATCTTGCAGTGTTCAGAATCATATAGAATTATTACTAAAAATTAGGCGCCTGTTAGAATCAGAATCATATACAAAAACATCAAATGGAATTTACTCTTTTTATGAGTCTAAAACCACTTCCTCAGTTATGAAAGAAGTTAAAGAAGTTAAGTTACCTCATTCATTCTATCTCATAAAATTGATGTCAGTATAACTATTATTTTTGTTCTGTTTTAGACGTTGCTTGCATATGCTAATAATTATGATTTTTACATCTTTAACATGATTTCTTTTGTTTTAATCAGTTTCAAACAAGCTACAGATTCATGTTCGTGGTAAATATTTTATTATTGTTTAAAAGTTTGAAGTATTTTTTTATATTATTTTAATTACATTTTTTCTTATAAAATCCGTAACCCTTTTTTCTATTATTTAGAATCTGTTAACTTATATTTGAGCGTTTAACGAGGAGGAGCTGTAACCATGTACGTTATTTTGTTTTGTTGTTGTGTAACCTTCTTGTGGAAAAATATTTGGGAACTTATAATTATAAATAAATATTAGTTGTTTAGAAAAGCATATATTATAGAGATCCTTACTTGTAAAGAGAATATTAACTAACAGTTATTTCTTTATTTTTTTTTTATAATTACTTTCTCGTTTTGATTGAAAAGTTACAAGTATATCTTTACTATTATTTTTGTTTTAATCAAGTTTAAATTTTTGAAATATTGACTTTGCGTCTTTCATCGTACAAATGGCCTTAAAAATGTCTTATATGTCAAATTCTAGTTTTTTTTGTTATTTTTTTTAATTCTTTTACATAATTTTTGTTGTTAATGTGTCAATTTTATGATGTGACATATGTCAGTTTTTAAACATGTACGTTTCATTCAGGTTTAATAATTTTTTTTAAATAGAATATTGTTGTTTTTATATCTATTGATATTAAATTTATTATTTATATAAATATTATATTGATATTTTTTTATTGACATTAATCTTTTATTAAATATTTATGAAATTATTTTTAAATTAAATAAAAAATATAATTTGATTATATTTTTAAATATTATTTGATTATATTTGTAAGCCCCTTTTTCAGTATATAGAGTTTGGGCCTGGCCTTTTCGGAGGTCCAAGGCCAGCCCTTCAGTAGGACACCCTACTCTAACAGCCCCTCACAGTTTCACTTCATCTCTGTTTCAGAAAGGCAGCCTTCCCCTCTCAACTTCTCTAAGAAAAGCAGGAGCTCTGCTAGGGCAAAGTCCGTTTCCCCTCAAAGTGAATCGAACCGCTTCCTTGTAAGTACAGATCGAAACTCAAGCTCTTTCGTTGTCCCTTTTAATGCACTAAGTTGGTCTTAAGTTGGTTCTGCCCCTAATCTCGTCCTACGTTTGATCTACGATGTTTACAGTTCCTTATAGCTGCTCCGTTCTCTCTTTGTGTGCCCTTTTTCCCTCAGCTCCGTTTACTCGAGGTAAGGGAAGCTAGGTTCTTTTCGCGTTTTTGAAATATGTGGTTTGTTTTCGTTTATGTTTTATGCTTAAATGATTGGAAAATGTTAGTTTTGGTATATTTCTGAGTTAGGGGTTCAAATATTCATGAAACTGTGATGTTTGACGTCTTTTTTCCTATTCTGATGCGTCGCACAGTCGCTGGGCGAGTTCCTTGACTCGCTGGGCGACTGGGTATTTTTCTGATATGCGCAGTTTTAGTAAAATTGAATTTTCTGACTCATTAACCGTTGGATTGAGCTCAAATTTTGACATTTGGTTCACAACATGCTATTTTATGGTTTGACCGGTTGGATCGTCAATTAGATATCTGTAGCTTGAGAAATGTGTCACGCATTACTGCAATGATTTTGGTTTTATGATAATAAATTTTCTTTGGAATTTTGGTGTAAGAGTTATGGTTGTGGATTATGCTTGATTGTATGGAATTGCAGGTACTTAAATTTTGGCACACATTTATTTGGGATGAATACTATTTTGTGATATATGTATGTCTTGGTATGCATTTATAAAGTATGAGATGAATGATAGCATGAGTAATGTATGAAGTTGTGTTTGGATGGTTGATAATGAGCATGAGAAATAAATGTTGAGGTTGCAAGTGGTGGTTATGTGATATGAGCCATGAGGTTGGTGTGAAATAGGCATAATTCCATGAGTCTCGTGGGGAGACTTTATGGTGGCGTGTAGTGTATATATTAAGATAAGGATTCAAGTAAGGATTGCATCCCAAAACTCTAAAGGGTCAGTGAGTCTCAAGTAGAGCAAACTGACCCAAGTGGTGAGAGTAGCGGGAGGCCCTAGTCTTTGGCAGGATAATGGCCTTAGACGTTTAAAGGCTAACCTTGTGTGTGGTAGGGTGAAACCCATTGGCAATGGCTCTGCAGAGCAGTAGAGGCCACCACAAGTGCAAGCGTCCAGTGAATCCGATCTTAGTATATGTATCCGGATAATAGAGTCATAGTGTCTTGCTTGTTTGCCATAACATGACTTGTATGTCTCTGTGTTGTATGCCTGTGAATGTTTATGCACTTATCCCTTTACAATATGATAAGTTTCAAGTTACACTAGCTTACCCTTGCACTTTATGTATGTTTCCGTTGTGTCTTCTCTTTTGCGATGATCACCGTTGGTGGGAGCAGATGGGAATACTTCTGGAGGTAGGCCTGATGGTGATAGCAGTGCAGCCTAGTGGGCCCGTTGAGGTGGCTTTCGAAGAAGTTCCATGGCCCTAGTGCCTTGTAATACCATGCTCTTAGTGCATTTCTTTTGCCCAACTGTTAAACTTTAGATTTGTTTCTGTTTATGGTATGGTGGCATGCCTAAATCCGTTTTCGCAGTATTTTCTGGATGACTGTAATAGTTATCTCCCTACATTGTATGTTCATCTGAATGCTTCTCGTTATTATAACTGTGTGATATTTTATTTAGTAGTTTAATCTATTAAAATGGGACGTCACAATATTTAAATTAATTATTTTTAATCTTATAAAAAATATAAATTAATAATAAAGTATCACGTGGACAACAACAAATTTTTGTAAAAAATAAATAAAAAAACCCCTATATTCAAATATTATTTAATCTTTTAAATTTCAATGGAAATAACCTAATTAATATAATCTTTTAAAATTTAATGAAATAAAAATTAAAATGAAATCTTTTCTTTTAACCAAGATGGGACAAATAGAATAATTAAGTTTTTTCCTTTTTATACAGTATTAAAGGTTTTAGTAGCACGAGGTTTGTAGATCTTTTATTGCATTCAATAATTGTTGTAATACGTTGTTGCAATTATATTGGATAACATAAATATTGTTTTAATTTTGTTGCTGTCTAAATTTCTGTTCTAAATTTTATCTTTTAATAAATGATCATTTCTTTAAATTTAATAAATTATTTCATGAAATTTATATTTTTAGTAACTGTTTTGTTAAATTTGATTGTTTCAATTATTTAATTAAAAAAAAATTAAAATAAGTATCTTTAATAAAAAAAGAATATATATAAAAAAATTTACAAATTATTTATTTATTTTTAAAACTAAAAAAAATATAACACACATATACATCATACTTCAAAATAAACTCATACCTTTCTCTTCATATCTGTTTCTTTTATCTCGCAATTGTTTATTATGAACATTGATTATATTTTATTTCTTCTATTATGTAACTTTCTTATTTTAATTTAATATTTTAAGAATCATAGAACTTCGCTGATTGATTCATATAAGTGATGGTTCAAATTCTTCGGTCATTAATCACAATGTTTTAAACAAATATATTTATGTCACAATCGGATTTGAAGTATTTAATCTTATAATATTTATACAAAATATTGTTATACTAGAATGTTGAATCATGAAAAATATTTGAACTGAAATAATATTTTTATTATAAAATATTTATGTATATTATTGTATTTTTTTTAGTCAACACATAAATAATTTGTATTTATTTTTGGTTTCTATTTGAATTGTATTAAAGTTTATTTAGATTTTAATTAGAATTAGAATTTAATTTTGGCTAAAAAAATAAAAAAATTATATTTTTTTAATTAAGTGAACCCATAAGTCAACCCGTTTAATCCGTCAATCCGTGATGGATCGAGCTGAGTTCAAACTTTTTTAACTTACTAAAAAGTAGGTTGGATTAGATTGACTCACTAAATTATCAATCCAAATCGAATTGGGTCGGGTTGAGATACCCATTTTTACATCTCTCATGTTGATATAAAGAAATTTGGGTTTTATTGGTTTTATTGGGGTGCAGAAAGAAAGAGAGATAGAAAGATGACGAGCCCAATTATGAAAACTATAAGAAAGAGAGTTACTGTTGAGTTTTGAGCGCCATCTTCACTCTGGACGTTATCCCCATTCTCTCCACTAATCTTTCTATTCCATCGCAGTTCATTCCACTCTCCCAATCCAAATGCTCCACACTCATCACCTTCAACCTCATCTCCTCTTTCTTTCGCCACACTCTCATACGGTGTCGTTTCCCTTCCCATCCAGGACCACTACCTCTCACTCTCCAAGATTCCCCGTTACTTCCATCAGAAGAGGTTCTTTTTCTCTCAGGTTCCGCAACCGTGGCCGCGCCAGCGTCACAAACGCCGTCGCGAATGGCGGAACGGAGCATCAGAAGCAACCGGTCAACAGGGCCTACCCTTTCAACGAAATTGAGCCCAAGTGGCAGCGTTTCTGGGAGCACAATCGCACTTTCCGAACTCCCGATGACGATATCGACACTACGAAGCCCAAATACTATGTTCTCGACATGTTTCCTTATCCTAGGTTTCAATTTTAGTTACTTCGCGCTTGAAGTTTATGATTCTTTCGAATCGCGATTGGAATATTCGTAATTACTATTTCTTGCAGTGGAGCTGGACTTCATGTTGGTCATCCTCTTGGATATACCGCCACAGACATTCTTGCTAGGTACAAACGGATGCAGGGTTATAATGTGTTGCATCCGATGGGTTGGGACGCTTTTGGATTGCCAGCAGAACAATATGCTATTGAGGTCTGTTTCTTGGTTCTTATTTCTACATTTTTACTTGTGTATGTTTCTTTACTAATGTGCTGGCGTGTGCTTCAGACAGGAACTCACCCCAAGCTCACTACGGTGAGGAATATCAATCGCTTTCGCACTCAGGTAAACTGCTGATGAGATGCTTTAAATATAACCGAGGCCAGTGATGATTTTGTTATATTATTGAATGATTTAAGATAATTTAATGACTTTTTACACTTCCATCCAATTATTTATTGCCATGCATGATAAGATTGTTAATCTTTGTAGCATCCTCTTTTAAAAACATGCCTGTGATGATTTGTAATGGGTTGAAGGTGAAAATTTTAACTGATAGTGGATAAAAATTAAACTATTTGGGAATTCTTTTGGTACATAATTTGCTGCTGATTTTGGGACGGTAAAGAATGTTCTTTGGGACTTGGCGCCTAATTTTTATTCGTTTGAAGTTCTTTGTTTTAGACTAACTATTTTAAGTGGCAAGAATGAGTAATTCATTGAAAAACTGTATTGAAAAGGATCAGAACAATTGTGGCATTAGTTTGCTAGATAAGTTTCAATTTCAAAACAACCTGAACATCTTTGTTTGAATCATATTCAGATCATACAATATGTAACTCATTTGATTGATCATTTGAATCTTTGGGAAGTAATTTGAATGCCCTCCACTTGATTTAAGAAGAAAAGCTTCCTGTAATTTGGAATGTGAAAAGAGAAGTGATTCCATGATTTCATTCTCATAGTCATCATCTCTAGTCTTAAAATTGCACGTTTACCTTTCATGTTAGGTCTTCTTACATCTTTGCAGTTAAAATCATTAGGATTTTCATATGACTGGGATCGTGAAATCTCTACCATAGAACCTGACTATTACAAATGGACTCAATGGATCTTTCTGCAACTTTTAAAGAGAGGATTGGCATATCAGGTTTAGTATATGATAACTACTTAGAAGTTTTGACTTAGTTTAAGTTATGAGTATTGAAGATCTTACGGTAATCCCTATAAAACAACCAGGCTGAAGTTCCGGTTAATTGGTGTCCCGCACTTGGCACTGTGTTGGCCAATGAGGAGGTAATTGACGGTGTCAGTGAACGGGGTGGTCATCCTGTAATAAGAAAGGTATAGTGGTTTGCATGTTTATATCTTTCAGAACTTAACAATTTGGGTGGTTTTCCTCTTATATTTTTGAATGGTTTCATAATCTTTACAGTGTCATTGTTTATTACCAAGCAGCCAATGAGGCAATGGATGCTCAAGATTACTGCATATGCTGATCGTCTTCTAGAGGATTTAGATGACCTTGACTGGCCAGAAAGTGTAAAAGAAATGCAGAGAAATTGGATAGGGAGATCGGAAGGGGCTGAGATGGAATTTTGCATTCTTGACAGTGATGGAAAGGATAAAGACATAAAAATTATTGTGTATACTACAAGGCCTGACACGATCTTTGGTGCAACGTATTTATCTATTCAATTTTCTATTATAGTCAATAAATTTAATGAATCAAACGAACTGATCCTGAAAGAAACTCTATATCTTTTTCCTGTTTGCTTTGTTTATGTTCAGCTACTTAGTTGTGGCACCAGAGCATCCCTTGATGCCGTCATTGGTTTCCATTGCTCAGAGCAAACATGTAAGTTGTTATGTTTTATTGCCTGTTTCATCGGAAGGATTTTAATCAAGGTTATAAGATGGTTATTCTTAGGGTGTTTTTTATTCACAGGTTGAGGATTATGTAGACCTTGCCACAAGGAAGAGTGACCTTGAGAGGACTGAACTTCAGAAAGAAAAGACTGGGGTCTTCACTGGCAGTTATGCAAAAAATCCAGCAAATGGGGAAGCCATTCCAATATGGGTCGCGGACTATGTTTTAGGGGGGTGGGTGCGCACACTTATCACTTGGAATGCAAATTGTTTTTATTGATTGTTAAACATGCCATGGGCATAAGATCTAGGGTGTGGGATGATAGATGAATTTTCAAAATGTTTGAGACCTGATTATAATTGTTGCTATTGGTGCAGTTATGGAACAGGAGCTATCATGGCTGTGCCTGCTCATGATTCTCGTGATTATGATTTTGCTCTGAAATATGATATTCCAATTTGCTGGGTTGTAATGCCAGATGGTAAAAGTGTTGATTTTGGAAAGGCTTTTATCGGTGAAGGCATTAATGTAAATTCATCAAATACACTGGTTGGGCTTGACATCAATGGCTTGTCCAGCAAAGAAGCTGCTCTGACAGTCATTGAATGGGCTGAAAAATGTGGGAAGGGAAAGAGAAAGGTTCATATCTTAAATGAATCAAATTAGACTAATCTTTGCAATTTTACTGAAATTCTTTCTTTATGGTTTGTATTATATGAAATAAAATACATTTTTCATCCTTCAGGTGAACTACAAGTTAAGGGACTGGCTTTTTGCTAGGCAACGTTACTGGGGTGAACCTATCCCTGTTATCTTCATGAATGATAGTGGTGAGACTGTCCCACTGTGTGAGACTGACCTGCCACTTATTCTACCTGAATTGGATGATTTTTCTCCCAGTGGAACAGGCGAGCCTCCTCTGTCTAAGGCAGTGTCTTGGGTAAGTTTACAACAATAAATGTTTTTCTTCTTAAATTGCTATCAATAGGCAGTGTCTTAATTGTGTGGTCTAGGTTGGATTTGTTGTTACCTAGCCCCAATAATGTACACATACTTCATTGGTGGCATACAGGCATTGTACCATTTCCAGATTCCTAGACAATATAAAGAAGCAACAATTTTGAAAGAAAGAGACAATTTTAAGATAGTGCATGCTTGAATTATTCTTAATTTTCATAGTTGGCCCCTTTGTTATTATATCTTGAGTCCTTAACCAATCAGTTGAAAAGTCTCAAGTAGCTGCCTGACATATTGGTTTGTGAATTCGTATTTCCATTGCATTTCAAGAGATTTAAGACATCATTACCTGGTTTTTGTAATAATGGTTGTTAAGAGTGCATCATTACCTTATCTATGTAATTGTTCTTTAGATGGAAATGGCATTATATGGAGAAATCTAAAATGCCATGACTATGATGGATGCTGTGTATATGGTAAACACCATTTAGAACTCCCACGCCATCACCATGATATGGTTTTATTGAAAAATTGCCACCGTTATCAGCCATGGCACCACCATCTCCTCTATCTAACAACAACCCTGATCTATTGTCACATAAATAGATACTTATGGTCCTACTACTAGTCATTTTCAATGTAGAAATAAATCACTTCATGAACTTGTCTTATATGTGAAATAAATAAATTTTTGAGCAGGAAAATTTTGCCTGATGTCTTTTGATATTTTCTTAATGTGTATGCCCCATGAATTTGTGGTAGATTTTAAAGGAAACAGAAGGGTCAGTGCTAATCATTTTGTTACATAACTAAGGACATAATTTATATTACTTTGATTAGGAGTGTTAGCAACACACTCTTGATACATCTTTAAATGCACAAAGAAGGATCACAAGAAGAAATCGCAAATCAAAGTTGCCAAGAGAATTAGCCAATCTGTGTGCAAAATGCAATTGCAGCACAAAAAATTGTTCGAGAAACAAGCTCCAGGGTTCAAACCTAGCTCTAAATATCATAATAGGGAATTCGAAGAGGAAATATAGAATGAGATTTGAGAATGTATTTCTGAAAGTCACTTCTAATAGAAGAGTTCAGCTATTTATAGCTGACTCCGGTCCTTAAGCTGACTAAGTCTAACAAACTAACAGACTATCAACTGTTTAGAGAGTTGTTTAAATCAAGAATATACTATACTCTAATAATCTTTTTTCTTTCTTGGCTTGTATCACCGTTTTAGGTGAAGACTGTTGATGGCTTATCAGGAAGACCAGCTACTCGGGAAACAAATACCATGCCCCAGTGGGCTGGTTCATGCTGGTAAGGCATTTTGAGTGGTATTATATTTGTTAGTAAGCAAGCACTAAACAGTATTTTGGTCTCTAAGTTTACTTGTCTTGGTTCAGGATTTTTATGCATCAGATGTACTGATGAAAAATTAAAATTATGTCCACACGCGTGTCATATCTTCTTCATCCTTCCAGGTACTATTTGAGGTTTATGGACCCACATAATTCCAAGGAATTGGTTGGTAAGGCTAAAGAAAGGTATGGCTTCAGTTAATGTTGTCTTTATTTTTCATTCATTATCCATTCTGTGCTTGTTTCTTATATTTTGCTTTCACCATTTCTTGATAATTTAATTTGCCAGCCTTAAAATTTTTCTTCTTCTGCAGCTATTGGGGCCCTGTTGATGTATATGTTGGGGGTGCTGAACACGCAGTTCTCCATTTACTGTATGCTAGATTCTGGCACAAGGTCTGTACGTTATCAGTCACATTAGGGCATGTTGATTTGTTATTTTCTTTACTCTAAGCCATTTGTATTTAAGCTTCATGTGGAACAGCTATGTTCTTGTCAATCTTTCTCCATTGTATTACTATTAAACATCTACGAGTCTATGATTACTAGTACAAATGTTGTTCGATAAGTCTTAAAACTGAAGTTTACATTTTAGATTATTGTAAAATGACAGGGTATCCACAGTGTCATATCACTATAGTGTTTGTAAAATCCTTTGAGACCACAGTTGGACTATATTTTAATATTTGTTTGTGCAGTACATGTGGGAAAGAAAGTTGTTGTTGTAATTGGTGTATTTATAAATGGAAATCAGATAATCCTTCTAGAAGTTAGATAAAAAAATGATGACATGGTTAAGTGTTGGAAAAAGTACTGGGAAATTGACCAATTTGACATAGAAATGAAATAGGACTTCAAATACCCTTTAATGTATTGCCAGTGTTGCTGCAATATTGTGCAGATGTAATTTGAGTTTTATATCTCAGGTTCTCTTTGACATTGGTGTTGTGTCCACCAAGGAGCCCTTCCAATGTGTTATAAACCAGGGGATTATTCTTGGGGAGGTAATTTCAATTCTCTCTGCCTGAAATTTTAGCAGAAAAGAATAACTATTGCAAGTTGCTAATTTCTTGAGTGGCAGGTTCAATATATGGCTTATAGAGATCAAGATGGAAACCTAATATCTGCTGATTCACCTGACTTGTTGAATGAACGTAAGCTAGAAATAATTCCTGCAGAAAAGGTTTATCAATGAAGTTCCACTTTCCACTTCTCATTGCATTAGTTAATTACCATAAATAAATTGTTGGATTTACGTTTTGTTTTCTCCTGACAAGCATTTGTTCTTTTTTTCCTTGAGTGTAGGTCATGAAATCTGGGGATTCTTTTGTCCTGAAAGAAAATCCTAACATACGATTACATGCTCGAGCTCACAAAATGAGTAAAAGTAGGGGAAATGTTGTTAATCCAGATGATGTTGTCTCTGAGTATGGTGCAGATTCTCTTCGATTATATGAAATGTTCATGGGACCATTGAGGTAGGTTTGAACTGCAAACCTTATTGCTATTGTCAACATATTATAGTGATTGTTCCTTAGTCAAACTTGCTTTCTGTCTGTATTTTTTCCCTTTTATCTTTTCATTTCTTTGGGGTGGGTTGAGGGAAGGGTGAGACAATGGAGTTGTGGATCTTGTTCTGATATGGACTTTAACCTCAGATCAATTTACTGCTTTATTTTCTTTACATGCTCCCAGAGACTCGAAAACATGGAGTACTAGTGGCATTGAAGGTGTACATCGGTTCTTGGGAAGAACTTGGAGGCTCATTGTTGGTTCACCTTTGCCTGATGGAACATTTAAGGATGGAACTGTATCAGTTGACGAGGAGCCTACTCTAGAACAACTTCGCTGTCTTCACAAATGCATTGCCAAGGTCAACATCTCAATTTTAATCAGAGCTTTGTTGTTTCCTTGTTCTGGTTTTATTTAATTTGCTTATTTGACACAATTGAGCTAAGAATTTAATTTCAGTATTCAGGTAACGGAGGAAATTGAGGCCACACGATTCAACACTGGAATTTCTGCAATGATGGAGTTCCTTAATGCGGCATATAAGGTATTTTCTGTTGCCTGCTTTCATTCTTTTAATATCTTCTCACTCCAAATATTATTTTTTCTTTCATTTTTGTACTTTTATGGTAGGGAGTATTTTAATATCTTCTCACTCCAAATATCTTCTCACTCCTTCTAAACTGTATTGAGTATTTTAAAGGAATGATTGATTACTCTTGTAGATAATTGCAACTCATTTACATTACAATTCAATTCCTTTGGACATGATTGTAGCGAACCAAATGTCACCTTGAGCATTTGGGGCGTAGGACTCGTTTGATAGAAGACTAAATATACATTATTTATGCGAACTCTTTCTGCAAGTTGAAAGAAACTTTCAAACCTTAACCTATTTTCAGCGACTTTTTATAAGTTTCTCTTGGTTTATTTATAGAAAACTAGCCTTCTCCCGTTGTATCCACAACAAAAGGATCGTAATTCTAGCTTTTGCAACATTCATGTAAAAAAGCAGCTAGACTAGAGCCTTTTTATATAGGAATTCATTTGTTTTGTAAATTATGATAAAGTACAATAATAAGCAAAATGAATTCAAGCTTCTGAATGGCAATTCCTTTGTGATATAGTAAAGGACGTGTCTTTATGAAGTTTATTCTTTGCACACATTTCAATATCCTTTTGCTTTGTTACTCCGTTTCACATTTTCTTTTCTTATTAATAAGTGGTGACACTCGCACTGATTGTTACGGTCGGCACATATTTTCAGTGGGATAAACATCCAAGATCGGTCATTGAGGCATTTGTTTTGCTGCTTTCACCGTATGCACCACACATGGCTGAGGAGCTATGGTCTCGACTAGGGCACAAAAAATCATTAGCCTACGTGTCTTTCCCTAAGGTATGAATTTGGATCAATAACAAATCATTCTATACTTGCACGGTCTGTCAAGTTATTGTCACTAATTAGATTTTCTTTAATAGCCTAAAATAGATATTTTACACACTTTTAATATTGTTCCTTAGCTTAACTTTTAAAGGTAACCCGAAGTAGACATTTCATGCAATGTGGATTCGTTCATCCCTGCTTAGAATTCGGTAGTTAGTTAATTGGGAATCAAACTATACCCCTGCATCCTGAAAAATATTTTCAATTTGTGTAAGGGGCTGTTTAGGGCCTTGTTACCGTGGAGTTTATACTTAAGGTAAATAAATAGAAAGTTACACGAAGGTGAGAAAAAAAGCAGTGTTTTGTGCCCTTGTGAGTTTCCTCAACTTTTCATGGGCACTTGGACTGTTGTCGTGTGGATCCATGACTTTGATACTTACGGAACAAAAAACAATTTTATAGAGCTTAAGTTTAATCATGTGGAATGAGTGGCAGATTGTAGAATGAGTTATTAGATAATGATCATGTTTGGAATATGTTGTTATTTCAGGCAAATCCGACTTACCTGAAGGATTCCACCGTAGTCCTTCCGGTACAGATTAATGGAAAGACAAGAGGGACCATCGAGGTTGAGGAAACATGTACAGAGGAGGAAGCTTTTGTCCTAGCATCTAGGGATGAAAAGCTATCAAAGTATTTGGATGGTCAATCTGTCAAAAAAAGAATTTACGTTCCTGGCAAGATTTTGAATGTTGTTTTGGACCGTAAAAACAGTAAGGTTGGTGTACAGTAGTTGTTTCTACTCTTGTGTCCGTTTCTACCGGAAACAACGATTAAAAGTTTATGCGTTGGCTGGTCGACTTGGTAATGGCCACACATCCGCTTCAAAACTAAAGCATGTGCAAAGAAGGCGTCTTTGGCCGGAGAGTTATGCCTCTGTTGGATGGAAAGTGTGAGGCAGCCAAGTATTTACCTGGTATGACTGTTTATGATTTGTACTCTGATTTAACAGGTGCATAACTTAATAGAAGAGGGGCAGCGTGCGTGGGTTTCCAATTTGCTTTGATAGTTGCATGCTATGGATTCAAAATCAATTCATTTAAAATATCATGACAAAATCCGAGTGCATCTGGGCACCTGTAACGGTTGTGTTGTACTACTGTTCTATATCTGGTTGTGGACTGTCTTGTTGATTGTAATCATAATTTTGTTTTTCACTCTGCAATTTTACAAGGTTAGAACGGTGAATTTATTCTTAATTTTTTTTTACCTTACATGTTTTTTCATTTTTCTCTCCACCGATGGTGATATATATGAAACCCGAGCAAACATATATATCTTGAGGGCACAGTTATTAATGTTATCTTGATGGAACGTAAATTTGAAGGCGCTTGTCGCTTGTTTTTGTTAGCAAAATTCCTGTTTTTAAAAATTCTACTGTATGCTTGTATTTCTCATAAAATCTATTGATCAAATATTAATTGAAACTAGTAAGATCATGATGATAAACTTAGGCGGATGAAATTTTTATCCACTTTCTCTACCAGCCGCCTTTGATTTGGAAATGAGAGATTAGAAACTAATTTTTTCACGTTGCATAAGTTAAAACCTTTCTTGTTTATGCAAAGTTAATAATAGGGTGGTTTTCTGTCAAAAGCAACTCCACCTATCCCATGTTTTGTTCAGTTAATGGAAGGCTCAGTTGAAATTGAAGAACAATCACAGTCGCACAGGTCATGGATGTGGACCCATGCACATGGATAAGAAATTTGACAATAGAATGTGCACTCAATTAATTGCTTTGTAAGTAAGGATTCAAAGTAGAGATGGTAAAATTTTTTGTATCTGTGGATATTCACGAATAAGACCGTAACAGGTAAAAAATAGGAGTCTCAGTTGCATCTCATCTTCCCTTGTCTCATAACACTGTCCCACCAAAATGCAGTTATATTAAAGCTTGCTCCCACCACAACCAATAATTTATACCAATTTTTCTTTTGAAAAAGAAATGGTAAACTGTACAAATAATTTAATTACCAAAGGAGACAATTCTTTGATAGGTTAACATGCCACTTTCATTCCAGCATGGCTTTCACAGACGTGTCATAAAATGAATTTAATATGTTAGTTTTGGTGGATCTTAATTCTCAGAGTTGTACTAAGAAAATTTATTTTGACATTAAGAATATTACATTAATTTTTAATAGAAATTTAAACATAGTGAATTTGTAATTTTTTTCTTATATATTATTTAGTATTTTTATTTAATATAAAATTTAATTTTATCTTTCATTTTTGTAAGCAAGTTTCACAAAATATGTTAAATATATTTTTATATCTTATGGGACTCACTTAAGTCTTAACAAATTTCATAAAATATATATTTTTATCAGTAGTTAAATTATTCATTTACGTCTAATGCAGGGAAAGTTAATTAAGGATGGTTTCATAAAATACATATTTTATGGGATTTAAATTTGTAAGCCCCTTTTTCAGTATATAGAGTTTGGGCCTGTCCTTTTCGGAGGCCCAAGGCCAGCCCTTCAGTAGGACACCCTACCCTAACAGTCCCTCACAGTTTCACTTCATCTCTGTTTCAGAAAGGCAGCCTTCCCCTCTCAACTTCTCTAAGAAAAGCAGGAGCTCTGCTAGGGCAAAGTCCGTTTCCCCTCAAAGTGAATCGAACCGCTTCCTTGTAAGTACAGATCGAAACTCAAGCTCTTTCGTTGTCCCTTTTAATGCACTAAGTTGGTCTTAAGTTGGTTCTGCCCCTAATCTCGTCCTACGTTTGATCTACGATGTTTACAGTTCCTTATAGCTGCTCCGTTCTCTCTTTGTGTGCCCCTTTTCCCTCAGCTCCGTTTACTCGAGGTAAGGGAAGCTAGGTTCTTTTCGCGTTTTTGAAATATGTGGTTTGTTTTCGTTTATGTTTTATGCTTAAATGATTGGAAAATGTTAGTTTTGGTATATTTCTGAGTTAGGGGTTCAAATATTCATGAAACTGTGATGTTTGACGTCTTTTTTCGTATTCTGATGCGTCGCACAGTCGCTGGGCGAGTTCCTTGACTCGCTGGGCGACTGGGTATTTTTCTGATATGCGCAGTTTTAGAAAAATTGAATTTTCTGACTCATTAACCGTTGGATTGAGCTCAAATTTTGACATTTGGTTCACAACATGCTATTTTATGGTTTGACCGGTTGGATCGTCAATTAGATATCTGTAGCTTGAGAAATGTGTCACGCATTACTGCAATGATTTTGGTTTTATGATAATAAATTTTCTTTGGAATTTTGGTGTAAGAGTTATGGTTGTGGATTATGCTTGATTGTATGGAATTGCAGGTACTTAAATTTTGGCACACATTTATTTGGGATGAATACTATTTTGTGATATATGTATGTCTTGGTATGCATTTATAAAGTATGAGATGAATGATAGCATGAGTAATGTATGAAGTTGTGTTTGGATGGTTGATAATGAGCATGAGAAATAAATGTTGAGGTTGCAAGTGGTGGTTATGTGATATGAGCCATGAGGTTGGTGTGAAATAGGCATAATTCCATGAGTCTCGTGGGGAGACTTTATGGTGGCGTGTAGTGTATATATTAAGATAAGGATTCAAGTAAGGATTGCATCCCGAAACTCTAAAGGGTCAGTGAGTCTCAAGTAGAGCAAACTGACCCAAGTGGTGAGAGTAGCGGGAGGCCCTAGTCTTTGGCAGGATAATGGCCTTAGACGTTTAAAGGCTAACCTTGTGTGTGGTAGGGTGAAACCCATTGGCAATGGCTCTGCAGAGCAGTAGAGGCCACCACAAGTGCAAGCGTCCAGTGAATCCGATCTTAGTATATGTATCCGGATAATAGAGTCATAGTGTCTTGCTTGTTTGCCATAACATGACTTGTATGTCTCTGTGTTGTATGCTTGTGAATGTTTATGCACTTATCCCTTTACAATATGATAAGTTTCAAGTTACACTAGCTTACCCTTGCACTTTATGTATGTTTCCGTTGTGTCTTCTCTTTTGCGATGATCACCGTTGGTGGGAGCAGATGGGAATACTTCTGGAGGTAGGCCTGATGGTGGTAGCAGTGCAGCCTAGTGGGCCCGTTGAGGTGGCTTTCGAAGAAGTTCCATGGCCCTAGTGCCTTGTAATACCATGCTCTTAGAGCATTTCTTTTGCCCAACTGTTAAACTTTAGATTTGTTTCTGTTTATGGTATGGTGGCATGCCTAAATCCGTTTTCGCAGTATTTTCTGGATGACTGTAATAGTTATCTCCCCTACATTGTATGTTCATCTGAATGCTTCTCGTTATTATAACTGTGTGATATTTTATTTAGTAGTTTAATCTATTAAAATGGGACGTCACACTTTTATGGTATCAGAGCCTGGTTCCTAAGTGTCTGTGGGCTATGTGTTTGCTTAGCTTTCGTTGTGTCTTCCTGTCATGTTTCGATGAGTTTCCAATCTAACCAAGTTCTGATGGTGCTTTCTGTGTGTCCAGTGATATGGCACCCCCGCGTATCGCTCCTACTCCACCCCCTCAAGGCGACGGACAAGATCTGGCCAGGGCGATCGAGGCCATGGCTGCGGCTTTGACTCAGCAAAGCAATGCCATGATGCAACAGCATGAGGTGGCGATGCAGCGCCAGGAAGCCTCTCTCGAGCAGCAGAACTTCATGATGCAGCAGATGGAAGCTGCTAGGCAGGCTGCAGAGGATGCTCAGAGGCAGCACGTGGATGCTCTCCGTCAGTTAGGGGAGAATGCTGCTGGTGCTCAGATGTATGGTCCTCATCCCCAACCTCCACCCCCTGAATGGAGTTTGGAAGACTTTTTGAAGCACCAACCTACCAAGTTTGATGGCAAGAAGAGTCCCGATCAGGCGGACCAATGGATGAAAGATATGGAGCGCATCTTTGATGCCAAGAGGTGCCCCGATGAGAGCAGACTGGCTTTCACTGTCTACATGCTCACTGGAGAGGCTGAGCATTGGTGGGCTAGCATGAAGCTGGTGATGGAAGAGAAGCATGAGGATATCACATGGGAAGCCTTCAAGAGGAGGTTTCTTTCAGAGTACTTCCCTGATAGCGTGAGGTACGCTAAGGAGGTTGAGTTCCTCCAGCTGACGCAGGGGAACAAGTCAGTAGCTGAGTACGCCGAGAGGTTCAAGCATCTGGGGCGTTTTTACACCATGCCGCTCGATGAGGAGTGGCGTTGCAGGAAGTTTGAGAATGGTCTCAGAGGAGATATCCGCCTGATGATAGCTCCATTGTCCATTAAGGACTTTGCGGCCTTGGTGGAAAAGGCCAGGGTCATTGAGCGAATGAAGGTAGAGGTGGAAGCTCAGCAACAGCCACAGCAGAGAGTCAGTGGACCATCTGGGTCCAGGCCGAGGGTTGAAGAGAAGAGGAAGCCTTATGCTAGGCCTCATCCACAGCCACAGGGGTCTAGAGGCTTTTCTTCCCCGCCCAGCAGGATTCAGTGCTATCATTGCGGAGGGCCGCATGGGAAGAATTTCTGTCCGCAGCTATCAGGTTTCCGCAGGTGCAACCATTGTGGCAGAGAGGGCCACTTTGGTAGGGATTGCCCCACTCTGAGGAGGACAGTTGCACGACCTTCACCACACACTCCGAGTCAGAGTTCAGGCCAGACTCAGCAGAGAGGAGGAGGCAGCAGGCCTCAGGCTACAGGCAGGGTCTTTGCGATGACCGGGTCAGAGGCAGCAGGTTCAGGTAACCTTGTTATTGGTTGTTGTGTAATATCTGGCAAGTCTTGTTGTGTGCTTTTTGATTCCGGGGCGACACACTCTTTTGTGTCAGAGTCTTGTGTGCGGGAGTTGAGTCTGCCGGTGTGTGAGCTACAGTTTGATCTCGTGGTATCTACTCCGGCATCTGGGTTGGTTAGGACTTCTTCGGTGTGTGCTAGATGTCCAGTTGAGGTAGAGGGACGCGTATACAAAGTCAACCTCATATGTCTCCCTCTGCAAGGACTAGATGTGATCTTGGGAATGGATTGGCTCTCTGCCAACCGTGTTCTCATAGACTGTCGAGAGAAGAAGCTGTTGTTCTCCAACTCAGAGGAGCCCGAGTTGTTGTCTTTTCATGGGGTAATGAAGGAAATTCAGAGCGGCGCGCAGTGTTATATGGTCTTTGCCAGGATAGAAGTCGAGAAGGAGGAGAGGATCACCGCGATACCAGTGGTCAGGGACTTTGAGGATGTGTTCCCCAAAGAGGTACCGGGTTTGCCCCCAAGAAGAGAAGTGGAGTTCTCCATAGACTTGGTACCAGGAGCCGGACCTGTATCGATAGCTCCTTACCGCATGGCCCCAGCAGAGTTAGTAGAGTTAAAGAAGCAGATAGAGGAATTGCTTGAGAAACGGTTTATACGGCCGAGTGCTTCGCCGTGGGGAGCGCCTGTTTTGCTTGTGAAGAAGAAGGACGGTGGCTCAAGGTTGTGTGTGGACTATAGGCAGCTGAACAAGCTGACTATCAAGAATAAGTACCCCTTGCCGAGAATAGATGATTTGATGGACCAGCTACATGGGGCGTCGGTGTTCTCCAAGATTGATCTCCGGTCAGGTTATCATCAGATTTTGGTGAAGGCAGAAGATGTTGAGAATACTGCTTTCAGATCCAGATATGGGCACTATGAGTATGTTGTCATGCCATTCGGTGTGACTAATGCTCCAGCTTTGTTCATGGATTACATGAACCGGATCTTCCGTCCGTTTTTAGATAAGTTTGTCGTGGTCTTCATAGACGACATTCTCATCTACTCCAGGACGCATGAGGAACATGCCGAGCATCTGAGGATAGTGCTTGGTATCTTGCGGGAGAAACAACTGTTTGCCAAGTTGTCGAAGTGCGACTTCTGGATGAGAGAGGTGCAGTTTTTGGGGCACGTGATATCAGCTCAGGGTATAGCTGTGGATCCAGCTAAGGTAGAGGCCGTGATACAGTGGGAGTGTCCCAAATCAGTGACTGAGATTCGGAGCTTCGTGGGTTTGGCTGGCTACTACAGGAGATTTATAGAGGGGTTCTCCAAGATAGTAGCACCCTTGACACAGTTAACCCGAAAGGATCAACCGTTTGCATGGACTGATAGATGTGAAAAGAGCTTCAGGGAGCTTAAGCAGAGGCTGACGAATGCTCCAGTGTTGGTAATCCCAGATGTGAGTAAACCCTTTGAGGTTTATTGTGATGCCTCTCATCAGGGCCTTGGGTGTGTCTTGATGCAAGAGAGGAAGGTGGTGGCTTATGCTTCAAGGCAGTTGAAGGTTCATGAGAAGAACTACCCCACTCATGACCTAGAGTTAGCAGCGGTGGTTTTTGCTTTGAAGATATGGAGACACTACTTGTATGGTGCACAGTTTCGTGTGTTTAGTGACCACAAGAGTTTGAAGTACCTCTTCGATCAGAAAGAGTTAAATATGAGGCAGAGGCGGTGGATAGAGTTTTTAAAGGATTACGACTTCGAGCTTCTCTATCATCCAGGGAAGGCGAATGTGGTGGCAGACGCACTGAGTAGGAAGGCAGTGCATGTGGCACACTTGATGATGAAAGAGTTAGAGTTGCTTGAGAGTTTCAGGGACATGAAGCTACAGTTTGAGTTGGAGCCGGAATTCATTAGGTGTAGCACCTTAGTTATATCTAGTGACTTCTTGGGCTTAATCAGAGAAAGACAAGCAAGGGATGTTAGTCTACAGAAGGTAAAAGAGCTACTGGGGACGGATCAGGCCAAGGAGTTTGCCTTGGGCAGTGTTGGTGTGTTGAGGTTCAGAGGCAGAGTTTGTGTACCAGAAGATGTTGAGTTGAGGAAGTTGATCCTTGAGGAGGGACACAAGAGTCGTCTTAGTCTGCACCCTGGCATGACTAAGATGTACCAGGACCTCAAAGAGAACTTTTGGTGGCAGGGCATGAAAAAGGAGGTTGCACAGTTTGTATCGGCCTGTTTGACTTGTCAAAAGGCTAAGGTGGAGCATCAGAAGCCCGGTGGAACGCTTCAACCCCTAGATATTCCGGTGTGGAAGTGGGATAGCATAGCCATGGATTTTGTTACCCACTTGCCTCGCACCGTGAGAGGACATGATGCTATATGGGTAGTGGTGGATCGTTTGACGAAGAGTGCTCACTTTTTGGCCGTGAATCTCAGGATGTCTATGACCAAGTTGGCCCAGCTTTACATCCGAGAGATAGTGAGACTTCATGGAGTGCCTAGTAGCATAGTGTCTGACAGAGACCCCCGATTCACTTCCAGGTTCTGGCAGGCACTGCAGGAGGCGATGGGTAGCAAGTTGAGGATGAGTTATGCTTATCTTCCTCAGACGGATGGCCAGTCAGAGAGGGTAATTCAGTCCTTGGAGGACTTGTTGAGGACATGTATCTTGGACCACCTTGGCAGTTGGGATGAAGTGTTACCGCTGGTGGAGTTCACCTACAACAACAGTTACCAAGCAAGTATAGGGATGGCGCCTTATGAGGCTTTGTATGGGAGGAGATGTAGGACTCCCTTGTGTTGGTACCAGGACGGTGAGTCAGTTTTGGTTGGACCAGAGTTGTTGCAACAAACCACAGAGAAGGTGCAGTTGGTGAGAGACAGGTTGCAAGCATCTCAGAGTAGGCAGAAGGCATATGCAGACCGAAGAAGGAGACCCTTAGAGTTTGAGGCTGGGGAGCACGTGTTCTTGAGGGTGACCCGAACCACTGGTGTGGGGAGGGCTATCCGCTCAAGGAAGTTGTCACCTAAGTTCTTGGGTCCGTATCAGATCTTGAGGAGGATAGGGCCCGTGGCTTATGAGGTTGCATTGCCACCCCAGTTGGCTAATCTACACCCAGTCTTTCATGTTTCACAGCTACGGAAGTACGTGTTTGATCCATCACATGTGTTAGAGGCGGAGGAGGTGGAAGTCAGGGAGAATCTCCAGGTAGTGGTACAGCCCGTGGCTATAGAGGATCGCCAAGTTAAGGAGCGCAAAGGAAGAGCCACTAGTCTCGTGAAGGTCATCTGGGACCGGAGGACAGGTGACTGTACTTGGGAGCTTGAGGAGGACATGAGGAGTTCATACCCACATCTGTTCTGGTAAGTCTAATTTTTTCGAGGACGAAAAATTTTTGTTGTTGGGGAGATGTTGTAAGCCCCTTTTTCAGTATATAGAGTTTGGGCCTGGCCTTTTCGGAGGCCCAAGGCCAGCCCTTCAGTAGGACACCCTACCCTAACAGCCCTTCACAGTTTCACTTCATCTCTGTTTCAGAAAGGCAGCCTTCCCCTCTCAACTTCTCTAAGAAAAGCAGGAGCTCTGCTAGGGCAAAGTCCGTTTCCCCTCAAAGTGAATCGAACCGCTTCCTTGTAAGTACAGATCGAAACTCAAGCTCTTTCGTTGTCCCTTTTAATGCACTAAGTTGGTCTTAAGTTGGTTCTGCCCCTAATCTCGTCCTACGTTTGATCTACGATGTTTACAGTTCCTTATAGCTGCTCCGTTCTCTCTTTGTGTGCCCTTTTTCCCTCAGCTCCGTTTACTCGAGGTAAGGGAAGCTAGGTTCTTTTCGCGTTTTTGAAATATGTGGTTTGTTTTCGTTTATGTTTTATGCTTAAATGATTGGAAAATGTTAGTTTTGGTATATTTCTGAGTTAGGGGTTCAAATATTCATGAAACTGTGATGTTTGACGTCTTTTTTCGTATTCTGATGCGTCGCACAGTCGCTGGGCGAGTTCCTTGACTCGCTGGGCGACTGGGTATTTTTCTGATATGCGCAGTTTTAGAAAAATTGAATTTTCTGACTCATTAACCGTTGGATTGAGCTCAAATTTTGACATTTGGTTCACAACATGCTATTTTATGGTTTGACCGGTTGGATCGTCAATTAGATATCTGTAGCTTGAGAAATGTGTCACGCATTACTGCAATGATTTTGGTTTTATGATAATAAATTTTCTTTGGAATTTTGGTGTAAGAGTTATGGTTGTGGATTATGCTTGATTGTATGGAATTGCAGGTACTTAAATTTTGGCACACATTTATTTGGGATGAATACTATTTTGTGATATATGTATGTCTTGGTATGCATTTATAAAGTATGAGATGAATGATAGCATGAGTAATGTATGAAGTTGTGTTTGGATGGTTGATAATGAGCATGAGAAATAAATGTTGAGGTTGCAAGTGGTGGTTATGTGATATGAGCCATGAGGTTGGTGTGAAATAGGCATAATTCCATGAGTCTCGTGGGGAGACTTTATGGTGGCGTGTAGTGTATATATTAAGATAAGGATTCAAGTAAGGATTGCATCCCGAAACTCTAAAGGGTCAGTGAGTCTCAAGTAGAGCAAACTGACCCAAGTGGTGAGAGTAGCGGGAGGCCCTAGTCTTTGGCAGGATAATGGCCTTAGACGTTTAAAGGCTAACCTTGTGTGTGGTAGGGTGAAACCCATTGGCAATGGCTCTGCAGAGCAGTAGAGGCCACCACAAGTGCAAGCGTCCAGTGAATCCGATCTTAGTATATGTATCCGGATAATAGAGTCATAGTGTCTTGCTTGTTTGCCATAACATGACTTGTATGTCTCTGTGTTGTATGCCTGTGAATGTTTATGCACTTATCCCTTTACAATATGATAAGTTTCAAGTTACACTAGCTTACCCTTGCACTTTATGTATGTTTCCGTTGTGTCTTCTCTTTTGCGATGATCACCGTTGGTGGGAGCAGATGGGAATACTTCTGGAGGTAGGCCTGATGGTGGTAGCAGTGCAGCCTAGTGGGCCCGTTGAGGTGGCTTTCGAAGAAGTTCCATGGCCCTAGTGCCTTGTAATACCATGCTCTTAGAGCATTTCTTTTGCCCAACTATTAAACTTTAGATTTGTTTCTGTTTATGGTATGGTGGCATGCCTAAATCCGTTTTCGCAGTATTTTCTGGATGACTGTAATAGTTATCTCCCCTACATTGTATGTTCATCTGAATGCTTCTCGTTATTATAACGGTGTGATATTTTATTTAGTAGTTTAATCTATTAAAATGGGACGTCACAAAATCCACTCTTAAATTTATAATTTATTTTATAAAATACATATTGTTTCTTTATATATATATATATATATATATATATATATATATATATATATATATATATTCGGAAAATTTTCGAAATTTATATATAATATTTTCTCTTTAAACTATCATTCTTTTGATACTACCTTATCCTGAATAGGTAGTGATACTTCATTTCAATCCACACATGTGAATGTTCTGATCCATAATTTACGCTCAATAATCCATAAACTTCCAATCCATCACACGGACGATTCGAAAAAAACCAAAATTATGATTCATTGAATTAATAATTATGTGTAATATAATTGAGATTAACAAATAATATAATTTATTGATTAATGTTTATACAATAATAACTGGATAGAAAATAATAAATTTAGATAATAAAATTATATAAAAAATACAGCATAATTTTGTGTTTTATATACCAAATGTTTTGATGACAGAAGCCAAGTAAATCATTCTCATGGATCTAATTTAGTACAAAGCTTCATTAATTGTTTAGTTTAACAGAATGAAATTTCTAACTAAAACTTATAGATATTAATTAATGTTAAAAAGGAGTGTATAGTATAGGTTTCTCTCACGGATGATGTGAATATTGATGTACTAACAATCTTTCTTGAATGAAACTGTTTGTGCATAACAGTGTCATGTTGCAATTGTGTGCTTCAATATTGATTAAATGTATTTGAAACTGAGAAAAAACCTTCATGCTTCATAATCTTGTTTACGTATTTGACTAACGAGTTTTAAATCCTGCCCAATTTTTTATTAAAGGAAACTTGCATTGTATTTGATTAACATTGATTAACCATATACATTGGCACCTAAAAAGTTTGACTATAGAACCTAATGATACTCTCTACTTCAAAGTTTGGTTTAGAAAATCACTTACGAAAGCCAAACGCGGGATTGTACTGTAAGCCTCATAAAATTATTTCCCCAAAGAGTCGATGTTATATTTTCCTAAAATCACTATTAAATATCATGCAAAACATTATTTTTTAAGTTTCAACAAGGGTTGATTATTATTCTGCCAATGGTTTCAATTTTGAATTAACATTTTAATAAAAATCGATTTTTTTTTATTGCCCAATGGCCAACTCTGAGATTCAACTTCCGCCATCTTCTACAACATCGAATTGTCAAAATTTTATGGCTACTGGAACTGAATGGTGGCACTCTAACTGTTTATTGGTTTACGTACGCAGAATTATACAACAATACTGTTTTTGATTAAGACGATGGAGATTAATTAGAAACTACAAATCTTTCTGCAAAAACTAGCGTTTCAATTACATTTGATTTCAACTTATTTGTATGTGTCGGGAATAGTCCAAGTGTGAGTCAAAGTCCAATATTGGATAAAATAAAAAGTTAAACATTATATAAAAATAAAAACTCATATCAACATTGTCTTAAGTTTTTTGTGTAAAAGTGGTGTGAAAAAGGTCTTATACGTATAAAACTAATGTCATATAACTATATAAAACCACAATCTCTCAATAACCATGACTATAACCAAAACATATGAAAAAAAATATAACCAACAGTGGTATCAGAACTGATGGTTCGGAATGACTGACCGCATAACTATAACCATAACCATATATATGAAAATATATTAGATATAACCCATCAGTATGGATGAAGTTCGAAATTGTTGCCAAACAAGCCTAACAAATTTGGACCACCGCATTAACCAATCAATACGTATATGGAAATTTTTCAAGAAAACAAGTAATGCAAAAATATAATATAATATTATATATACCAACTTCATGACATGAACATGCATACTTGTCTATAAATACTTGTACCATCTTTGTATATCTATCAGAGCATATAACTTGTTTTGCTAACACACAAAAATGAAGCACTTGAAGACCCTCTTCCTGGTGGCCATGCTAATAATGGCTTTGGCGATTTCTGTGACAGCAAAAGAAGCAAAAAAAGTGAAAAACAGATTCCTTTCTGAGAGGGTGGTGGTGACATGTGACAAATACCCAAATGTGTGTGACATTAAAGGTAGCGTAGGATCAGATTGCTGCATGAAAAAATGTGTGAACTTGTCCAGAGATGGTTCCAACTGCGGGAAGTGTGGAAAGAAATGCGGCTATGGAAAGATATGCTGCGAAGGTAAGTGCGTGAATCCTAAGAGTAACAAGAAACATTGTGGGAAATGTGGCAACAAGTGCAATGCTGAGAGTTCATGTGTCTTTGGAATGTGCAGCTATGCGTAAGATATGATTATCGACCAGAATATATGTATGATCACAATAAAGCAGAGACCACAACTTCATAACTTCTGCTACTCTTGTTTTAAGTGTTTTATATATGCATGTAAAACAATCTTTTCATTAAGCTCATTTTCTTTTGTAATTCGTTTATGAAATTTTAATACTTAATATTATGATACATGTGCCATCAATTGTCCTATGGTAGAGACCAAGTGAACCGAGTCACAATCAAACCGTAACGCTTAAACTATTATACTCTTAAGTAAAAAGAGTTGTGCCTCACTAATGGTTATAGTTATATAGTTTTTGGTCTAGTGATAAGCGCTCGATCTTAACCATATATTATGTAAGTTTTAGAAATATTAAGTAAAGAAAGAAAAATTAAAGAACACGTGCCTTGATGCCTTGATGAGGTAAAATAATATAGTTTTAGATTATGATGTTCGGATAGGATATGTATATAGGATACAACACGTATTCAATATATTGATACGTTTATTTTAGAAATAATAGGATATGATAAATGATAGATATGCGATATATGAATATTAAAAGGTGTACATTAATTATTAAAAACATAACAAATATATAATTTTTATTATGTGAACTCAAATTAAAACCATATGTACTAAAGTCTTCAACATAAAAAATATATTATCGTCATCATAAAAGTACTACCATAAAAAAACTATTGTAATTTGTAACAAAAAATATGTTATAGATCAATTTCCTAATTAGAGACCATGGTAGGCAAAACCTTTGTAACTAATGTTATTGACCAATTTAAAAACAATTTATAATAGAAACTATTTTAGTTATTAATTTAGGGATCAATTACAATTTTTTGAACTATTTTAGTTGACAATAATGTTTAGTTTATAAATTGACATATAAATTGGTCATTTTTCAAAATTTACTACGACTTTATAAATTAGATACTTCATTGAAAAGTATTAAGTATTGATAACTTATTCTAAAGTATTGAACATATATATGTGTCAGACACAGATACATTATCCAAATTGAAATACGATACATAATAAATTTTAGATTATTATCCTATCATGTAAACTATATTATAGAGATAATTTTATTATAATCATTCTAAAAAAAATGTAACCATAAGAAGATTTATTTATTTTTTATTGGAGTTATACAAAGTTCTCTAATGAATTAGAACATTGAAGAGATAGCATACCAGCTTTTGACATATTTGTCTTCTCAATATGGTAAGGAAATCGTAATGATGTTTCTGAAATATTTGATAAATAAATTATCTTTGTGAGGAGCATTGAACTTCCGAGTCCGTTGAAGCATTACATTGTAATGCTATTCATACATGAAATGAAAAATGTATCATAACAAGATTATAATTAGCAAGTCAACCAAGCCAAGCTTGTGCAGCCACAATTTTGTTATCTAAACCAAAAAATGCATTTCTAAGACAAACTCATAAATTGTGTGCATAACCTTCTCCCCACCTATTAAATCACCTCATTCCATTCCATTCTGTGAAATTGTTGCATTCGCAAAACCATGGCTACGTCAACTACACCCCTCCTACTTTCATGCTTCATGCTACACCTTGCTTCAACCATTGTCATTGCTCATTCAACAGAGAACAACTACTACTACAACAACACTCCCTCAAAGTATATTCCTAAGAAACCATTGCTCAACGTGATAGACTCTTGCTGGAGGGCCAAGCCAAATTGGAGCTCAAATCGCCAAGCTTTGGCTGATTGTGCAGTTGGCTTTGGCAAAGACGCCACAGGAGGCAAATACGGTGCAATATACCGTGTCTCCGATCCCTCCGATGACCCTGCAAACCCAAAACCAGGCACACTCCGTTATGGTGCAATCCAAAATGAGCCACTCTGGATCATCTTTGACAAAAACATGGTCATTACACTAAAAAACGAGCTTATTATGAGTAGCAACAAGACCATCGATGGAAGAGGAGCGAGAGTGGAGATTGCTGATGGACCCTGCATTACAATATCAAATGTTAGCCATGTTATCATACATGGCATTAGCATCCATGATTGCGAACCGGCCAAGCCTGGCATTAGCACTCCGAACCATGTTGGCCATCGTTTAGGCTCAGATGGAGATGCCATCAGCATAATTGATTCCACCAATGTTTGGATTGATCACTGTTTTCTGGCTCGTTCCACCGATGGCTTAATCGATGTTATTCGTGCCTCAACCGCCATTACCATCTCCAACAATTACTTTACTCAGCACGACAAAGTAAGTTGAACAAAACAGCTACTTCTTCCTTTTTTGTCTGATGCCTTATACCAGATTCTTGTTCATGTGCATGCAATAATATAATTACTGATAAACGTACCTGCAGGTTATGTTGCTAGGACACAGTGACCAATTCACAAAGGATAAAATAATGAAAGTGACAATAGCCTTCAACCAGTTTGCTAGTGGCCTAACTGAGAGGATGCCAAGGTGAGATTGATTTTTGTATGGATTGAATTTGCATATTCTATGAAAATAATAAACACTTATTCGCGTGGATGAAAATGCAGGGTGAGATTTGGTTATGCTCATGTGGTGAACAACAAATATGATGAGTGGCAAATGTATGCTATTGGCGGCAGTGCTAACCCAACCATTTTAAGTGAAGGGAATTTTTATGTAGCACCGAATGACCCAAATGCAAAACAGGTTACCAAGAGGGAAGTGAAGGAGAACTGGAAAAGTTGGAAATGGAGGTCTTCCAAGGACTTGTTTTTCAATGATGCTTATTTTGTACCCTCTGGATTTGGAAGCTGTGCTCCAAATTACTCACCAACTCAATCTTTTGTTGCTGCTCCAGCATACATGGTGCCTGCAATAACTCTCAATGCAGGCCCCATGTATTGTACTGTTGGGAGAGCATGTTAGTATGGTTTAGAACTGTGTCAAATAAAAAAATTATGACTTGGAATATTATTCAATGAACTCGATATCGTTTTCTTTCAATGAAGTTGATATAAAATACAACCCAACATCATATAAAGATGCCAGCAAAAAAGGCCTATGTAATGTTGTATAAATAAGTAGCCTTAATAGCTAAGGGGAAAAAAGTAACAAAAGGAAGAGACAGTCCTTGATTATGCAGTTCACGTTATTTGGTTCTGTTTAGAAAAGCCTATTCTCGTTGCTTTGAACTCCACATGTTACTGGTGCTTTAGCTCTCACTTTCTTCAAGTACCAAATACCAGCTCCAACTCCAAATACCCCTGCAGCCGAAACAGCTGCAGCAGTCCCTGCAGACAACATTCGAACACACATATCCACAAACATGAGCCCAATTTTCCACTTCAAAAACTATATTATTCCATTAACTTTATTTATTTTAATCACCTGCAATCACATTAACCCTTTTACTATGACGTGCAGCATCATAATCTGCCAAGTCAAACAATAACCAGTCAATTTTACTTTTTCAGCTAATCTCAAAATGCAAACCTTCTTAATGGTGACTGAAGTAAACAAACAGTTTATGTAGTATGAAAATCTTATGATAAACTTCTCGATTTCTACAAGAATTTCTGATCACACCGAGAGTGGATAGAAAATAAACTTCAAGAAATGATCATTGTTAAACATACATACCTTTACAATGAGAAGTGGAGTTTCCTTGTTTGCATAGGCACATGAAACCCTGTGTCTCAGTGTCAAATCCGCAAGTTCCACCTCCTTTGGAAGGATCCTGGCACTGAAGGCAGCGTGTAGTTACAGGGATATCAAAATCAATTCTGATTCCATATTCAGGAATTTGATCATAAGGCTGAGGAGCCCCAACGTTTCTCCAATGAACACTTGTATAACTAGTACAATACTTGAGCATGAGCCTCAAAGACTCAGTTGCTCTCGGAGAATAAGAGCAGCAAGAACTTCCACTCATAGCGAAGGAACACCCCGGCATGTGCCTGCAAAGGTAGCTGCCACTGTCACAGGAAGAATCACAGCGTTCAGGAAAACGCTCGCAGAAGATTGTCTTTGGCTTAACGATGACGTGATCCTCACTGCAATTGAAGAAGAGGTACTCGTTCTGAGGGGAAAGCTTGAAGCGTGTGCTGGTGTCCAAACTGAAAGGCCTTGTGGGGCGATAGTTTTCACCATCTTCACAGTTCCACATGAATGGATCAGTGACCAGAATGTGCGGATCAGCATAGCTAACGTTGTGAACAAGGTATCTCCCAGAAGGGGTTCTGACTTCGAGCTTTTCCGACTCGGAACACACCAGAATGTATCTGTAGTAGGGGCTTCCACACCCGTCGTCAATGCCAAAAGGGTATTCGATGGGAATGTGGCCACAAGAAGTTCTGCATGTGGTGGATTGAGACCTTGTGAGGGTGAACAATGAGTGAAGGAGTAGTAGTAATAACATCGGTTTTTGGTTGAAGGTAAGACGCGAACCCATCACAGACTATGTATGCAGCACCAACAACTTGATGGTTTCTGAACCAAAAGTGCTCAGGTCAAGAAATTTACATCGAATTAGTACAGAATAATATCTGCAACTGTTGCTTTACACAGTCTCCTCCTTTTGCTTTTTTTCACTTTTGGTATCTTTAAATGTTAATTCCTGTCCTCTTATCATTACTTCTTTTGCTGCGCATTCTGCATCCCAAGCCGCGCGTAGGGGGAAATAAGAAGAATTCAAATATGAATAAGAAGTAATACAAAAATATAAATGAGGGAGATGATATATAAAGAGAAAGAATAAAACAATTTATTATTTTAAGATTTTGGAGTTATTAGATTTTTTAATTTTGTTTAATACATTTTATTATTACGTAAAATTCATCTAACAAATTAATTTTATAATTAACTAAGTTCATTCCTAGGTGTTGGGTTCATATGTCTATTTTCATATAGGTTATTGTGGTTATATATATATATATATATATATATATATATATATATATATATATATATGATATTAGTCTTACACATATAAAGCATTTGACACTATCTTTTAATTTTAAAACCTTAAGACAATGATGTTATGAGTCTTTACATTTATATAGTATTTTACTTTCCAACAATCTTTCCTCAGGAGTGAGTTTTTTTTTCTTTTTTTTCATATGGTATATTTGTCCTCAGGTGTCTTATGACCCCTTTTGATTTTACTGTCAGTTACTCTAAAGGATTCTGATACCACTGTTAGGTTATGTTTCATATGATTTGGTATGAGTTATAAGATTATAGAGATTGAGTATATATATATATATATATATGACAATATTTTTATACATATAAGCCATTGACACCACTTTTTAATCTCAAAACTTTAAGACAATAATATTATAGGTCTTTATTCTTATATAATATTTCACTTTGTTTTTTCTAACTAATATAAAACTTTGACTAACACTTTAAACTATTTCTAACAGTTCTTTTATAAAAGTGGGTGGCTTTGACCCATTTATTACAAAAATTGGTCAATTTACTAATTAATTATAATAGTATGGTCAGTTTACTAATGATTTGACTAGTTTTTGTACAAAATTGGGTCGCTTTGATTTATTTATTACAAAGATAGATTAGTTTACTAATTAATTACATTGCAGATTTAAAATATCAAAATTTTTATAAAATTTTATTTAAAATATTTTTAATTAAATTTTATTATTGTAAATTTTATAATAAAATGTAATAATAAAATATAAAATATTAAGTTTTAAAATATCAAAATTTTAATAATTTTTTTATTTAAAATGTTTTTAATCAAATTATTAAAAATTTATTTTTAAAAGATATAAAATTTTAGAATTTATATAAAAGTTAAAAATAAATAAAAATAAGTCAAATCATTAATAAACTAAACTGACTCTGTCATATAATTAATTAATAAACTGATCTAAGAAGTCAAAATGACTCACTTTTATAAGAAATCCATTTCAAACACTAAAATATGTTGTCGCCATTTTTGTTTTCAAAGCACCAGCGTTACATGTCAATGGAGATGAGAATTCCTAGTAGACACAGCTGTTTATCTTTCAAGTCGTGACTGCAATTAAAAAAATGCAAACAGGTTATACCTTCCTATATCACTATCATTTTTCTTTACTGATAATTTGTTATGAGATGATAATATTAAACATTTTTAATACTGTCAGTCAATACTTAAATTAGTTTATAATTTATAATATTTTTTTTATTTTCTTCATTTTAGGATAAACCAAATTTAGATTTATTAAATATAGTTACGCAGTTTTTTTTTTTTTACAAAAGTTAGTTATTTACAAATACTTTATATTATTTTGTTTGAAATTTATTTTTTAAAATCACCTGATATAAAATTAGTTAGGGTACTGATTCAAAATTCAGTAATTTAATATATAGTAGTTGAATAAGGTTGAATTGATATTAATACAATTATTATAATTACTATAAAATAAATAAAATGACATTAAAAATATATTATAATAATTTTTTAATGTTAAAAAATAAAATTAATATTTATTCATAAATAGTAACTTTATATATGAATTAGAAATAAAAAATATTTGTAGTTTTATTGTTGTGAGGGAGTCGTTTACAAACTCACTTACGTATGTCTCATGACAAATTAAAAAGGTATACCATGTTGAACACACCTAGCGAAAAGTAATATTGTTATTTTCATCCCCTTCGATTTATGCTATGTAGCGTTTGTTGACCTTGACTTAACTCACCTAAAGAAAAGTACGATATAAATAAAATATCAATTTTCGTAAAAATGTGATTTTTTTTACAATTATCTTCAAGTGAATATTTTGTCTGTAGTAAAAGAACTAAGCAAAATCGTAGAAAATTACAATTTGTTTCTAAAATTAAGCCTAAAGTATTTTAATAATAGTTGAAGATCTCTCGTTTAAATTAGATATGAGGTCTGATTGTTGTGTATTAATTATAACTTAAATACCTTTAAATTTGAATGCTTATACTTTTAAGTTAGTTAATAGATTTGACCAACTACTACAACTAACTCTTGTATAATATCTACGGAAGCTATTTACCCTAGTAAATGCATAGAAGTAATTAATGAGTAAGACAAGGAAAGCACTGATTTTTTTGCCGTCTTTTATTTAATATTAAAATACACTAATATTTATATATCAATTTTTTAATATATTTTAAAATATTAAAATTAGTATCTGAGACAAATATCTGAGGGCACAAAATCTAAGCAGAAAATCTAAATTCAGAAAAAAAGGTGTGACGTGCTGAAAAAGCCACGTATTCCAAACCCAAACCACCACGTATCTGCATGCATAGATAAATATAGAAAATTGGTTCTTTTTCTTCATTAATTGCGGTTACCAAACCCTCTCTGGGTCAGGATCTAGGGTCAGGATCGTGTGGAAATGGAGGGTAGGGATTGAAAGATTGCACCGCCTTGTTTGATTTTGCGTTCTCATTGGGCGAAAAGAAAGGAATAAAGAGTGGGTAAGGTCAGAAAATAGGCAAGGAAGGTGTGTGTGAGAGAAATAGACACTCTCCACTGAACTGCTTATAACTCATTCTCTTTCCCTCATTTCTCTTCTTTTCTCTCCTGCGATCTCTTCTCCATATAATCGGTAATCCCATTCCTCCATTCTCATTCTTCTTCTCTGTCTTTTTCGATTAACTCTTTCATCTCATTTTACAATGATCTTGCGTTTCTTCTCGTTTTAACACGCTGGTGTCACTGTCCTTTCATCGCTTTTCGTTTCACCTAATTATTTATTGTTTAATTCTGCTTTCATGCGCAGTTTGTCTCCGGTGGAAACTGTGCTTTATTATTATAGTAATCGCTTTTCGTATTCTGTTTATACCAGGCGAATTCAAACAATTTTCTATTGCTCTCCTTCTTTTTGCGGATAACAGAACAAATAAAAAAACTATTATCTAGGTTTCATCGGAAAAATTCACGCTTGTCCGGATTTCAGTCTTTTTTTTTTCTTTTTTTAATTTTTTGTATTTGTTTATATATCACATTTTTTAGGTTTTTTTTCATCGTTTTTATTGGTCGACAGTTGACACAATATTTTGAAATTCATCTTCTTTTTTATTTATTTATTCTTTCTTATTTTTTATTTGTTGTCAATTATATTATTTTAAGCATCTTCAATTTTGAGTATTTTCGTGGTAACAATTCTTATTAAGCTTAATTTGGTTGAATAGGAGAATATGGGGAACAACAAGAATGTGATCTCGTTGTGCTTGTTTGTGACAACCCTGTTGTTTTCTGCTGTGTCTTGTGCACCCAATGATGGGCTGCGTAGGATTGGGCTCAAGAAGATTAAATTGGACCCTAACAACAGGCTTGCTGCTCGAATTGGGTCCAACGATGATTCTTTCCGGGCTTCTATTAGAAAGTTTCATCTTCAAAACAACTTTGCTGGCACTGGGGAAACCGATATTGTTGCCTTAAAGAATTACTTGGATGCTCAGTATTATGGTGAAATATCCATTGGAACATCTCCTCAGAAGTTCACTGTCATTTTCGACACAGGCAGCTCTAATTTGTGGGTGCCATCATCCAGATGCACCTTTTCGGTAATTTTTTTTGCGTTACACGCTAATGTCTAATTTGCCACTTATGAATATCTAGCAGATTTAATTGCTATCATTCATCGTATTTATTCATGTAATTTTGCATTTCGGTGCAGCTTGCATGCTACTTCCATGCTAAGTACAGGTCCGGCAGATCAAGTACTTACAGGAGAAATGGTTTGTCTTCCTCGTCATTTCTAATAACGCTTTCAAGTTAACTTTGTTCTTTTAGTCCGGTGGTTGAGCTAAAACTGTTTGTGGAAGTTCCCTCGTTTCATAAATTTAAAAACTGAAGATTTGAAAATTGAGTAGCTGGCAAATACTCTTTCGTTTTTCAGAGTAGTTTGAATCCTTGTATTTTTTCAATCTCTGTATTATGCCAATAGGAACAAACATATATTCTACGAAACGATAGAGATGAAGTTTGAAATTTTGCCATCTAGCATATGGTTAGGGCCTTAATGGTAATAGAACATTCGGATGTCTGTAGGTTCTGACATTGCAATTTGGTTTGTGGAATATATCTGTTTGTTACCTGTGTTTATATGTTCCTCTGTTTTGGCCCACTTGTTGTTTTGCTCATGTAGAAAGGATGCTGGGATGATGTCTTTCTCTATAACACAATACTTTTCTTGCTGTTGTTTAGGAACTGCTGCTGCTATTCAATATGGTACCGGAGCAATTGCTGGTTTCTTTAGCTATGACAATGTTAGAGTTGGTGACATAGTTGTAAAGAACCAGGTAAGGGCTGTATTGCTGATCATCAATGTTTATTTTAATTGAGTAGGGTATAAGATGACTTCTCATAATATATTGATTAGTAATTAATAGAATGCCTTTTTATTCCCACCAGGAATTTATCGAAGCAACTAGGGAGCCAGGTGTTGTATTTTTGGCAGCCAAGTTTGATGGCATACTGGGACTTGGATTTCAAGAGATATCTGTTGGAAATGCTGTTCCAGTGTGGTATTTTTTATGACTTAAATTTTATTCATTATTTTGTTAGAAGTTGATTGAATCAGCCTCTTGCAAAGGCAAGTTAAGGCTGCTTATTTGACACAGACCTAGTTGGTCCAACTCTTCCTATAGTGAGAGCCTTATACTAGGCGGCCCTTTTTATTATTATTCAAAGTTTAGTGAATCACCTTGTGTTTATCTTATCTTATTACCTGTCAGGTACAACATGGTTGAACAAGGTCTTATTAAGGAACCAGTATTTTCATTTTGGTTAAACCGCAAAACAGAGGAAGAGGAAGGGGGTGAGCTTGTTTTTGGAGGTGTTGACCCTGCTCACTATAAGGGAGAGCACACTTATGTGCCTGTGACCAGAAAAGGATATTGGCAGGTTATTATTTTCTTTGTACTTAATGTTTTCGTTACCTTTCTCTTTGTTAATTTTCTTTTCTTTTTCAGTTTGATATGGGAGATGTACTTATTGGTGGTAAACCCACTGGTACGTTTAGATAATGTGTTCTTCGTGTGGTGTATACTTTGCATTGGTTATAGTTTCAATTTATTTTGACTAAGCTGATGTAATTGTCATTCAGGATATTGTGCTGGTGGGTGTGCAGCCATTGCAGACTCAGGGACTTCGTTATTGGCTGGTCCAACGGTATGAACAAATGCTAGATATAGATTGACTAATATTTGTTTAGTTTCAATTTAAAATTCTTACAGCACTCATGAGATATTCCTCTGTCGGTTCATGACCTATTTCAACAATTATGGGGATTTTAGACATTCATAATTCTCATTGCACTGTTTATATTGTCATACGCAAAAAGGTCTACTAAAGGCTTCGCAATAGCTTGTTTCTGTGAACCCTTATTGCTTTTGTTACTGTAGGCTATAATAACTATGATAAACCATGCAATTGGAGCATCTGGAGTTATGAGCCAAGAATGCAAGACCGTCGTTGCAGAGTATGGTCAAACAATATTGAATTTGCTTTTGGCTGAAGTGAGTACCATTTGTAATTTGTTCTTGCCATATTTTTTTTATTAGCTTGCCCTTTGTCACGAATGGCTATTTGAAAGATCTTATATTCTTTTAAAAGTTTTCTTATGTTTTTTTCTTTACATACTTTAGACACAGCCGAAGAAGATCTGTTCTCAAATTGGATTGTGCACCTTTGATGGGACTCGTGGTGTTGAGTAAGTCCTGAAAACATTCTTGCTCCTTTGAGTCTTTTGCAATTTTTTATTTAAATACTTTAATATTTTAACACATGATTTCCATTTTATTATTTGTTCATCCCCCACCCCAGTATGGGCATAGAGAGCGTTGTGGATGAGAATGCAAGAAAATCATCTGGTGGTCTTCATGATGCTGGTTGTTCTGCGTGTGAGATGGCGGTTGTTTGGGTGCAGAACCAGCTCAGCCGAAATCAGACACAGGATCAGATACTAAGCTACGTCAATCAAGTGAGTCGGTTCTCTTAATTTTGCTATTCAAGCATCTTTCCGCACCTCTTGATTCATAGGTTCATGACGATGTTGCAGCTTTGCGATAAAATGCCAAGCCCGATGGGAGAATCTTCTGTTGGCTGCGGGGATATCTCTTCATTACCTGTAGTGTCCTTTACTATTGGTGGAAGAACTTTTGACCTTCGCCCAGAGGAGGTAAGATTTCCTCAGGCTAAAACCTGATTGGTTGCTTTAATTTTTTTTTATGACTGATCACTTAACCGAATTTTATTTAATGAAAACAAGATAAATTCAGAACGTTAGGAGTTAAGAGTAATAGGAGACACCATTTTATAGAAAAATAAAATTAAGAACAGAATTCAAGCTAAACCTTGTTACATCAGCTCAATTGCAATTTCATAACTTTACGTAAAGAAATATTGATGCCTTGTTTTCCATAGAGTAATGTTAGACTAACAATTATTTACTAGTCAAATGGTTTATCAGAATGGGATTATGTGATTCTTCTTCTGTCATCTAACACCAACATATGGGTAGTAAGTACATTTGTCCGAAGCACATTTGGCATCAATCTCTTCCTCCAATAAATTGACATTTACTACGAGTAAACACCTAATTTGATCCACCAGTATACATGTGAAATCAATCTGATCCTCCAAAGAATTGACATCAACTTTAGTCTCCCAATATATATAATCCACATCAGGTAGGAAGTTAGGGGAGCTCCATTAATTGTAAACAGCGTTAATCTATAGCTTTTTTGTAATAAAATTTTACGGTAATTTAATCCCTAAACTCAAATCTCCATTGATGTTATTCCCATGATCTTCATATAGAAGGAATATATTATGTGGCGCCCACACATAAACTCATTAACTAAATCTTCTGGCCGCAGGATTTCCTCTTTTTTTTTTTTTTTTTTTAATTTGTTGATTGAATGACTAATAATTTCACATCGACAAGTATAAGGTTAACATCAGAGCAAAAAGAAAAAAAGTTGTACTCTTGGATTAGTTGATATATGAAGTTGTTTCTAACCTCCGGTCATCTAGGGAACGATTTGGAAAAAGAAAAAAAAGGTTAACAGGAATAAAACTTACACGTAAGGATCGGTCTATACCGTGCTCATAATTTGATGTGGGGGGAGTTGCATAAATTTTTTGCACGAATATTCTCGTGTCCTCATTCAGTTTCTATTTGGTTTATTCAGTACATACTCAAAGTGGGTGAAGGCCCTGTGGCTCAGTGCATTAGTGGCTTTACTGCTATAGATATTGCACCTCCTCGTGGCCCTCTCTGGTACGCAAAATTTCTTCAACTAGCGCCATGACATTTACCTCTTATTTTTTTTATTCTCTGTTGTCTTTTTGGATTGTAATTCGTCTGATTTGATTCTCACTCAATGGGATCTACGTTAATGCAGGATCCTTGGGGACGTCTTCATGGGGCCATATCATACAGTATTTGATTTTGGTAATCAAAGAGTGGGATTTGCTGAAGCAGCGTAAAGTGATTATCAGAATATGGCGATCCTTGCTCTATTTAATGGACCTAAACTTCTGGCTTGTACGTGTTTATATGAATGTTATATACTTTGGATGTTTCATAATGTAGCTTAACATATGTATCTGTGGCATAAGCCCATAGCACGCTCCGAACTGTGACTATGCATGTTTAGTTGAATATTTTAGTTCTCATGATCCCTCCTTAGTTCTCTCTAAAATAACAAAGCAAGGCTCATCTAAAACAAAGACAAAATGGGAATGTTATGTAGATAAAGCAGAAAACGGAGCAGTCAGCTTTAAAATTAGGTATTTAAATTAGGTATGTAATCCTATCCAAGTATCTTTAGAACTCTGGAACTTTAGTCGCAACTAATCAATTCATGTAAATTTAATAATGAGTAATGTCTTGATCCTAACTTAAAGATGATTTTCCAGATATCTTGATAAAGATATAGACAACTACAACTACAAATAGTGATGATGATCCTGTTGAGAAACCAATTGTGTCAAACCTTTTAACAGCCAAAATCTAAAGATATCATCAGAAGATAATACAGGATCAAAATTCACCTCTGATCTCATCATATTTTAAGATTGAAGGCATTTAAATATACCATCGTTGTGTTAACCTATATATATATAGTTGATTAGAGAAACTTGTCACTTAAATTAATATTTTATAATTTATGTAATATCATAAAGATTTGGATTTAAAATTAATGATATATAGATTTTTTGTTAATGTTTCTTGTCTCAATATTTACGGATATCTGATTTGAAATTTAAGTTTAAAATTTTACCTTTTAATGCTCATTTTTTTCTTATAATTTTTGTTAATTTCCTATTTTTAGTGGGAATATTTCTACAATCCACTTGAGTACATTATATTTTCTAGTTTTAGTTTTTTACGTCGTAGATAAAAAATAACTTTCAGGTTTTGTTTGGTTTGATAGTAAATAAGGATCGGAAAATTAGTTTTACAATTGATTTTAAATGTAGCGATACGTAAAAATTGGTTTCATGTATGATTTTAAAGGTGGTTGTCTGACATGAACAACGGAAATAAAGAGAATAAAAGCAAAATTTGTCATCAGCCATGGCAGCACTGAGGTAGTTGTCGCTGACGCTAGTTTCACCATCTTCACCCACCGTTGCACTAATGGCCTTCATGTCACGTCTCGGACTCCTGCTTTAACGTGATCGACACTGCATTCATCGTCGTCAACCATTGTCTCTATCTTCTGCTTCCTTTGCTTCTTTTGATTTCAATTTGAGAATAATTATTTAAAAATAAAAATAATAATTACTTGAAAAATTCTTTATAGTTATAAAAATATTTACTCAATTCAAATACAAATCATGATAATATGAATAAGAATGGTCAGACATAGTTCAAGTTAGGTTACGATGAGATTATGTCAAACTAGTTAAGATAAATTTAGGTTACACAAAGTTAGGTTGAATCTAATTTAGGTCAAGTTAGTTTAAGTCTTGGGATCATGTCATGCGGGTTGAGATAAGTTCAACCCAAGTCAACTAGATCCAAGTTAAGTAGTTCAGATCATGCCAAGTCACATTGTACTTTGTCGCGTTGATTTGAGTATCACCCATTTGGATTAAGTAATCTTAGGTTGGATTAAGTTAAGTTGGAATGACAAAGGCTTAGTCTAGGTTGGATTCACATCTATCAAGTACACGCGTTAAGTTGTAACCAAATCATGATAGATCAAGTTGAATTAGGCCGAAGTCATGAAAAGTTATTAGGATAAGTCCAAATTAATTTAGGCCAATTTAGGTCCAAGTAAGTTAGATTGGGCCAAATCCAAACAAGTATGGATTGTATTAGTGATTTTGATTAAATATATTTATTTGACTTATAAGGTAAATGTAAGAGACTTATTATGCAAATACAAATGATGGTTAGTGACTAATTAATTTTAAACACTTAAAATCATATAAAAAGAAATAGATTAAATATCTCGAGTAAAATATAGATTTTTTCTAATCATAAAGGACAACTATTTACCAATGATTTTTTTTATTCTACTCATATAGCTTGATAGTAATTATTGTTTTATGGGAGCAATTTTGGCTTATTTTGGTTATTGGGTTTCATCTTTAAGAGAAGAAACATCTAGCAATGGCGAGCTTAACTTTAACTAGCTGTTTTTTCTGAAAATTTGTATGCCTCTGAATTGTGAACCTTAAACTAGTTTTACCCTTAAAAAAACTCAATCAAGTTTCACAATATGTAAATAATGTCTTTCCAACCTAAATGGTGGTGTTGAAGATGTAGGGCGTCATTTTTTTATTTCCATTACGAGTGGTGTATAATGTGTTATTTCTGTACATAGCACATACAAGAAGTTATGTTACAGCACTCAGTTCTCACTTTAGATCATATGTTGTAGCTTTCTTGAAGATTTCCCAACAACTGCATCAAGATTAGTTGGATTGGAGAAAATGTACAAAAGAATCACAGCACAAAATGTATCATTATCTATATCCCATTTAAGATGACTAGAAAAGAATTGACCTTATGGAACGAAGTAAATACAAATATCTGGTCAAGCACGGTTAAATCCCACATTGATTAATAAATAAAAAAATATATGAAAATTTCATATATATATATATATATATATATATATATATATATATAACACTAGTTTTACACGTATATAAATTATTTGATACAATTTTTATTCCAAAATCTTAAGACAATGATGTTATAGAACTTTATTCTTATATAGTGTTTAATTTTGTCTATTTTATCCAATGTAAAATTTTGATTTATACTTGAACTATTTCCAACGATATATATATATATATATATATATATATATATATATATATATATATATATATATATATATATATGTATATAACACTAATTTTACACGTATATAAATTATTTGATACAATTTTTATTCCAAAATCTTAAGACAATGATATTATAGAACTTTATTTTTAGTGTTTAATTTTGTCTATTTTATCCAATATAAAATTTTGATTTATACTTGAACTATTTCTAACGATATATATATATATATATATATATATATATATATATATATATATATATATATATATATATATATATATATATATATATATATATATATATATATATATATATATATATATATATATATAAACTCTCGTTAGAAACTGTTCGTAGTGACGTTGTATGTTCAAAGCGAATTATACTTTCGCCTTTTATTAAAGAATACGGTGAGCGCACAACATGAGTGACGTACCTATATTTTTGAAGGGTTCCATATGGAACGTCCTACAATCAAGCGTAAGATTTATAGTTAATCACTATTAACATTAGATTTATAGTTAATTTATTTATTTAAGGTATAATGATTGTGTTCTATATGTCTGATTCGATAATATATTATATATTATATATAATATATATTAGTATTATTATAAATAAAAATTTATCTGAGTTATTGTAAATTATAATTTTTAATACAAATATTATTTTTTATGTAAATTATGCATATTTAATAGTATTTTAATGATAAGAAAACACCTGAAAATCGGAGTATAGTGTGTAAGATATCAAATTACATTGTGTTGCTTTAAGTGACAAACGACATACAAAAATTTTAATGTTACTGGACTAATGTTATGAATTGTTATGTGAATTATGTGCTTCAATATCAATCGATGGGAAGTTAGTGTAAGTTAAAAATGTATTCTATATATCTACATATTCATGTTCTGTCAAACACATCAAACCTTTTCAAAGCACATGTATTTGGATGTTTTTGATATGACTATTTTATTTTGGCTGCTTTCTTATCGTCCACCGTCTTTCATTAAATTTAAACCAAAATTATTGCTTTTAAACTTTAATTATTTTTAAATTACCTGGATATTTAATGACAATTTAATATATATTTTTGAATTAACCTTCATTTATATAATCTGAAAACACTTACAAATATTTTGGTTAATGATCGGAATATAACAGATCTATTCTATTTTTAAACCCATTGAGTTTTAATTTTAGTCCTTTCCTTGAGTTGTAATTAAACTTTTCAAGTACCCTCTTGGGAACATGAAAGGGTCACATTCATTTTTTGAAGACAAGTATTGGAATCCAGTGGTGAGTAAAGTAGCAGCAAAAAGATTTTGTATGTATAAACTTTTTGGCAATTTATTGAAAGGGAAACAGAAAGATAACAAAGGCACATTTGTTTTATAGATTTAGTCAAATCCCCACTAATGGTTGGGTTGGGTTACATATTTTATCCCTTGCAAGATGGCTAGTTGGTTCCCACTATCCATCTTGCTATTCATTCATTATAATTTGTAAAGATCCTCTTTAACTCATGAATCATTTAAATACTATTTAAACACCAAATTGCTGTAATTTTTCTTATGTCTTTCTTACTCTTTGCCACTAAAGTAAAGTGAATTGTAATTAATCAATCACTTCAAATTACCACTAATTAACACACTCATGGACTGCACCTAAAAGTTACAGGCAGATTTGAACATATTATGTAATTAGAATTAATGAAAAGGGGGTTATTATGCAAAGATAGAAGGCCAAAATGCTTGATAATGTGCACATAATGTAAGTGAAATGTGATTAGGAATTTGAAATGTTATGCTCTATGGTTAGGATAAGAAGCTAGCTTTCTCCACTACCCCTACTATTTCCATCAAAGTTATTTATAAAAAAAAATTAAAAAAAAAATGTACCTTTCAGTAACTTTATGCTGAAAACTAATTACAAAATGAAAGCTTTTATAAACTCATGACCAACATAACTTTTTATTTTCTGACATAATAACTACAGTAAGATTAAATTTAAAACTTGGAATCTGGGGTGTTGTAAAAGTAAGACTCTTTAAAACGAAGTGAGCATTTATTAGTTAAAGTATGCCTTAACGACCCACTTAATTTGAATGCATACATATATCACGACCTTCCTTAGTTTTTTCTCATTAAAATATTAATGTATCTTATTACCTAATATATACCTAATACAGCCACTCCAAAATTGGAAACTCGTCAACTTAGCACTAAGTATGTGTAAAGTGGGTTTTGAGAAAATTTTTCTTTTTCTTCCACCGAAAAACTTATATTTTTTTTTTTTTTTAACATTTCACAAAATGTAACATTTATGTTTAATTTCTGTTTTTTTTAATCGGATAATGATACTAATCTGAATATTTATAAACATACTGTTATAAAAAAATATTATTAAAATTATAATATTGAAATAATATCGAGATTTTATATTGACTATTGATAAGTTAAGTTTATAGTATATAAATAATTACAAACGCGTTGATTTTGTAAAATTAAATTAGATTTAAAATTTTAATATCGTCAAAATTAAGTTAGAAATTCTATCTTAACCAAATTTATTATTTACTAAATCTATTTTGCTATCCCTTAACAATATATATATATATATATATATATTTATATATATTCTTTCTTCTTTTTTATCTCAAATAATAAAAAAAATTATTAAAATATAAATTTTGAAATAAAATAGTAAATAAATTATAAATACTTTAATATTTAGAAAAAGACAAGTAGGAGAAAATGAAAGGTAACTACTTATCCATACCAATTAATTTATAAAATTGGATATTTGTCCTCATCAGGTTCAGACATTATGCATTGATGAGGGTTTAGTTCCGATCCTTCCACTATATAATCCCTGGAGCTGGAAGTGCGTGAGACATGTTACATTCCAAAATCAGTGGCATAGCAATATGAAGGGTGAAACTGAGATCAATGAAGCAGTTGATGCAATCGAAGGTGGTTCCATGAACAATACAAACAACGAGATCACCAAGCCATCACATTCACGGTTACCAATCTTGACCAAGATCCATGTTGGTTACTTTTTCATATGCCTTTCGTTCGGTGCACAAGCTTTGCTGTGGAAGAGTCTGAGTAAACACAACAAGGACTCGTACTCTCTCTGGCACGGATTCAATTTCATGCCATCCTTTGCATTTCTACTACTTTGGTGCGTCGCACTGTTCATTGCCACAACTTTATCTTTACTTTATGTCCTCAAGTGCATCTTTCACTTTGATATGGTGAAAGAGGAGTTCTCACACTATATTGGAGTGAACTGCATGTACGCTCCTTGGATCTCTTGGCTTCTCATGCTTCAATCTGCACCCATGATTCTTCATACAACTCCCTGTTACCGAGCTCTTTGTCTGGCTTTTTCCTTTATGATATTGGTCATTGATGTTAAACTTTATGGACAATGGTTCACAACTAAAAGGAGGTTTCTCTCGATTGTGGCAAACCCTACTAGCCAGGTTTCGGTTATAGGGAACTTGGTGTCTGCTCGAGTTATTGCAGAAATTGGTTGGAAAGAGAGTGCAGTGGTAATGTTCTCAATTGGATCGGTATTCTATTTGGTTATATTCATAACTCTATATCAGCGTCAGAAAAGTGGAAACCAGTTTCCCACAGTGCTAAGACCAGCTTACTTCTTGTTTTTCGCTGCACCAAGCATGGCAAGTTTAGCCTGGAAATCCATCTTGGGTGCTTTTGTCACCCCATCAAAGATGCTCCTCTTTCTGTCCTTTTTCCTTTTTATGTCTCAGGTTCTTTTCTGATATTCCAATCTTTTATATATCTTTGTTTGTTTTAATCTGTTTGATGGTAATGAAGGAGTCAAGGTTTGTTGTTGAATGCAGGCTTGCAGACCAGCCATGTTCAAGAAATCGATAAAGAGGTTGAACGTGACATGGTGGCTGTATTCATTCCCTTTAACCTTCCTTGGTCTGGCTTGTGGGGAATATGCTGAAGATGTGAAAAGTGGAATGGCCCCTTGGTTAATGCTGGTTATATGTATGGTCTCTGTGCTGGTTTTCATTGCTTTGATGATCGTCACTGTACTCAGAATTGAGATGCTACTCAACAAAAGTGCTCCCTTTATAAGTTGAGAGGTTGAAAATATGATGTTTTACTGTAGGCACTGCTCTCTCTTTTGTTTGGTTAAAAAGAAGGAATATGAAAGAATATGTGTAAAGGGAAACAAAAACAGATGAATAAAATTCAAAGTTATCTCCTATAATTCAAAGTCCTATTCTAAAAAATCTCATATTTTCTCTACAAATTTTATTTTGAAAAGTTTCTGTAAGAAATATTTATACATTTTATTATAAAAGAATATTTGTAAGAAATTATTGTTTATAGAAAATACTAACGAATTTTATAAATTTATAAAAAATAATTATTTATAAAATAATTACCTACCAATTAAAATATAAAAAAATAATATTTTTTTAAACTTTTTTAACACATTTATAAGAAAACTACGAAATATTGAAAATTTTAATAGTAATGAGAAATATAAAAAAAAGTAAACAAGAAAAATAGAAACTCTACAAACAAAATATGACCGTGATTAAAAATTATAATTATAATTTTGGGTTGTATTTTACTATAAAATATTATTTTTTTTTTCAAATTAATGTTTTTAAGAAAAATGTGTGAACAAAGGATATTAACCGTTGAGTTTATATATATTTTTTTCATATATGGGTTATATTCATAGTCACATATAAAATCTTTGACACCACTTTAACCTCATAACCTTAAAATAATGGATGGTGTTATGTATCTTTAGTTTAGCTTTCTCTTTTTTATCCAATGTGAGACTTTTAACTCACATTTGATTATTCCAAACACTAACATCATTTAAGTGATGACAATTTAAATGAGAAGAATATTTATTTTAGATTTGTAGAGAGACATTAGAATTTTGGTTCAACTTTGCAGTACATCTTGTATTTTTAAAATTTATCTTTAATTTTTAATATATTTAGAACATTGAAAATGTTATATACAGAGAATACCTTATTTGAAATTATGTTAGTAATGTTTATTTTACACACTTTTAAAATGTCTTTTATCACAAAATGGTCATTCCAATGGAATTTGATCATTCTATTGTAAAAATGTGTTTAACATTGTTTTGAATGATTCATTCCACGACATTTTTAAGTTCCTTGCTTATTATTTAGATTTGGCTAGAAATTTTAATATATTTTGGATAACATTTTGTACAAGGATTCAAAAGAAATATTTTTTCAATCAAATATACTTGTGGGGTGTAGTAAGAAAAACTGAGAAGTGTAGGAAGAAAATCCGAAAACGTTCTACATTTGTAGGAAAAAATTATTACATACTGTGAAAGGGAGAGCTGATCTCTAAACTTAGAGGTTTTGTGATGTGGTGGAAAATGACAATTGATCGCATTATAAAACAATAAAAAAATAGTTTACTTGAACATTATAATGAAGAAGTGACAAATTACTTGTATTTATACATGTAACAGTGGATATGATATATTAGCCAATATCCAAAAATTTTAAAACTGCAATGAAATAATAACAAAAAAAGAAAGGAAATAAACGAATACTATAATATGATTTTTCATGAAAGTTAAAATAGACATATTACCACGATTCTTGGTATGTCGTTCATCATCGTTAAAAGTATGAGAAAAACGATGACAGATAAGATAATTGTCGTCCATTTACATAAAAACCACAACGCTTTAAAATTCTTCGTTAAAAAATTTCTAAAGATAATAAAGAAATATAATTTTTCAAAACCATAACAGTTATAATGCATTAATATTAAAAAAATATTCTAAAAATCATGACTATTAAGATCATAATTATGTTTCATTTGTTATATAACGATGATTGTAGTAGAAACTATCGTTATATTTAATGTTTTTTTAATAGAAATATTTACAATTTTGATTTAACATAAAACCTTTTAGAAATTTTCACACAATAGACAGTTCATAAACGTTCAAAGATTCAGAGACATAAAAAGAAAATTCAAAATATTAAAAGATCTAAAAATTGTTAAAAATAACTAACTAATATATATAAAAGTATTATAAACTAATTCTAAGTAACATCTAAATAGAAAATACTTTATATTGATCGTAAGTTATTATATATAATTATAATATTTAAATATATAATCATTTAAAATTTATTTATTAAATATAATAACAATGATATTTTTACTCAATGATAAAAGCAATCATTGATCTGAAGCAAAGGATTAAAGATTTTGTTGTATTTATTCAATGATCATAACAATGTTGGGTCATTCATCCATGACAATTCCCTCCGTCCGACATGAAACTGATTTTGTGACGAGTTGTCTGAGCTACGAAACAGTTCTCCCTAACACTAAACCTTTCTTCATTTTCAACACTTATCCATCTTCTATCTCTTTCACTACACTTGCCAATCACCCATTCTCCACAAATGTAGATGCGATGCCAAACTCATGTTCATGTTCACGTAGGTCGATGAATATACACTAAAAAAACTCTTATTAGTGATTAATTTTAAGGGTAAAAAATATTTAGTCATTATAGAAATTAATTTAAATACTAATTTATAAATTAAAAATTATTGGTAAAAATATTTTTTAAATTGATTTCTAAATTAGTTATTACAATGAATTGATTTCTAAATGGTTCTCTAACATTAACATTAGTTATCAACCAAGGTTTTTATCTATCAAAAAAATTAGTTTCCAAATTTGTGCCATTTGTAACAAAATTAGATATAAATTTAGAGATTAAATTTTTTTAATAACTAAAATCTTGGTAATTAATGTTAGTAATCAATTCACTATAATCAATTTAGAGATCAATTTAAAAACTAATTTATTTATCAATAACTTTTAATTTATAAATTAATCATTATAATAATTAATTTTTTTTGTTATTAAAATTAATTATAAATAAGAGATTTTTTTTTTATAATAATGAGATACGAAGTATTTATTCATAACCGCTATCCAAAACAAAGGGAAGGGTCAAATGAAAAGAAGGACATTGATGGCTGTCCAATTTCATTGACTTGGTCTGTTTAAGACTTTCAGCCACTGGCATACCCAGTTAGGCTATCATGATAACATGGGACTAATCATAATTTTATCATACATTAAAGCAACTGTTATAATTTTCTTGATAATTATATATACTATTGATTTTTATTTCAGGCATTGGCTTTAACATATTCAATTTTCAATACAACGGGCATGACTATTCTAAAAGTTCATAATTTTTTTCAAAAAAAACACAAATGTCTTTTGAAATTGTGGTGGTAGGTGACCTTCAACACTGAAAAATCATTAATGAAGAATTTTGTTATTTTCTTTTACATGATGTTCCTATAGTTCATTTTTTTTTTCAAAGAATATAACATAACACCTATATATTGGTAATGAAAAAGCCTTGATCATGTTATGGAAAATGAATGAAGATCTCATCGGGCTATTCAAGTCTGCTGTGATATTCATGTATTTGTTGGAAATTTAAGTATAAGTCTAAGTCTTATATAAAGTAAAATTGAGAAAGTTGAAAATCATATAAGGATCAAGACTTATAAATTCATTGTCTTAAGATTTTGGATCAAGAGTGATGTGAATCCCTTATATTTAATCTTGTTGGTGTTAAATTTTTCGGGCAATCCTCTCTCTTGAAAGAACGAAAAGAACGAAAAGAACGAACTGTATGTATACTGTTTTGTATACCGTACGTGCTATCCATTCATGCGTTACATAGTTTGAAATTGAATTCCTTAAGCGCATGCATAACAATATATCTGCCATCTAATTGAGTTATAAGACAAGGAAATGTGAGAATTAAAGTTCGATTGTCGAGTGTCAATTACATGAAGGTACTTACAAATATATCTACAGATTCTCAACGAATAATGTGTAAGCAATGTCAGAGGACTGTACAAAAGAATAAAGAATCAAAGAATAAAGGTATCTTTTGAGATGAAATGAAATCCCAATTAGAAGAGCTTGCTGGCGAATTCATCTACGGCTATACCTTCCATGCCACAGGAAGCAGATTTTGAGGCAAGGCGTCTCAACTCCGAAACGCTTCTTCCCAACTTGATTGCCACCTTCATTTCAAATACCTCACCGTTTTCTCTTTTCTCACTGTCTTTCTCTTCAAGCGTCTCCCTAATCGTCTCTTCCAAAAGTGTGAAGAATCCACCACAGTTTCTGTACATTTCGAAGACCATGCCCACTTGGCCACCGTGCTCAAATGCATTAACCGCTGAAGCCAAGGAGCCAGCGAGGAGAGGCACTAATGCAGCCAATGAGCCATTCCCCAGAAACGAAGACCCCACTGCTGCTATCCCACTCAGTAAAGGCCCCGCAATTGCAAGACTCTTGCTCACCTTCAACGCTATGTTTCCAAGCCTCTCATAATCCTCACTGTCTTTCTTCTTTATCACTTTCATCACTTCCCTCAACTCCTTTTCAAGCTCTTCACTCCATCCATTGTTAGACCTTTTGCTCTCTTGTGTTCTACTTTTTCTCCGGGACTGAGATGAAGGCCACCAGACCGCAGGTTCATATTTTGCAGGAAACTTGTCAAGCATGGCTCCCAACAAGGGAAGTGGGTAAGCTCTGTCGAGTGCCAACACCTTCTCCATTGAACTCTTCACATCTTTCTCTGTGGGATTTCCAATTGCGATTAGGGTTTGGATCTGGGTATGAAGCTGTTTAAACAACCTTGTAGCGTTGCGCTGCTCCTCGGCGAGTTGTGAGGGCTGAATTTTGTTCATGATGAGTGACATTCCAGTGACCGCGGAAAACAAGAGAGTGGATGATAGTTTCAAGGCCAAAAGCGGTGCCCCGGCGTCAGCAGTGGTGGCTGCAGCAACACCAGCCATGGCTGTGGCAGTGAGAGTGATGATGTTGACGGAGTTAAGAAGAAGAGTATTCCAGTTGTTTCTTTGTTCGCCGATGTTTGCGTGCATTTGAATTCTGTCAGCGACTTCCTCCAGAATTGCGTAGAGTTGAACAGTGGGGTTATTCGATTTGTTGGTGGGACTGAATAAATCTTGATATATGTGTGTGGTAACGACATTCTTCTCTAATGGAATATTGTGTTTGGACCCATTAATTTGATGAATGCGCAGTGTTGTTGATGGTAGTTTTGGGACGGAATAAGAGGGTGGTGGAGGGTTAGGGAGATGGAGAGAAGCGTTGATTGTTGTTAGAGAAGAAGAAGAAGACGAAGAGAGTAAAGGTGCGGTTTGTAAAGAAGCCATGGGATGTGTGTGTTGATGAGATTGAGTTTGAGATGGGAAGAGGTTGGAAATGTTGGAGATGAGAGTGAGAATGAGAATGAGAGATAGGTGTAGGGTTGGCGTGTATATATATAGAGGGAGTGAGAGAGAGACATATTCAAAGGAAGAAGTCACGTATAAGGAAAACGTTGACCAAAATAAGGGACAAAACGGCATAAGATTAGACTTGGCCTTGGTGTGATGGCGGACTCTTTCAGCCTCAGATTTTGGTGAGTTCGAAATTTCAACATCTTAACCTTCAATGCCAGACGCATTAAAGCCACCAACAACGCCATCAATGTTAGAATGTCAAATCAAACAATATGTTATATTTAATTCACTTGGTCGCAAGTCAATTTATTTGTAATTTTTAATTAATCTTTCTCAACTGTTAGTTGCAAGTGTCTCTAATTAAATTTTTATTGTCTTGATCAGGAACCGTGGGAAAATAAAAGGTACTGCATAAGCAACTCAATTAACTGTGTTTTAATTGTAATTTTTATAGGGTAGTGTTTCTCTCTGGTCATATCTTCACGCCTAAGTGTGAGGATCTGAAAGCTCATATTGATTTACTACGGATTGAATTAAAAATGAGTTAGTCCAATTCAACTTATGATGAGTTAGAAATTTTACAATCGAGTTCAATCTATTAAGGGTTGTTGGGTTAAGTGAATTAGTTTTATTTGTTATTTAAATTCAAATTAAGAATTTTTAAAATTTAGGTGGGTTGGTGGGTCAATTCACATAACCCGACTAAAACTCGTATAATCCATGGGTTAAATGAGTTGAATCCGTTTTGATTCGTAGTCAGTAAAAAAAAAAATTTTCCAATCCTGTCCGGCTCGAATTTGTAGTGAGTCAGGTTAGCTCCCAGATTTCGACTCACTTTGACATATCTATTCATGCATAGTATTTTGGAGAGTTGAGAAAACTTTCTATATATTGAACTGATCATATTGTTGAGAGATAATGAAAATTATTTTTATGAAATAAAAAATTCTTAACAATGAAATAAAAATTAAAGAACAAAGAGAATAAAGAAGATATGTTTTTATATATTTATTAAGGCTTAAATACCTTTTTGGTCCTCATTTTCGTAGTATTTGTTGCGGATGGTCCTCATTTTTCCTCATTTTGACAGAATGTTTAAAATAGTCCTCATTTTTACCGAATGTTTAAAATGGTCCTCATTTTCGCAATTCGTGTTTTATTTGGTCTTTTTCTGTAACGCCGTTTAAATCATTAACGGAACATTGTACAGGTGGAACAGTTTGTATTAGGGTGTGTTACGTGTACTGTACAGGTGTGGTAATTAGATATTTGGGGATAAATAAATGAGCTAGAGTTTTGGTAAGGAATGTCTGGACAGTTGGTGAGTGTTGGCAATCTTGTTCCTCCATTCTCAATTGGTATTGCTACAATCTTCTTCTTCCTGCAATCCCATTATATAGGTATGTTACAGTCTCAATCTTCTTCCTTTACCTCTGGTTATAATAGTTGGAGACAACCGTGTTGTATCACTTCGTGCACTGTTGATGGTTCAACGAGAAATGGATTAACCCCGATTTGTAGTTGCAGAGAGATGACAGCTTTGAGGATGACAATAACTCCAAAGAATATTGGTAGAAAATTTTGGGTACAATCTGTTTTTATTTTGTGTTAATAATAATTGGTTTTAATTTTTGGTTTGAAAAGGATGTCATTATCATGACACAAATGAGGCAGATTAATGATTTGGAGAAGTCATTGAAGGTTAGAAGAGGCTGCAATTAGTAATAGGGTTCACTTGTGTTGTTATTCTATTATTCGTACTGTTATTGTGTGTAATCTTTTAAAGTTCAATCTTTGTACTATTGTTAAATGAAGAAATGAATTAGTTGGATTATGTTGATATTAGTCCCAACATGTTAAAATGGCATCTTAATCTGAGCATTGAAGTAAGTGATATTGATCTAAGCTTGGGAAAAATTAAATTGATCTAAGTCTGGAAGAAGTTAAATTCATAACATTAATTCATCCCCATCAAAATGCACTACATCAATGTTTGGCAAAAGTGAAATTGAACGAAGTTTAAGGAAAGTCAAAATGCAGTACATCAATAATGAATTCTACATCAAAAATTTCAAAAAATAACTAAGACATTTGTAGCTGCTATCATGGCCTCATCCTAAACTGCTGAGATGGTTCTTCTGGTGTTGGTAGTGATGTTGCTTGACTCTCCACTTCATTCCTTGGTGGTTGAGTTGTTTGAGTTTCCGCAGTTGGTGCATTCTCAGTAGTTGGTGCATTCTCAACAATTTGGACATTTGGTGCAGTCTCAGTAGGTGTTGCAGTCTGCTCATCCATAGGCTTATCTGGGCAATTGTTCTTGTTATGTCCAATCTGACGGCATATGCTACAGTTTTTTCTATGACCTCCTTTGCTGATTTGTGTGTTATCCTTTCTCAACTCCCACTCTTCCAACCTTCTTTTTTTCTTGGGTCTTCCTGGTAAGATCCTCTTGTGTGGTGGATGGACGTCAGGGTAGGGAGTTCTTTCTCATAAGAGTTCACCATTGACTGAAAAGATAATGAATTGATATATTTTTTCATAAATGGATCTCCTGAAGCAGATTGGTATGAAGTCCTCAGCATTGACATTGATGAAATTCATTGCTGCAATAGCATGGCTGGCAGCAAAGGATAGCAGTCAGAAGCCATTTCCTACAGCTGCAATGTTGAGCATCCACATTCACTATGTACTTATCCATTTCTCGTTGAACCACCAACAGTGCACGAAGTGATACAACACGGTTGCCTCCAACGATTACAACCAGAGGTAGAGGAAGAAGATTGGGACCGTAACATACTTATATAATGGGATTGCAGGAAGAAGAAGAAGATTGCAGCAACATCAATCGGGAATGGAGGAACAAGATTGTCAAAACTCACCAACTGCCCAAACATTCCTTACCAAAACCCTAGCTCACTTATTTCTCCCCAAATATCTAATTGCCACACCTGTACAGTACACGTAACACACCCTAATACAAACAGTGTCACCTGTACAATGCTCCGTTAATGATTTAGACGGCATTACAGAAAAGGACCAAATAAAACACGAATTGCGAAAATGAGGACCATTTTAAACATTCGGTAAAAATGAGGACCATTTTAAACATTCTATCAAAATGAGGACCATCCGCAACAAACACTACGAAAATGAGGACCAAAAAGGTATTTAAGTCTATTTATTAACTAACAAATGAATGACTTACAGGATTGAGGACTTCAAATTGAGATCATCAAACATTTTCATGTAAAAACAAATAAACAATTAATAAAAATACTAAAAGTGGGAGAGATAATAGAATGTAGGACCTAAAAGCTATTTAATTAACTAAAATTGATTGTACACCATTTAAACATAACTAAAAAAAATGTAAAGATTGTGATAAGAAAGAAAGTACCTTCGAAATGTTATTAGATTTTATAAATATAGATAAATAAAAAATAGCAGTTAAAACAAGTAATTTAAATAATGATGGAATGAAGAGAGGGATAGGTATTGAGCGGAGCGGATATGTACATACATATACTCATTTTCATGCCTAATTAAAAACTTGGATATTACTCATAACATATTCATCTATAACAATATATAAAGAGGATATTCTCTTTTGTGTCCATATTTTAATATTCTGGTTTTATCCTTAATTATTATTTTTAAAATTAATTATTTTTTTAAAATTAATTATTCTTTTAAAATTTCTTGTCTCTTTAACTGTTATGTTCAAAATTTCTTCTGTGTACATATTTTATTTTTTAAATTTTACATTTAATTATAAATTTTCTATTCATCTTAATTCAAATTTGTATGAAAACAAATATACTCTATATTAAAACAAGAATAGATTCAAATAATATTCACAAAAACGAATCTATTTATCATCTTAATACCGTTATAGTTGTAGGTATAATATTCGTTAAATCCAAAACTTTACTAGGATTTTGTAACTTAGCTTTTAAAGACTTTAAAAACACGAAATAATAAGATTGGAAAAGGAGTCTATGGATTTATAATATTGTAAAAGAAATGATGTATTTAAAAATAGAAATTGCAAGTAAACTATGCTATACTTCATTCTGCAGAGTGAATTTTCATTTCGATGTGTAATTCTTCAATTCTTTTCATTATATTTATGTATACTTCAGTAGTCTTTAACCATTTCTTACATTTCCATGTGTCTTTGTTATTAAATAGTTATTTTGTCTTAATCAAAAAAGTTTTTATTTTATCTTTTTGAAAGAAAAGACTTTGTAGCTTAATTAAATATTAGTTAGAAGTAGCATTTGAAGTATTATTACTTTATGTTTAGTCCAAACCTTGATTAAATAAACATATGAGATAATCCAACCTTGATTCCTGTCAAATGTCTTCTTAAATATGTTTTTTCTAATTAAATAATTTAACATTCATACACCATTTCTTAGATATTGATATTTAATAATTGTTTAAAAAAATGTGTAAAATAATTAATTTAATAATTGTATTTATATGTAATAAAAGAACATTGTTAATCTATATTTATTTATACTATATAAATGTTTAATTTATGTGAAGAAAATAAAAAAGTAGGTGAGAAAGAAAGAAGATAAATGGGAATGGAATTTGTGTTGGAGGAGACAATGGTTCAAATGGGAAAAGTCTCAAATCCAACTTTTTATGCAAGATATAGAAAGGATAAATCTAGATAGAAGCCACCAAGATACGTGGGAATGGGTGGATGGACATGATAAGGTATACACAGTTAAATTGGCATATGCAAAGATGCAAAGTAGTCTAATTGGAGAACAATCAGTAGTCTTTGATAGTCTACTCCATCTGCACTTCATTTAGCATGGCGTGTCATGTCAAATGGTGTACCTACAAAGGTCAATCTCAAGCTTAGAGGAGTTTTACTGAACAATTATGATTGTGGCCTGTGTGAGGATCAAGAAGAAAGCATAAGTCATTTGTTCTTTAGTTGTAAAGTTGTCAACAAAGTGTGAAACTTGTGCAATAGATGGGTAGGGGTTTTGAGTGTACAACACAACCAGGCTCAAGAAAACTTTCAACAGTTTCACTTAATTGAGCTTAACTACAAAAGGAATATAATCTGGAAAGGGGTGTGGATGACTATCATATTGAGTATATGGAAACACAGGAACAATTTAGTGTTCAGGATAAGTTGTTCAAATTGTATAAGATCTATATCATATTCATTCACAGCTATACATGACTACGTAGATTAAGAAGTACTTCCCTGGCTTGAAACATGTAAGGAATGTGTGGAAGGGAGGATTGATTTTAATACCTATAATCCAGGTTTTCTATTCTATTTACAGGTGTGGTTACATGTGATTGATGAATTAGAAGATGGAGGAAACAAAAGTTGTTTACTATTACAATAAGATCACAGAGATACTAGTGTGCTAGTGACCTTCTCTTCCTACGAGATAGGGGACATATTGAAATATTGATTAAAGGATGTGAGAAGTCTGATTTACAATGCAAAGTATATTGTTATTTGGAAACATAGGTGTGAATAGTTTTGTGGTGTATTCACACATTGGCCCTTGATATGTGAATCATATAGTAGCATCTAGAGTTTTCTTACGTATTTTGCCTCTGTGATGTTGATTGTGTTCATTGGCTTGTATGGAGTTTTCTATTTTGATGAGGCTATGAACCTAAGCTTTTTCTATATATACAAGTTGTACATCCTTCTGTATACGGATTAGAACACTCCTAAAGTGTTCTATTTGATTATTTTATTCTTTGTTGATAAAAAAAAAAAAAGTCACAGATGGTCACAAAAAATCGTGTGTGTGGTGGATGGTATGGACATTTGCAAAAGTTATAACCAATTATAGTGTACTAGTGCTGGTCAATAGAAGTATTTTCAATACCCTAAACTTTGATTTGTATGATTCAAAATAAGTATTTGACCACATCCGATTGCCAACTTCTCTTCAGCCTACAAAATAGATTCTCGCACGAATTTTGTCAAGCCTTTTGACTAATATTAATGAAATATTTTTAATAAATATTTGGGATATTAATATCTTCCAGTAATTGTTCTGGTCGAAAGTTTATACAGAATTCTAAACTGGACCATTCAATATCAGATCTTGGATAATAATATATCCAAACTCTTCTGTATATTTTCAAACAATGCAAAGAAACAATTTTGTAGGCCATCATTTTCATTAATCCAACAAATTAGATTCGTGGACCAATGAGGCATTCGTGCCTATAAAACTTAAAATTTTATTTTATGGGTTAAATATGTTTGTGTTTCTTAAAGATAAAAATTAAAATTAATTTCTCTTCAAAATTTTGATCTGTTTCCAAATTTTAAAAATATGTGAATTTATTATTTTTAATCAAATTTTTGTTAAGTTCATTTGACGTTTTAAATGTGTTTTTCAACTAACATTAAAACGAAAATGTATCAAACGGTGTAAATAACTCAAATACTATCACGAAACATGTTTGAATAGTCAAATATATTTAACAAAATTTGGTTAAAAGGAATAAAATCACATATTTTTAAATATAGAAGACTAAATTAATTCAAAATTTTAAATAGAAACTAATTCTAATTTTCACTCAATTATTTACTTTAAAGTATAGAAAATTAGATGCCTAAAATGACTCATCTTCCTCCTAGAGTTTTTCATTCCTATTTTTATGAATAATTGATTTTTTTTTCTCTTAAAAGACTTGAAAGGTCGAATATTCTTTTTCTCTTGAATTATTGCAGTATTACCAGACATGAACCAGAGTTTTACTGGTATAATAACTTTTAAAGGTCGACATCATTATTCATATTCTATATTACTTTCTAATTCATTTCTTTTACTTCCTAACTCATATTTCTGGTTTAAACTCTTACTTATAATAAAATATAAATGGTACATATTCCTCCAAAACGTAATACTCATTTACTTGAATTAGAATTATAAGATTGAATTAGTAGTAAAAGTTTGGTAAGAGTTTCAACTAATTTTGCTTTTGTATAATTGATTTCTTAATTTTTAATTTTTTTTATGTCTTTTTTGTGTCGGATACACTTAACATGGAATTCAGTCCCTCAATGAATAGTTATGTTATCTTATTGCAAACTTCACATTTACAATTTACTTGAATTAATTATTTTATAATCTCTTTCATTAATTATTGTGCATCATGTCCCTCAATTGTATAATCCCCTGAAGGTGATTTTAAAAGATAAAGCATTTCTTAATAAAATATTAATAGTTCCCACCAAATTATTCAAACGTGTTTATTTCAAAACAGAAGTTGTTTCTTTCCATCATGATTTCAACTTTAATCACATAATATTGAACTTATATTATTTAGATACAGTTTTAGCTTCAATTCTAATTGAATTGATGTCATGCTCTCTTCGCATAAACTTTAATATAAATGAAAAAAATAACTTTAAATTAGACAAATAAAATTGTATTTGAACCGTAACGTGTCAAATAGTATAAACAATTTAAATATAGGGACGACAAAATATGTTGATCCGATAGGCCGGCCAAAATTGACTAGGTTGGGTTCAAAATTTTAACATGATAGTTTGTTCGGTTCACTTCGTTTGGCCCAGCCTGCCCAACTCTTCAATTTAACAGACCAAAATGCGAGCTAGCCTGAACTGACCGCTTGGCCCATTTTTTATAAATTAAAAATTAAAATAAAAATAATTTACAAGATTAACACTTCTCTATTATATTTTTTAAAGATGTAAATATATAACAATATTGTAATTTAAATTAATAACACTAACAAATTAAATTACAATTATTAGTTATAATAGGATAATTTAACATGTAAATGTAATAAACTTATCTAATTAAAAACATTAACTAATCAATTAAAAACTTAAAAACTATTTTATAGAATTAAATAAGCTTTTAATATTCATTTATATATGTATATATAAATAAATTTTAAAAATAAATAATTTTAAAACATTGAAAACAAATTAAAAAGAAAAAGTGATGGGCCAGCCCGACCAAACCCATCAACCCATCCTATGCTGGACATGTTACCATTACCGGCCTAGTTTTGTTTGACGGTTGAATCGACTTGTTTTTGACAAGCCAATGACGAACCTGGCTAAAATGGGTTGGGTTGGCCTATTTTGCCACCCGTGTTCAAATATCAATCTAAAATATTGTTTAACATGTTAAAATAATTTAATGCAAGTGAGTAATTAGGATAATATATCTATTAATTTTTAAATTTGGTATGGTAGCAAAATTTGAAATATAGACTAATTCTATATTAGCATAAATATTTAAAGACAAAAATCATATTTAACTCTTATGAAAAAAAAAAATGCATCTGCAAGACTAAAGTGCTAATACAATCCTGAATTTGTTTCTTTAGTGACATTTTATGGGAAAGTTGTACATTGTATATCTTAATTCTTGGAATGCAACTTATGTTGAACAATTTCATTTAATTTGATTTGGTTTTAAAATAACTTACATACTAACTTAGTCTACACAGCACATCTAGCCAATTGCCTCCAATAGAATATATGACCTTAGATGTAAGTTTTCTTTCTAAAACATCGGTCTGAGTTGCTTCGCTTGAGGTTTGGATTTATTCTCAACTCCTGTCGAGTAATGTCTTCCAACCACCTATGTCAGCAGCAGTAACGTTATGTTTATTGCAATGCACCATATTCATCAAATTACAGTTCCTTCGATGTGGCTATTTTTATCAGAGTTATCTCCATAAAAACCAATCTTTCAAGTTAAAATAAACATTTGCACCATTTAATAGACAAAAGTTTAATTAATATAAGAACAAAAGAATATATACAAACACGTTGTCGCCAGTGTACAAAATATATGTCAGAGGACTGTACAAAAGAATAAAGAATCAAAGAATAAATGTATCGTTCGAGATGAAATGAAATCCCAATTAGAAGAGCTTGCTCGCGAATTCATCTACGGCTATTCCTTCCATTCCACAGGAGGCAGATTTTGAGGCAAGGCGTCTCAACTCCGAAACGCTTCTCCCCAACTTGATTGCCACCTTCATTTCAAATACCTCACCGTTTTCTCTTTTTTCACTGTCTTTCTCTTCAAGCGTCTCCTTGATCGTCTCTTCCAAAAGCGTGAAGAATCCACCACAGTTTCTGTACATTTCGAAGACCATGCCCACTTGGCCACCGTGCTCAAATGCATTAACTGCTGAAGCCAACGAGCCAGCGAGGAGAGGCACTAATGCAGCCAATGAGCCATTCCCCAGAAACGAAGACCCCACTGCTGCTATCCCACTCAGTAAAGGCCCCGCAATTGCAAGACTCTTGCTCACCTTCAACGCTATGTTTCCAAGCCTCTCATAATCCTCACTGTCTTTCTTCTTTATCACTTTCATCACTTCCCTCAACTCCTTTTCAAGCTCTTCACTCCATCCATTGTTACCCCTTTTGCTTTCTTGTGTTTTACTTCTTCTCTGGGACTGAGACGAAGGCCACCAGACCGCTGGTTCATATTTTGCGGGAAACTTTTCAAGCATGGCTCCCAACAAGGGAAGTGGGTAAGCTCTGTCGAGTGCCAACACCTTCTCCATTGAACTCTTCACATCTTTCTCTGTGGGATTTCCAATTGCGATTAGGGTTTGGATCTGGGTATGAAGCTGTTTAAACAACCTTGTAGCATTGCGCTGCTCCTCGGCGAGCTGAGAGGGCTGAATTTTGTTCATGATGAGTGACATTCCAGTGGCCGCAGAAAACAAGAGAGTGGATGATAGTTTCAAGGCCAAAAGCGGAGCCCCGGCGTCAGCAGTGGTGACTGCAGCAACACCAGCCATGGCTGTGGCAGTTAGAGTGATGATGTTGACGGAGTTAAGAAGAAGAGTATTCCAGTTGTTTCTTTGTTCGCCGATGTTTGCGTGCATTTGAATCCTGTCAGCGACTTCCTCCAGAATTGCGTAGAGTTGAACAGTGGAGTTATTAGATTTGTTGGTGGTGGGAGTGAATAAATGTTGATATATGTGTGTGGTAACGACGTTGTTCTCTAATGGAATAGTGTGTTTGGATCCATTAAGTTGATGAATGGTCAGAGTTGTTGTTGATGGTAGTTTTGGTAGGGAAGAAGAGAGTGGTGAAGGATTAGGGAGACGGATAGAAGCGTTGATTTTGGTTAGAGAAGAAGAGAGTAAAGGTGTGGTTTGTAAAGAAGCCATGGATGTGTGTGTTGATGAGATTGAGTTTGGAAATTTTGGAGATGAGAATGAGAATAAGATTGAGAGATAGGAGTAGGGTTGGGTTTGGGTTGGCGTGTATATATACAGAGAGATCCAAGGGAAGAAGTCACGAATAAGGAAAACTTTGACTATATATATATATATATATATATATATAGAGAGAGAGAGAGAGAGAGAGAGAGAGAGAGAGAGGCTTAGACTTGGCCTTGGTGTGATGGCGGACTCTTTCAGCTCTGAGATTTTGGTGAGTTGGAAATTTCAACGGCTTTGCCTTGAATGTGAGACGCAGTAAAGCCACCAACAATGCCATCAATATGAGAATTCAATCTCACTAGAACATAAAGTCAAGTATTTTTTATTTAATGGTTTTCAATAATTCGTTTCAGGTGTATTTAATTAAATGTTTATTGTCTTTATCAGGAGGTATAAAAAAAGAAAAACACTGACTTGAGCTTCTCATTTAACTGTTAGGTCGTAGTGTCTCTAGTATTTCAGTATTCTATGTCTTAAAATGCATCTATGTCTATATTTATATTAAACACATCCATGAAGACTGTCTATATTTCTTATCAAACTAAAAGGTTGTTGAACTAATTGATATATAATTTCAACTTTCTTATATAAATTAAGATATTGAAGTTATTTTACAATTAATTAGTTATTATACTTTTGAATCTTAGCACCATACATGTACCTATCTTATTGTTTGGAAATCCAACATAAAAGAGGTAGAAGAGAAATATAAAATTATCTCTTGAATAATTTAATTTAGCACTTTGTTTCTTTCTATTTATATTTTTTATTGGCAAAAAATTTCATCAAAAATAGATATTGATCAAGGAGAATGTTTTGATAATTTCGTAGACAAAGATAAACAAGTAATTTGAAAAAAGTGTTGAGATAAAGAAATCAAGAGTTAAGTACTAATAAACAAAAAGTTACCGAGTTTATTCTTGATGTTCATTCAAGACGAAAAATGTTGAAGGTAGTAAACTTAATTTTTTTTATAATTATTTTTTTTCTTAGTTTTGTATAGGTTTTCTTGGCATTTCTTTTCATATTTAGATTTGTATTGGCTTTTTAGAAAGTTATTTCATCTGTTTTACATAGGTTTAGTTGATCTTTCATGTTTTTTTGTTTGTTTAATAAATTTTTATTACAAATGATAAATATTTTTTATGGTGTCAACATAACTGAGATGTCAAAATATATAATAATACCTAATATGAGTTTCATAAAGAAGAAAATTTAAAGAGAAATTTATTAACCATAAGAGGGTTCAAAATATTTATAGATGTGTGTAGTTATGTGAAGACAAGAAGCTACAAGTCACAAAAATTGTGCATGTATTTCAATGAAGTTTATAGAGGTATTATACCTATGAGAAGATAACAAGTGCTAAAGATTTTCTTACTTAAATTAAAAATCTTTAATAAGCAAAAGACGATAAGACGAAAACATGTGTTTTTCTTCAAAGTTTGATTTCCATAAGACAAAGGAAATATGAGAGAATATATTATGGGAATGTCAAATTTGTTTCAAAACTTAAGACACTAAAAAGAAAAAAAAAATGTTTTAATGAATTTATTTTATATTTGTTAGGAAGTGGACTTTAAGTCTAATTCAACTCCACAAAATCGGTTTGCAAGATGAAGTTTGCATCAGGTGCGATCATTTTAAACGACCAAGGGAAGCCACGGCTCCCTTTTTTTAATTTATATATATTTTAAAATTTTTAAAATTTTTTATTATTCTATTAATTTAGTTTGGAAAAGTTGTTTAGGATTTGAAAACTGTGTTCTCTTCCTCTTCTCTTCTGTTATTTTTTGTTCTCCTTTATTTGGTTTCTTCATTTTCCATACCTCTCTTTCTCACATCTTCTTTATATCTCAATTTTCACTCTTAATTTGTCGTCATTTTCAAAATCAAATTGCACTAAAGTAAAATTAAGGAGTTAAGAAATATTTTTGGACCGAACAATTTGTTCATTTTCTATCCTTTTTTTTTTGTTAGAAGCAATATGTTTTCGTCTTGTATGTAATTTTTTTACATTATAGGTATATCTCTATTTGTTATAGATAATAAAATCATAATCTAATTATTGATTGAACTAATCATTTAAAAGTTGTTAATTTTATTAAAATATTGAGTTTTTGTTTTGAGATTTAGTTTGGGTATTCATATTTTTTTTAAATAAATACTAAAAAATAAAAATTAAATCAATCATGTATGTACACAAAATAATTTTACTTCAAAAATTTAATTAAAGTTTTATAACTTTTTTTATCGTCCAAAATATACAATGTTTGATGAAAGGTTATTTAGATACCTAAAATAATATTATGATTATGAAAGGTTATTTAGATACCTAAAATAATATTATGATTTGACGAGGAGTCAAATTAAAATTATTAAATTTTGGAATGTGACTATAGTTATTATAAAATGGATAGTGGTCCCCAACAGACAAACAAAATTGGTATTTAAGATCCTGTACATATGATTGTGCTATACTCTAAAAAAAAAAATATATATATATATATATATATATATATATATTCGAGTATAATTATTATTTGTTACAAATTTCTTTCAGGAATTCTCAACCCATCATCGATAATATCATTTTCCTTCACAACTTTTCATAAATCTAACTCTTCCTAATAAGTTTGCATTGTTAGCATGGCACTGTAACCTTTGCTTTAGAAGAGTGCAATAATGATTTCTATCAACTTTTCTTCTTTTTTACATGTCTGGTAAGAATCATATTTGATATCACTTTTGAGAATTTTAGAAGTTATAAAATATAAAAGATAACAAAGATATATTGTATAAAGGATATTATTATTTTATTTTATTGATATTGTACACATATAGAACAAAATGTGATCGAATATCAAATATTAACAATATATAATCATAATTTTCTAAATATAAACAGTAATTATATATTTTTATCTATACGAAATAAATATATATAAATATATATATATATATATAAAATCTTTTATTGAAATTGTTGATATATCGAGATATTTAGGCTATTTTGTGTTTTTTTGAAAAAAAATATTCATAGTCCTCTTTCTTACAACTAAATAGAAAAAAACAACGTTACAATTTTAAACAAATATGCTATAATTTGAAATTTACACGTTACAAAAATAAATAACGAAATATTAATTTCTTAAAAATTAAGATTTCTATTGTCAACAGTACACACAAAATTTAAAATTTGAAATATATGATACAAACTTTGAATTTGAAATTTAAAATGGCAAACATGATAAAAATATGATATTAAAGTTTGAATTTCAAATTTGAAATCCCAAAATACTATAAAAAGTTAAAACTTTTTTAATGAATTTTTTAATAATTTTAAACAATCGTCACATATTTCTTTCCTTTAGGAAAAGTTTAGCCAATAATTTAAAATAGAATTTTGATAACGTAGACACAAATGTATAATTATAAAGTGAAAATTATAATATTTTTAAAACATTTTAAGGATATAAATTTCACTGATGATTTTAATTTCATTTTTTATCCTAAAATTAAGATACATATTTCTAAATTTAAAATTTGAATTATACGATAATAAAGTTTGAACTCAAAATTCAAAATCATAAAAATTATAAGAATGTGGTGACAAAGTTTAAATCTCAAGATCTAATAAAATTATGAAAAAATAACTCTAATAAAAGAGTCAACCAGATGTCTAACTTTTTGTATTTTTACATAGTCTTCTTTATATTTGTTCTCCATGATTTTTGATTGTTTACAATTTATATCTGATCGAATGGATAACTTTTCCATAGTGATTTTTTGCAAACTTTTCTCTTTTTCTACGAGACCTATAAGAATAATATTTAATATCACTTTTGAAATTTTTAGAAGTTATTAAAATATAAAAGATATCAAAATTATATTATACTAGCATAAACATAGGCGTTGTCGTGCCTGTATGTACGCATTTTTTACATATGCATGATATTATATTAGTAGGTGATGATATTGTAATGTTATTCAGTTAATATATAAAATAAAATTATATTTATTAAAAGTAAAATGAAATATATTAGAAAAGACTACCATAAACACAGGCGCTATCGCGCTTGTGTGTATGCAATTTTTAAATATGTATAATATTATATTAGTAGGTAATAATATTGTAATATTATTAAGTTAATATATAAATTAAAATTATATTTTTAAAAAATAAAGTGAAATATATCAGAACATATGAAAGAATAACCATTGATAAATAAAGAAGAGAAAAAGCAGAGATAGTCAATTTTATAAAAAACTTGTAAAAGTAACGGTCAATTTTTAAAAATTTAATAAATTATTATATTTAAAGGATAAAATTGGTATTTTGAAATGTGTACACACAAAAAAGAATTTTCTTTATATATTGTTATAGATAAGAGAATAACCGTTGATAATTAGGGAAAAAGACAAGAAGCAGATATAGACGATTTTATAAAAAACTTATAAAAATAACGGTCAATTTTTAAAGATTTAATAAATAATTATATTTTAAAGGGTAAAATTGGAATTTTGAAATGTGAACACAAAAGAAAGAATAAAAATAACGGTCAATTTTAAAAAATTTAATAAATAATTATATTTTAAAAGGTAAAATTGAAATTTTGAAATATGGATACAAAAAAGAGATTTTCTTTTATATATTGTTATAGATTATTATTTTATTTTATTGATATATTGTATCTATAACAATATATAAAGGAGATTCCTCTTTTTGTGTCCACTTTTCAAAATACTGATTTTACCCTTTAAATATAATAATTTATTAAATTTTTAAAAATTAACTGTTACTTTTATAAATTTTTTATAAAATCGGATGTCTCTGATTCTTCTCATCTTTATTTATCAATGGTTATTCTTTTATCTGTTCTGATATATTTCACTTTATTTTTAATAAATATAATTTTAATTTATATATTAACTTAATAACATTATAATATTATCACCTACTAATATAATATTACACATATTTAAAAAATCATACAAACATGCACGTAGTATTTATAAAGAAAATGTGACTGGATATCAAATATTTACAAAATATAATCATAAATTTCAAAATATAAATAATAATGATATATTTTTATCTATACGAAAGATATTTCTAAAAACTGATTTTTTAAAAAAATAATTTAAACAAAAATAAATATTAAACAAATACTCCGAATAAATTTGAGATTCTGGCGTTGTAGTGATTTTACTGTGTCTCACATGAAGGCGAAGGCGCTGAAATCTGGAAGTCAGAAAAGTCTGAAAGCTGAAAGAGTCCGCCATCACATCAAGGCCAAGTCTAATCTTATATTAGTCAAACTTTTTCTTACTCCTGACTTCTTCCTTTCATCTCTCTATAAATATACACGCCAACCATACCCTTATCCTTCATTCTCATTCTCATCTCTCATCAACACACACATCCATGGCTTCTTTCCAAACCACACCTTTACTCTCTTCTTCTCTAACCAAAATCAACGCTTCTATCCGTCTCCCTAACCCTTCACCACCCTCTTATTCCGTCCCAAAACTACCATCAACAACAACCCTGCGCGTTCATCAACTTAATGGATCCAAACACACAATTCCATTAGAGAACAACGTCGTTACCACACACATATATCAACATTTATTCACTCCCACCACCAACAAATCTAATAACCCCACTGTTCAACTCTACGCAATTCTGGAGGAAGTCGCTGACAGGATTCAAATGCACGCAAACATCGGCGAACAAAGAAACAACTGGAATACTCTTCTTCTTAACTCCGTCAACATCATCACTCTCACTGCCACAGCCATGGCTGGTGTTGCTGCAGTCACCACTGCTGACGCTGGGGCACCGCTTTTGGCCTTGAAACTATCATCCACTCTCTTGTTTTCCGCGGCCACTGGAATGTCACTCATCATGAACAAAATCCAGCCCTCACAACTCGCCGAGGAGCAGCGCAATGCTACAAGGTTGTTTAAACAGCTTCATACCCAGATCCAAACCCTAATCGCAATTGGAAATCCCACAGAGAAAGATGTGAAGAGTTCAATGGAGAAGGTGCTGGCACTCGACAGAGCTTACCCACTCCCCTTGTTGGGAGCCATGCTTGACAAGTTTCCCGCAAAATATGAACCTGCGGTCTGGTGGCCTTCGTCTCAATCCCAGAGAAGAAGTAGAACAGAAGAAAGCAAAAGGAGTAAGAATGGATGGAGTGAAGAGCTTGAAAAGGAGTTGAGGGAAGTGATGAAAGTGATAAAGAAGAAAGACAGTGAGGAGTATGAGAGGCTTGGAAACATAGCGTTGAAGGTGAGCAAGAGTCTTGCAATTGCGGGGCCTTTGCTGAGTGGGATAGCAGCAGTGGGGTCTTCGTTTCTGGGGAATGGCTCATTGGCTGCATTAGTGCCTCTCCTCGCTGGCTCCTTGGCTTCAGCGGTTAATGCATTTGAGCACGGTGGCCAAGTGGGCATGGTCTTCGAAATGTACAGAAACTGTGGTGGATTCTTCACACTTTTGGAAGAGACGATTAGGGAGACGCTTGAAGAGAAAGACAGTGAGAAAAGAGAAAACGGTGAGGTATTTGAAATGAAGGTGGCAATCAAGTTGGGAAGAAGCGTTTCGGAGTTGAGACGCCTTGCCTCAAAATCTGCTTCCTGTGGCATGGAAGGTATAGCCGTAGATGAATTCGCCAGCAAGCTCTTCTAATTGGGATTTCATTTCATCTCAAAAGATACCTTTATTCTTTGATTCTTTATTCTTTTGTACAGTCCTCTGACATTGCTTACACATTATTCGTTGAGAATCTGTAGATATATTTGTAAGTACCTTCATGTAATTGACACTCGACAATCGAACTTTAATTCTCACATTTCCTTGTCTTATAACTCAATTAGATGGCAGATATATTGTTATGCATGTGCTTAAGGAATTCAATTTCTAACTTTATATGGAACGCATATATATATGCATAGCACAGTATATACAAAACAATATACATATAGCAATGCCACACCAGATTTGAAATGAGATCTTCATCCATTTTCCTTAACTGTCAAGTTTTTTCAATTAACAATAGGTCTTATGTTATATTCTTGGAAAGAAATGAATTGTAGGAACATGTAAAAGAAAATAATTAACAATAATGAATTGTCCGTGTTGAAGGCGTCTGTTCACCTACCACCATAATTTCAGAAGACATTTGTGTTGGTTTGAAAAAAATTAAGGAGCTTGGATAGTCATGGCCATTGTATTGAAAATTGAATAAGTAAAAGGTAATGCCTGAAATAAAAGGCAATAGTATAATAATCAAGAAAATCATAACAGTTGCCTTAAAGTTAGTGTATGATATAATTATCTAATTCTTTTATTTGGTTGTGTGTATGATAAAATAGTGATTTTACTAGTCCCATATGTTGATAGCCCAACTGGGCATGCGAGTGGGCGGAAGTCTTGATCAGACCAAGTCAATAAAATGAATCGGTGACATATAGGTTAGGAATTTAATCGCGAGTCTAAGTTCTACATCGGTTAAAAATGTAAAAGTATAGTATTATATAAGAATAAAGATCCATAAACTCATTGTTTTAAGGTTTTTGGTTGAGAATGGTGTCAATGCCTTATGTGGTTGAATTCAGGTCTCATTGGTGTTGTATCTCTTCCTGATAGTTAAGAAAAAAAAATGACGGGGTTGAGAGTGGTATCAATGCCTTATGTGGTTGGACTCAGGTTTCATTGCTGTTGTATCTCTCCAGTAATATCCCTCCTTATAGACCTAACAGCATCAATGTTCTTCTCTTGATTTCATTTGACTCTTTCTCTTCCTTTTGGTTAACTATTATGAATAAATACTCCTATCCCACTATTGTTCTTGTAAATCCAACAGAAGAAGTTGTAAAGGGTTGAATGGGCAAGTAAGTGTAGAGAAATTGCGGCGGAGTGTTGTATTGTAACTGTCGGAAGAGACAATGTATAGAATAAGATGAGGTGGAAGAGGAAGAGTTTGAGAGAAGAGAAAATGGAGAAGACTTGGAAATGAAGTTAGGTTTGTGATGAGCCCCTAACCATATATAAAGTAACATTAATACACACATCTTGTCTTCTAAAAGCAATAAGATTAATTGTTATGAGTTTGATGTTGGGGAGAAATGCATCGCAGCTGAGAGAAGTCGCCACAAAATCAGCTTCTTGTCGAATCTGTGGTGATCTTAAGTTTGAGTATTCCATAGTTTATTTAGTTTAGATGGTGTTCCGATATAAGGTTGACTTCCCTTACTCTTTTAAGTATTTGGTTCTTCTATATATGCTTTGCCAAAATGGTAGAATTAAAGTAAGAAACTGGAAGAGTAAAATGATGATAAAAATTTGGATTGTTTAAATTGTCTGATAGGAATGAAAATGAGGTTCATATTCAACCTATATAATCCATATAATCAATTATATAATAAATATTTATTATTATTATTATTATTATTATTTGCAAGATGATTAATTATATATGATTTTTTTTGTATAGATCTTTTTACGTAAAATAAAAATTAAATACAAAAATATGATATCGTTTGGTTGAAAGTTCCACATTAACTAGAGATCACATAATTTCATAATATATAAATAAGTACAAATTTCATCTTATAAACTGAATTTTTATTTTATTTTTTTTTCTTTATTTTTCCTTTTTTTTATCTTTGCTTCGAAATCCAAATCTTAAAATATATTGTTAATCATAATAAAATAATAATTAATATTATCCTGAATTTTAAACATAATAGTTAAATAGAAAAAATTAATAAAAAAAATTGATTGAATTTTAAAAGTTATAATTAAATAGAAATAATTTAAAAAAATAAAAGGTGAGCTTTAGGTAGAAACAAAGAAATAAATAGGTGTTTTGAATTAAAGGTGGTATGATATTTAAGTTAGAGGTAATTTAATTATTAAAAACACGTTTATTATAACGATAATATGGTGTATATATAGGAGTAAAAGAAATGGACAGTATTTCGTGTCTTGGTATACATATGGATAACAGTATTTTGATTCTGTAGGGATAATCTAATTTTATTTTTTTACAGAGTTGCAATTTGTACACAATGGTTAATTTAGTTATCCTACTGTTCGTGTTGACCTGGTGTAACGTTTGTAGTTTTGGATTAATCTAATGTTTAGTTGGATTTAGAATTATTGTTATACGGATTGGTTGAAGATGAATAATAATAGTTACCCCAACTTGATATATTTGCAAAGCAAGTGCATCAAATTATATGATTGTAATTGTCCAATTGAATTTCATCTCTTCCACTTGTACCATATTTTCTGACATCTTGTTCATAATTAATGTCATTGCTTTTAATGGAGTTTTGCGTAATCAGAATCAAGTTTATCTTCACAAGTAATTTATAAAATAATAATATTTTAACTATACTTCTAACCTAAATCTTTAAGGTAATAGAATAGTGGTCTTCTTCTTTATTTCATGTTTCAACATTTTCATTGTAAATGTAGTCTTCTTGTATTTCTAACAAAATTCAACTCACAGATATCTAAAAATTGATATGAAATTATGAATGCAATTGAAAGCCTGTATTTCAGACAATGACATTAACATTGACTTTTAACACTCGGATTATGGGAAAATTTGTCATGAAGAAGAAGTGATTAGGAAATGTTTGAGGTAGAAGTACAGAAATAAATTAGGATGGCTTATAGTATTTTGTTGGTACAAATGGCATTTTGGTAACGACTCCTTCATTGGCTTTTCCTCGAATGATAATCTTTACTTTGGTGCCTGCCTTGTGCAATCCAGATTTGATATATCCCATGGCTATGTTCTTCTGAAGGCAGGGACTGAATCCACCACTGGTTATTTCCCCAATGTTCTTCCCTCCATCATCGTGAATCTCACTGTGGCTTCTGGGAGGTGGACCAGAAGAAATGAAACCAACACGCCTGATGGAAGGACCTTCTTCAAGCTGTTTCAGGATAACATCAGCTCCTAGAAAACCACCTTCTGCTCTCCTTCTCTTCCCTATCGCCCATGTCAGTCCTGCTTCAACTGGTGTAGTGTGCTGTTCCATGTCATTCCCATATAAGCACAATCCAGCTTCAAGTCGCAGACTATCTCTTGCACCCAATCCTGTCAATCTTATCTTCCCTTCAGATTTTTCCAGTATTGCCTTCGCAAGATCTACACCATGCTCTGAAGGAACTGAGATCTCAAATCCATCTTCTCCAGTATACCTGAAAGTCTCGATGAATGAAGCGTTATTCATTATGCTTGGTCTAACCAATTAGATTAAGCACGGTGTCCCTGATAAACTCTACTAACAACAAAAAACTTGCAAAATAAAATCATGATTACTCGGTCAGAATAAGAAAGTTAGTGTATCTTGGAAAGGAAAAGGCGAGATTGTCAAAGTAGTACAAGATGGAGTCTCAGGTAAGTTGATTAGTACTCGGATGAACTTTGAAGAAGGATTGATGATGTTGGTAAGAAAAGCATACCCGGTTCGGGTAAGAAAGCACTGTGAACCATTTATATCCAACACACGGAACTCCCCAAAGTATAGCTTGCTCAAATCATCTTTTGTGAGGTGTTGAAGAACGGGGGCAGCAAGAGGACCCTGCACCAGTGACAACAAGAATCCTAAATTGAGCCGTCTATTAATTCAAAAGCCCCTCAATTTATTTGAATATTTTAACACGAGCACAAATCACATGAACAAGTGAATCGTTATACCTAGTTTTAATCTTGTGACTGGGAAAAGAATATGCGATACTAGAACAAAAGATACAAATGCCATGTGATATGACAGTGTACTAAATAGTTTCCTAAAGCATTGGTTTAATGTTTAATGTCTCTACAGGAGAAAGCCTCAAGCAGCAGGATATAGGCAAATAGGTAACACACGGCAGAAAAACAAGTTAAAAGTGTGTGTAGCAGGTGCCAACGTAGAAGAGCATGTGAAATTACCTGCAGAGCAAGTAAAGATCTCTCATCATGTATGTGCCATGACACATCACCTCCTTTGGCCTTGAATGCCTTCATATGCTCCTCAATATGAGCCAGATCTTTATCCCTGCAGCCAGCATTCACAACCAAATAAATGTGATCATCCGTCACCTTGGTGATTACTGAATCATCAATTGCCCCTCCCTTTTCATTTGTGAAAACAGTGAGTGTCCCAGTTCCAGGGGCAAGCCCAGCAACATCAGCAATGACCAGCTTTTCAAGGAATGGAATAGCATCCTTCCCTTTGAGGCTCAGCCCACACATATGAGAAACATCAAAAAGGCTACCATTCTGCCTACAGTTTATGGTTGAGTCCATGATTGAGTCCTTGTATTGGATTGGCATGCTCCATCCAGCAAATGGAACCATCTTCCCACCGTGAGCAATATGGAAGTCATGAAACACTGTCTTTTTCAGCTCAGCTTCAGAGGCAAAACATCGACGAACAACAGCCTTCTTGCCTCCATTAGCAAGACGACGTGTGACCAATTGCCCAAGTTGCCACAATCCCCCCCTCATTCTCTAAGCTAGAGATATCTGAAGAAACACTTAAAAGGTTAATAAGATAAGTTATTTCAGACAATGGTCACAGGATTTCATGATATTGTAATTGAATCATGTCATTCCTAATTTGGGATTTATAACTCTTTATGACACAAGACGGTACGTCATTCTCCCCAACCAAAATTGCCCAAAATCCCAATGTCAGAACTGGAACAAGAAATTCGATGACGTTGCAGTCAGAGACAAAACCAAGGCCAATTGTAACAAGCCAGATGCGACCCAAAAGGAAATAAAACTCCAATAGAACAATTAAACCACACATTCCATGAAAATTGTCATAGAAAATCTAAAACCACGATATTTTGCAGAACTCAAAAATTGAAACAACATATCAGTGTACGGTGACAAATGAAAAACCCTGCGAGGAATCAATCATATCATATACCGTATAATAAAACAGATAATACTAATAATGGCAACAATAAAACGAGGTTGTTTATCACCCACCATGCACCCGGAATGAAATAAAGACGATATGGATACACTTTCTAGATCTAAATACAATTTCCAGATGATGAGAGTGAGTAACTAAATATACGGATCAACATGACATTATTATGAAACGAAGTGGTAAAATGAAACAGAGAAAAAGAGAAGTGAAAGGTAGAGCACTGACATGAGAGAGATTGGTTTGTTATGTGTGTGGAATTGTTGAGGAAAATGAAGCAAAGGTTTGAGCAGAAAACAGAGAAGAGAAAAGGTGCGAAGTGTGTGTATGAAAGAAGAGAGAGGCTTATCTGTTGGACTTGGACATAAATATAAGATACATAAATATATTTAAATGAAGAAAAAAGAATAAGAAAAAAGCTGGAGTTGGTGGCTGAGAGTGAGAGAGAGAGGTGAGGGGTTCCTCTTCTCAAATCAACAACATACTCTGTCGATAATACCACATCGTTAGTGAGTGGTCGAAGCACTACCAAACCACACTCACTCCTTCCCCATCTCTTTTCACCAACAATACCTTCTACTATTATAACTTTCAGACAATATTCATATAAATATTTTATCTTCAAAATTTATATATGTTCGAACTATCATATGATATATAATATCTTATCATGCTTTTGATATCAACCACCTCAAATTGATTATCACAAACTAATTTTCAATATATAAAAATATAATTAATATCAACTTTGTGGTTTGATTTAATTTTATTATTTACATCAATAAAAAAAGAGTAATGGTTTAGCACGTTATTTTGTAATAAGAAAATTATTTTCAAAATCCTCTTATCCTCCTAATTTTTATATCTGATCACAAACTTTGAGTAATTATGGTATAGCGATTTGCACTAAAAAGGAAAGGCGATAATAAAGCAATGAAGTTGGTGAGATGGTCTGGTCATGAAATAGAAGTGAACCAAAACCTGACTGAAGTGGTTTGAGAAGATTTTCATTGTTACATATTGAAGTGTAAGTCTAAGTTCTAGATCGGATAGAAATGAGAAAATAAAACACTGTATAAGAATAAAAATTCATAAACTCATTATTTTAAGATTTTGGGTGGAGAATAATGTCGATGACTTATTAATTGAATTTAGGTATCAATTCATGTTGTATATCCTAGGGAAACCTCTTTCTCGGTAAACCTATCGTTTATGACAAAAGTTTGAAGAAAGCAATTGGGTGGTTGGTGGCAATTAATCATTGTTTAAAACTAAAAATTGAAGTTGTAATGCATATTCTTATATGAGCCAAAACTTGTTATCTCTAAAGTTCATCGAGTTCAGATTTTTTTTTTTTTTGTTGAATTAGAGTGTAAAAACTTTATACCGCATCTATTGATTATTTTTAAAAAAAAAATCTTAGTTTAACATTATTTGAGCACTGATCAGCTGACCAGGAAAATAATATATAAACAAATTACTGAAATGAGCCTTTGGTGATGGCAAAAGCATGAGATAACATTTTTGGAATCGATACTAAATTTAAATGAAACCTTGTGGATGTTGGGAGCAGAAACGAAAAACAGTACACGGAACGTTGGTATTGTCTGTTGCGCGGAGATTTATGATATTAAGAGTTGAAAGCGATTGTTGGTAGCCAGAAACCATTCATCATATTCGTGGTTCCGCTGAAGCCCCGTTTCGCAGATACTTTTCTAAATTCTCTCTTCTCATTTTCTATTTCTATTTGGTGTATCAGTGAAGTCTATGCTTACCCTCCACCAGGTATTACTCTCCCTCTCCAAACCCCTTTTCCTTATTTTCTTCCTCTTGTCTTTATTGTTCTTGAACCAACCTTTTTTCATTCTTGGGTTGTTTTGAAGGGATCAATATAATGGTTCAAACATGCTAATGGTGTATGCTCCTAGAGCTATTCTGAAGTGCCATTTATACCAAGATTCAGCTTCTGCTCAACAAACATACCCATGCAAGATCAATAACAATGTTAATTTGGTGAATTGCAATCCTAAACCTTTTGGCAGTCCTTCTAGTAATATATTATTTCATAGTTCCTCCTTCTCTGGGAAATGTGATAAGCTACAGAAGAGCCTTCATCTGTTTCATCATGTTGCCACACATAAATGGCTCGTAAGCATGCTTGCTGGACCATTGACTTGTGTAGTTTAGTTGATTCATCAATTATCATTGCTCTTGCTGATTGATATGTTTTGTGTTTTTTTGGTATCATGTCAAGTGTGGGTTACAGGATTCCGTTTCATCTGATGATGAATATCGTTCTTCGCGCAACATAGCCATCAGCTTGTTCAGGCGTTACAGGAACTTCATTGATCGTGGTGGAACCGACAATCTAAAAGTATTACCATTGACATGCCTCCTTTTCATGTTCTTTCAATTCTTTATATTCTAATTACCAGTTTGTGTTGTGTGGTTTCACTCTCAGGAGTTCATCACTGCCGGGGTAAATGCATATTCGCTCGGATGCACTGATGAAGGATTGAGGAAAGAACTTATGGATATGAAGAACTCTGGGATTGAAATTGATGTAATGCAAAGCTTTGGTGGAAGCACCAGCTTGAAATCTAAGATCATCTCAGAGGAGGTCAGTTATAACCAGCTAATTCTAAGCCATCAATCATGATTATCGGAGAATTTCTTTTTAGGATTAGCCTTTTGAATACTGTAAATTGGTAGTGCTGTGTCCGTGTAGAAGGAGCTGATTTTCTCCAATATATTTAGCAGATTCTTAGAGACAGGTTTGTCTGCATATAAACAAACAGGTTAAGCCTCTTTGAAAGAAGCAACGGTAACAGAAATTATAGGACTGATAGTTGTTAGTTAAGCTTGCTAGTTTATTAGTTTTCTAAGTAACTACTAAATGCTAGCTCTTAATAATACAAAACTAAATTGGCATCACTTGCATTACCTGATATGTTCTGCTAGATCTGAGTTGTCTTACTCTTAATGACGTGTATGATGCAGGTTGATGAATGCATTTTCTGGTTAAGCATTATATTCATCACCATCTTGTGCACACCCCAACCAACCATTGTTAGATGGTCATCTACACCTCCGGTGTCAGATGAAGTGAGACTGCAATGGAAAGGCTTTTGTGCTCTTATAGCAAATGCATATTTTATGAAGGGAATGGCTTGGTGAGATGCCATCCTTGCACCTTTTTTTCCTATTCTTTTAGTTTTCCTTAATTTTCAAATATGCTTCTAGTAGAGTAGTAGTGTTAGTGGGGGAAGTTTGCAAGTAACAAAAGCCTGATGGAAATTCACAGTAGTGCTTAATGTGTTTATTGAAGGCTTCCGGTGAAGACTCTTCAATTAGAACAGACAGCTGTGATGGGAGAAGCTGAGAAACCGTCGGTTGTTGCTAGCCGAATGCGATTAGTCTTTAGCACGCTTGAGGTTAGCAGTTTACATATTATTTCGATCAATGTTTGGAAATGGTTACGGCATGCATGCGATTAAGATTACTATTCTTTTGTGTCTCGCAAAATAGAAATAGAATTTGATGTACCTACTTGACTGTTGTAGGTAGTGAGTCCACAGTGGCCAAGAGCATAGAACACGAGATCAAGATAAATCTTCCTCTCAACAATATTGCCCGTTGAGTTGTATTCCGTGTTTGCTGACAAATGTAGCAGCATTTTGCCTGCTGATATTAAAAGGGAAAGCAAATAAAAAACTAGATAACGATGTGGTCATAAGTATGTTGTGCAACCATTTGGATTTCTATTTTGTCTGTCATTTAAGCGATGCGTATATTATACACGTATAAATATAATAATGCCCTTCTGGTCCTTTAAAAATAAAATTTGGGGAACTTACCATCAGTTGGTGCAAACAATACAGAGGATTATTTCATTCAATGGTTGTTCAGTTTCCCTTTAAACGTTGATTTTACATACTTCCCTACGTCTTACATGATCCACTTCGTAATCACTTTCCAACCCGTAACTTCGGATTCTTACACACGATATCGTCCAAAATCATATTTGAAAGTCTTATAAGATAACGTCTATTAATAACTTTCTCTTCAGCATGAAAGAACACCACAAGGGTATATTACAATCAGTGTTAAGAACACCAGAAAACAAAAGTTTTGGGAGAATACACTGATTCTTACTCAGAACAACTGTGGTTTATAATACTTTACAGAAAACTTAAAGATACACGTTCTGCCAAGTTTACAACCTACCAATGACAGTTACCAAAATAAACCCTAGAAGAAAATCCCAAGACTTCACCAGTTAATCTCTAGCTTTCCGGAAGAAAGAACGAAGGAAGCTCTATTTCCCACCTTCTCGAGAAGGGAAAACAAATTTGTGTCTAGACTAGCCAAAGGAACAAATTTCTGACGAAAAATAAAGTGGTCAAAATTGAACTCTGATAACCAAGGTCGTAAGTTAGAAATTGTCACATATCTGGAGAAGCGACAAATTCACTAGCATCTTTCAGTACTCTCCTTGCACGCCAATAAATAGCAGTAGCCTTTTCTGATGTCCCCATCTGCACAATCAACCGAAAAAATAAAGATATGGATGCATCACTAGGGTTGAATGATAAACTATTCGCTACACATAGGTACAAACCAGATATGGAAAAGGATTTAAAAATAAGTAAAAGAGCAATTAAAGCAGTTTTCCCAGCAGGAGTAATACCAAAAGGCGGGAAAATTTTACCTTGGTCTCCATGCGATAATAATCTTGCCATAAGCTGACATTTTGGTCATAAGTTGCGAGTGCAGATTCATACAACTTCCTGGCATTTATGAGACCATCTTTATCTCCTATTGATGCAAGGTTTGTTTCTAAGTCGATGCAATGTCTATGTAACGCAAGGCCAGGATGCGGCAAAGCTAGAAATCTGCAATGAGAACCAATTGAGGAATTTATAGATTTAAGACATAAAATCCTGTGGAAGAATGTTTTGGTAACCAGTACCCTGAGGTAATCCCACTGCACATACCGTTTATAGATATCTCTAGTCTGCTGAATTCCATCTTTTTGAAGTACAAAACTTACAATGGCAGAAGAAAGGGAAAACCCATTTTCACTGCCACCATCTCTGACCAAAGTAACAACAGAAATCTCTACCAGTTTATCAAAATATTGTCTTTGATTTGCGTAGAATTTAAGGGCCTGTATTAAAGAAGAATAGAAAGATGAACTATATGAAGAACTTGGCAGTTTTAATATTATACAAAATAGTTCAAGTGACGGACAAATCCATTCACAAGCTGAACTGAATAAATAAAAATGCATGACCATTTAATAAAGAACCGTACATAAATCTTTTCAGCACTAAGTAGATGCATTCTTTTACCAATTTCAGTTTCAAGTTCAACCGGCAAACAGCAATAATAAAGCATATGGATATCATATTGAAAAAAGAAAACCAGATAAACTGAGACACGGTTCAAAGATCAAATGATCAAGGAACAAATGTTGTTTAATTTAAACCCTGGAGGCAACAGAAATTTGTGTTCAAAAATAATTTGATTGGAATAGATTTCAAGATATGATTGATCGTAGAAAAATAGAAACAAGATATTGCTGGTAACAGCATACCTTTAACCACAAGTTAGATGATTTTGAAGCAGAAAATTTCATTAAACTTTGTTGAAAGAGTTCAAAAAGGGTTTGCATATCAGCATCACTAGGTGTAGGAGAACTTCTTGTGATGTATCTAATTTCAATAGTAATCCTCAACACCCATAACTCCACCGATTCTGCAAGCTTTCCACTGCAAAGCTTTGCTGCCAGTTTCCGAGCCTCCTCCAGTTGTCTCAACTGCAAATGTAAGGACACGTGCTTGCAAGCAAGTTCTTCAGTTATACATCCCATGCTTTCAGCCCTTCCGTATATTGACAGGAGATGTGATATATAGTTTACAGCCTGACCAGATGGCTCAATGATATTGGTTTCTCCTTCTTTAGGAGCTATAATAGCTAATAGAAAATTTGCATACAAACTAAACATAGTTCCTGATGGCATATTTTTCAAAGCCTCGTCATAAACCTACAAAACATATAGGGGTCAGTCCCAACTTTCACCAAACCAACAGGCACATAAGAAGAATCATAGAAAAATCCAACATTACCACGATCTAACAAGCCTTATTCCTAGAGCTGGATACAATTAGATTATTTAAATAGAATTTACCATAACAACCTCCTTCATCAAATATACCTATTTTTCTTAGTTTCAGGCTAAAGCAGTCATAAATCTCAGTCACCAAAATAGCCTTTAATGACGTACCATGCTCACTATGATTTCAGAAGTTCCCAAAGATTCATACCTGAATAGCCTTTTCCACCTGAGGAATTATGACCTCTTCACTCATCCCCTGACCATTTTCAAGATCACATTCACGCCTTGCAAGCCAGTCCCAAAATCCCGGTTGTGATGAAAAATCCCTCTTCGTGTCATTCAATATCTTCTTACACATATCTTCGTAATCTGACAAATTTGTACCCTCCAATATTTCCAAAAATCGCTTCCTAAGACTGAGACTTGAAGGGACAGCTTCAACCGCTCCGCCGTATACAGTCTTAAAAATGTTCATACCATGTTCTGCAAACAATTCCTGCTTCTTTTCCGATTGATCACTTCCAACATTTGCTCCATCATTATCATCACCCTCCACTTTTTCATCCAGAGACATGAACAACTCTTTGTTTTCATCCCTCCATTGTTTTTCATCGTCACGGGTAAGAGTTCCCTCATCTTCACCCAAAGCAACCTTTCGTGCCTTCAACTTATTAAGGTAGGTAAGTTCCAAGCGAAGATACTCCACCCAAAGATCTTCCGAAGTTGGACAAACTCTGAGACCCTCCTGCATCAAAGCACGAGCAGCCGCAACATTCATGTTGTGATCAAATTCCCAAGCCGCAGCATAAATCCAAACTCCCGGAACCTTTGGATGAAACCTAATAACTTTAGCCAATGCCTGCATATTATTCAAAACAGCAATGTTCACATATACAAACCTACATATATAAACACATGTATGAATTACATTTTATTTTATACACGCATATACATACATGTATCCCATAATGAAGAATGCAAACGAAAATGCAATGAAAATGGTCGGAGAATAAATGAGTAAAACAAGATTAAGTACCTTCTTCATCCTGCCATGTTCTCTGATCCTGCAAAACTCGAGATAGCGAAACCAGAGATCGATGTCGCCCTTGTAGCGCTTCAAAGCGAGCTCGTAAATCTCTATGATCCTAAGCAAGCCGGCGACATCCGACTTGGACATCTTCAGTTTCTTGTTGCCTTGCTTTTTCAATTCCCGCGCCACGGACTTCTTGCGGAGCTCGCGGAGAGCGTCGAGCTGAGTCTCATACTCAATATAGGTCAAGAAATCCTGCTTCAGAGGACACGGACGCTTCAGCCTGTACTCGAATTTTCGCCGCTGCTTCACAATCTCGGCGATTTCGAGGCGGTTGAAGAGACCGCGCTGCTCGAGGTCGTCAAGCTCATCTACCATGCGCTCCAATCGGTACTGCACCACGTCCGCCATGTTGCTTGGTTACGAACACCGTCAAACAGAGGAGCAGCGCAAGGAACTATGAAGCTTTTAGTTTCGAACCTGAACCTATCTTTCTGCCAGTTGAGGTAGAAGGAGGGTTTTTCTCACGTTGGGGCTCTTATTGAAAACGGCCCAATCATTGTACGGCCAACCTTAATATTGGGATGGGCCTTTGTGGGCTTCAATTAAAAACGATATGGGAAGAAAAAAAAGAAAAAGCCCACCAACCTTACTATACATTGAGAAGCAAAAGATGTGCAAAATATACACTATCCAAGAAATTTTTTGGTGAAAAATTAAATACCAAGAAAATTTTTATTTATATATATATATATATATATATATTTGTTTACAACTTTTTTTATCTTATTTATGCTTGTGGTTAGAACACTGAATTAAAATTTAGGTACATTCTTATCTTAGTAAAAAAATAGTATATTTCTGTTTTTAGTTATATTATTGATATAAGTTATTGATCGACTTTATTTATTTCCTGTCTAAATATATAATTAATTACCTTTAATGTGATATCATCTTCCGAATACTTCTTTTTTCCATTCACCATTTTTGAAGTCAAGAACTTGATTAAGTATATATATATATATATATATATATATATATATATATATATATATATATATATCCATCATGATCATTGTAACAACAGCAGTCCAGATTTTATTTTATTCTGAAATATAATTAAGAGTAAAATAGGAATATAAAAAAATGTCTTCTTATATATTATTATATAAAAATAAATAACATAAATATAATATATGTATATGTAAAATACAAATGTTATAGATGAATTATTAAGGTAAAACAAGTATTGTCATATTCTTTTACACAAATGCAAAAAAATAGTTAATGACCAGTTGTACGATTTTACAAAATTAATGTTATTATTAATATTTCTTTTGCTATTAAAAACACATATAAAAAATAATTAGTATTATTAAATATAAAAGATAAAATACTCTTATTTCTATAACTTTTTTCTCATAACATTACAGTTCTTGTGAGGATAAGAGAACACTAATCATGAAAGATGAAATACACTTGTCCTATAACATTTTTTTTTATACAAGGAAACAAATTAAAAAAACATTTTCTGTTTCAATGATTCTAAAAGAAAATATTTTTATTATAATCTCAATTATTAGGCCTTTACTCAATGATTGTAAATAAATTTTATTTATTTTCTGAGACATATGTACGCCCTCCCATCCAAAACGTTTTTGCTTTGTACTATACAAAATTATAAAAGAAAAACGCATACCGAGTCAGAGACACGAGTACGTTGAAGACAATACTACATTGGTCAGAGTCACGGGTGACCATACTTTTGGTTCACGTACTTCCAAAAATGCTGGCTCTTTCTTCTTCAGCATCTGATTTATTAATGAATACGTGAAAATGATGGAACTTTGAAGTTCATACTTACTACTACCATTACTACACATCTCAAAAAATTGAAATACCCGTAGTAAATATGCCACCCTCTCGTGACATGGTGCAACTGCGATGCATGTAGCTAGCTACAACCTAAATAAATCGAATTATGAAACTAGAAAGGCCTTGTGCGACGACCACTTGCCCTGCCACAAAGAAGTGCATTCTTTGGGACAGGATATTCGTCTCTCCATGACTTCGATGGTGTATACACCCTCAGATAAAATTGTTGTCCCAAGTATTGCCTTGCCCAATTCTCGGACCTTATGTTCCACATTCCCACGTTGTCTAGTGCCATGTAGATTGCAGTCCACGACCTTGGATACACCTGTACGGTGCATCTAGCGACCGTGTCTCTCAGATTGTAGTGTACTCTACTGTCTTGTGTCCACTGTCCGCTGCCAAACCTATTATTCACCTCACAAAACAAAATCATGTTAGTTGTTGTTACACTGTGATTACATGAATGCAATGCAGATTTAGTTGGTTAAATAGTAAAAAGCTATGGGGCATACCCTACAACAAAGAAGGAATAGCCATCAATATGCCATGACTGCACGGAATCCTCCCAATTTTGGAACACAATCTCCACGAACTCGTGGAAATTGGCCCCCATGACAGAGGTTTGGAGGTAGGCATTATTGCCACCGTTTGGATTGGTAGGAATGCTTCCAACGTAGAAAACTCCTTGGATGTTGAAGTAGTCGGCTATTTTCAAAGGGGTATCTGGTGCAACGTATGAGACACCATTCACAGCGTACCTCTGCTTGCCATTGATGTAAGGAGCAGAGTTTGCAAGCATGATGGTCCGGCTCGGTTGGATCAATCCATAGTGGTAAGATCCCTGAGGGTTTGGTCTTGGCCCACTTGCTGTCAGGTTCCACCTGGTTTGGGATCATCAAAACAGAATACTAAATTACTGGTATAATCCTAACAGGTGCATCATGTAACAGTTAATGCAAATTTGTCTCCTGTATATATCAAGCACCAAGGCAACACAATTACCACTTCAAGGACCAAATTGTGCATTAGCTCAACGTGTAACAATAATATGTACTCCAATAGTTATAAAGTTAAACAACAGAATAGCAATATCCAACCAAAAGAATACCGGATAGTTCTAGCCTGATAAACTGATGATGTGATATCAAGGGTAGGCCCTGGAGGAACTGGTCCAGAAACCCCAATGCGTGAATAGCTGTAATGAAGAATGGAAGTTGTTGTGAGTATCCGTCTGGTGAATCTTGTAGAGACAACTATGTAGTAATCCTTGACAGGTTGATCAGCTGTGACCAGCACGGAATAGGACTGTCCAAGATGGATGTCAAGGGAAGAATAGGAGTTTTGGAGGGTATGAGATCCTTCCACCTCCACAAGTTTCAAACTGTGACCCTGGATTCTAAAGTTGATTGATGTTGTGAGCCCCACATTTGATATCCTGAATCTATAAGTCTTACCTGCAGATAAGGCATTGAAATAGTGCTGTAATAAAAGCTTGCATTTTGAAAATTAACAATGACAAGTTATTTGGCTACCTACCTTGATCAACAGTGAATGTGTTTCCATTCCAACCGCGTCCATTGATAAGAAGGCCATCAGGGAAAGGGAGATTATGACCATTCTCTAGTACTCGTCTCAGTCTCTACAATAACAAAGCGTAAGTATAAATGGAATGATGAAGAAAGGATAAATAGAAATGAATGCGAAGGGTTTACTCGGTGGTCTAGCTTGAACCAATCTCCAGCAAGTATGGTAAAGTCTCCAGCAGGAGGAGGAAAAGGGACAGGAATGAGAGGGCGGCTCCAGATTCTGATGCCACCAAATGCTCCAGCAGCTTTGTGCATTCCAAGAGATGGGAAGTAGAAATAACTACCAATCTGGTCTTTTACCTGAATAGCATATGTGAGGTTCCTCCCAGGTGGAATTGGGCAATTTGTGCCCTCCACTCCATCCTGCCAAGAGTTCCTCCTGTGCTGTAACCCATTCCTGCAGAAAACATGCTAAGATCATCAAATCAAATTCTCACAAACGCAATTGTTTCTACCTGCTACATAAACACACTATATAACTTCTGTGTTTGTAAGAATCATTGGTAATGATTGGACGTTGGATAAACAACCTCGGAAAGAACATCAGTTCAGCAAAGTTAGCATATACATTTGTTATAGTAGGGATATGATCCAATTTTGTCAAATCAAATAAAAGATTATTGTCAATAAAATAGTGTTGGGCCTTTTACCATCTCATGTAGCATGGTCCCAGAGAAGTCTCATGGGCACTCTCTATGAAGATATGGAGTCTTATGTAGACTCAACCACGCCAATATAGGACAGAGACTGTAGTTAAGACATCTAGAATGTGCTAGGTGACCTTCCTAAGTTGCCAACTGCTCAAATATACTATTTTAATAGCACGGATCTATAGAGTCGGTCAATTGCAAGATGCTCAAACAGAATATTGTAAAGATGAATACTTTTATGCAGCCACTCATGGAAACATAATCCACGCGTTCCTTAATATAGGACACAGATTTCACCGTAAAGCGTCATTAAAAAAGGGAATCTAACCTCTAATTTACTGTTTGTTTGCAAATGGTTTTTACAAAAAAATTCTCTAAATGATTGATTATTAGAAAAGAGACCAAAAAGATAGCATTGACAAAGACAAAAAAGTTCACAAGTTTGCATGCCCCTGTATATAGCAAGATTTCCCTCTTTCTCATGTACTGAGGCAAATTAGTAGATTTTGTTAAAATACCACACTAACTTGATATATCAAATATAAAGTATTATGTGGGCTCTGAATTTCTTTTTCCAGGGAAGGAAAAAACTGAAATAAGTTATCAGAAAAGTTAAGGAACGGAAAGCGTAATTTTGATGGATAAAAAAAAAGGTAGGAACTTCGAATAGTTGTTATTTAAAATCTGCACAGAAAGTGTATAACTTTCATAAAAGGCATGCTTCCAGGACAGAAATTAAGGAACAAAAGCAGAACAATGCGGATAAGACTAAGATGCAAGAATGTACCAAGAAATGAGGAATGGCTCTCTGAGGTAGTTATAGACATTGATAATCAAGTTGTCATTTGTAACAGCGTCTATTTGAGGCCCCGGAAACTGGCCATTAATCAAGATCCCCTGCAGGATTGGAACCAAGAACCACATTGAACCCAAACATTTTCATCAAAGGGTACCCTACCCCAACCTGTGCTGAGCATAAAGCAAGAAAATTTTTCTTTCTGAGAAGAACAGATATGAAGAGTGGAAGTAAGAAAATACCGTTTGTTTAACACCAAGAGGGTAGATGTCGCCATAGGTGACCTTCCAAGTGAGGTAGCGATAAGGGTCTTCACAGTGGACGAAAGCAAAAGGAAATGTGACAAGAAGAATGAGGAAAGAGAGAAGATTACACTTGCATGGTCTCATTTTGCATACACTGACCTCGGAAGAGTAAGGTGTGGTAACTTGCTGCTTATAATGTAGTGTGTGAACCTCTACATTATAGATCTGTCTGCGTTTGTTTTGTTTTTTTATTTTGTGATGTTTATTAGAAAACAGATTTATAAATTATAACAGAGACCAATAATACAGAAAACACCCTACAACCAAGTCTACAACTAAACAATGTTTCACTTTTTCTAGGTTCTCCTCGTCCTTCTCCTTTGGTGGTTTTAATTTTACTTTGGTTTGCAATTTTTTTTTGGTCGGTGGAAGGAAATGTGGGACAAGTGAAAGTGAAGTTGTGCGTATTTAGAAACAAAAGTTCACGGTTTTATTTTTATACTACATTACACTTAACTTTGATTAACTAATTAAAAGTAAAATTACAATAACTTCTATGTTTTTACTAATTAATTATTTTTTGGTGTATTTATGTGATTTAAGAGAAGAAAAGGGGTAACCTACGATGTGAGTTAAGTTTTGTTTGGTAGCGAAAGCAAAGAAAGATGGAGTGAGTTGTCATCCAGTTGAACAAATAAAGGAGCATCGTGATCACATGCTTCACAGTGGTCCCACTCACCTGCATCCATTTAACATGTTAAATCAACAAAATATATAGCAGTGTCAGCACCCGCAGTAACAAAGACTCACTCGTGCTAATATTTTTAATCTTTTTTACTTTTTTTTCGGTCTCTGTATTAATATTGAAGTTGGTGAATTCAAGTCACGTGCATCTGACATTTTACTCATCCCTAACCCTAACCCTAATTCTAATAAGTTATCGAGAAAAGGAATCCAATTTTGTGATTCAACATGATAAAAATTGTTTGAGTCAGAGTTTAAGTATTTATATCATTTTCAACTGGGCATGGTTTCAATTGCTGCAATTAATAAAGTTGTGGAGTTAAGAAGCATAAGCATTTGCATGGCAACACGAAGAAGGAACATACTTGATTCGTGCAAATGTTGTTACCAATTATTATGCAAAAAACTGAAGCTGAGGCACATTTCAAAAGGCTCATGATTGGTATATTTATAGTGCATTCATTTACAGTTACTACTGACAATACCAACTCAAAAAGAGTCAACACTTTCAAACTTTAATACAAGATTTATAGTCATCGGTTTATTTATAGCGCAATCATTTACGGTAATTTACACAACAACATTACTAGAATCAAGAAAATGTATTTATATTTCTAGTTTATGTAAAATAATCCTAAAATACAAATTAAAAAAACAAGGAATGTGGTGGTGATAATAATGGTGAAAGGAGTTATTATTATAAGATAATGCAAATGTGGCAAGTGTATCTAAACTAAGCACCGCTGTCCCTCAAACAAGTGTTAATAATGGTATAGATGGAGTGAAAAAAAAATTAAAACAGAGATCAAGTAAGATTATTATATGGTGAAGAAAGTCAAACTTAGAAAACAATTAAAAATAACTATTTACCCACATCTTTAGATACTAGTTTACATATTACGTTTTAAAAAACTAGAAACTATAATTAGACTGTAACAGGATCACTCTCTACTTGCTTCGAGATATAGTAAGGTTAATAGTTATAAAGAAGGTAAAGGGTCAGAAAAAATATTAAAGACCATTATAAAATCTGAGTTCAATTGCTATAATCAGGATGTTATAAATATCCGTACCTGCAGAAATTTACGGATAAAACCCGCAATAGATAGAAAATGGATATTAAAAATGGATATCCACTATTCGCGGGTACGGATATTTTTGATGCCCGCATGTTAAAGGGGCGGGTACGGGTATCATAATATCCATATCTGTAGATATCCGTACCCGCTAAACTTTAATTCACAAAAATACCCTTTATATATATATATATATATATATATATATATATATATATATATATTAGTAAAAAACATGCTAACCAAATTTTTTCTCATCAATAGACATCAATTGGAGAGAGTGAGTTTGTTCATCAAAGCACTAATTAAAGAATTTTCATCGTGTTGAACGTCATTTTATATTTTTTTTTTATAATTATTTGGACTTGTATGAACTTGAATTTGTTTGAACTTTATTACAAATTGATGACAGTGATGTATTTTATTTTATTTTATTTGAATTTATGATTAAATATTTATTTTTTAAATAATTTTATAAATACCCGTGGATACCCACGAATATAAAAAAATAGACAGATACCCAATGAATATGGATACGGATACGGGACGGATATTTATCTTGCGGGTATGGTACGGGAGAGCTACTATCTGTACCCTACCCGCCCTGTTGACATCCCTAGCTATAATAAGTTAATATATATTTTAAATTAACTAAATGAAGTGTTTGATATAAAAAATAATCTTATAAAAGAAATACATGTTCCTCATATTTAATATAATATTTAAAAATAACATTGTCAGGAATGGAGAATAACATTATACTATGTAAAAATGGTAAAGATGAAGAGTTTTAGAAATTTACAAAAAACGTATGAAAGAATACACACTGCATTATCTTAATACGTCGTAGATTTTAAGTTTTTCCACAACAAAAAAGTTTATAGTACTCGAGTTTATAGTACTCTTTAATCGAGAGAAAATATACAACACTTTAAAAATAATATATAATTTAATTATACACGCGCGCGCACACCAATAAATGTTAGAAGAAACAAATTCTCCAAAAACTTCATATTTATTTTGAGGTTACAAAGCTAATGAAAAAAAAAATTTGCAATTTAAAAAAAAAGTATTATTAAAATGGCTCTATAAAGTATTTTTGCTTTAAAATTTGATTGTAATTTTTTTTTTTTTAAATTGATTGCATTATTAGCTCTGCACGTTGTTCAGTTTACTCAGGTGTAATAGACAAAAAACCTTTTTCACTTTGTCAGTTTTCCGTTCTTGATAGATTAACAAATTTATGAAAAGAAATGACATGCATAACTAGAAAAGTTTGTGCAATTGCGGGGATAGCTCAGTTGGGAGAGCGTCAGACTGAAGATCTGAAGGTCACGTGTTCGATCCACGTTCACCGCATTTCTTTTACTATTTTTCAATTACTTTTCTTCATATTCAGGGACTAGACCCCATCTGTGTTTTCTGGGGCAACATTTGCAGTGAATGAATTAAGTAATGATGGTCACAAACCTATTTATGATTTTGCATTGAAATGGAATCATACTGCCAAATTAATAAATGCAATTTGAAATGAAAGCAGTATAGGGCCACTGGATCCCTCGTATAATCAATACTATAGTTTCAACAAATAACTTCACTCAAATGCCAAGGATCCTCCTTGTTTTGTCGTCACAAGTCTTAACCAAATTATCAACCAAGCACACCACAGAACTCAGAATTACTTTCTTACAAATGTTAAACTATGTTATAGGCTTTTCGCTCTTAATTATTTTTAAACATAAGTTATTGAATCCTGTCTAAACTTTAGAGCGGATAGCTATAGGGAAGAGAGAAAAAGTAATGGATGACTGTGTTGAGAAGCTTGAGTTGAAAGATTGATTGATGATAAACGTTCTTTGAGAAGTAAGAAATTATGTAAACTGTACACAAATTAGAACACTAATAATTCTCAGAATTGTTTTTATTCAAATGAAACAGCTTCACCACAAAGAATGTTAGCACTTGAGTGGATACATTCTTTTGAAAAGTCCTGATTTCCTTGATGATTATTACAAAGATAAAGAACCAGTGGCCATCTCAGCATGTATTAGCTCGAATTCTCGATCAAATAAGCAGAATAATCAATTTCAAGGGTGAATTATTTTACTATTCTATTAAATAACTCTCGAATGCTTATAAACACGCTTAAATTTTATTACGGAAATCGCATTTCTCAGAATTTGAACTAAATACTTAATATTCTGACAGAATAGCAAAGAGAATTTTACACGTGAGGATTTCAAACCAACGAATTTCAGAAGCTATTTGCAAGCAAAGCACCAAATTTAATGAGTCTCGTCAGACACCCTATTACCATTGGCTAAAATTTTGGTAGTGTTGGACTCTTTTGGCAATATTTCCAGAGATGAATTTAGGGATGGGATTGCCACCTGTCGGTACTATATCCTAAGCAACTAGAGATTGCTGGCCAAAATAAAACAATACTATAATTACAGAATAGTATAACCCATTCGAATTTCAAGAAAAATGCAATACAGAGGAAGGGAAATTATATATATCAAAAGCAGATTAAAGTTCGAAAAAATACAGCATTTGTCCCCATATATACAATGTCAGTAGCGTCTCCATTGCATTTTTCCTGTAATCTGTACAAAATTGCTGCAAAACATGCCTTAGAACATCAAAACAAAGGGTTCACCGGAAAGCCAGATTCTCCAGACAGGCATTACACACTAGAAATTGTCAAAAGAAGACCATAATGATCACTAGGCAAAACTGGAAGTACCAGTTGTTTGATCTCATTTCTTACTTTCTTCTCTTTGTTGTATGAAAGACCAGGTATTACTTCCATCCCAATCATGTCAACACTAATGATCTTAAAATCAGTTAAATGACAAATGAAGCGATCTAATCGCTTCTGGAGAGTACGATTGCCTGTCAACATCTGGTTCGTCTTGGTGTCATAAGTCCAACCACTTTCATCTGGCCTTAGATGAGCCCAGGCATCGATCCATCCATCTTGCAACGGATATTGGCCATCACCTTTATCATCCCAGTTCATGTCACCTCCAAAAACAACATTTGCCTCATTATTGAGAAGGTCTAAAGCCTCATTGGCCTGAACTACTCTTTCCTTGCTGAACATCTGATCCCATTTGGGGGGACCTGGACAGGGACTCTCAAGATGGCTAGTGGCAATAACCAATGACTTGCCATTTTCAGCTTCAACTTCGGCAATGCAAAGTTCTCTTCCCATAACGGAATTGCTGAAGGGCTTGTTGCGGAAAGACTTAACAGGCAGTTTGCTTAGCTGCAATTGTGTACACAGATATGGCAGAAAACATAAACTACCTCTTCGCCAGATAAAGTGCTCACTTAAAAGTAAATATAACCTACAACAACTGTAAAAAATAACTTCTATCTAAATGCAGTCAAGCCATTAAATGCCAAACCAGCAACAACAAGTTCAAAGGATAGACAATCACGATGATTATAAGTATTATAACGTATCAGCACATATTTATCAATATGTGAGTATGAACAGATTTGTTCCTACTTTCTAAAGACTCCTGAGTCCTGTGAACAAACTGCATGTTAGCAGAAAAAAACACTGGCAATCACACCAAAAATGGTGATATATTTAACGTGAAGTAGTATTCAGGTCAGCAAAAATAAATGCAGCACATGGACTATAAAGGGGGTTCAGTCTAGAAACCACCGAACATGTATGTATCAATACAGAGGCAAAGGTTCAAAGATATCAAACTTACCACCATACAGAAGTATGGTCTTGAATAAGCCATCTCAGAAGAAACCGAGCAACGGTACACACTCCACCAGGTAGATTGCTTGAATATATCATATATATTAGGAGTAACCTCCTGAGGTAGCAGAGGTCCAAATTACACAAAGCGACAAAACTTCAAATAAAGTCATCAAATAAGAAAGATAGTTACGGCACAAATATTGAAACCTGGAAGCAGATAAAGTCAGGGGAATGCAACTGAACAAGATCACCAATAGCCTTCATCCTCTTCTGCAACTCCAAATCTTCCCGGAACCAGACATTGTAACTCAGTACCTTAAACGTACTAAAAGCTTTTCCCGACTCCGCATTCTCTGCCACATACGATAGCATTTCATAAACCACGTATTTTGCAGACATTAAAACAATAGAAACGAATAAAAAAAGCTCACCATCGCCGGTGGTACGTGTATCCTTATTGAACGGCTTAACCTTCTTTGAAGTATCAACAACATCATCATCATCATCCTCGACAACATGAACTTCATCGATGGCCTTTCTCTTGTTGCAGGGTCGAAGAGGGAAGAAAACAGAGCCAACGGAAGAATCGTGGTCAGTGCCGTCAGTCAAATCGACGAGATTGGAAAGGGAAAGAACGGGGCATCGAGTAGCGCAGACTTCGCAAGAGGAGTTGTTGTAAGGGTTTAAGAAAGTGCAGGCCTTGCAGGACCATTTCGGAGGCGACGAAGACGAAGAAGAAGGACCCCTTGGGGACGCAGAGGACAGACAAATTTCGCACTCCCATTTTTGAGAAGGAGGGTTCAAGAAAGTGCATTTTTTGCAGGCCCAAGACATCGGAGATGAAATGCGAAACGATCCAAAAATTCTAGGGTTTATGATAAACGATGATGAAGCAAGTGAAGAGAAGAGTAATCCCAGAGGCATTCTACTACTCATATTTCAAATTTCATGCCGTTTTTGCACGACTATCAAAACGCAACGCTTTGAACAAGGTTAAAACGGCACATACCACATAGCCGTACGTGCATAAGGGTGTCCAGTAAAACCCTGCTTACACCGAGGAATAAAAATGAGATAAAATTTTTGGTTAAATACTTTTCTTATTTTTTATTTTTCTTGAATTTAATTTTTTAAATTAAAATATTTTAAATATATTTAAGGTTTCAAACATAATATATAAATTGTTTATATTAATATATTTTCGTATTTTATTTGGATGTTAATTAAGAAATTATTATAAAAAGTGTTTAAAATTTTAAATAAATTTACAAAATTTAATTAAAAATATTAAATTTACATGTAATTTTAAAATTAAAAATTAAATTGTGTCAAAATAAAAGAAAAATATTTTTAATTTGTACTCTAAATTAAAAAAAATTAGAAAAAAATGTATTTAAGTCTAAAAATTTAGTAATAAGTTGGAATGCATCATGAGTTTATTAAGTATATTGATTTCTTTTACAAAATTCAGTCATTTAATTTTACTAACGTTTGAAGATTTTTAATAATTAAGTAATTACCTTCTCTGAATATTAACAGACGTAGTAAGAGAATTTCAATTTGTTTTTATTGCCAAAGTATACTAAATGAATCAATTGCGGGGATAGCTCAGTTGGGAGAGCGTCAGACTGAAGATCTGAAGGTCACGTGTTCGATCCACGTTCACCGCATTTTTTTTACTTTTTCATCATTTTCATTTCTTCATCCATGAATATCTAAGTTGTCGCTAAATTCTTTAATACTTATATTAACATAGCTTATTTCTGATAGCTCAGCTGGGAGAGCGTCAGACTGAAGATGTCACGTATCCGATCCACGTTCACCGCATTTCTTTTACTTTTTCATCATTTTCATTTCTTCATCCATGAATGTCTAAGTTGTCCCTAAACCCTGTAATACTTATATTAATGTAGCTTATTTCTTATTTTAAAATATAAAAACAGGTTCTTACTATAATTTATTCAATTTGAAAAAGAAAATGTGACAATATGAAGTAACTCTGTAACTTATTTATATGATAATATATATCATTATTTTTATTTAACATATATTATTCGAATCTATATTTATAATTATTGAAACACATACATTTACATTATATCATTGGTTAGACTATTCAATTAAATCGTAACTATTTAAATATTTTTCAAGATATTAATTATAATTTTAAAAATAGTAAAAAAATACTAAATTTGCGTTATTTAGTTCTTTTTGTTTTAATAATCTTCACAGTTTAAAAAAGAGATTCTTTTTTGTTTTAATAAGTTATTTAAACATCACTTATGTTATATTCTGAAATTATTTAGTTTGCTACACAATTTAAAAATATTCAAATTAATTATATACGTGTATTCCATAACTTTAAGGCACGTTTACTGCTACCTTTTTTGGTAAGGAGAAAAAAAATGCATTCTCAGCTAGACAACAACCTTTCAAAACTAACTTCTGAATTTTCTTTTCCGGTGAAAATAAATTAAAATTGTTTGGTATTTGGTATACAAATATTCAGATAAATCTTTAGCCAACAATGGTGGTGACACATTCTAAACAAATTGATTAAGAAATACGTACGTTAATTACAAGAGCCCCACGAAAAATAATCAACGCTACTTTCTAATAAAAGGAAGCATCTAAATAAGCCCTAAAAGTTTAGACCTACAAAACATGCACGATTCCTCTCCTCTTATGACCTTATCCTTAACTCTATGAAATTCAAAATTCCAAAAAGAACAAAAAATTGAATTATTTGCACCTCATAAAAGCACCAACAACAAAGTAGGGAGAGACGCAGCCAAGAAAATGTGCAAAACGTTGTGAATTGCACTTATTTTTATGCTGTTAAAGGTTTTGAGCCTAAACTTTTCCCCTGCACTGCTCGACACGGTTGAGTTCACCACCTCCTTTGTTTTGTTGCTCACTTTTTTACTGCATCACATGAAATAATAACGGGTAATCAAGATGCAGGTTGTTTAAAAAATAACAATATGTTGAGATTTTGAGCATAACAAAGATACTACTCATTACAGGACAACATATGATACTTTAGAAAAACAATACGGAGTTGTTTCTGTTATCTTACCTTCCAGGAAATATACAGCTCCCGTGACCTGCAAGGGTATTCCCCACATAAAAGAAAAAGAACATATTAACCACAACTGTTATACCTGGAAACAGACAACAAAGAGAAAAAAACACAAAACTGTGGAGCCCATTCGGCACTGATCATATCTCAAAAGTACTTGGTGGAGCTAGGAGGCAAGAGTACAGTAAGAAATTGGTCTGTAAAAAATTGGAGAGTACGAAAATTACAACTCCATGAAGGTAATCTAGAAACACGGTCCAGAATCCTAGCATTTGTCAGGAGAAACAGTGTGCTCTCAGACAAACCAGTGTCCAACTAAGTCGTGGAGTGGGTGCCAGTCCATGCAAATGCAATTGCCAGCTCCCACTTTCTCTTTCAATTTTCACATAATAATGCCAAACCAAAGGGGGCATTTTGCAGTGTGTGGGCACCACGCACAAAAGTGCCTCGAATCATTACCTCCCACACCTCTTGTGAACTTCCTAAAACCCATTTACATGAACTTTTCGTTACAGAAAGAGTAAACCCTCGAATCACTAATGGTCATGGCGTTATCCTAATGAGTTTCGCGAAACTAACTCACATCTAAACTTTTAATTACCAAAAATAAGTAGCATTTCTCACTACAGTCACACAAAACTTTTCCTTTTGTTGTTAATCAGTTAATTCTGCACCATTGCCACAAACTTAAGGTATGCTAATTAGAGAAAACATGAAAGACCGACAATGATTACTCTAAATCGGCACCCCATTTAATAAAGTTGTATTTCTCGTTTATCTTGGCTCCGATTGCAGCTTAATTGAGCAAAATGACAATGAGAAAACTGAAAACTGAACTTACTGGGATCGGTGGTGGTGATCATAGCCACCCCGTTGAAGTCACAAGTTCCTTGAGTCTTGCCTTGTTTCTGGTAGTAGCTATCAAACGCATAAGAAGCATGGTTCTTCACAGTATTAGGCTGGTAGCAACTCTCCCCAGGCTGAATCTCCGAACAATTGGCCCTTCCCGGTCCACAAGCCCAATCCAGCGCAGCCTGCAACGTCTTCGAATCGAACCCATCCATGGCAATGCAGTATGTCTGATTCGTAGTATCGTTCGCCAAAAAGGTCCCAATTCCGGACACATGAAGCAGATACGCCGGCGTAGAGTTCCCGTAAAACAAACCCCAATTGGCCTCCGACACCGGCGGGGCCCTCAAGTCTTCGTTAAAGAGTTCGTAGATAAACACACTGGAAGTAGTTTCTGGATGCAAAGGGGATCCACTGCGATCAAACACGTGCCGAATCAAGTTGGAATTGTAGGTATCGGCATTGTCCTTGGTGGCATAAGGCTCCTTGGAGTCACCCTTGGCAGGCCACCCAGTTTCGGTGACAAGAACAACAACATCGGTGATGTTGAGGTTCTTCATGGAGAAATAGGCGGCGTCGATCATGGCGTCGAGCACATTGGTGTAGTGAAGCAAGGTGTTGGGGTCGACCATTTCCTTGTTGGGAGTGAGGGGTTTGAAGAGGGCATTGTCGAGAGGAACCACGCCCTTGTTCTGCATGAAGACGTAGTAGGGGTAGAGGTTCATCATGAGAGGGGAACCGGTGCGGGAGAGGAACTGAAGGAGAGGGAGAATGACGGAGACGAGGGTTTCGTTGAAGTAAGCCTGAGAGGGAGGGAAAGGGTCGAGGATGATGGAGGCGGCGTGAGGGGTTGAGACCTTGATCTGTTGGTGGAGGTTGGAAGCGACGAGGGCGTTGTAGAGGGACTCAACGGCGGGGAGAATGAGGGGGGCGGAGGAGGGGACGGTGGTGAGGACCTCGTCACCGACGGAAATTCCGGCGATGAGGGTTTGGGGATAGTAAGCGACGACGTTTCGGTCGATCCAGGAAGCTGCGGTGGCGTTGGAGGAGCCAATGGCGAGGAGCTGGTTGTTAGGAACGCTGATGACGGCCCGAATCTTTGTCCCCGACAGGGCTTTGAGGATGTCCGGGTTGGCATCGTAGATTCGCACGTGCGTTATCTTCTGCAGTTGAAGGAACGCGACCAGGTCCGAGGCTGGTGGGAGGTTGGAGACGTCGGTGCCGATGTTGACGCCCACGAATGGAAGCTTCTCTTCCTCTTCATCTTGGTCCTTCAGCAGGGAATGTAACGGTTCTGCTTCAGCTGCAATGCAAATTGAAAGCAAGTTAATTACTATAATTGAGCACTGCAAAACGGTAAAGTTGGAAAATTTGAAGAGTTTATCGATTACCCAAAGCGTAGAAAGAGAGGAAGAGGATGTGAATGAGAAGGAGGAGCTTAGAGTTTGCCATTGAAAAGGAGGGTGAGCTTCACTTCCTCCTCCCCTGCTTCTGATTCTGCTTCACCTGCAAATCCTTGCATTATCTCATCAAAAGATTATTATTATTATTATGAGTTATTTAAATATTATTTAGTATTTAAGGTAGGTGGAGTTTTGTTGTGTTGGTGAGTGAAGAGAAGAAGAAAATGTGGAGAAGAGGGATGGGGTTAAGAATTGAAGCGGGGAGAGATATCCACCAAATAATGGAGATGTTAGTTTGTTGCACTTACTTCACTCTCTTCTCTTCTCTTCTCTTCTCTCACTTTACTCCAAACTATTCTTCTCTCTCCCTTTTCAGATTCGCTTCTCCTTTCTCTAAAATGCCCTTCAACTACAACCCTACATACCCTATACCAGAGGATTAAAACAGTCTATTTCTTTGTTCCATAATAAAGAGAAGTTAACAAAGGCCAAATCCTCCAAAAGAGGTTTTATTTTGAACCTATTTCTTTGTTCCATGTCCTTCACCCACACAAAGTTGAAATATGTTTTAATTATTAAATTTGGATTAATAAAAAAGACATCTCACGGACTTAATTTGGGAAAGGGGCTTGGCTTTCTGTCAGAGTTTTTGGACACATTTGCGCAAATGAAAGTAGAAAATTGAAAAAAAAAATGGGTAAAACTGTAATTCAACAGTTCATTGGTGGAAGACAGTGACTTTGCTCCCCATTTCTTTTTGGTCTATTTGCCTTCCCTTCTGATTCAACTTTCTTCCCAAAACATGCTCTAACATGTGTTGCCGCCGAATAACTTTAAAATCTAATATCTAGTCCATTCTAATATAACATTACAGTAATTAATCATAAAATTACAACAGGAAAACCATATTTCTAAATTTCAACGCTGTAATGCTTTCAGAAGGCACAATGGCTCAAATAACTAACAATGATTATGTAAGGAAAGTGTATTTTTAACCTAGTTGAGAAAAGCTAACCAAATATAACTTTTTTTAACCTAGTTGAGAGGTAGAAAACAAGCGAATATAACCAGCAGAGTTGTTATTGATTTGAACATGTGAAAACCCTGTTAGCAACAAAACAAGTAACATTCAGAAAAGTAGCAGGAGTGACAGTTTTGCTCCGGATGCAAACAGAGAAACACAGTTGGCTTTGTTAATTAAACTACCACAAGCACATACATGGCATAATGGAAAACACATGTTGATGCAGAAAGACAGAATCACTATGAGCCTACATCACAAGCATTGTCAAATCTATTCATTGCTTAATCTCAAGAAAGTTAAGTTTGTGCCACCAGCACGCCACTCATATATTTCCTACTTTTGAAGCTTTAGATTTTAATAATAATTATGATAATTAGTTAAAGATTAACAATCATTATGTTTGCTTAAAGAAGAAAGGGGAAGCAAACTCACCACAGTGAGGTTCCTCAACCACATGTTCACGTCCTATGATCCAAATAATAGACCTTTAACTAAAAAATGGCAAAAATCTAAGCATCATAGTAAAGACTGTGTATATTAATGGACAAAAAAACTGTTGCAGTCTTTCTGTTGAACTTGAAATAGTGGTTCTGGCAACAAAGCAAAATTGTAAAACGTGAGAGTTTACTTTTCCCACTTCACATTCACTGCTGCATTTTCTGCAAAATACCACTTTGTCGGCTCAATTTTCCATCAGATCATTGGTTGCTAACAGTTATTCAACCATACCAAACATAAAATGCAAACCTAATCTTGGTCATTTTAGTTATAATTTGCATTATTTTGTCGTACATGTATATATCCCAAGTTACACAGTAGTTTTACTAGACTAACAACACTCACTCTAGTATCTAGGATCCGAGGCAATCATAATAACTAATGAGAATTGAGTAACTTCATTTGGCCATATCTCATGAAAGGTAATTAACTTTGATGGCAAGGCAAACACAGACTAGAGAGCACTTGAGAAGTGACAAGAACTCTGCAACTTGACAGTGATGGCGTGTGTATGATATAGTTCTGACAACAACGACAAATCAAAGTATTGGAGGGTTTAGATTATTGGTCTGCAAGATTACTACATCCTTCAAGACCACAAACGTGTCCTTCATGCTTTTGCTTCAGTTATGTCTGCAAAATTATATTATTTTCAGTCTATTTTATTGCAAACACCAATAGGATTATTCAAGCAAAATCATATATAAGAATTGCTTAACAACACTAACTTAATTATAGAAGATGATATAACATGTTCAACTCAGTTAAAGATGTGGATAACTCAAATTTAGAGAAGAAAATGTTTTTAATTTGGTTAGGAACCAAATAAAATTTATATAAGAAACTAGATTACTAATGATATATGGTTGCTTATTTGAAAAATATATAAAACTACAAAAGAGTGGAACAGAAAAATATGAACTGTATGAGCATAATTTTATTGAGCAGTGACATAAATGCACGAAAATGTTAGTAAATATAACGACTAACAAACTAGTGCACTAGTGCCTAAAATAGGAGATAAATTCTTTGGTTAATATGACTTTTATTTGCTTAAAAATTAGTACAAAATATTATTTTTGGGTTGTTAATTTCCAAAATTAACACTCTTCCTTAACTTTTGAAAGGTAAACTTCAAACTTTTACCTCAAGAATTTAAATATGAATTTTGGAAGTACCCTGGTTAGAATATCACCCACTTAAATATGAATTTTGGAAGTACCTTGGTTAGAATATCACGGTTAGAATATCACCCACTTAAATATGAATTTTGGAAGTACCTTGGTTAGAATATCACCCACTTCGTATTCTATTTTGCAGTAAACTAGCTTTTTTTTTTTTTTTTAATTTCTCATTGAACTTATCTTAAAAGGGAAGGTTTTATCTTAAAGTGCTTTGTTTTGACATAAAAAAACTATTATTGACAATTGAAATTGCAGACTGTTGCCTACAAAAATCTCCGTGCAATCTTCTTATTCTATTTGCAAATCATTCCGCCATTAAGTGGGCTATAATTTGTTGTTTTTTTGAAAATCATGAAAAAGTTTTAGAACCGAAAAATAAACCGTAACCAAAAGTTCTTCTCATATCATAAAAATTAAAATGAGAATCATATATCAAGAGTAATGCCTCAAGAGGGCGGGTATGGTGAAAAAAAAAAAGGCCCAATGAACTGGGCCGTCACCAAACACGTGCACCAAAAGAAGAAAGGTCATTCTGGCGTTAATATTGGTTCTTGAGATTTATTTTGTTCAGCTCGCGCAGTGTTTCTTAGTAATGCAAACAATTTTGGAATAGAACAAACTCCTTTTTAGAAAGAGTTTGTAGGAAATATTGTTTGTTAACCCAATAATATTACAGATAAAATAAACAGTAGAGAAGAAGAAGATAACTGCATGATGAGGCGTAGAAAAAATGTGCTGTAACAGTGATATAAATTCAATATTTTTCAAAACAATTTCCTTATGGACTGCATATGATGATTTAGATTTAGGATTCCTTGGGTATAACAGAGAAAGGAGGGAGAGGAAAGAAAGAAAAAGATTAGTAATTTGATACAGAATAAACAAGGACAAACACATGAAAGACTAGGTAACGAGTGACTGGAGTATTGGTAATAGTATATATATATATATATATATATATATATATAATACTTTTGAAAGATGTTTTGCGGTTTAATCATATTGTTAATAAAATATCGAATTTAAATATAGTTTGAGACTTATTACTGACGCTCCAACAAAAATAGGAAAGTGTAGGAAAGACAAGTTTCATGCCTCTTTATCATCCTACTATAATTTAGGATATGATAATAACAGATATTCATATGAGATGAAGTCACAGTATTATGTATTTATAAACAGATAACTCATCTGGAAAGGATCAAAATAAATCACTTCCTACAGAATGACTACTACCACAGATCCACGCAAGATGGTCTAAAACTATTGAAAGCTAAGGATGTTATTTGTATAAACTAGAGTCGAAACCTGCATTCCCACTACCGACCACTTATCAGAAGAATCTGTGAATGAGCCTATACCAATGTAAAGTCACAGTGGAATTGCAACCCAACAGTCAAGAAATTTGTTGATAACCCTCATCTTAAGGCATTTACAAAAGCCATCAAGGAATCAACATCTCTCTTTTCTGAGGGATACTTTATTGGCCTAGACGAATGCTTTGGGAAAAATATTATTGTAGGGAAGCTTCCTAATTCCAGTTCACGCCTTGCAAATTCTTTCTGCTCTCCATCAGCTCTAAATTTCCCTACCTTCATCCCCGACCCTTCTAACCTGTGCGCCAATTCAACATAAGATTCCTCCATAGCCTGTTGCAATTCATGATATACAATCTCATTAGATAACAGACATTTCAATTCAGCTCACCTTAGTGAGTGAGGCAATCTTAACACAATACAACAACTTGAGTTTACCTGGCAATAGGGGCACCATGGTGCATAGAGCACAACAAGCCACGGTTCTTTCCTGTCCTCCAATTTCGCCAAATTCTCAATTCCTGTCCTGCTCAAGTTAACTACACTCTGGCTGTTGAAAATGTCAGGCACAGTGGCAACACCATTTGCATGAGCTTGGGTTACCCCATTTCCATTTCCTTCAATGTGAGCACCATTCTCCTCCTGCTGCTTTAAATTCCCTTTGTGAAGGCCACATTCCTTAGCTTTGGCATCCTCCCACCACCACCTCCCTTCCCTTTCATGTTGTCCAGGTAAAACAGGCCTAGTGCAGGGCTCACACCCAATTGAAACATACCCCTGTGAATGCAAGGAATTCACAGGCACATCCATGGTCCTAAGGAAGTTCCAAATGTCATTGCCCTTCACATTTGCAACCGGGTTCCACTTCACCAAGCTTCCAATTCCACCATCCATTCCCTCAAAAACCGGATCCACCTGAACAACCGGTACTTCGGACCTAGTACCAGGTGACTGGTCTTTCCTCTGACCGGTTATCCATGCTCTGAGACCCTTGAGTGCCCTCCTCAAAGGCCTCACCTTCCTCACCCTGCAACACTCCTGATGACCATCCTCGTAGAAAGAGAACAAACCCTTACTCCTCACCAATGCCTGAACCTCAACAGCATCAGGGAACATGTACTCAATGCGGATCCCGTAATGCTTCTCAACCGCATCAAACAATCGATAAGTTTCCGGGTTGAGTCTCCCAGTGTCCAGACTGAAAACCCTGAAGGGTCGACCCGTCAACTTTGCATACTCGATCAAAGCAACATCTTCAGCACCACTGCAAAGCGCCACGCCAACGCATAAACAATAATTAGAATATAAATTTTCTTTTTGTTACAATTAACGGAATAATCAGCAACGAGGGTGGTGTTAATTACCTGAATGCAATGGCAATGTCGTGGCCGAATGTGGCGAGGGCTCTATCCATGATTTGAAGAGGTGAGGCATCGTCGAGATCAGTGGCTATCTGTTGAAGATCTTGCTCTTTCGTCTCTGATGACGGAATACATAATCACGTGGTTGCATTAGCAGTGGCACGTGCGCATGATGAATTCGAAATGAATTGATTAATAATAGAAAACGTACCGGAAGCAACCGCGGTTGATGCTGCTGCGAGAGGAAGAAGGGAATCCTTACGAGGAGGCTGGGCGTTAACGGGCTTTGCGAAACTCTGTCTGATATTAACGGCGGCTCCATTGGGCCTCTCCGAAATGGTGATTGATCCAATTTGCGGAATGTTATTGGGTTGTGATGATGGAAATTTGAAGGAGGAGGGTGTGGAGATTGAAGAAGTGAAAGCGAGGGCCATAATGGGAAATAAAAGGAAAATTGTTGTGAGAAACGGTTGAAGAGGAATAGAGTTGCGTTGGTATATATACAGAGGAAGAAACGAAAGCAAAATCAAATTAAGAAGCGAGCATTAAGGTTCATTGAATGTGGACGTTGGTTTGTTGGATGCTTACGTGGCATGCGGAGAATGTATGGTAGTGTGCGTGTGGCCTCATCGCTTCCGTCAGATCCAATTCTTCATGCAATGTTCTGATTGAATTCTATCACGTTTTCGTTGACTTCTTCCCTTCTAAAATTATTTTTTCAACACATAAAAAATGTAAATTTGTTTATTTTGATATAAAATTATTTTTTTAAGAAAAAACAAACAAACTCAACCAACATACCCTATAGTTAGTGTAGTTTTAGTCATCTAAATTAACGTCTTCTGATAAAACATATTCTTTTATTTATCTATTTTTTTTTAATTTTGAAATAATATAGTTATCGAAAGAGTGAAGTTGTTCAAAAAGGTAAAAGAAAAATTATTATTGTTCTTCCTTTGCGTAGAAGAATCTTAAATTACGGTCACTTATTTGATGAACAATAGTTTATGATCGACAACTTTTTTGGATATTTATGAGACCATGTATAGTATTATAACATATGTGTTCACCTAGTTACTAATCTTCTTTATCCTATTATGACTATCTAATGCATGGCATATATTCACTTACGTTACGTAAGTATTTTGTCAAACTAGAGCACAAAAATTAACCTTATAACGCGGAAATTGTTCTCGCTTCATGATTCACCAATATTGTAATAATTTCTAGAGTTGATCTTGTTTTTATTTTTTTAATATCCAACAAGAAAAACGAAAAAAATATATGAATATCTATAACAAAAATATTAATCAAAGACGATATGCATTAGCTTCGGGTAAATATATTTCAATTCTCAACTAGTTGGTTAATGATGTCTTGTCTTAGTTAGCTTGTTTGCTCAAGATTATTTACTATAAGATGTTATTTCTTGTTCTTTCCCTCTCTCTATATATATACAGGTCTAATGTTGACATGAAATATAAAACTACTACTGTTTTAGACATGGAAAATGAATATTTTAAGATATTCTACATGATAATTATGAAATTTTATATGACAATTATTATATATATATATATATATATATTTATATATTTATATTGTTCCAATAATTGAGATGTCTTCTAAGGATAAAATTGTGACGGAATACAAACTTTAAAGTGGACCATACCTTGGATGCATGGTGATTAACCCTAGTGATGTCACTTAGTGAACTTGGGACCGAACGTCCACTGTAAAGCCGATAACGAGGTTCTAAGACAAATCATCGATTTCTTAAGCTCTCCATTAGGATGAACAATCATTTTCCTTGGACCTCGACTAGGGGTCTTATATTCTTACCATGCCAATCGCTTAGGAGTCAATGTCAAAGGCAGTTTAAATACTCATTTCATCCTTCGGTACGCCTTTTAAGGAAAACCGTGATGGTGCTCTAGGTTCCGAAAGGAACAATATCTCAGATGCGGAGTGATTGAACCTCCCAATGATAGTCGACGAACTTGGGATCGAAACATTGACTCCCATCTTGAGATCGATAACGAGGTTCTAAGACGAACCATCAATCCCTTAAGTCCTCAATTGAAGATGAACATTCTCCTTAGACCTCAACTAGGGAGTTTATGTTCCTATCATGTCCAATAGTTTCACATTGTTTAAGACTAAACCGTGACGGAACTCCAAAGCAGACAATTCTTCATATATATATATATATATGATAATTATCCCTAACAATGATAGTCTATGAACTTAAAATCAAAACATTGAATATATATATATATATATATATATATATATATATATATATACATATTATTTGCTTAATCTTATAATTTAAAAAAAAATTGATATCTAATTGAAAACTTCAAAAATAATGAAATCAATTCAAAAACAAATAGACGAAATAAACTACTAACTCAAATTTATATTATGATTTATGTGATGATAAATAGTTTAGATTAATGTGAGTATATCTATAAAATGCGAATTTAAGTGTGATAATAAATTGTTTTCAATTCAAATATCAACAACCTCGATTGAATTTTTAGTCACAAATCATGCACTAGAAAACGTCTTGTGAAAGAAAATTATTTGCAGTATGTGGTTGAGAATTAAGTAAGAAAAAGTTTTGCATTAATTGCATGTCATTATAAGATGTGCTTTACACTTATTCTTTAGTTGAGAATGATACGTTGACGATGAAAGGATATGTTAATCACACATTTTACCACTTAAATATTATTAATTTGTAATATTTGTTATTTGATTTTTTTTCACACATTTTATGGATATCTAAAAAAAAGTAAAATGATTTATTGTTGTATTAAATATGTAAGAAAGTGTTATTTTTATTAATTTAAACAAATATATTATTTTATTACAAATATTATTAAAATGTATACAAGTAAAAATAATGTTAAAATTTGTGAAACAAAACTTAAATGATCGAATTGTGAAAAGGAGATACGATAAAAATATTAGAATGTAATAATAATAGAATTAGAATGTAATAATTAGAATACCTTTTAAACTCTTATAATTTAAATCATTAATACTTCGGATACTAAAATAATTTAAAAAGAAATATAATAATTATTTTAACTTATTAATTAAAAATATTAATTAATTAATTAAAACTTAGATAAAATTAATTGTATTTTAAATATTTATTTATAAATATATACAAACACATTAAGAAAAAGCTAAATAATTAAAAATTAAAAAAAATGGTGGGTGAATCTATTTAGCTATTCTGTGGTAAAACAGGTTGTAATCTTTGACTATTTTCTTTTAGACTAATCTTATCCAATTCGTTTTTTACATATCAACATATAAAAAGAATGGACCGCTCCGTTTTGTCAAATCCTAGGCATTTTTATAATACTGTAACGGAACTATGAAATAAAGTATGAAAAATTTTGGTAAATATTTCTTTTTTTAATTTATTAAATGAATTAAAATAACACCTACAGAATAATAAAAATCAAATTCACGACCAATAAGAGAAATCACATTTTTACAATAAAAAATTGTTGAAAAAAGTACTAAAGTGTAATTTCATTAAAAAGTAGCAATATAAAAGCAGTTTATGTGAATTATATATACGCGGGCTTCTACTACTGTAATCACAGACATACACAGACCCAGAACAATCTATAGGTAAGTCACTTCAAATGTTTCTGACATGTCTTTGATTGTAGTTTTTGTTTGATTTGAGAATACTTGTTTCGTTTGTAGGAATTTGTTTGGTTTAATTCTTTTGAACCACTTCTCGTTTTCTTCATAATTTCTGATACCTGGGTGGGTTTAGTTTACTGTCGGTTTTGTTGCTATGCTCCTAGCAATGCCTTAAGCTTGGTACTCCACCACTTTTGCATCTTGATGAAGTCCTAAAACAAACCGATCTGGACTCGTTATTTAGATTTTCCAACTTCTTGTTTGCTTTTATAAAATCTTGATATATGTATGTTTAATAATTAAATCCAACAAATCTATTCACCTTTTCTTAATGCAGAGTGATGGTGTTTAGTTTGGTTTTTATGCACTGCAAATGTAAAACTTTTTGGGAGATGGTGTTTGAATGTTTATGGCTTGTGTTGCAGAATCAAACACCGAATATGGCTGACTTGTTGGAATGGCCAAAGAAAGATAACCGTCGCATGCTCCATGTTGTCTACCGTGTTGGCGATCTTGATCGCACCATCAAGTTGGTTTCTTGTGACATGGGTTCTCGTTGATTGGTACACTCTGTGTTATTTGGTGCTTAAAATTTTCTCACGGTTCTTTCAGGTTTTATACAGAATGCTTTGGAATGAAACTTTTGAGGCATAGAGATATCCCGGATGAAAAATATGCCAATGCTTTTCTTGGATTTGGCCCTGAAGAATCCCATTTTGTTGTCGAATTAACATACAGTATGCTACGCTGATCTTTTCCTTGTCGCACATGCGTACCTTGGTGTCTGATTGAATGTATATTTTGGGTTCAATGATATAATTTTGATGTTTTTCTTTGTCAATGGGTTAGCATTTGTTTATTTTTCACTACATGACAAGTATGTTATCACCACGCCGTAACACTTGGACTTTTGTATTTTTCTAACTGCTTAAATGTCACCTTATTGTCAGATTATGGGGTGACCTCGTATGACATAGGGGATGGCTTTGGACATTTTGCAATTGCAACTCAGGATGTAAGACAAAGTCCACCTTTACAAAAGCTTGAGTATTTATATGCACAGTGAATAAAATGAACTCTTTGTTGCTTCAATTTTTAGATTTACAAATCGATTGAGCTCATCCGGGCCAAGGGAGGAAACATCACTAGGGAGCCTGGACCAGTTCAGGGTGGGACTACTGTTATTGCCTTTGTGAAGGATCCAGATGGTTATACTTTTGGATTTATCCAAAGACCTACTGTCCATGACCCATTTTGTCAAGTAATGCTTCGTGTTGGAGATTTAGAACGCTCAACTAAGTTTTATGAAAAGGTAACTATCCATGTTTTCCCCCATATAATCCAGTGCTATTGTTGTAGTCAAAACTGGTTCAAACTTTGTCTTTGGTACAACTGGATCAGTATCCACTGACTGTCAACTTTGAGAAGTTTTCCATTAATTATTTATTTTGTTTTTGTGTCCATAAGCAAAAATTCTATTATGCTTTTAGTTTGTGTGCTGTGTAACTGTATTCAATCAGCAGAATTCAGTATGAAGCATTCTTAATGTGAACCAAAACTCAAGTTACAGATTTTGGTTTGTTCCATGGAAATTCTATTCAAGTGCCCTCTTATCTATTTCAACTGTTCTTTATAGAATTGACCTGTTTTATTGGTGGGTTTCAAGACCGGAAAATCAGCTAACTGTGTTGTTGTGGCTTCCAATTTGTAGCTACCATTGAAAGACTGAAACTTGATGTTCTATTTTGCATGGAACAGATTTGGATTATTTACCTAAAAAGGCCTGGTGTAGCAATTGATTGCTTTTGCTTGTGATGCTCAAAATAGGATCATAAAACTGCTTTTGATGAAATGTGATTTAAATTTTTATTAATCAAATGCATTTTATTGACCAAAGAAATTTTCTTATGGGATCATTTGCACAGGCTTTGGGCATGAAGGTTCTAAGGAAGGTTGATAAGCCTGAGTCCAAGGTGAAATTTCTTATTGGTATTCCTTAGCAATGCATTTTTCATGTGTAAGTCATTCTAATAACTAGCAACATTTTTCAACTTGCATGTCCTACAGTACACTGCAGTTATGCTTGGGTATGGAGAGGAGCATGAGACAACTGTGTTGGAGTTGACTAATAACTATGGTGTCACTGAATACTCTAAGGGTAATGCCTATGCACAGGTTAGTTAACAGCTTCTGTTATCTGACTTTCTTGGAACCTAAACTGTTTTTCTACACTTTTCTCTGTTTGTGTACTTCTTAATGATAAAGTTCATGTTCCTAATGTAACAGATTGCTATTGGTACTGATGATGTATACAAGAGTGCTGAGGTAGTTAGCCAAGTTATACAAGAGGTAGGAGGGAAGATTACCCGGCAACCAGGGCCAATTCCTGGCCTTAATACAAAAATCACTTCGTTTTTAGATCCTGATGGGTGGAAAACTGTGAGTCTCTCCCTTCTTCTCACCATATTGAGGATCTTGTAGAATCATATAAATACCTGTTTGCTTCAGGGTCTGATGATATCATACTGTCATATAAACTTAATGTTTGGGTTGGGAGATTGGAGTTTTAGATTCCATCTAACATGACCTAAAAATCATGGATTATATGTTAAACCTTTAAGTGACTGGTTTAACGGTAACTTTCTATGCTGTTAACTTTTTGGTCTAAAATATGTTGTTTCAACTTTTGTAATTCGGTTTCCATGGAGATGGTCAAATGCTCTTTTGTTAATGTTCTGTCATTTTAATAATTAGTGCTTGGTTGTCTGATTCATTTTGTTTGAGTTTTGTAGGTATTGGTTGACAATGTTGATTTCTTGGAGGAACTGAAGTGAAGAGCGAGCTTAACAGGAAATAACTAGTCCTGATTATTTCGTATGAATAAGTTGTCTCGCATTTTCTCATCCATTGTGTTGTATCAGGATACCATTTGTCAACATGTTTGTTTTTTTGGGGGGTTCTTTCAGTGACTTGAAACACAATTGAAACCTCATTATCTATGCAACCTATGATTAGTATACTAATTTATTATATACAACTCCTGTTGAGCATTGTTTTAAAAATGATTTTGTGTAATGGTTTAGATTGGTTGGTACCATGAACAGAAGCAAGTTCCCATTATATTTTTAGTTTTTATTGGATGGGCAAATTTAAAGCTTCAATCGATTTTAACACGAATAGACAACTTGAACTGTAATTTTTTATAATATTATTTAAGATTATTTAATAATTTTAATAAAGATTGTTGTTAAGTCTTTCTAAACTTTGAATTCATATCCATTAAACTCAATAAATTAGTACTAGTAACATTTTTAAATTTTGTATTATAGGAATTTTGATTATAGAAATTGAGCTCGTGAATAATTCAATGATTGCACATTCTTATGTGTGGGCAATATTCTTAAGCATTGTTTGTTCACAGGATGAAATAAAAGATTTTGGCCTGCATAACAGACATGAAATTATCTCTGTACTTCAATTTTAACTACTTTCTAACTTTTTTAAAGAGAAGTTATTACTTGCTCCAAGATTATCTGATCTCAGTAAATTTTCTAATTAGCACAACCATAATTTATTTTTACCAAAAAGAGTCAACCACATAAGGGAGTGTGTAAGGAAATCTGGTTCCCTAAAATCCCGATCAACAAAAAAGATAAAAAGCCTTGGTGTAGCAGATGATGGAAGAAGAAAACTTTGGGTGGCTGGGTCATTCATTAATTTGCCACAATAATTCAATAGAGTCATTTATTTATATACTTTGGAGGCAAAGTTGGCATTGCCAGCATTCACTCCACTGTCAAAACTATGATAATATACTCCAAATCACCTCCTTAGGAGATGCAAAGAATTTTGAAAGAAATGAAAGGGGCAATGCTTTTCATGGATACTTCCTCCACCGTGTCTCTGATTATAAATCTACCTCTGATGAACAACACTGAACTCCTATAACACTGTATCCATAGGATAACAACCAAGAACTCGAAGAAAACTAGCAAATTCCTGAAATGGAAATGAAATAAATAAATAGACGTTACCAACAACTAGAGATAACGTTTGATTTGAACGCTGTATTTCATAATATGGAGTCACCAAAGATAAAAACATTGCTTTAATACTTTTTCTTTACTGAAAAAGAGTGAGGACGGATGAGTTTTATGATTATGCATGCATTTATAGATTAGTCAAAGGAAGCTTAACAGTGGACTACGGAACTGATATTATGTAAAAGGAGTTAAAGTTAGAGAAGTAAAAGCAAAAAAAGCTTTCCCATCAGGATTGTGGAATATGCAACCAGATTAATGGGTTTGAATGTGGTATCTCCTTTTTCAATCAAATAAAAGTACTCTTTACAAATTGTCATCCTTGTGCTAGTTTCTAAAATTCAATATTGTGCAAGTAGATTCATTATTCATCAATATAGTATTAAATAATTATATCAGATGCACCTGCACTAATAAATTTTATAGATTTCAACCAAAAGATTAATCTAAAGTATTTGAATTCATAAGAAACAAAATATTAAACTGGGTTGATGAGATAATGGGCAGACCTGCAACTGTCCTAAAGCATATTGTGCACGAGGTTCTGCCATAGAAGCTTCAATGTCAATGTAGAAGAGGTAGTCAAAGTACCTGCTACCAGAGAAGTTTTATGCCTAAAACCATTCACACGTATGCAAAATACCAGTATCGTTGATCATATTCATAAAGTAAAAACTAAACCGCGCCTGAGAACCTTTTCCTTTCTGCATTTGAACTGGAAACTTGAAAATTTGTTATTTAGAATAAAGTGCAAGGAAGAGTTAACAGAGAATCTTTTCAAAATAACTTCTTTTTAACTTATTTCCGTAAATTTCATAGTGAAGATTACGAATAAGTTGGGCAAGTGTTAATAAAGCTTTTTATTGAAATGTACCCTTGATCAATTTGAGATAAAGTTCGAACCACTTATCAATTTGCATTTTAAGCAGAGAAATTACACCCTAAATTTTACCATCGCAAATCTTGAACCGAACGGAATTACTTACTTGGAATTCCCTTGATTTGAATCATCCACAACCCTTAATGGACGCTGCTTCAGCGGACAGCTCTCTATCTGAATTTCCATGAAAAAAATAAGAGGAATGAATGCGTGTCTTAATTTTAAAACTTCAATATCAATAACTATAACACACCTTTGACAAATTAATATCCCTCATAGCAAAAACTGCCAAGGCTTTGAACAGTACACCAGGACCTTCTTCTAGACTGAAAACAATGCTAGTCTGAGAGAGAGAAGTCATGAACTCATAAGCACATTTTGTAAAAATCAATGTAAAGAACTAAAATTAGTATACCTTATGTGGCTTGTCAGTTCCTGGAATTATAGGATCCCTTGCAAGGACCAAGAAACGAGTAATGTTCTCATCATCATCCTATCAAAATCGCAATGAATCATTTAAGCTAGACTCTTGTTGACTTCACCAGAAACTGCAAACATGTTTTTGTTTTCTAGTTTTTTGTAGCTTCAACAGAATATATTATCCAATAATAGCTAAGGATGGAGAAAGGAATATCCAGTAATTTTCTATGTATATCTGACATCATCCAGTTTTAATATAGAAATTATATATTTATGAATTGTCTCCTCTTCATCCGTTGAAAGTCGTATAATGACAACATCTAGCTTTGATGCATCTGATGGACATTGTCTGATGAAAGTCGACTGTCTTCTATAGCACATGCGAATACTCATAATCATTCTTAGATGATTTTTTTGTTTAATGAGTTAGGTTTTTTATTATTTTGTTATTTGTTAGGTACAGTTGCAACTAGTCTACATATCTCGAGCCTATCTAACTTAACCAAGAGCTGAAGAGTTTGATTAATATGTGCTTGTGTAATTTGTATTGATCACTCCTGTAATTCGTTTTTTCCTATATGAGCGAGTCTGATATGTAAACTCTGTGTAATCATCGTGTTCTTTGTTCTTGTATGTGTTCATCAAGTAGGAATTTACTGAATATATCATTTTTCTCTTTTCACCATATTTTTTATATTTACTTGCATGTTCTATATTACATTCACTAGAGCGTCTAATGTTCTTCGCATCTAGTGAGTTTCTTCATATCTGATACCAAAAAAAATGGTAGTGGAGCTTCAATTCTTATCCGTTCTTCATCTATAGGCGGTAATCCCCTCTGTTTGTTTATTTTTGTCGTAAAGAAAATCTTCAAGAAGACATTCAAGAGAAAGGTTATGGTGATCAAAATTGAAAAGTTTACAAAGAGAACTCTTTCAATCTGTAGCACATCAAGATGATTGCTTTATTGAAGGACAGGGAGTGTATACACCCCTATCTGGTAGGACTGAACATCCAGAGGAGTTTGTTGTGAGAATTCAAGAGTTGAAGGCTCATTCTCTACTCCTCTTGTCCCTTTTAGATAAAATTCTTTATAAGGTAGTGAATGACTACTTTTGGGTTGCAGTTGAAGCTGAAGAAGTTGTGCATGACAAAGTCCATCTGTAACAAATTGTTTCAAAAAGGGAACTTTATTGACGGAATACAGTTCCCATGTTAATCTTTTGTTAAATGTAGACAACCTGCTTATAGTGTTTATGCATAAGGTAGAGATTCAAAGTTCAAGTCACTATTGAGCAGTGAATTTGAGATGAAAGACTTAGGAGATGCTGGTAGAGTTTTGAGCAAGCACACTAAGCGAGATTGTGCTCAGAAGAAGCTCTTTCAGGGTCAATAAAGTACATTTAGAAGGTCTTGGACTGTTTTGGCATGAGGGTGTCATGTCAGTTGCTACTCCTTTGACATTGTCTATTCATCTATTTATTATAAGCAGTACTGCCTTTTCATAATTCAATAAGGAATACATGACTCATGTTTCTTATGTTAGTGCAGTGGGGAGTCGGATGTATGTTATGGTAGACCTTTCTCCTGCCGGTTATAGGACGAGTACGTATATGGTTAATCCTAGAAAGGAGCACTAGTAATGGTTAATTGTATTTCTAGGTACCTTAAAGGTACATCTATTGTTGGGCTCGTGTACAAGGATGACCCAGGCCCTAATGGTGATACAGGATGCTATTATCATTGTATGATAGTCTAAGTGCAATTTACTTAGCTAAGGATCGAGTTCAACATGAATGAATCAAGCATATTAATGTTATGTATCATTTTCTTTGCAAAAAAGAATGATTCGAAGTGTGCAAAATTGGTACAATGGAGAATCTAGCTGATATGTTCAACACCAAGCCTATTCCAAGAAGCAAGTGCGTCTACTATTTGGATTTGTTGAATGTTGATTGCTGGTGACAATCGTCTGATGACACTGATTTGGAAGAAAACTCAAATCAAGGTGAATATTTGTTGACTCATGCCTTGTTTCTTTTTTGTTTGCTAAAAGTAGTATAATGATAACATGAAACTTTATTTAGTGCACGATTGTTTTGTTTAGTTAGTTAAGCTTTTTATTATTTCATTACATAGTTGGTTATAGTTGCAGCTCGTCTATATATACTCGAGTCTATCTAACTTAGCCAAGAGTTGGATTGATACGTGTTTGTGTAATTTATACCGATCATTTCTGTAATTCGCTCTTTCCTGTTTGAGCAATTATGTGTGATATGTAAACTCGATGTAATCATCGTGTTCTGTTCTTGTACGTATTCATCAAAAATGAGTTTATAGAATATATCACTCTTCTCGTTTTGATCATATCTTTGATCTTTCCTTACACATTCTATACTACGTTCACTAGAGCATCTAGTGTTCTTGATCTCTAATACCCAACAAAACTACTTACTTTCTATTAGAAAACCAAATATTTTCTATGACATAAAGTCATACTAAATCCAATCCATTAATGGATCCTTCCTAACTAACATGGATTCAATTCCCATTAAGCCATCTACATATCAACACTATCAGGTACCAAGGCCTTCTTTCAAATTGTATGTTATACCATGGAGTTATCTGTGCAGCTTTTCACTCAAGCTTAGAGCTTACATGCTTGACAAACAAACAAATTTCTTTTCTGTCAACATCTGGGTCCACCAAGATACAAACTTGCACAGAATCAAAAGAAAAGGAAAGAGAAATCGATAGGAAATAATTACACTATAAATGCTATCACCAAGCAAAATACAGCATGATCACTTACTTTTAGAAAATCTATTAATTTGGTTACAGCCATATTTTTCATTGCTAGAAGTGATGATCAAATTTCAATTTAATAGACTGGGCCAAACATTTAAAATATATCAATAAGGCATCAATTTCTAACCCAATGACATCCAATTTGCATGCATTAAAGTTGGTGTTGTGATAAAAGAAAACGTGAGCTAAGGCAATATAATTTAGCAGCTAAATCTTCCATAACACAAAGGAAACCTTACCTGAATTCTTTCTGTCAGTATGTCGAGCCCATATACTTTTGCAGCTCGGGAACTTGCAATAGCTCCTGTGTCTCTTGCACAATTTGAAGCCACTGTCTGTTTTCAAGAACATCATTGTTAGGAAATGCCACAGTACAACCTAATCAATGCTTACTTTTTGACCAAGAGAATTCATAATACACCTGAGCAGCATCAGCAGTATCACGTGCACCAATCTTGACAACACCTAAATCATTAAGCATTTTCTCACATTGATCTAACGCCTGCATGTAAAATTGTCATTGAAACAATTTGTTGGAACAGGTAAGCTTAGTTTGGTGACGTAGGCAGCTGTCTCAAAAGTCTGTGCAATCATAAACCAGGTTAATTAAGACTTAAAAGTTCGCATGTTGAGGTTAGCCATTATTACATAGCAGAGCAATAAACATGATTGATGAAATCCAATAAATTGTACTATTAGGAAGTCGATGCTATCTTAAGGCAGAATCACACATACACATTCATTTTATTCAAATGCGAAACATAATGCATCATATTTATTCACTCTTTACCTCGATTAAGAAAACAGAAAAAAAAAAAAACTATATGTAATAACCAACCTGGGGATGACTCACAACAACTTTGAGGTCCTCCTTTCTCACACCAGGCAATCCTAAAAGGCAGTGATTAACACGCAACTGAACCTCCCCAACAATGTGCAGCCTATGGCGAAGAAGTAACTCATAATTACGGTGGATGCTTCCAGCAACAGAATTTTCAATGGGCAGAACAGCTTTATCCACTAACCATAACTCAACTGCCTGTGGAGAAGAATATAAATATATCACTGCAATAAGTATAACTTACAAGCGAATGCATCAAATATACACAGAAGATATAATAAAATAAGAAATGGAACCTTAAATGCAGATTCAAAATTGTCACACGGCACAGTCTCGCATTTTGGATATGCTTTCAAAGCTGCATCCTCACTGTATGCCCCTGGAAGTCCCTGTATCAGCCAACTGACTAGTTAGCAAAGGTTATAGTGCCATGAATATTTTATTTTGAAAAAAAGACTTAATTATCATACCTGAAAAGCCACGCGAACCTTTGATCCATTACTTGAAGAAGAAGAAGAAATGTCAATTGTTGTTAATGGCTCTGCAATTAACCAAATTACATAATTGTGATACAATGTTAATTAAATACCAAAGGGAATTACATCACTTACTGGCTATTACTAGCATAAAAACATAATTCCATCCAGTACATATCATGAAATTGTCTATCTGCATGCATACACATCCATATGCTAGCAAGTGTGCAAGGCTCAAAGTGTACTAAGCTAAAGTATAATAATTTAATTTACTATAAGAAAGAAGATCAATGTGATAATCATTACGCTGTATAAGAAAAGTACAGTTGTATCTATCTGAGTAACCTAGAATTTATTGGTTAGGCAGTCCTGAGGATCATTCAATTATATATATGTTGCTCTGATAGAATTCATAATATCTGAAGCGGGAACAATTAGTGCATGCCTGCATTAAAAAAGTCATAAGCCATATCCGCTGATGCCATCGTAATAAGCAAAGAATTTAGGCTGTGTTACCTTGAGTTCATCACGGATCACCAAAATTACATCAAATGCAATGAACAAGGTCAGCCGTTTGGAAATATTGATGTTGCATGTCATAGTTAGTCTATTGTCTTTCTACATATCTTACAAGCACAAATGTAACCAGTCACATCACTAACAATCTCCCTTTCAGGTAGTTTTCAATTCAAACAAGTAGACTCAGAGGAATTGGCAAAAACAAAAATAGTGAGAAAAAGAGAGATTTTCCCCTGTGGAAGACGGCCTTTTAAGTTCGGTATATGGCATGTGTTCTCCCTCTTCTAAGACAACATATCTGTTCCTTTCTAAATTCTATTTGCAAGTTTTGGATTTTGTGCGTTTTACTTTGTGGGGGCTTATCCTCTGTGTTGGTTATCTTTATTATCAACAAAATTTAACCAATAATTCCTCTAACAGAAGAAAATGCTCATTCAGATGCAAGTATTATCGTAGCAAATTACTGTAACACCTTCAAGAAACATCAAATCCATTAACATAGGACGGCCCCTGGGGCTGTTAATTAAAAAGACGGAACTTAGATAAAGTAGTTTCTTGCAGCCTTGCCATAAAATTCTCCCATTAAACGACAAAACCTGTTTATTTATTGAAAATTCAAAACGTATATTCAATAGAAGTGATTTGATAATGGAGAGAGCATTCATGTGTAGTCATTTGAGTGGAGAATTTGAAGAACATGATCCAATTTTCTCCTTATAAAAAAGGGGGGCCTTGAAAGACGACAAGATGTAAAGAAGAACTACCGCAATGATGATATCAAATGCATATACTGTGAAAGTCTTGCCCTGCCAGCATCAACCACAAAATTGTGTGTGAAAAGTGAAAAAAGCAAAGGCACCAGTAGCAAAATTATCCCTCCAAAACACCAATAGGAGAAACATTAGTTGAAAAGCAAAGTTTGGTCACGAAATCAGCAACATTTATAACTTAAATCATGAGCTCAACTCTAGAATTCTCGGAGTGCCAGTTAAACACAGATAACAAAATTATGATGTGGGGGAAGAAATCTTATAACTCACTAGGAAGCTGGTTTATGTCCTTGTGAAAGCCCTTTGACTCATTTTGGTGAACACCATCAGCAGCCCCAGAAGACTCGACCAAAGGGGGGACATTGGGCTCCTCATCTTCAACAGCAGTGGTAGCTCTCTGAGCCGAAACACCCAAACAACAGCATTCCCACCTGCGACATTTGTCAAAATCATATCTTTGATTCCAAATCGGAGTAGGATGAGAATTGGCAAGACCAGCACCCAATTGAGGAGGAGGAACTTTGGAATAACCCCAGATGGATACGGCCTTAAGAGCCATGAAAATGAAGGAACCTAATCTACAATGTGAAGGAAGAAAGGGAGAGAAGTTCAGAGTTTATCAGAGTGGCGATGGTTGGTGAGTTTGGGTGATTCACAGCATGACATTGTTTAAGAAATACGTAGTGTGAATGTATGAATTACGGTTGGCGCTTAGAATTTTGGGTGACCCCACAATAAATAAAACAGATGGTATAAGCATATGAACTATGCCAGTGCTTCCACCAGTTGAAACAAAACAAAAGGTTGCATTTGGTGATTAAAATGCGACAGAATTTAGAAAAGGGCCAACCAAACCAAACAATTGGCTAAGAGAGAGGTAGGTGACCAGAATTGTCGCATGCTACAAGCAAAATTTCTGCAACCTTATTCAATGTACGATCTGTGTTTAAAGAAATCGTAAATCCACATTTTCTTCGGTAGAGTACATAGATCTCCGTTTTTGCTCACTGAAAGGTATACTAAAGTAATCAAATGCCAAAATAAACATATCCATTGTTAATTTATAAAATATTTTAATTTCAATTAATAATAGAGTATTTAAAATAAAAGATATATATTTTTGAAGTGATGTATTTGTAAGAATGTACGGAGTTACTGTATCATGCAATTATTTTTTTATTTTGGTATAAGGAAATGCAGTTTTAGTTAGTATACTCAATATTTGTTTATTAAAAAATTGTTTTATTAAAGCACATGTCAATGGAACTCAACTTCTGATTTCAGAACTCATTTAATTAAAAATTTTAAAATATTTGTCATAGATCATAATTTAATTTTTGAATTTAATTTTGAGATATTTTTGTATAGACAATTTTATTATAAAAAATATATTGCTATCATTTTTCACCATTTTTATCATCAAACAATATTTATTGTTCTTTTTTAGCACTCTACGTAAATCGCATTCAATATAAAATTAAATATTATTTTCTTAAGTTCAAATGTGACATAAACATGTGAAAAAAATATCGAGCTTATATTCGAGACGGTCACCATGGTCACTTTCGGTCAAACTTATCTACCAAATAGACAACTTTTTTTTGTCGATTTAGCCTCAAATAGTCTCACATAAAGTAAGCTAATGTCCATAATTTACACCTAACCATACAATTAACACGATTATATATAATGTGACATCATAATCATAATTATAAAAATATTTATACAACTCGAGATATTCACGGTTTTGTTCTTAAAAAGATACTCAGAAAGTAGAATGAGAAAGAAGTATTTAAACTGTATATTGTTCACTTTTGAATGTGGAGTTCCATCAAAATTTTGTCTTTAGAAAGTATCTAAGAGGATAGAGGAAGGAAAAAATATTTAAATTGTTTTTGACATCGACTCATAAGCGATGTGAGACTATTGGGTGTACTGGAATACAACGGATATAATTTTTTTTTTCATTCTTATTCTCACTACCATTAGGTACCAATAGAGATGTCAAAATAGTTTCTGACCCATGAACCAACTTAGCCCACCACGGGATCGAGCTAGGTTAGGTTGATAAAATTTTAGTTTTTTTTTTAAATGTGAGTTGAACTAAACGTGACTCACTTAACCCACGAGTTAAACGAGTTTGAATAAGGTTCAAGGTGAGTTGACCTATAATCTACCAAAAACAATACTTCATTAAAAATTATAACATTTTTTATAAGTTTTTTATTATAATTATTTATTACTTCTAATAATATAGGTTCACAATTTGATATTTTTAAATATTCAAATTTTATTCAGTAATATTTGAAAAATTTGAGTGTTTAATTTATTTGTTTGTCAAAGCTATATACGTTCATACTTTGGTTCCAATGTCTTTATGATAACACTTGCAACATTTTGTGAGCACTCTGATTCCACTATTATTAAAAAAAAATAGATCAAGTCAATCCACTTTCATGATTCTATAATAAATTGCAAAAATAAAATATTCGTTAGTGAGTCAGTTGGCTAATCCACCAACATGTAGTTGGTAGAATCAGGTTACAAAATTTTGGACACATAAAAAAGTGAGTCAGATTGAGCTGACATGTAATGAGTTGGCATGTGTGAGTTAAGTTGGCTCACTTTGACACCCCTGAACAGTGACAAATCTTCGGAATTTATTTTGGGGTGTTAAAATAGATATAAAAAAATTTTGAACATGTGAAACATATTAAATAAGATTAACTATGTTTTTTTGATCTCTTAATTTACAAAAAAAATGAAATTCGTTAAAAAAATAAATAGACGTAGTCTCCTTAATCCAAGAGCTTTGGATTTTGTTTAACTTGTCAAATGACAGTTTAGATTGGTGTTTAAATTACTTACACCATTTAACATTTTTTCGACTCAAGTGTCTATCAAAAGTGTTGTTTGAACACGTTAAATGTATATTCAAACATGAAATCTAAAAAAATATCTGATTCATTATAATCAATAATATGTTATTTAAACATAATTACATATACAACAAATATAATAAAAATAAATGCACCTTGGATGTAAGTGGATTTCATGAGAATAAAACAAATCAAGCAATAAAAATATAAAGTGAAAGAAAATTATAAATATTCATATTTTTGGTATTCTCACTTTTTCTTTCTTTCTAATTTTACTCTTTAATAACCATTTTTTCTAAATTAATTTGATTTTTGTTCCTTTAAAACTGAATTATAACTATCTAAAATAGAAAAAAATACCAATAATATAAATAGAAAATTAAATTTTTCATTTTCATTTTTATTTTTATAATTTTATTATTTTTTATAGATGTAAGAGTTTTCTATAGTTATATTAATATATACCAGCGTAAATACAGGAATTATCACGTCTGTGTGTACGCATTTTTTTTAATATGCATGATATTATATTAGTAATGAATAACATTGTAATGTTATTAATTTAATAAACAAAATAAAATTATATTTATCAAAAACAAAGTGAAATGTACGGAGAAAACATGAGAAATAACTGCTGATGAATAAAAGAAAAAAAAGAAAATAAATAAATAGTTTTGTAAAAACTTGTAAAAGTAACTGTTAATTTTAAAATTTAATAAATAATTATATTATAAAAGGTAAAGTTAGAATTATGAAATGTGGACACAAAACAAAAAATTATATATATATATATATATATATATATATATATATATATATTTCCCTTCTCTTTGTTCCGTTAACATTTTACAATGCATTTAACTTTTTTATATAATTATGTACTTTTATGAAAAATTTGACTTACAACTAAATTATTATTGATTCAATCGGTTACAAAAATAAAAATACCTTTACAATAGGTAGATGGATGCATAAATAATCTACCAAATGTTTCAACAACCACATAATTACTGGTCAAATTTAACAGCTTCAAATATTAATTATAAATAAGTAAGTCAATGATAGATAGACAATGACTATAATTGTAGCTGCATTATTTGGGTCAAAATTCAACACAGTTACTTTTAATGTCGGACGCAGTTAAGTGGTCCGGATTAATTTTATTGTAAAAAATGTTGACCAATAAAACATTATGCTGCAAATGATTCTTAACTTATGAATATAATTTATTATCATATAAGATTCTTTATACACTGCTTGTTATGAAAGAAGATAATACAAGTTATTATGAAACAAAATAGGACAAGGGCAATCAAAATATCCTAATTAAAAATTAAATTCAGGTAGTGGATGAAATTGGCATGCTCTAAGTCTAATTTAACTTTTCTCTACACTCTGACCTGTGTACAGTTGATCTAATTATTGAAATGATACTAATAAAACAAATAAATTAACAAAATACTAAAAAAGAGAAAAATAAAATTGACTCCAATATTCCAATTGAAGAAAAGTCATGTTCAACAACCTTACTGTCGTATTGCATGTTCACTGTTACCAATATCACCAAATTATTCAATAATACAACCAAATATTCTGTGGAAATAAAAAGAGACATGAGGCCTCACCTCACCATAGATGAAGTTGGATCTTGTTAATATAATATAAATTTAATATTTTAAATTTATATTATTATATTAGTCGAATATAATTGATTAGGTTGCAGGTTAATGAGAAGGAAGTATTCGGATTATAAATTTATATTAAATTATTAATTTTTCTTTGATTAAATAAAATAAATATAAGGATTGTTTAACTTTAATAACGAGTAATTTTAATAATAATTATCAGAATGAATTATAATTTTTTTTAGTTGTTTTATTCTAGGTTTTTGGAAAACGATTCATCCAACATAAAAAAAATGTAATGGTCCGGTATTAATTTTACATGTTATAAAAAAAATTCATAGATTTATGATAAAAAAATTAAGCGTACATTATGTTACCATCCATATAATTTTTACATAGACATTTTAGTATCAAATTATTGAAAATTGGAGGAAAACAAGTTATCGTGATCATTTTGACCATCTAGAAACCAATTTTAAGTGCGCACATTGTATGCAACGTTAATTTTCTAAAAATTAGACAATAAGTCCAACTTTGTACGTCTCACAAACAATGTCAAAGAAACAAAGACAAAAGAAAAATTTAAGGAGAAAAATGCATTATTTTAAAAATAATACTGAAAAATAAATAGATGATTTGTATATGCGAAAACAAATAAAAAAATTAATTATTTAAAAAACTTACCTCATAAAAGAAATTAAAGAATTATACAAATTAAAAATTTGAAAAAAATGGGGGAACAAATACCCTTTTCCCCTAACATTCAAAGCAGATTCATCCATGCCACATCTCTTACCAATATTTACCTTTTTTGTTTTCAATTCAGAAGGTGAAGAGAGTTAAGAGTAAAAAACATGATTTGAAGGGATTATTGTGTGGTTTGAATGTATGTTGAATGTAAAATTTTGAATAGTTGGAGTGGAAGGTGTGTTGAGTGTGAAAGTGGAAAAAGCCTAAGGAATATGAAAGGACGAAAAGTGACAGGTGAAGGAGTATCTCAACAAGGTGTCCCTTTCCCTTTGGTTTTTACAAAAAGCCGCGCCTATTGCATTCGGACCATAATACCCTTCACTCCATAACATAACATAAGATAATAACACTGTCACTACTAAACTCTAAAATCTTCTTCATCACAAAGCATGGCAAAGTCGAACACTGCTCCCATCATAAAACCACAGAATTACGCCCACAGTCCAGTCCACCACGCTGTCGTTTTGGCCGATCACACCACTCTCTCCAGAATCATCTCCTCGCTCCCGCGTCTCCCCGATCCTTCTCTAATCCAAACCGAATCCGATTCCCTCGCGCAGGAAAAAATCGCTGATCAGATCTCCGCCCTACTCGACCGCCGCGACGTTCCTTACCGAGAAACTCCTCTCCACCTCGCCGTACGCCTCAACGACCTTTTCGCCGCCCGTGCCCTCGCCACTGCCGGCGCCGATGTCTCCCTCCAGAACTCCGCTGGCTGGAACGCCCTACAGGAGGCTCTCTGCCGCCGCGCCTCCGACATTGCGCTTGTCCTCCTCCGCCTCCACCACCGCAATGCCTGGTCCAAGTGGCGCCGACGCCTCCCCCGCGTCATCTCCGTGCTCCGCCGCATGCGCGACTTCTACATGGAGATTTCCTTCCACTTCGAGAGCTCCGTCATTCCCTTCGTCGGCAAGATTGCGCCCTCCGACACCTACAAAATCTGGAAGCGCGACGGCAACCTCCGCGCTGACACCTCCCTCGCCGGCTTCGACGGTCTCAAAATCCAGCGCACTGACCAGAGCTTCCTCTTCCTCGGCGACGGCGATCACGCGCACGATGTCCCGCCCGGTTCGCTTCTCGTTCTCAACCGGGACGACCGCAAAATCTTCGATGCATTTGAGAACGCAGGCGGACCGATGAACGAGTCCGATGTCGCCGGATTCTGCTCCCAGACGAGTGTGTACCGTCCTGGCATGGACGTGACGAAGGCAGAGCTTGTAGGCAGAACTAACTGGCGAAGGCAAGAGAAAACAGAGAGCGTGGGAGAATGGAAGGCGAAGGTGTACGAAATGCATAACGTGGTTTTCAGTTTCCGGTCGAGGAAAGTTGCTGGCGGTGAATCTGAAACGGCAGGGAGTGAGCAGGTGTTGCCGTTGGAGCTGGACGAAGACGACGACGGTTTTCTTGTTGCGGAAAATCCCAATTTCGGGTTCCCCGTGCCAGACAAGAGAAGACACAGTAGTTTTGTCCGAGAAGATAGAGAATGGGTCCCAATGGGAAGGAAAAGCGTGGACCTAACGTACGTAACGGCTCCACCTCCGCGACGATCTTGCGCAAGCGTGACTGCGCCACAGACCAAAGAAAAAGAGTTTATCAGAAGCTTACGGCCATCGGTGTGGCTAACGGAGCAGTTTCCGTTGAAGACGGAGGAGCTATTGCCGTTACTCGACATACTCGCCAATAAGGTGAAGGCTGTGAGGAGGCTCAGAGAGATACTCACTACCACGTTCCCGGCGGGAACTTTCCCCGTTAAGGTAAGGGCATCATGGGAATAGCAGCATTTTTAGTCTTTTTATAAGTAAATTATTTTAAAACTCAGATTCTATTTTGGCTTTACCGTTTGTCAAGCCTATCGGTATTATTTTTGTTGTGGGCCATAGTCGAAGAATCCCCCGCTGAGAATTAGAATTTGGGTGGGGCCAATGTTGTGAGTTATGAGTAATAATTTGGATGAACAGTGATGTGAGGTGAATAGCACGGTCCCACACGATGATGACGTGGTGCTGGATGTGTTTGGCGCGTAGTGAATCGACTGCGGATGACCCTACCTTTACTGCCAACGTCCATGGCGAAGTCAATGTCGGGGTGTTGACCGTGATTTGTCTGCCACTAATACAACATTCAGCTAAGATCGTGAGGATTGATACTTTGACAGATGAGGAATAATAATGGTTAGGATTAATAGTAATAATTGTGGTTTTGGTGTGATCAGGTGGCTATACCGGTGGTCCCTACAGTGAGGGTGGTGATTACTTTCACAAAGTTCGTGGAGCTGCAACCTCTGGAGCAATTCTACACTCCATTCTCCAGTCCCAGACATTTGGTGAGTGGAGAGGAGCAACAAAAGAAAGCAGAAAGCAGATGCTCCTCTTCGACCTCTTCGACCACGTGGCTGAGACGAAGTAGCAGCGTGTCGGGTGCGGGGAATAAGCAACAGCAACAGCAACTGCAGCGATGTTCCTCCTCCATGACATTGGATTCGGACCCTTTTGCGATTCCTGCAGGGTATACATGGACGAGTGTGGATGATAAATCGCGGAAAATGAAGAAATCAAAGTCCGTGAGAAAGTCCAAGTAACAGGGCGAAGAAGACAAGTATGAACAAAAGAGAATAGGAATGGTTTAGTTAGGTGGTTTTTAATGTAGATAGATAGATATCCTTCTAATTTTTTTCAACTGCAAGCTATAATAGGTTAGAGCTTCTAATGGAATCATCCAAAAGGTTCTTAGAAGCTAAGCCTTCATTTCTTTGCTTACAGTTTTGTTTTATCTATCTTCATTGAATCATTATATTACATGCATTGATTCTTTTCTTTCAACTTGTAAATTGTGCGTATGCATGGTGGTTGGGTGGGGAAGGGAAGGCCCATAACAGAGTTTTCTTTTTTTCTTTTTTTCCTTGAAGAAGCCGAAATAACATATTGTCTGGAATTGCCAAAAATTCACATTCACAACATTAACAATAACAAACACACGATTCTTTTCTTGGCCACTTTCGTCTTGTATCCAACCATCAGTTACCCTCAGCTGTAGAATCTTTCCCTAAGTTTCACGGAAAACAATACTACAAAAGAAGGATTAGTCATGTTATTTTACATTTCTTTATCCTAATATATTGTTAAAATACTTCTAGTTTATTCTTCAAGAGTTTTTATTTCGGATTTTACCTTTCCACATATTTTAATAATTATTATAAAGTTCTACTATTTACATTACATTTTTAATCACTTAATGTAAACTATTCCCTCATAAAAGAATGATCAGTTTTGTCTTTAATAAAAAGTAAAGTTTAATATGAGATTTTATAATATTAAAAATTCTAGAAACGTGATATTATATATATTTTTACTTTATCTAATAGTTTCAAATCATTTAAAAATAAAAACAATTTAAATATGTTTTTTCCTTATTCTTCAAAGCACCTCTCAAGAATAAAATTGACTGTGATGGAATTGACACTACAAAACATACAATACTCACATGAAAGATAATAGCCACTAATTTGGTATTACATTTTTTTTAAACATTTGAAAAAGAAAGTACAAATTAATTAAAACAATAACACAAAAATACAGTTAATATCTTTAAAAAAAATCAAAATATTATTATTATGCTTACTGTTATCATGTCCGATAATAAAGTGCATGAAAATTGACGTTTTAAGATAACTGTTGATCATTATAAAAGTGTGCAGGTCATGTCACACAGTATAAAACTTTTATTTTTGTTTCAGGTTTTCATCATTCAAAATTTTGTATATATTACCATTTCAATGATTAATTTTTACAAACTTTATGAATTGGTTGAATGGTGTGACAAGCATACATACAATTACAGCTCATATTAGTTGAGAAAATTAATAAGAAGGGTGAGATTTATTTTTATAGTACAAGTCAAATTTAAGTTTCATTTGGTAAGCATGAGAAAGTGGGAAGAGAGGGAGTTGGTAGGTGTGAAATGTAAAGAAAAAAATTGAAGTGGTTAGACAACATAATTCATTACAGTAAACTTGGGTAGAATGGTGGATAAAACGTCTTCCTCAAAAACTTAAGATGAATAAAATGGATAGAATTGTGGACAAAAATTTAAGTCTTTCTTTTAATAATAAAATATTAACTTAAGATGTCAAATTAAATTATTTAATAAAAGTATTAAATAATAGAGTTATTAATGTCCGATAGGAATATTGTAAGATGTATGGAACTCTACTAAGATATATCAAACCATCAAATTTCAATGTGTCTCATAGAAAGTAACCATATTTATGTTGTGGAGATGTATTTTCCAAGCTCAATCCTTCTTTATTTGCGTCTTCATTTCGATACTTTATTATTTGTGGGGTTCTAGACAACAATTTCTATTATTTGAACATTAAAATTCTACAACTCTTAAGATAAAGTTCACCCTTATTTATATGTGGTAAATTGATATCATTTCTAATAACATCTCCAACAATATCATTTAATGTTAAATAACATTTAGCTGTATCACGAGTGATCTTTTAAAAAAGTTATTATGAGAGTAAAAGAAAAAAGAAAAGAAATAAATAACGAATGTATTAATGACAACAAATTATATGAAGTACTTGAAAATTTCTTTAATAGCCACCTGTGCCTATATCTTTTAAAGACAAAAGTGCTTACTTTATTTACCTATTTTTTTCTTTTTTATGTTTGTAACTTACATGACAAGTTATGCTAATCATCAATAAGAAAAAGTGTCAACATGACACAAGACAGAGGAACTGAACATGACTTGATCAAAATTACTAACTTAAAAAGTGAAGAAAACTTTAAAAATTTATGTATTACTAAAATTTTTTCAAAGAACAATTAGATAAATTCCGTATGTTTCACAAATACAAGTGTTGATTCATTGAAACCCATATTTTGAGCGTGTGTTTGCTTCTAATAATTTAATTATTCAAAGAACTTTACGAAGACGGATAATAGAAACGAAGTGTGTTTGTATGGGTTGATTTGTGAAGATATGAGATGGTTGTAATAAATTTTAGGGTTAGATATGGTTTTGGTATTTTAAGTTCCAGTGAAATCTGGAATTAGTCTCTTTTCGAAATCTTTATCAATTTAGTCATTCATTTTTAAAAATATGTGAATTTAGTCCTTTTAACCAAATTTTGTTAAGTTTATCTGACGTTTTAAACATATTTTATGATAGTATTTGTATTATTTACACCGTTTGACATATGTTCGCTTTAATGTTAACTCAAATATGATCATATTATACGTTTAAAATGTCAAATAAATTTAACAAAATTTGGTAAGAAGAACTAAATTCACGCATTTTTAAAATGAAAGACTAAACTGATATAAAGTTGATAATATTTTCTGAGCTCCGATCAAAATGACCCATATTCTAATTTAATTTTTTTCTTTATGAAAAAACATGCGAAGATTTAGTGTTGAAGAAGAAACTATTATGATTCTCAAGTGCAAAGGTAAGTAGTTAATTCATTATGAGTACCAAAAACATACTAATTTAACTTTAATCGAGTGGTTTGAATTTGAAAGAGGGTTGAGGTAGCATCACTTTAGTTTAATGTTGGATAAATACAGGCTCATTCGTACAGAAGACGTTACCATGTTATGTAATCTTTGTTCTTTTTCCCCTCTCACCCTCTCTTTTCACAAACCTTTCTTTTTCTTTTTAAACCTTTGTTTATAGCAAGCATTGGACCACACCTATGGTTGGTTGGATCCAATTAATCAAAACTCTCCAACCTTCATTTTTTAAGACTTCCAAACTTCTCACCAATATTACCCTTTTCTAACCTTTTTTTTCATCAGAAAAAACCAATAAGAGCATTAAGAGGGAACTACCACAGCTGCTACTGCATCATTTCACAACCATTTATGCAGACAAGTTTTCCAGAAAACTTTTGAAAGAAGGTTCGGAATTTTAAAAGCAAAGATAAACCAGACAGAGAAAAGGGGTTGATACTAGTAGTCTAAACATAGACTAGTGTTCCCCCTAATCATACTTTAATGAATATATGTTCTTTATCTTTTTGCCCACAAAAGTATGGGTGATAAAACAGTAATAATTATATACCTTTTTATAAAAAATATATAAAAACAGAAGTCTCAAGATTCTTGATCCATGCATTGATTAAAGTGTCCAACAACGTTGGATGAGAATTGACAAATACCATTGGCCTTCTATGACAATGCCTCACAAACCACACCAAGCCTCAACAAAGACCTTACCCAACTCACACACTATACTATTATTATGAGATAAGGTTTAGTATTTATTTCAAATTAAAAAAAAAACTAGGAAAGATGGCGCACATAGTTTGCTTAACCAGATGGGAATACTCAAACAAATAGGTGAGTTGTCAAGTCCTGTTATGAAAAAGATAAAGATAAATTAGGAAAAGGAAAAGCAATGTAACATAACATTTCAATATATATACATATATATATCATTTCCATCAGTCCTCCTTCTGTACCTTTTAAATTTGAAGTCTTTCATCAACCATTCTTCTGCATCAAAAATCTCAGTCATTCCATTTGGAGGTATTGCTCCTGTCTTTAAGCTTTTCTGTCTCAAGTTTTCACCACATGCACTAGCCAAGTATTTCTAGATTTGAAAGATTTTATTAGATGTGTCTTGCAATTTATATGAATTCATGATCACGTGCCCGATTCATGATCTATCATATTTTGAAGAAAAGTACTTAAATTTATTATTCCCTCGTTCAGCATAAGATTCAAGTTGGCTACTGCAAATTCAGAAAAGCCTCACTATTAGAGTGTTCTGTAGCAATGATTGTTGAGATTTTGTCTCTTCGTATCTGAAAGGTTTAAGATTGTTTTATGGTGAAGGCAACAACAGTGAAAGATGGCAAGTGAAGCTCCAAGTTGGGCTGATCAATGGGGTGCTGGTGGTATTGGTGCCATGGAAGATGATGTCACAAGATCTCAGAAGGAAACAGGAAAGAACAAGAATTCAGGTTCTAAGGGTGGTTTCGGCAGAGTCAAAGCAACTGCTTCAAATTGTGTCAAATGGTTCAAAAGCCTCTGCAAAAGAAAGAGTACATCCAATTAATGTATAATGTGTGAACTACTACTTCACCACTATGGCAGCAGTTTTGTAGCCTTTTTTTTTCACCTCTTTTAATGAATTGAAGATGTATCAGACAGTTAAGGTTGATTGAATGACATTACTTAATTATGGAGGAAGATGCTCTTTAAATTTAGCATTATTAACACTGCATGATTGATTGCGTACGAGTTAAGACATCTTTTAGGATAGCATGTCATTGTTTTGCTTAATTATGCATCATTAGTAATAGGTTAAAAATAAAGGTATCTACTTTGTTAAGAAGTTTTATTTTCCTTTAAATAAGTCTCGTTATATCATATTGTTTTCAAACAGTTTTTGCATCATGAAATTTTATTACAACTCACAATGTAAAATTTGATCAATCAGACAATTTCCTTATGTAAATGAACTTATTTTAAAATACAAAGAAAACATGTGATCAACTTTTGAAATGAGCCAAGTACATAATTACAGAAGATAGGAGTAAAGGAATGGTTAAAAATACTTTTAACAAATTCCTAATTTTCATCAGAAAATAATAATTTTAAAATAATTTTGAAATATTTGTTCTGAAAATACAAAATTTTGAAACCTTCAGAAATTTCCTTTTGGTAGAGCTTGTTCACAAAAGGAATTGTCAGTTATTAGTCAAACACTATGCTCTACTGGAAAAAACAACCCATTCCAGTATCAAACTTGTACAAACCTTCACTTGAGTAATTACTTATCCAACAAGAGGTCTCACAATTCCGTGCAAAAATGATTAGTTCTTGGACATTATCACTCACTTGAATCACAAATAAATCATGCCAGAGGAGAATGAGTTGATTAGATGATTTAATATGATTATGAAATATCTTCTGATATACTACAACATACTATCAGCATATATAAGAAATAAAGTGCAGAAACTTTGTCTGATATATTGACAAAACTTCAGATTGATTGATTGATTGCTATTGGTTAGCTGTTGCAATTTCAATAATGACTCAAACAACGAAACCACAACTTATTTTTCCTGAAACAACATGAATTCCATTTCAAAGCAAGCTTTCCAGAAGCTTTATAAAAACACTTCTCAAAAAGTACATTTGGGAATCTTTTAAAAGTTTACTGGAAAAGAAGTAAATATTTCTTTGAAAACTGCTTAATACATTATTTTTAAAAAGTTATATAAAACCAATCTCAGAAGTCACTGGACTACTCTAAGTCGCTATTTTCTTCTGCATCAGTGGCGTTCCTCTCTTTTCCCCCAAAACAATGAAGCACCGTAGTGTCCTCGTTGAGTCGTTACCAAAACCAAACCAGATTAAAAGCTTCATAAAAATTACAAATTTGAGCCCGCCACTAAAAAAAGAATTCAACTGTCAGCATAAAATATAAATTCATATATTGAAATTCATATTTTTAGAACAATACACATAATCAAAGAGCAGGAAAATCCTGCTCAATATATACGTAAACCATACCATTAACAATAAACAGGATATGCATTGACTATAGACAACAGAACTTGCAGCATCTATTTACAGAGTTCATCATAAATTATTAAATTTAGTGGGAACCGAAAGTGTTCTCTCCACTGTAAGTCATGTAAAGAAAGCCATCATCGTCCTTATTTTCCTCATAAATGGAAGACATCAATGCGGCTGCAACAAGAGATTCAGTTTATAAGTACAACTAGAATTTGTCATCGTAATAATTTATAATTCAGCTTGAGTCGCGGCTACTAACCAGTTGGAGGTAATGTGTTATTGATAAACACAAAAATAGCCTTCTCCGCACTGACCTTGATCCTTTTACGAACAACATAAACAAATTGACCAACAGTCAAATCCGCTGGGACAAGGTACCTGTAGCATCAAAACAGAACCAAGTGAGAATCCACTACTGCACAGAATAATAGATTTATGCATAGTGGTCCAACCCAACGCTATATCAATGGCAAAAATCTTCCTAAACGAAGTAATGAAGTGGGTGCAAACTAGTTCATAGATAGAATAACCTTCTGCATACAAGTGACTAGCATTTAATTATTTACATTAAATTAAGCAATTATATTTTATAAATGCAACAAAAAGAGAAAGGGAAATATTTCGCAGAAAGTAGTTGACAGGGCTAGGAAGAGTAAGCTGCAAACCAATAAACTCAACCCTGAAAAACTTGTTGGTAATGTGAGGACTATTCAAGTTGTATAAGTTCTGTTTAAAAATCATCTTTAGTTGATGTGGGGTTAAATAATATCTTTGAAGTTTGCTACAACCACCTCCAAAGCAGCCACAACTAAGTGAGCTAAGGGTGACCACAATTAAGACAACTTTCAAACACCTTTCCTCACGCCTAGGGCTACTACCTTGTAGCATGGCAACGCAGATGACCAGACAAGGGATCAAGGATAAACTATGATACCATCTAATAATTTGGACTTGGGATTAACTTAATCTCACAAAATCAGCTTGAAAAACGGAGCCTTTCCAAACTAATAAAGCTCCATTTCACTTCTTCTGAAGTATTTTACACTTCAGAGTGTTTCCACACTGGTGACGAATCTCACAACGTCTTCCCCATTAAAGGCTGGAAGTTTCACTTTCTTCATTTCTACATGATACCCATCCTAACGTGGAAATTCGAATATGATCCCTGACTAGAGGAATTCCCTTCTTTGATAGGAATTCTCATTTCCTCCACTGTTCTCTTCCTTTACAGCCTTTGAATCCTACAGAAAATCCTCTCTTCCATGTGTCTAGTTAGGACTAAAACTCGAAATAGGAAAGAAAAGAAATATTTTAGTGAAAATTGAAATACATGGAAAGAACAGAAAAAAGGGGAGAGATCTCTCTTCAAATGGCATCCTCTTTACCAAGAATTTTTTCTTTTCATGAAGAGCACATGCTCAATCTAAAAATGATAACCAAACAGAATGAATCCTTTCCCTTTAGCTGAAGAAATTTATCCTAAAGTGCTTCTGGAAAACTTTACCCAAGTAGACCTTAAGCTGAAGTCACAAATATAGATGCACCGTTCAGTTGTATTGTACATATTTGGAGTTGAGCTAGTACTGAATATAAATATATTCACTTTAACCGTAAAAACAAAGCATCACTTGTACGATGCTGATCTGCTTCCAACTTGTCCATTTTCACTGTCCACACTACCGTTACGTTATTTTTACTGACACAACAAACAAAAGAAAGCCCCAAAATCTTTACAGAAAGCATCAACCAACTTCAAGAAAAAAGAATACCCTTGAGAAAGCAAAAATATACATGAATACAGTAAGTGGTGTTTTATACGATCACTAACTTCTTCTTGTCGATGTCTGGAATGTCAGTTCTTTCCGCTCTCTCAACAATCACCTGCACACAATGACTGTATTTCAACAAGAGTGCCTCAAGAAACACAAACAACCAAACAATCTAAACAAAAAAAAAAAAAAAAACCCACCGGTATTCTATCAGGATACTTGTCTCTAATGCGAGCAGACTCGGCCTGCCTTCTTTCTGGCATAGGGAAAAACAAAATGTTGAATTCAGGAGTTTAAAGGGAAAACTATGCAACAAAGTACATCTTAGATATTATTAGAAAATGCAAACTCCAAAAGGGAGGAAAAAACTTGCCCTCGGGCAAAAGATTGGGTCTTTAAATCCAGGAATAAAAGAAAGAAAAACCCAGAGTTCAGTTTTATTCCAAATAAACCAAATATCCATCTCGATTGATGTCATACTACACTTAATGGAAATCAGTTCAATTTTCATCTAGATAAATTATCTTCCCTACAACTCTTCTTTTCTACAGAATACAAAAAGCTCGTCGATTTTAAATTACACGAACACAATTTAGCTCTAGGGTAGAAGTGAAGTGCTAATTAAATGTAAACCCTACTAAGGGTGATGAAACACGTGACCCACAGCTAAGAATAGCAGAGTAAAAATATTGAAAGAAAAGTTAAAGAAGTGGAAGAGGACCTAAGGGATGCTCAAGTTTGAAGGAGCTTTTGGCCATGGTCTGTGAAGATCTGAAACAGCGAAACATTAGAAAAGAAAATTGAGTAACGAAAAGAAAGGGAACATAACACGAAGACAAAGGTTGGAGAAAGGATTGACATACCCAACACACAGTCACAGGAAAGAATGGATGAAAGGATTGATTGGGGAATTAGGTTAAGAGAAGAGAAGAGAAGAGAAGAGATGAACGTAATTGAGACGGAGAAGAAACCTATAATTACTACTTTTTTAACTAAAACTATTATTAACACTTGCCAGCTTTATTTCTTTTTCTTTTGTTTTTTATCAGTGTCATCTCCCTTTCTTATCCTATCATATCTGTTTTCTTTTAAATAAATATTTCACTTCAAACAAAATTTACACGCACTATCTATTAATTGATAAAAAATAAAGAAGTTAGTTACCTAGCCCTACATTATGCCCAAATAAAGCTCCACCCAACTTATGAGTATTTACAAAAAATATTTATTCACTTCAATTTATATGTATTGATGATTCATGATTCATTTATATTGTATCTAAAGTGTATACTGGAGGTAATTATATATATTTTTTGATAATGTTGATATGTGCTTATTTCTAATTTAATTAACATAATAAGGATGTAAATGTAATTAAACAATTACACGTTAATTTAACATTAGGGTTGTGTCAGACATTTAATGAGGGTCGTATGTTATAATAGATGAAATGAAGTTTAATATATAGACTGTGTATTTATTATTCATTTATTAATAAATAAATTAATTTAGAGTATCAGAGTGTGTTTTTTATAACATACATCCACTGGTAAGTGATCATCATATCTACCAAAGGAACATTTTGCAGGAAAATCGTTAAAGTATAATGTTTATTCTATTATTCTATTTTGATACCATAATAAATAATTCTATTTGAAGGTTTGATTGTGGGTATAAGTGTTATTTTTATTTTATTTTTTATAAAATATTTTTTTCCTTTATGTTTTTTATTGCAATCATAGTGACATTATTTATCTCCTTTATATGATATTTAAGTATTGTTTTATAATATTTATTATGAATATGATTTTTTTTCAAAATTAAAAAAAAAGTGAGTTACATTTAATTTTTATTTAATAATTATACACAATCAAATTATATTATCTTAGATATATTAGATATCTTATATATTATCTTTTATCTTATGTTTATCTATTATTATTTGCAATTTAGACTTAGCACATAATCTTTTTATTATAAATATATTATTCTATGTGTATTTTCTATACAAGAAAGATTAATATTTAATATGTCATCAGAGTCAAGTTCTGATCTTGATTTGAAGAATTTAGTAATGTTATTCAACAAATTGATATGACTCGGCGGTGCAAGGCAAATTATTTAGTCTTTTATCATCACTCTAGTGTTTGATGCATCTACTTGATAATATATATGTTGATGACATCGTTATTGCAAGAAGTGACAACCATGACATCTTCTAGATGAAACAAAATCTTTGCAACCATTTTCAGACCGAAGATCTTGGTAAACTTATATATTTTTTCGATATTGAGGTGGTATAATCCAACGACAGTATTATTATATCTCAAAGGAAATATGCATTCAATACTTTAGAGGAAACTAGATTGATGAATTCAAAATTTGTTGACATACCCATGGATACTAATACTAAACATCTACCAAATCAATGGGAGCCTATGTATTAGATCTCGAGCGCTACATAAGGGTATTGTCCATCTTCCATATTTTCTTTTGTACAACATTTCAACACCTTATTCATCTTTCGAGTTTTCTTCTGCACAACGTTCTAGCGCTCTCATCAAGTGTCCTTCACTTACCACCTTCTCCACCTAAACCATTGTCTTTATCATGCAGCCCCTCCTCGTCAGAAGCTCCATTAGCACCATATCGAAGTAGTAAACATTTATCTTTATTTAGCAATTTGCTACTACGGTGGCGCTCTCCCTTTCAAACTTTTGGAACCTGAAATCTTCGATTCACGACTTGAAGTCGTCATTAAAGGATTTTGGAGTTGATGAGATAGTCATGCACGATGAGCTTTGACCTCACGTGGTGAAAAACACCAATTCAAGTGCCACGCCCTTTATGATACAATGGCCTATTGCCTAACCCATCTTTTCTAGGGTCGAGACTCAAGAAACGACACTGTTTTGAATAATCTCCTATGTGTCACCACTTCAATCCCCGATGTTAGTCTCTCCTGCTGGTAGCTTGTGCAACCACCTACTTAATGTGTATGGAGTGGATCAAAAGTTGATGAAATAAGACATGAATGGTAATCGAATGGATCAAAGCTAGATAACTCATGCACTAACATTGTTGAATTTGTACGCCAATCTAGTTTAATCAACATCACACAAAAAATAACTTAAAAAAATAGACAAAATAGTTTAATAGACATATAGCACAAAATCCATAATTTGCTTAAGCTTAGTGGATTTACATGTAATGAATCCACAAAATAGTTTGAAGTTGAGAATGCAACATGAGATAACTTAAATAAATATATTTTATAAAGCTTTATTAATTATTTACATGCTACCAAATAATATGTTATTTGGATTTTTTATCTGCTGAGGCTGAACCATGTACATTTAAATGGAAGGTTAGTGTTATTTGACACTATGATTTGATGGAAGAATCATGGGGTGTTAATTATGCCACATGTCATTTGGTAAGGATAACAAGTTAGGTCCAAATAAATATGAATCATCAAAGTGAAGGTTGGACCTAAATGACAAACTTGAATACACTCTCAAAGAGTTGCCATTTGGTGTTGTAGTTGATAAAACTATGTCTTCACCACCTTAAATTGATTCTTATAGTCTTCACCATTTGCTGGTTTTCATCGCAGGGCATAAAAGAAAACCCCGTATAATTGATGTGAAGGATGACCATTTGAAAAATCAAAAATAAAGTTAGACACATTTTCATAAGCACTTAGTACAAGAAATGTTGCGATTGAAATATGTTTGAGAATTTTGCACAAGGATAGTTCACCCTCCAATGTTAATGATTTTTTCGTACTTTTTAGGTTTTGTATTTTAAACATCACTTACAATTTCAAGGTTTGAAATAGTATGTGTCTCTCGCAACTTTGTAAAACAAATATCTCATTAAGGTATTTTATTCAACCTTGAAACACACGAAATCAGATAAAAAGGAAACCAACTCTTGACTTATTGTGGCTAATCAAGAAACATCCCATAAAAGTTGCAATACAACCATGACATGACATTTGAGTTTCATAGTCACACTAGAGATGTAGAGTTGAAATGTCACTAAAGTTTGAATATCAATGAAATGTTTATGTAGTGGTAGAGCTTTGTTATGAAATAAGGGGTTTTGTGCATTTTCTCCCCAATTTTCTTTTATACAAACAAAAATTATTATATAAATAAAAGTTGTTTTTTTAATTTTGATAAATTATGTGTATTTGGTACCCTTAAATTTATATACACTGTAAAAGAAAATTTTAACACTTCAAAACATTTGTTGAAGATTCGTTATTGGGCTTCTACATTACAAGTATACGTATATTTAGAGTCCTCTGACAAAATTTTTTGCACTATTATTACATGAAAATATTTTTATATTGTGGTCATAAAAAATAGTATTGCGATTAATTGATCTCCTCATATCATAAAACATATAATCGAATTTAAGGACACGATATCTTTTCAATGAAACATTCTTATTACACACATCATAACATAATGAGGTAGACTTATCTATTTATTTATTTCGTCACATTATTTTTAATGCAAAAACATTCAAAAAATTGTGTGTGGTTAATCCCAATAATGTTTGGTAACATGACAACATGAACTAGAATCATGAATAATATCTCGATTATCAAGATCCACAGATGTTTACGAATTCATGACTCTCGAATCTCTCTAATACTTTCACAAATTTAAAATAATATTGAAAATTTTTAATTTAAACAGTCAAATCTCGTTATGTAATCACATTTCACACATTTACATTATTTAAGTATATTATGTAAAATATTTCTTAACTTGGTTTCAATTTTTTTTGTAATATTTTTTATTTTTATTTTTTTTCAATTTAACTTCTTAAAAGTATATTTTATACATTTTTATAGGTATCAATTTATTTTTCAATACAATCACTTATCGTAAGAGAAATAATAATTATATTATATTTTTAATATATAAACTATAAAGAAATTATCACTATTAATTATAATTTTATTTTTAATACGAAATAAAATTATAATCTTATAAATTGATTAATTAACAAAAATCAGCTATCACAAAAATTAAATAATTCATAATTTTTTATTTATTTTCTTTCACTTCTCACCTTTTTAACTTTCATATAAATTTCCTAAAGAACATTTGTTTCATCGTTTCTTTTATTTTTTTTCACTTATATTCATTTCCTGTCCAAATATACTCTTAATCTTCATTTGGAATTGATTTCTATACATACACACTTATTAACATTTTTTTTTTTTGGATCTTCATATAATGTTTTTCTATTATTATAATTATTTTTAAAGTGCGTTCTGGAGAAGGATTTGTACCTGTCAATTACAGGTTAAAACTGTGAAAGAAGCCAACCAATTGACCTGATTTTTGTGTATTGGATTAGACCTGCCACCACAGCTCATCATTTTTAGGTCACAGATAAGATAGATGTTACTTTTGATTAATGGTTTGACCAGTAATCCAATTATTGATTAGGAGAAAAAATAAATCATAATTAATTTAATCTATAAACATTTCAACAAACAAATTTTTCTGTCTTTCACAACTTCATTACATACACTTCATATAGCTTCTCCATTTCACCCCTCAAGTTATATATTTTAAATAAGAACCTGTGTAACTATTATCAATAAGGAATAAGATATATGTGATAATATTTATTTGAGAAATAATATATATATATATATATATATATATATATATATTTCCTCTTTTGTGTCCATATTTTATAATGCTAATTCTACCTTTTACAATATAATTATTTATTAAATATTTTAAAATTAATGGTTATTTTTATCTATTTTCTATAAATCTGTTTATCTTTTTTTTATTCATCAACAATTAATTTCTCTATTAATTTCACTTTATTTTTAATAAATATAAATTTATTTTATATATTAATTTAATAATATTACACTATTATGACCTATTAACATAGTATCATTCATATTTAAAAAATCATACACATATGCTATAACGTTTATGTGTACGTTAGTATTTATTAAATTAATGCAATAATATTAAGTTTGATCAAATATTTATTATTAGATTAAAAATTATAATTATTACTCATAACACGATTTTATAAATTTGATAGTGTAACTAATGTAACCATCTAAACTATACTACTCTGTTCACATGATTTCTGTCGAGGGACCACTGATGCCTCTGCAACATGTTATAAAAGATTAAATAAATGAATACCATATTATTTAATGATCTACTTATAAAATTAATGATTATTTAATATAAGATTAATCATTATAAAAGAATGAATGAAGGGAGAAATTTAAAAGTTTGTTAGAAAAATTGAATGAAGGAGAAATAAGTTATTAATATAAACTAAGCTAACCTATCTAGGTTTAACTTTCATACTATACTTCAAAAGTTAATTTAAATGAGGAAAGAATGAAAAAATATTGTATTATTATTTGAATCATGACTCAGAGTAAAATACTTTTTACTTTAAATTATTTCATCATTGATGATTGGGGATAAATGTTTACCTTGATTAATATATTATCAACTTAGTACAAAATTGTACACAAATCAGTGTTTTTATATCTAGTAAAAAAAGTAATATCTAATTATGAAATTAGATAATTTAATATAATTAATTAATTAATTAATTTTAAGTAAAATAATAATTTTTTGTATATATATTTTAAGGTCAGTTGATTCATAAAATAAGAGGGCCAAAATATAATCTTGATGTTCATCATATTAATTAAAAAATATATATTTGTAGAGTCCACACAAACTAAATATCTAAATTTATTTTTTATTATTTAATATATAAAATTTGGATAAAAAGTAAAAAAAAAATTACATTGTATAACTTAACAAACACTTGAATCTATTTTTACATTTGAGAGGTAAATACTTTTAAACAAGTAATCAAATCAATATAATTGTTTCACATTTTGTCCCATTGGTTTAGTAAGTTAACTTAACCATGTTACAGTATATTGAGTAGACATAATATACATTCTTTGAACACATGAACAAAATAAAAAAGATGATGCTGAGGGATTGAATCAGTACATCATTATTGTTCATTCATTTATTCTCTACATTCGTATACCTGGTGTGTGGTGTGAGTAAATGTGGAGATTGAAAATAATGAATGATGTTAATGAGATGAATTGATTTTGTCTTTTTATGCATGATCGATTCCAATCCAAGTTGTAATACATTAGATCCTTGGTTTCCCAAGGGCCAATCCAGTGAATCCAGTACCCAGAACTCAGTTGGGAGGGCCACTGTGTGAGTCAGATCGTACCAGGACCACAATATGCATGCCATTGGACACTGCTGTGCTGTAGTGTCCATAAGCCATGCCAAAATCTCTTCACACTTCTCATTCTCACATTTTTTTTTTCATCTTCTCCCCTCTCTATATTCTATCTTCCTCTTTTTCACTCTCTTCAACTTCCACACAACACAATCCATGGATAATAATCCTTCAACTTCCACACAACAACCTCGTCCCTGTGAGAAGGCTTCCAGCATGAAGAAGAGATTCCTCAAAAGGGCCAAGGAACACAGGTCCAGGCTCTATATCCTAAAGAGGTGCATTATTATGTTACTGTGCTGGCAGAAGTACGAGCAGTATTGATATTCAAAACCTCTCTTTAGCAGGTGGATACCATTAACTACATCAACCCCACTTTTTTTCTTTTTCATTTTTTATTTGCAAGTTCTGTAAATCATCATCATCACTATATATATATATTATGGTTTTACTTAGAGGGAGGGAAGAAGTTATATATAGAGACAGAGATATTTTTCAGTGAGCATGTTGAGCACTTTATTGCACTGTCTGAAGAAGATTCTTCCATGAATTGAAGAAGATGGAATTAATAGGGTGGTTTAATTAGCCATTGCTGTGAATACAGTGTGACCGAAGGAGGTGGGATATCACTTGCAGGATTTACACGTTATTGTGTGAACTGACATTACTCAACTCAGTTTGTTTTCTAGTGTAAAAGAAGCTGAAAGAAAAGACATTATTTCACATGAAGATAGGGACATATCGTTGCTACTAAGTACAATGAGGTTTTGGTAGGACTTCGGTCAAGAATAAGGTTTGCCCACTTTTCTACTTATTTCCCCACTTATATATTACATAAAGCTTAACACTTCATCAAACAACCTTCAACTTTCCCTTTTTTTTTTTACTGCTGTTTGGTTACTTTTTATTTATATGGGATGGACGGTAGAAACACACTTGAATACATACTATTAGTGTATACACATCAAACAATAACAATCCATGAGTTTTATCTGACAAGCTTTTCAAATTTGAAAATGATTATTCAACACACACACATAATATGCATCTGTGCTTCTGGCAGTTTACCAAATCACATGCTAAGTATAAACTAAAATTAACTTGATTATGCAGTAGAAAATATAATGATTGATGGTGAAGGGTTGAGGGAGGAGTAAGATAGTGTGTCTCAGCATTTCATTTCCTGTCTCTCAATTAACTTGTCTTTGGTTGCATGTGTGTTTGGTTGTACATTCCAATACGATTGGCTTAAAAAACCAGAAGTTAATAATTGAAGTAGTTCCCTTAAACTGTGACTTCTTTGAATGGGTTTAGTTTTGTTTAGTGACATACTATTGGCTGAGATTTGAAAGTTTAAGAAGGGTTAGTGAATGGGATGGATTAAAGAAGAGCATGATGATAAATTTAGATGAGAGAATCTGATGCAGATCTTGAGATGCAGTTGGTTGAATAGTACCTATAAATTTTCTGGAGCAGTATTAATTTGTGTGTGTTAAAACAGAGAAGGTACTTGAAGAGCACAAGTAGAGAAACAAGGGCACGGTGTGAGCATTTATTTGGAATTGACATTTGGCCAACTCTTTGGTCTAGTTTTGGTATTTCAAAGGGTCCTCCGAAGCTGCAATTGGAAATTTTGGAATGCTCACCATTTGAGGTCTCTCCCCAAAAATAGTGTTCAGATGCCTCCATCATGCACAAAACATTCTATTACTACTTAATTAGAACAAACCCTTTCTTCTTCTAATACCATCACACTCTCTTCATGTACAATGCAACTCTTTATTGCCTCCATTAGTTACTTACACCTTTGTGTTTTTCTCCATTTATACTCTTTCTTAATCACATTTATACCAAATTCTTTCCTCAACAAAATATGTCTCAAACGTTACAATCAACAACGTTAACTGCACTATGGCCTTAACCCTCGTCTCATGTTAAAAAACACTGTTTTACTGTCTTGCATGCATTGTCGCTGTGAGCAGATTAGATAAAGCTAAATTGTAATCCAATTATTGTGAAGCAAACTAAAAAAAGATTGTTCTGTAGTTATTTTATTAATTTTGAAATTGTTTTATTCTCCTGGGTGGTGCCAAATTGTTGATAAAGTAAAACTTTTGGTTCGAAAACGTGTGCGAGCAAATCTTCCCCTTAGTTATGGGCATTACTGGCGGAAATGCTCGAAGCAACATAACATGTCACAGGGTCCCTCCCAACCTATGCATCAGAACTAATTAACACTGTATATGCTAACCTATTATTCTGCTTCTCTCATCAAAAAGGGGAACTAATTTAGGTATCACCAGCTGGCACCACAACTCTATCAAAAAGACTAACACTTCATAAACATCTTTTTTTAACAACAATTTATTCAAATCATACATCTTTCTCTAATATTAGATTGTACATGATCGTTACATCAAAATTTTCTACAGATAATGTGAAGATTTTCCATCGACCGAAGATAAAATCAATTTACACGAATCCAAATTGATAACATTGAGTTATACTTAAAGTTCACTCCTTAACATGATAATATAATAATGGGTTAAAGTCTATCCTAACAAAATAAGTTAATTTTGTAAAATTGAGTTAACCTTAAAATTCAATTCTTAATCGGATTTGATGAAAAAAATAACTATGGAGAAGTCAGAGTTTTGAAATTCATTGGAATGTTAGGAGACGTGACATCCACCTCTTCCATGGGATTTTGTGGATCCTGTTCATTTGTTTCCTTTTCTCTCTTTCTTTATTAATATTGATTAATCATAAATTAAACAACCAAGATTAAAAAAAAGTAGATTCTATGAATCATGAATATACTTTCCTAGTGATCTATGAACATCCTTGTATGGATTTATACCAAAGAGGGTTTAATTTTTAACAACTATGTCCACTTACATCTATATCTCTGCCTTTGAATGTGGAAGAAAGTGAAGATGAAACTTTTTGCACCACATAGATGTGTTGTTGAGAAACCAATTACCAAATATAATTGGTCGAACAGAGAATCAATGACACGAGTTAGCATGACTCAATCAAATCACTACATTCACAATTTGACACCAACCACTCACAAACTTTCCAAAAGCCATTTCATACTATTTGAATTTCAAATGTGGTTGGCAGCATACCAACTTACCCTCCCAGAGACTCATAAATATAAAACCCTGGAACCTCCACTCCTTCTCTTCTTGTCACACTTCAAAATATGCCTTTCTTTTCCATTTGTTTCCACTCTCACAATTTAATGTGCCCCCTCCTTTTTTTCTCTGAGTCGTTGGCAAAGTAAATGCCACCATATTTAAGGCTCTGCATCTCTCTGTCTCTCCCTCTCTCTCTCTTCTATTATATTTTAAGAATCTCACAGGACACACTCTTTACTTACTTCAAAGGAACATGCTTTCTTCATCAAACTTTCCAACGATTATGCTTTCTGGTTATGATATGCTGCAGCCACCATAGGGGGTAATTAGCTTTTGTTATCACATTTATTAACCAATGCTTGTTTGTTTCTTAAGAAAGTGCAGGAATGGAAAGTGGTGGAGGATCATACTTCAAAAAGTATAATTAAGAACTTGAGATATTGGTGCGGTTCAATCAGAAGCCAGTGTTTTATTATCCAAAAGCTCTGTGTTATTTGATTGAGCCGTGCCAATATCACATGTAATTCATCTTTTTCTTCATGCACACTACTACTCAAACTCTTTATCAACTTCGGTAAGTTCTTAGAATTCATAGATAGCAAAAAGGAATTGTAAATGAAAGTTATGTTAGCGAAGATTGTGCAGATTCGATGTTGAAGATGATAGCTGAATTAGCATGTTTTTTTGTGTCTCCGAAAAGCAGTGATGTGGGATAGAGTGAATTGGTATGGTAGGTAGGAAAATTGTTTTAGCTTTTGCATTTTGTTTTCTCTTTTGAGAGTGGTAGGGACTTCATTAGAGGCAAATCAATGAAGTGGGAATTGGCAAAGATAAATCTCTCTTTACGTTTTCTTTCTTTGCTTCTGTGTAAAGGTTCATATCATCCCATCTTTCTCGTGTTTACATTTAAAGCACTAACATTCATTTTCGACATGTTTCCAACTACAAAAGTTCTCAACTCTGATTTGCTTCTCCAAACAAATCTTTTGATTCCGCACAACAAAGAAAAGGTTTGTTTGTTATATTTTTATTTTTTTTTATTAATTATTGTTATCATTATTCATACTTTTTGGAAAATTTACAATAGGAAAATTTTCTTCTTGCTTATATTCATTTGGAAATGTAATTTAATTTTCATTTTTACATCAAAAAGTTTAGTGTTGGTGTAATAGATTTGTACTTCTTCAGACGTGTTAAAATAACTTCATATATATTACTTTTTCTATTGCCTATCAATTATAGTGAAACAATATTCAATGGATGATTATATTATAAAAAGAGAATCAAAACACTACAAAAATTTCTGCTATTCTTTATTTATTTCACTTCTTTTATTGTTTTTTTTTTCTCTTTTTGGCTTTTAAGAATACTATCAAAATTGTTTATAACAAACCGTAAAGCAATTCAAAAAATACTTTCTTAAAAGCAATCATTGTTTAAAGTTTTTTCTAACCAATTTATTTTCCCTTTTGGTTGATATTGTTTGGCCTCATTATCTTACAACATTACTTTTTAATGAAATAGACCATTTTAAAATTAATGAGTAATATTTAAAAAAAAAATAGAATAAAACTATATGCTACAGCGTATTTGGGTCACTACTTTTTATTTTGTTTACTTTTTAACAATTCAAGACCTGTTCCTCCTTTGTAAGTTAAAGATTTGTGTATAATCAAATCAAATTGAATTATATTTTATTTTTATCAAATCTCCTTGAGTTTCGTTCATTATTGTACATGATTTTTTTATACTTTTTATTGTTGATTCAAGAAAAAGTTGTATATTAATCATTGGAATACAGCTTATATATAGAAATATATTTATGCATATCTGATTAAAAAAATTGATTACGAATTAATCTAACATTTATTCTTTACAATTAATGCAATTTTTTTTTCCTGACAACAACTTTTGAAGATTACAAGTTTTTTTTTGTGATTTATAATAAAAACTAAAATTAGGTGTCAGTTTCTTTTCTTTCTTTCTTTTTTCTCATAATTTAGAGTTGTATTTTTGCATCAACTTTTCTTCTATGAATGAACAATTTGTTCACTGGACAAATAAATCACATTATTTATTCAATGACTCTCATTCAAGACTTCATAAGATGTTGTTAGTGAGGTAAACAAAAATGAAAAGGTAACACTTTTGAGAAACAAATAAAATTATATTAAACTTGTGTAAGAAAAACAGAAGAGAAATAATGATAATTATTATGAAGAGTAAGACATGACAGAGAACTAGAATGTAAAGTCCTCCAGCCACTAAACAACAAAAGAATGGGTTTTGTTACTGCTGCTACTATACTCTTCCTCCTTCTCTTTCTTCTCCTTTGCAGCTGCAAAAGGGTTGCTTGTGTCCTCAGTTCACAAAAATTGTATCTTAATACCATTTTAATCCACCTACTACTACTCTTATACTACGTCTATGGCCTGCGCCATTCGTGTGTTCTTCAAGCTTTCTCAATTTTTATTTCACTACTTCTTTAGTTTACAAGGTTGCACTCCACAAAGCGTTTTCATCCTCTCCACAACGCAGGTGAACTTCTTTCATCCTCTCTACAGACCTGCAGATTCCACTGCATTTCCAATCAAACGAAGCAACACATATATTACCAGCCTGCGCCTTCCACTCGCAATCTGCAAGAGGGTAGCACCACTGTTGGTAAATATAAAGACCTACGATCTTGTCTTCTATACCGGATGTCGATTTCAGAACCAGTATAGGAAACTTTTTATACCATATGCTGGTTATAAAACCGACATAGAAAACTTTTTCTAACCAGCATAAAAAGGCTTCCTTGCACCAGTGAAAGAACCATGTAAATTTATCATTTTGTCATGTTTACTTCGAATCACAGAATTCAGAAAGAAAACTACCTTACAAAGAATCATAGCATGACATCTCGAACATTACTAGAACAATTGGATGATAAGTTTTTCATTGGTTGCTCAGATTTATATAATGCTTTTGAAGAAGTGTTTGATTAATGATAGTGGGTAACATGAATTTTCTCTAGAATAGATTATGGTACAATAAAATAGAACATACCAGGGGGTGTGCCACAACACATTCTCCTATCATCAACATGCTCCACGTCTAAACCAATAAACCAAGATCCCAATGAGACATCTTCGTTGGCATATCTATGAAGCACATCCCTGGTATTGTAAAATCAAACTGTTATCAGTCCATCAAAGTAGCACTAAATGCCACATTAGTTTGTATAATATTCAATTCTTTACTAGTAGATGAGAGTCCATGAAGTTGTTAGTCTGCATAATGAGAATCTCAATATCATCGACATACAAACACCCACTTGCCTGTGTTAACAGTTTTGAGAAAGGAAAACAAGACTTACTGATTTATTGATATATAAGTAGCCAAATCTTGGGAAATGGCATATAATTGTCCTGTAGCATGACGGAAGTACTTGTTTCCCACCTCTCCAAACTTCCAGTATTCTGGTTCATGGTATTTCACTCCCCTGTGGTAAGACGGTTAAACTAGGAAGTGTATTTAAAGTACAACACAAAAATACAATACACAGGCTTTCTTACTTCTGAGCAAGGACAGGACCGGATTTCATGCACCCAACATACACCCGAGGTTTCATTCGGTGCATGCTCAAAGTCAATGCAAGTGTTGCTGAGATTGGAAACGGCACAATAAGCACAATGAGGAAAATAATGGTATATAATGAAGTATATATTATGAAGTGTAGTAAAAAAAATCTAAAAGAATCATTAGTCAAGTGAATTTTATGCCTTTCACTTTTCTGCCAATTTGTATCCAATTAAGCAAACACTCCAAATACAGCTATGAGGGCAACATAACAATTACAAGAATGTTCTATAGAGAATGTATCAGCTGTCAATATATAACAGTTCAATATACCAAACATAGAGAAAGCATTGCCATGGCTTAATTGAAATGATATGGTGTTTCTTTCTAAAGAAATGAAGTTATTTTTCTGCACATATCATGTGTAAAAACTGACTTACATTTATCACCTCAACTTTTACCGGTTACTTTCTCCTAACTCTCCACATATCATATTATCAATTAGTAAGGATACACGCTGAATATTTTTTCTGTTACCTAAATTGACATGAACATCATCATCAACTTTAATATAAAATTCCGCATCCCACAAGGCAACAGCAGTCGAAAAGTAGGTCTTTGTCTTAGCTGAGAGTTCTAGGTATCCCTCGACGTGGTTCTGCTTAACACATGTATTTTTTTCATCAACAAAAAAAAATAATAAATAAATAAATAAATAAATATATATATATATATATATAAAAGATATGGATTATGCATCTAAATGAAAATTGGAGGGAGAGAAAGATTACCAGCCTCAAAAAGTCAGCATGAAGCCTCTCCTCAGCTTCAATAGCTTTGTCAAGAATGCCACCAGATGTAGAACTATAGACCAAAAAGGCTAATTAAATCTGTAGGTTATGGTTTCTTAGCATCTCAAGAAAGTATGAACTCAACCAACCATATTGGAATTCATCATATGGGTGAGCCCAAGGTTTCATGACATTGTGTCATTGATATAATTATTTATTGTTTCATCTACTAAAAGAACAAGTATACCACCAATCAACACAAAAAAGACGATATAAATAAACACAACTTGCACCAGAAAGAGGTAATACAAGGTAATACAATTATCAGTTGGATACAATTTGATAGTTAGGCCACAAAACAAAGTTCTGAGATCATGAGAAAATAAGCGCAACAGAATTATCAAAAGTAGGAAAGCACAACAATAACGGAAAGTGAATATCAGGAAATCTCACCTGTGACCTATAACAAATCGTATGATTATGCCCTTTTCTTCCTCCAACTTTTGCCTTTCATTAGCTAATGAATTTCCATTAGAAACCATGGATTAGATACATGATGGCATGGAATTTCTTAAGCATGCTAAAGGAGAACTTTTGTGAGAGGAAAAACTAGAAAGTGATGAAATATCATTAAATCACCTCGTGGCATCCAAGTTGTACGAACAGAATCTCTTCGTTTCCTGCTACTGAAAGCTGTATTGATCCCTATAACCATGAAATATTTTTTCCTGGTACTTGATTCATCTGTCTCTGATTTCCCTGACACAGCACAACCATTCAGCATAAATTCAGGAAGTAGCAAAGCAAATTTAAGATTCAGTTCCAACGTAGATTTTTGTCTTACTTGGTCTCCTGCAATTCATGTATAGAAATGGATTAGCATTATAGTTATTTGATACGAATATAAGTAAATCCCATGCAAAGAAGCAGTGGCTTGGCTTACTTGACATCATTGTTGACATCATTGTTGACAACATTCTGTGTATTTGAAACTTCCACTTTACTGTAATTTGAGTTTGGCCTTGCAACCTTAAAATAAAGGTAAAGCATCAAGCAGAACATGTCATCATTACAGATCTTTTTTTCATAAATAGCACAAGATGCAGCTGAAAGTTATATGCCTGAGATTTTAGCATTACTTTTCAAAAAGCAAACAGAGAAAAATGTGTCATATAAAAAGTACTCTTATTTTGCACCTAAACCCATGGATTTAAATCCCTCATAGTAGTGCATAGCATCCAGCCCCAAAAACACTACAGTGAGATAGTGGATGGCAGGATATGTGCAATCTTGAAATATTTATATAGTTTATGTACATAATTCTCAAAAACGATAAAAAAAAATACTCAATGACATTCATAATTAAGATAATGCCATAGGTCTCTTAAACAAAACATACAAATAAATAGAAACAAAAGTCAAATCTTCACTTTTACTGCTATTATTACAGCTTTAGATGTCATTGTGGAAAGGAAACAAACCCAAACATATCCCCGCCTAAAAAGCCTTAAATGAATCTGTTCTGAGGCTTTTTTTTTCACTGAGCAGATAGCACAACTATAGTGTGCTATAACCACTATGTCATACACTACAACTGCTACACTAAACCACTCTACTATTCAACCCCTGTACTGTAATCAAGAGCCATTCAAAGCTTAGTCAAAACCTAATCTTTTGAAACATTTGGTTGGTCTGGAACCCTCTCAACGAGCAAGAGTTCAACCCTTTCTCCCTTGTTAATATCAAATTAACAATAAGTCAATACAAATGAATTGGTGGCATGTGCTTGTTGTCCACACTTCATGTCCAAATCAGATGGCATATCATGGACAACAAAAATACTCTAAGGTAAAGTTTGGCTCAACTATTTTTGGGTTTCTCTTAGAAGGAGAAGTTAGGCCAAATACAATCCTTGCAAAGCTCCTCAGAATATAAGAAATCCTTTGTCTTAATGAACAAATCCAAATGAGAGAAAACTTCTATAGAAACAATGCAGAGGAGTTCATTCTTATTAGATGAAGAGATGCTAAAAGATGTTGGGCTTAATTCTGAAGGCATATTCATCCCCAATGAAATAAATTACCAAAAACAAAGATACATTAATGACATATTCCACCATTCTACAACGAGTGCAAATGAATAATGAACTAACCACAAATGTAAACAAGTGTAAATATATTACAAATATTGTTTTCTTAGCTCCTGATCATTTCAAGGGAGAGGAACTTCTACTGTTGTTACAAATTCCAGTAGTAGTTATAAATATTATGGGATGGGGGTAAATGCATGCATAACATACAAAAATATAATATGTACAAAAGAGAAACAGACACACTTACTGTATTTAGATTACAACCATCAGAGTTTAATTTTATTCTTTCAATCTCACTAGTAGTCCCTGGAAATTCTACATATTCAGGCATAGACCATATCCTGAAGCAAAACTGTTGTTAGCATTACACATATATCATAATCATTAGCTCCCTTGAGATCTAGTTTAGTAACTACCTATGCCTTCAGCATCTGATAATAAAAGCAAAAAAGTTGTGAACACTTAAATGAACTCAGCTTCACAAGTTGATATTTGTTCAAACATGATCAAAACCACCGAAGGCGACGAAGAAATGTCAAAAAAATATGACAGGCCACACCATGTGTAAAGAAGCCTTCATTTAATTAAACTCAAGGCAATGTCTAAATTGAATTAAAACTTGACAATTTTCAGCAACTACGTAGATAGAGGGAGGGAAATAAAATATGGATACCCACCAATCACTTTTTTTATTCAGAGGAAAAGAAAGAGATGCAAGAAGTGGAAGAGAGTAAAATAAAATAAAATGAGTTTGAATAACGTTGGTACATTTAATGAAACGAACAGAATATCATGTGGAGAATTGTAAACAAATATTTACAATCGAAGTAGAAGTGTAAAACAAACAATAAAAAAGAACAAGAATAAATGTCCCAATGCAGAAGACAAAGGTAATAGAATGTCCTTTCTTAGAGCATAACCACAGTTTGCAGGAACTGATCACTGGCCGAAGATAACTAAAGAAAGAGAAAATTTTGATACTCAAATATGCAGAGCCAGAAGGGAAAGTACCTATTTGTGAAGAACATTCCAGCACAGAAGCTTGCCACACAGAGCAGAAGAGCCCATTTCCTGTGCAGAACGTTCCTTGCACTCAGTTCTACAGCTCCTCCCTTGCTCTTCATGGACATTCCCCTCCCCTCTTTTCCCTCGCCTCACTATACAAAAATGCACAATGAATTAAAAACACAACGAGTTACAAAGATCAATTACATGCGAAAATTATAAAAAAGAGGCAAACTTTACAGCTTCTGTGGCACCCAGCCACTATCCTGTTCCTTGGGGGCAAGAGAGGAAGACCCACTTAGCCCCTACTTTGCCCCTTTATCTTCCAGTCTCTGAGAACCGCCCCTTAAACGCCTCTTAACACCACAAACGTTATTCGCAATCACACTTAAGACAACAGATAACGGCAACAGTTACTCAAGTGTTTATCTTCTCAGATCTTGTCCATCATCAGTTATTTTGCTCCCATAAATCCCTGGTTCTACAGTTTTTCAGCTCAACTCAAGTGTTTGGTATGCTTCATAAATCACAATTCATTAACACTAACAAAACCATGCCCCCCAAAAATAAAATCCCACTAAGAATAGGGTAACAAAATTTTGTGTGTAGTAAGTAAAGTTATTTGAACAGAATGGTGTTTTGGTTTCTTATAATTTTCCTTAAAAAGTGTCGGTTGATGATAAGTGAGCATTAACTTTACCATGACACTTGAGGTTTTCTCGAGAGTGGGTTGAATCCAGTTCAGATGGATCCCACCCGAATGCAATTCAATCAAATTGTGTGTACTTTTGCAATTGTAACGTCTGCACAACTCTACATATTCTTCTACTAATATTAAATGCATGAGGTTTAATTATGAGTGTTATTATTACAATTAGTTCTGTTTATTCTCTATCCTGTGATTCAGTTTCTCCCAGAAAATAAAAAAAATGTGCTTTGTTACAATTCTGAATATGAAAGAGGAGCATATGAAAATAACTTATACAAGTATGTCAACTCATGCTCTCACTACGACTTAACCGTGAAACATAAAGTGTACTTTATTTTGGTTACAAATTACATAAACACACTCCCAGTTTGAGTCATAAAGTTTTGTCTCAGAATAACTAGGAAAAGTCGTGTTGTGTTAGTTGATAATTGATTGATGCGATTAATGATATAAAATGTAGGTTTAATTAGTCAGATCTTATCCGTTTTTGTTCAGATATATCAGTTTGGCACATATTTTTAAAAATGTGTTAATTTAGTCTTAACTTTTAAAAAAGTGTCTTAATTATGTTTCTTTCAGACAAAAATTACACTACTGTTAATGGTGTTAATAATTTTTTACTAAAAAGGACTTAATTGAGACATTTTTTCAAAAGTTGTGACTCAATTAACATCTTTTTAAAAGTAAGTACCAAACTGACACATTTAAATAAAAGTAAGTATCATCCGACTAATAATTAAACTTGTATTTTTAATATTAGAAATTAGTGCCAGTTTAATTCCGTATATTATCTGTAAAGGAGCAATTGTTTGTAGTTTGTTTCGCAGGTTGAATGTTTCTTTTTTCCAAATTAATTATTTGGATCCCTGTAGTTATTGAAATAATAGTTGCAGCATGGCAAATATGAATAAAACAAGGAACAGAAAGAAAGGAAAGAGGCCGAAAGTTACAACTTTTTTTTTTCATAATATATCAACATTCAAGCCCAAAAGATAAAGGATATTCCATAATTTATTCAAACCATTTCAAACACAGAAAATACCCAATTTAATATTAGACTTACTTGGGTGTTTCACATTAACTGTATATTTACACTTGGCCCTTAAGTCACCTAAGGGAATGCACTTAATCGTATGTTTTAATCAAATTTATGATGCAGATTAATTTATTAAAATTTCAAATAAATGAATTCAAGTAGAAGTTTGAACTTTTTTTTAATGTAGAAGTGTGGATTAAGATACTGTAGACTATTGTTATCAGCATATACATTTTCTAAAATTTCTTGTTTTCATGAATCATATATGAATAGTGTCAGTTCTTACATAACTCATTAAATACATGTTAAACTCATACATGAAGAAATTAAATACAACAAGATAGGAAAAAAAACAAAAAATGGGCTTATAAGGCCCAACAAAACTAAAATGTGCAAAAATTCAGCATATTAGTCACATCTTATATCATCCCAATCTAACATTCAGATCAAGTTTTAAACCTGACCTTAAATATGCTTGGCACTCCAAAATACACGTAATCAACACTAAACAATAATCCAAAACAACTCTTTGAAGATTCAATATTTCTAAACAACTTTTTAGATTTTTAATTCACGTATAAAATTTCAAATGTATTTTTACACTATTTAGTTTAAAAATTAATAAATAATACTTTTGTTTTTTTATATTTGACCCCTCATGTACCTTTCAATCTATTGAGTTTAGATATTGAATTTAGAATTCACTCAGAACAAGAATTTCTATTAACAGTATTATTATCTCAATGCTCCTGATATCAATGAGACGGGTAGGATATGGATAGTAGTTCCCTTATATCATATTTGTTGAATAAATATTCGTCTTGTATAACGGATACCCGTATAACTTTTCAATATTCACGGATATCTACGGGTACCCGTGAGTATTTACTAAAAAGTAAAAATAAATATAAATATAAATATTTAACAACATATTTTAATCATAAATTCAAATAAAATACAGTACATAACATTCATAAATTTTAAATAAAGTCTAAATAACTCATTTAAATAGTGTTGAATAACAGTTTACAAAGAAATGAATTTTTTTAAAAATTAATTAATAAAAAATAACTCATTCAAAATCAATATGTTAACATGCGGGTATTAAAAATACCCGTATCCGCCGCGGATATCCATTTACAATATTCATTTTCTATCCATTGCAAGTTTTAACCACAGATACGCATACAAATTTTTTTTGACATTCCTCCTAAGTAAAAATGTGAAAAATAACTATTTTTATCGCTACAAATAAACATATACGTGATCGCTAACGGGAAATATACATGTTCAATATTTTTTACCTAATCTACTTTCATATTTAACAAGAACAGTATTATGTTTTAAAAATCTTATATTACGTTCATCTCCATGACAAGTGACAAGGATTAAAGTTATTAAAGGAAGACAACTACATTAACAACATTAACAGGATATTGTAAGTAATTTTTTTTTTATCTCTTTCTTACCCTCCATTCTTATTTCTATTCATTATTTTATTGGTAATTTCTTTCATTCATGGCTTATAATTTTTAGTATGATTATAAATTACATTGATGTTATTTATATTTCTAAAAAGTAAATAAATATATGCAAAATCGAGAAAATAAATTATTGTTTTATATTATTTTTAATAACCTTTTACCATTTATTACTAAAAATAAAAAGGGTTGGGATGGCCATTCTTTTTATTTTAATAATAGCATTGCCACTAACTTTATTTTTTGGTAGATGGTAACTTTTATTTTCTTAACTCATACATATGTGAAGGTAATGAAAACAACATTGTCAGTAACTTTATTTTCAATTTCTTACCAAACATACAAAAAGATTATAAAGTCGCTTTTTAAGTTTATTCAAATACACCTAATATTTTATCAGAAGATTTCGAAAGAAAAAAATGAGGAATGCAACTTTATTTTATAGTGGTTCAAACACTCCCTGCAACTACCATTCTCACCTTTCATAACTTTAACATGTATCAGTGGTGGTCCCTGCATCACTGATGTTTTCATTAAACTTTTTCAAAGAAATAGAAAAAATAGACATTATGTAACAATTAAAGAAAAAGTGTTGTGGTAGGTGGTTTTTGTTTAGGTTCCAAAGCAATGATGAGTTGAATATGCAAAGAGAGGTTTTAGAATACTAAGTACAGAGATATGTGGGGATTGTACCTGAATGAAGATGATAATAGAGATAATGCAAGAATGAGAAAAACATATTCTATTATGTCTAAATCATTAAAAGTTAACTAATGATAAGTGAAAAAACATGAAGACTATTAAACTCAGTAAGAACACAGAGTGTACTCCACTGGCCTTAGTGCAATACAATACAGATTCAGACAAAATTTCAGAGGCTGCCACTCCTCCTTTTTCCTTTCCCTAAAACCTCTTTTTCCCAGAAAATTTAGAACAACAAAACAAAACAAAACAAGAAAAGAGAAAAACAATTTCCACAGCAGCAGGACCTCACATTCCATACATGAGTAGCAATAATCAAACACCTAAAAAAGATTGCATGGGATCCTAGTATGACAATGCTGATGAGGATGATGACATGAGCATGAGTCATAGTGGTGAATCCACCAACTACTCGATGAAACCTGTTTTGGTCAAAATAGCATTTCTCACTTTGCTGAGATCTCTCCCTTTCAGTGTTCTCCCTATCCCTTCACACACAGAGAAAGATGAAATCTGGCTCCTTGCAAGTTTCCTAGAAATCCATTGATGAGGAGGAATCATACCATCATCATCATCTTCATAATCATCAAGACAGTGATCCCCATAACCAAAATCAAACTTTTTGTTTACACCCTCTTCCTCAATGCCCTTTTTCCCATAAATTTTAGACCAATCAGGAATGTCCATAGGTGCTGAGGATCTTTGAACCACATTTGAATCAGATTTCAAGGAGTGTGGTTTGACATTATTAGTCCTTGGGATCTTTCTCGGAGAGGTTGTCATGCACCATGCAGAAGAAGAATCGGAGGAGTCCTTAGATAGCTTCATTTCTGGGCAGAAAAAGTCAGTCTCCCTCTCCAAGGTCACACCACCCCACACATCTTCTTCGTCAAAATCTTCATTCCTGGGTGATCCCCCACCAAAACCGCTGCTTTTGTTCAGAAAACCACTCCAATCTGCCATTGGTATCTATTAGTTCTGCAATCTCTTCTGCTGCCTGCAAATACAGATAAGGGTGGTTGAGAGGAAGCAAAGCAAGGGAAGTGTATTGAAGTGGATGATAGATAACACAGTTATCTATTTCAGTATATATAGACACAGATGACTAGAAACTTTTTTTCACCCAAATGTGATCATGGTTACCCACCAATAAGATAAAAAAATACATTTTTTTCCCCTTTCATTGGGAATTAAAAAGCAGAAAGGTGTAAGAGAAGAGAATACTGTCAAGAATCTACCTTGTCCTTGTTTCAAAAACCTCCAAAAAGGAAAGGGTTTTGAGAAAATTTCTGAAACGGGAACCTGATACACCCTTTTGAAAACCACGCAGGAAAAAGGAAGAAAGGCTTGAAAATTCTTCCCCGGCCCCTAAAGGCTCCAAGGAAAATCACAGGTTTCAAGAGGGCAGACTCACTCACAGAATGGTACCTGAAAAAAGACAAAGGGGCAGAAAAAGACAAGAAAGCAGCAAATGTGTACAACTACACCACACACACAAACACGAAAAAAGGGTTGTATTATTATAGTTTTGGCCCATAAGTGAAAAACCTCATATGGATATTAAAGAAGGCAGAAAGAAAATGATGGGTCTTGGAGTGAGTCTGAGTTGATCTCTCTCTCCAATGGTTAATTGCAAAAGTCCAAAAGAGCACAGATGAAGGACATGAGCATAGCGGCATCGATCAAAACCCAAAGAGAAAGTCCCATCATATCAATAGCAGCACAGCACTATTAAGAAGAGGTGAAAATTTTTTAAACGCACCCTCAGGCTTCTGCTGCTGCTGCTGCTGCTGCCTAATTTATCACTCAGTTGTTGCAGATACACTGCATGCTATTATGTATCTTATCAGCTATGCAATGTATTTATGTGTGTATGTGCAGAAACAGAACTTCAATGGCTTTTGTTTTTTCAATATCTTTGTAAAGTTCTGAAAGGCTGCATCCTGATTGGGAGAGGTGGTGATGCACGATTGGCTTGAACGTACCTCAAGGATCTGCAACCTTATCCTCAACTACTCATCTATTTTTACGTAGTAGTAACTCATTCGCCACTCAGAGATTAAACAAAACAAAACAACAAAAGGGTTTTTCTTCCATTGGTTCATCTCTTCTGATTAAGTGTGAAACTTCAAAGTGTGAGCCTAACCATCCTTTATTAATTGCCTTGGAGAGGGTGCTTCCTCCTACCAAGTATATAGTAGTTGTTTCATTGGGTTTTACCATAACATTGAGATATGTAGCCAGTTTTTTCCTGACGAATAACAATGCCTTCAATTCTCCATCATCACCTTATGGTTGTACACCTAGCATTTATCTTCCACCTTTTTACTCCTACCTTGTTGGATCATTAATGCACACTGCTCAGGGTTAGAAGAATGCAGTGCCGTAACTCTTGGTGTTAGATGATATACTTAAATCACGATTCCAATTGTATATCGATAACATAGCATGTTTATTTGTCTTTTTCCTGGTTTACGAGTGAAGGTTGTGATGATATGGTGTTCTAGCAAACCATTATTTTGTTGAAGAAGTAGTTTTACATGTTGTTTGGTTACTTTTAAGAGTTTGTTTGTACTACTAATTGTTTATGCGTGCTTAGTTGAATGAAGACATGTTTTAGTGACAGCATTATTTGTTTTTGTTTGTGCTCCACTGTTTAATGTTCTTATCCACCCATGCTAGTTTTCAGTGGATGCAATATTCTAGTATACTGTAGCTTAGCCAGATAGCAAATTTGCACGTATATCAATATCAATTCACATTTATTACTGAGGATTCGTAACTAGCTGTTTTGGAAACATTGACAGCTATCCTGGCACAAAAACCATAATCAACTATAGTTACTCTGACCCCATTTTATAACTATTAGTTCCCTATTTTATTCACAAAATACTTCGTATAAACTTTAACATACATCTATGAAAAAGAGTGTTTTCTTGTTAGAAAAGTGTTGGATACTTTAAGAAATTCAGAATTTATATGTGAAAGCGCATAACATTTATTCTTACAACAATTTGTTATCTTTCAATCAACTTCATTCCTTCTCATTACTAGACCCAATCTAGTTTTATAAACAACTTTTGTTTTAAAAAATATGCATCATCCATTACTTAACTATAGCATAGTAAAAATGTCAAGATGGGTTCTATCACACAAGTCATTATCACGGGATTTGAATCGGATTGGATCGAAAGAATTTCATATTTTTCAAAAGTAGGTTGAATTGAAATCGACTTACTTAATCTACAGGTTAAATGGGTTCGAGCCGGATTGAAGTTGGATTGACCCACAACCCTCCAATAACAACGATATCAATTTTTTTTAGAATTTTTAATTTTTTTTATTATAATTATTATTACCTATAATTATATAAATTCACAATTTAATATTTTTAAATACTAAAAGATAACTCAATAATATTTGAATTGTTTGAATGTTTAATTTATTTATTTGTTAAGTTATATACTTTGATGCTTTAACTTTTAATTACTATCTTTATAATAATATTTCGAGAATTACATAAACAATTTGATTCTACTATTATAAAAAATAAATTGATTAAATTCACTTTCATTGTAATACAATTAATATATAAATAAATTAAAAATAATAATATGTAAGTCAAATCATTAACCCACCAACCTATAATAAGTCGAACCGGATTACAAATATTCTAGCTCACTAAAAAATAAACCGAATTAAACTTACTCATTTTTAATTCAATCCATATGAGCCAACCCAACCCGACACTCTTTCATAAACATGGTAAACAAAAAGGTTATCCATGATATTTCATTTCAAAATAAATTTAAATGACAGCTATATATTTGGTAAGTGTGTTAAAATAGTTTTTAAAATTTTTAAATATATTTTTAGTTTTTAGTCAAACTAAAAAAATGTTAATTTTAAATATTTCGCATTCTTTTAATCGTTCTCTTTTACTTTTTACTATTAACTATGTTAGTGCAACATAAAAATATTAAAAGGCAAAATAAATAAATAAAAGTTAAATTAAAATAATTGTGTCATATATTCATTATTTTATAAATAACATCATTACATGTACCGTTCTTTTTCTTATCATTTAATAAATTACTTTTAATATTATATTTTATTACAAAATTAATTTACTTTAAGTGCTTATAATTTATTTTTGTTTAATGATTTTAATATCATTTAATTTTTTAATATATATCACAAACAATTATTTACATATCAGTTTTTATTTTTTTAATGTTAAGATTGTATGTAATAAAAAAAAATAGTTACTCTTTTTTTTTAATTATTATACAATTAAAAATTAGGGTGTCAAAGCAGGTTTGGTTTGTCAAACTAATCCGTCAAAAAAATAACAGGTTAGGTTGGAGTTTTTAAATTGTCAGTCCATATTTTAGTCTAGTCCGCCTAACTTGTTAAATTGGCGGACCAGTCTGTCTTGACCCGCTGATCCATTTTTAACTTTTTAAAAAAATAAATAAAAATAATTAATTTTCTATATTATTTTTTTTGTATAAATGTAAATTTACAATACTATTATAATTTAAATCATTGACACTTACAACTTAAGTTTCAATTATTAGTTATAATATAGTAATTTAGCCTAAATATATAATACTTATTTTAATTTATCTAATTAAATATATTAATTGATATTAAAAGCTTAGAAAATATTGAAATAAACAAATTTTATAAATAAAAATTTTAAAAAAATAAAGTAAGGTGGCAAGACAAGTTAGAGTTTGTGACCTAATTTTTAGTGGTGAACCAGTCAAACTCGACCATTTTTCACTAATCAAGAGCGAAGTAGGCCAAAACAAATTGGATTGACCTGTTTTATCGCTCTCCCTTAAAAACTAATATAATTTTTTTATAATATATTAAATATTCTTGTTATTAACCATTTTTTACACATAAAATGATAATAAGTACATATAATTATAAAATAAAAAGTATATACAATTTATTTCTTCAAATAATATTGTATGATGAAAATAAGGAATATTTATAAAAACTAATATTAATATTATAATTATAATTATTGTTTAAAAGATGTTATAACACACACACACACATATATATATATATATATATATATATATATATATATTGTTTTGTAAAGAAAATTCATTATATTACTCAATTTAATTATTCAATTAAAAATAATTTAATAATATTGACTTACCTTTCTTTTATGAATGACTTATCTTTATTGATATTAAATTAAGAATTTAAAAGTTTCGAAATATTTTCCAACATTAAGACAAAAAATATTTACGTAAATTAAAACATATATAAATTAATAAAAAAAATACCATGCATGAGTTAATTATATAACATATACAAATTAAAATAAGAGAACTTTATACAGTTGTGCTATGTCAATGTAACTTACTCAAGTTTGGCTTCCTAAAATAAAACGATAAGAATGTGACACAGAAAGTATACATCGGTTGATACAAAAACCTAACCTACTTATAACAAAAATGTGAGTTGAATGGATAATCACAAAAATTCATATCACAACTATGCTATATCTAATATATCATTTTACGAATATCCTATATAATCATAAGTACATTTGTTGATTTTTTTTATTTTATTGTTGTATTATTTATTGATTTTTTGTATTCAGGATTTGACTGACTATTCATTTTAAATGAAAAAAAAGTTTCAACTATATATAATTTTAATACGTTTTTAATTCCTAAATTTAACATGAAATTAAAATTTATGTATGTTCAAAATTTTAATATAATTTTATCTTCAAATTTATAAATAAATAGATATAATTTTGATATATCAAAATTTTAAATATAAATTTATATTTTTTTGCATCATATCTATAAACTAAAATCATATTTAAACATAATTTTAAATTTTGACTTAACTTATATTTCATCAAATTGATTATTAGAAAACCATTCAAAATGTGAGCTTAATATGACAATTATGTTGCACGCGTGATTTTTTTTTATAAATAACATAAAGAAAACTTAAATTTCTATTTTTTAAAAATAACTTTTTTTAATTTGTCATCCAAGACAGTTATAAGAAGTTATGTGAATAGAATATAATGAAATATATGTGAATAGACAGCGAAAAACAAAGTCCATAATTGCATTGTAAAATAGAATTAAGTGTGAACATTCATGACCATCCATAATCCGTACATATTTGTGAATAAAGTACGACTACTACCACCAATGCTTTAAACAGAGAAACTTTATGTCCAAAAGTAGATACCAATAATAGGTAAGTGAAATTATGAAAAACTTCTTTTTGGACCACAAATTAAAGAGTGTTGTCAGTCCAATACAACCGTAGGAGAATTCTTGGATCTAACTTCACAGACTCAAATAAAAAAGAAATTATAAAAAAATAAATTAATTTAGTTTCTCTATTTTTATTTATCTTAGTTATTATTTTAGAAAAAATGTGAGACAATCAAATTCTTCCCCTTAGCAATGTAGTAACCACATTAAAAAGAGTGTCATGTATCATTTCCAGATTTATTTTATTTTATTTCATTAATTTTTATTCTCTTAAAAAATAAAAAAAATTATGTGACAGTAATAATGTGATGATGAGGTAGTGATAATATATCATGTGTCATTTCGTCATTCTTAAAACCTTTTTGTATTTATTTTTGTCTCAATTTTAGTTTAATAAATTTAATTTTTATATAAATGATACACAAAAATATCTACCAAAATTGATATTTTTAGGAAATATTTTTAATAAGATTACTTTATTTAAATTTACATCGTATTTAAAATTGCTTTAAATTGTTAGTAGAAAATAATATTAATAGAAAAAAATCAATAAATTATTAATATTTTATTACATCATATTTAATATTGTTTTCTATTTAAATTTCATATTTCAAATAATTGTACTTTTTAAAATGTGTATTGAGTTGGTGTTAAATTGTTAGTAGAAAATAATATTAATAGAAAAAAAATCAATAAATTATTAATATTTTGTTACATCATACTTAATATTGTTTTCTATTTAAATTTCATATTTCAAATAATTGTACATTTTAAAATGTGTATTGAGTTGGTGTTAAAAACAAATTACATAAATTTGAAAATAATTTTAGCCAAGTTTATTAAAACAAATTTAAAAATTTAAAAATAATGTGAAATACAAATTTAAATTAATTTAGTTTTGTTAAAAATATATAATAAAAATATCAAATTTAATAAAAATACAATTGATATATAAAAGTTAATTTTTGTTTATTTGAAGAAATATGCCACCTTTTTTTAATTGTTTTAAATTTTTAATTTTTTAATTTTAATTTTTAAAATTTTTGTTTATAAAATATTATATATATATATATATATTTATAAATAAATTTATTTACATAATATAAAAATTATTATTTTTTAATTGTTTTTAATTTTTAAAAATGAAAAGACACAGATCGACAAACTAGAGAGACCGAACTATAATGGATTGACGTGAGCTAAGTTTTAATTTTTTTAAAATAAATAAATTAAAAATAAAAAATGCTAATTCCATCTAATTTTTTAAAATAGACCAAATTGAAAAATATAAAGACTACGAAAATTAAAAAAAAAAAAAAAACAATTAGAAGACACATTAAGAGAACAATAGAAAATCTTCATTTTACCTTCTTCAATTTCTTTGGTACGACAAATTAGGGTTAAACAAACTTGTATTCGTCGCAAATATTGTTCCGTATTGAAGAAGCAAATTTATTTTTGAAATACCAATTTTTGAACAAACAAATTTTAGTAGAATATGCATACAAACAAACATCATCACCATCTTCTTCACTAGTCAGAAGATATGCGCACAACTCATTTCAAAATAAGAAGTAAAATGCAGTAGTCATATATAATAAATCAATAAATAATCAGTGATTCGCTCAACAATAAATTTTTTCTGCTGCACCGTCAAGATTCAGAAGATAGACACTTCTGCTTACACAGTAACAGCTTATGCTGGTCAGCTTACAAAAGAGAAATTGGCAAAGCTTTCTAATCCTACGTTAACTAACACTAGGGATTGTGTTGGTTTTCCATTCAATGACAGTTGCACACCCATGGATCGGTTCAACAATTGCAAACTAAAAACTAAACACTCACTAACCCAAAATCCGTCTAAGAAGGAGAAGTGACTTGGTTTCTAATTCTACTTGAACGCCTTACAGGAGTAGTGATCACCTTATCATCCCCATGTCCCTGAAAAAACAAAACCAAGAATAAGAGAAAATAGTTTATTGATGCAATCCTAAGGGAAAAAATAACAAATGTTTTTAAAAGAAAACTTACCTGCTTCATTGAAATTTTCTCGTACACAGTTAAGCTTCCATACGATGAGGAATCCATGGAATAGTCTGATGAAGAAGAGGCTAAAGATTCTCTCCTGTAGTTACTCTTACGCTTCTTCTCAGGGACTGGTTTGTCACCTTCATTCGCTACTTTTTCGCTGTAGAACGAGCTTTGCTGAAAGCTGCCCGTATCTGAAGGACACGATGAATCTTCAATCACGTCCATTTCTATGGGCCCACATGACTTCTCTGGCGAAATCTGCTGGTTATTAGATGGAAAGGAGACCTTATGCAACTGCAGAGGTTGCTTCATCGAGCTTGAGCTTTTGCTTTTACCCTTCCTAGACCAGTTGATACCTGCACCTGCAATTATAACAGTACCAGCACCTAGCAGTAAATATAGCACCACATGTGAATGGACTTGAATTGCTTCTAATTGCCCTTCATCCCCTTTGATTGCAGCATCTATGCTTGTTGATTTTTCCTCTGCAACATCAAAATCCAAATTTTGCCTGTTGACATCATATTCTTGTGCCGGACTTGTATCTGAGTCATACGCTTCAATACTAATTTCAGCAACCTCCGAATTCAAACTTGGCTGGTTTTCAACATTTAAGTTAGTCTCAGCTTCTTGTGCCAGGTTTGCTTCCAAGTTTCCTGCCCGATGATCTGATTCTACAATATTGAGTACTTCATCTGATTCTGGAGCATCCAAAACATTTTCAACTCCAGTAATTGTAGCAATATCTAAGCTTCCTGCTTCAGCCAGTTGCTCTGATTCTACCATATTGAGTACTTCGTCTGATTCTGGAGCATCCAAAACATTTTCATCTCCAGTAATGATAGCAATATCTAAGCTTCCTGCTTCAGCCAGCTGCTCTGATTCTGGAGCATGCAAAACATTTTCAACTTCAGTAACTCCACTAATGGTAGCAATATCCAAGCTTCCTGCTTCAGCCAGCTGCTCTGATTCTGGAGCATGCAAAACATTTTCAACTTCAGTAACTCTAGCAATATCGCGCCGAACTTCTTCTTCATGTACTTTATAATGCTCCTCGGAAATATCCTCCTCAATATCACTGACAATATCTGCGGCAACAACACTTTCTTCGATGTCCCATATTGGTGCATGAGTCTCACCTATTTCATTTTCACCGCCACCAAATATAGGATACTGATTCACCATGGAATAGTCCTGCTGAACCGTCAAATTATAATATTGCAACTTGGCCAAGTTGTGTATCCCTCTAATATCCGAAACAAATTCAGATAACGATAACAGCAACTTGGTAAACCAAATTTGCAAATTTTGAGTTATCTCATCAAAATTTGTTTCTGCAAACTGGGTGAGTTGATCAAATTTAGCTCTTGCAAACACTGAAAATTCAGAAGATACCTTGTAGGGGTCTTCAAACACAGTTCGATCAATCACAGGAGAATCTGTGACCGAGATCGATACAAAAGCAACTGCAAGAAGCAAAATCAGAGCAGCAGCCTTTGCTCTCACCGTGAAACGTGGTTTTGGCACTTCTTTTGCTTCAGCAAACTCCACTGGCATGAGAGTCTCCTTAGCAGGACTCGGTTCGGAGATCTGGCCACACTCTTCTTCCTTCACAATTACATCCGAAGAAACATCCGATTCCTTCTGCGAGCCTTCAGATTGGGTATCCTCCGTGATTTCTGAATCCGAAAAGCTTCCAGATATGAAACAGTCCTCTAATTCCCTTTCCCTGAAGATTTCAATTCGTGATTTAGGTTTGTAGTGAAGAAACTGCGGTCTAGGGGAGAGGTAGTTGGTTTTAGGGTCATAAGGAGGTATCAAGGGATCTGCACCAAGAGGGGCCACCACGGTAGCTTTCAATGAAACAGGAGGAGTGGCAGTGGGGCTAAGCTTAAAAGTAGGGTCAAGGTTAACACAATCAGGCTCATTTTCAAACGATGGTTCAGTGTGAATGTCATCCTCTGTAACCAGAAGATTATTCACACTCAGGCTACTGAAAGTTTCAACAGACGAATCTGTATCATTCTTTGACATCAAAGTTTCACTGTCACCACTCAAATCCTCACTAGTCAAGGAAGACCTGGGGCCTTCCTCCAAGGGATCAGCAAAACTTACCTTACGAACGTGGCTTTTCGAATCCACGGGACTTGGAACCATCTCGTTCCGCTCAGTCAGGACTCTCTTTCGGGGAGACTCGTTGATCTTGCAGGAAGCAGAAATGGTTGGAGACATGAAATTCTTTGAGCCCTTTGAGCAAACAGCTGGTGATCGAACCTTCACCGGTTTCAAAATTTGATCTTTCCAATTTTCTTTGTCATCCAAGGAGTCCCTCAGCGACCCTCCGCTTTCGCGAACCCCACCAGAACCTCTTCTAGAAAAATCTGCAGAATACCAAACCCTAAATCCATCAACATATAATCTTTAATGTTGTAACACTTTCTAATACCAAGTACAAATGTAAATAGAGAGAGAGAGAGAGAGAGAGATACCTAAAGGGAACACTTTCTAATACCAAGTACAAATGTAAATAGAGAGAGAGAGAGAGAGAGAGAGAGAGAGAGAGAGAGAGAGAGAGAGATACCTAAAGGGCTGTTGGCGGGAGTTTTGGCTCCATGGCTTGGGACAATTGAGGGTTTGCCGAAGGGGTTTCCGGTGAAACTCCTTCTAATGGGGTTACTGATTTCGGAACTTCTTGGATTAGGGCTTGAAGGCATTGAAGATGGTGATGGCTTGTTAGAGGACATGGAAATGGAAGCTTGGAGTACACTGAAGAAAGAAAAGGCGAAGTGAATAGAAGGCAAGGATTTCAAAGATTTATAGGAGATCGGAGGCAGAGAAAATGTTGGTAACGGCTATATTTCTAGACGTTGTTCAAACGGTCGACGGATCAGAGCCGTTGGATTTTTCGATCGCAGAACTAGCCGTTGGAGAGGCTTTACTATTGTATCTTTTACAAATCACCATTTAGCAATTTCATGCTTAATTTAATAACGTTTTATTTTCTTATCAGGCAGAAGGAATACGAAACTGAGAATGAATAATATAGGATATAATTAGTTTTGAGTTCAATTTTTATATAGATAAATATGAAGTTTTTTGTTTAATAACTGCTTATAAAACCACTTAAATCTTATTTGATTTTTTTTTTACACGAGTTTGATTTTCTTAAACTTTTATTTTATTTTAATCAGGTTAATACGGACATTATGTTTGCGTTCTCATAAATTAGTCACGATTTCATGCATTTTAGTCTGCATATATTTTTTTTTATTAGAATTCTCGTAAATTAGTGATTTATATTCTATACGTATGTCTATTTATCTTTTCATAATTAAAGATGATAATGAAACTATTACTATTACAAAAGTAAATATAAATAATGCTATAAATTATTATAAATAGCACATATTTATTTATATATCTTATATATAAAAAGGATTCCTTTTTAATCCATATTTGTTTTTCAATTCTATCATTTAAATATTTTTTTAAAACAAAAATATTATTTTATTAATTTTAATTTTTTTAATAATTTAATCATTTTTTTTTCAATTTAATACTTTTTTTTAACTTAACTATTTCTTTAATTATAAAACTTCCTATAAAATAAATAAAAAATATTTATAATAAAATTATAAAAAAAATTATTATCATAAAAAAATAAGAAAAATAAAACTTTACACTTAATTTTTGATTTTGTCGAGCAAAAGACCTTGCATGACTGTTTTGCAATGTTATTGATGTTATAATTAATGAGTTTTTCAAATTATAAGATAATTTTTTTTTAACACGTCTAAAACCGTGATAAAATAACTTACTTTACTGTTTGATTAAAAGAATAAGCATGAACCAATTGAAAAACATTTTTAATAACATTGTGTCATAATAATTATTATTACTTTGTCTAACTCACCATTTGCAATAATCAAGTGTTTTAAACTAAATAATCACCAACAAATGGTGTATACAAGAGGAAAAGAACAAAAATCTATTTTGATCAAATCTCATGCTGCCTTACGTGCAACATGGTAAAGCTCTAAATAATCAAGAGCTGGACGATTCCATGACCAATCTTGCTCCATCACTGTTTTGCATAAATTGTCAAACCAATTACGATCCTCGTACCATCTTGATATTGCCCTAAAAAAGTAAACTTTTAATATTAGATCTCTTATGTTCAGATGCAAATGTTATACTATAATACCATTACACAACATATAACTCACCTATTGAGGGCATAATCAACACCAGTAGCATCACTTCCATCGAAACTGAATCCATTCGGTTCAAGATCTTGTGCATGTGCTCTATCTTTATCATGGTCAACGTCATATACAGTATCATATAGTCCTACACATTTATGAAGATAAAAATAATAACTTTACAAAATGTACTGTCATATTTATAAAAAACATAACAACCAACGAAATCATTTAGTACTTCGAGTGAAAAATAAATAAAACATGTACAAACCTCCTGTTTTTCGAACAACAGGTATTGAACCATATCTCATTGCTATAAGTTGAGTTAGTCCACATGGCTCAAAGATTGAAGGAACTGCAACGAAATCAGCTCCAGCATATATCTTCAACAACACATTTCAAATCAATCTATAATATTCTTTATTATGCTTATGCGCATAAAAGATATCAGTCATGAATTACCAAGTGTGATAAGGGCTCGTCGTATACAAGACAAAGTCTAACACGATCATGATGAACAGAATGTAATTCATTAGCCAAATTTTCAAAATCTTTTTGGATACAAGGGTCTGGAGCTGAGCCAAGTAACACAACCTGCACCAAAACATTTCATTGTTCACACGAATGTTCTTTAGCAGAAAGAATTGTTGGATCTTTCGAAAGAGATACATCAATAAGACACGAGTTTAATCCAGACATAAGGGATTGACATCACTCTTAACCCAAAACCTTTAAGCAATAGGTTTATGGTGTTCACACTTGGATTCCAAACACCGACAAATATAAACAATACAAAATTGAAGAAGAATAAAAACCTGTCCACCACGTTCTAGGGTGCGATGTATAGCATGTTTGATGAGATGAATTCCTTTTTGATGAGTCAATCGAGAAATAACCCCTAATAAAGGACGATCAACTCTTTTTAAACCAAGTCTATCTTGCAAGGCTTCCTTGGCAGCTTTTTTACCTTCAACAACGTTTTCAGATGTGTACGATATCTGTGAAAACAATAGAATATTTCAGTTATAATAATTTATGCATAAAAAAAGGAAAATTGTGTATATGCATACTTACAGGTAAGAACTTGTCATTAAATGGATCCCATATATCAGGGTCAATTCCATTTAAGATACCGTGAAACTTGTCAAAATGAGGACCAATTGCAGGATTTTCACAAACCTCTCTAGAATAAGTTGGGGAAACCTGATAATAAAAAAACACATGATTAATAAAATTCCTCAACAGAGAAAAAATATTTCTGAAAGAACCATTTAGTAGCAGTCTTACAGTTGTAGCCTTGTTTGTGTATGCCATTGCTTTTCCAATTAAATGAGCTCCAAATTCAAGGTTATGAATTGTAAACACAACCCCTGCTTTGCTTAGATTGCAATGTCTGTATTGTTCTTTGCATAACCATGTAACTGGTGCACTCGACCAATCATGGCAATGGATGATATCCTGTTCATAACATAACCATTCATAAATAATTAAATTAAAGAGTAATTAAATGACAATTCAATTACTACTTGAATGATATATATATATATATATATATATATATATATATATATATATTAATTACCGGTTGAAATCCATCTTGAAATAAATATTCAAGAGCTGCATGACAAAAGAAACCAAATCTTTCTGCATCATTCTCACAACCATAGATACGACCAACACGAAAGAAACTGCATAAAAGAATATAATTATTGTTCCAACATAATTCACTTTACTAGATAGTAAAATGTTTTCAAGTTTTAGAGCTAAATTTCTTACTCATTATGAGGTTCTAAGAAGTACACCGAGAGACCTTCCACCTTTCCATGCCATACTTTTATTTCAGTTCCATTCCAAAAATAGTTTCTGTGATATCGAAAATCTTTTACCTGCATCAAGAGACATACATTTAAAACAAAATTAAAACTTTTGTATGTACATCAAACAAAATTTAAAAGCACAAGAGGGCCATCAATATTTGTTCTCAGCAAACATCATTAAGAAGCATGTTAAAAAATAACTAAAACAATTTCATGGTATTTGTGTTTTTCTCATTTGATGACGAAGTAAGCTCAATTTATAACACTTTTACAAATAATAATCATATATAATATCATGTTTTCTCGATATGAATGATCAAAATGCTTATTTAAGGAATAAAGTGTAGTTATTCGATGTATGGTGATATATCTTAAGTGACAAAGTAATAACAAAAAAACTTACATTGCTAAGGTTCAAACAATCGTACTTTGGAAGAATAATATCTACATGGTGATCTAGTTCTTCAATTGCTCGTGATAGGCTAGTAACAACGTCACCAAGCCCTCCAACCTACAAAAAAATAAAAGTATCAATCATTCAACCTAAAATGTGTAAAATTACTCTTGAAATGTAATAAGAAATTTTATATGTACTTTTTATTATAAAATGTAATAAGAAATTTTAGATGAAGTTATTAATGAAAATATTAATTACCTTCGCAATAGGGGCCATCTCAACAGAAATATGAACAATATGCATGGTTGTTTCCTTTACAATACTGCCTGAAACAGGTATATGATAATCCATCGTATTGTTATTGTCAAAAACCCCACCGTCTTCTTTGTCGGAGAATACAAAATCTATCATATATGCATCCAATGGAACCTTAACTGTACAAGGAAAATGTGACATTGTTAATTTAAAAGGAACCAATTTATGTAATTGAATATTCCTTTTGTTTTTTCAAAAGTAAATTATATGAAAGACTCACCGGAGGTTTTGACATAAGTTTCATTGTTTGAAGACAACATTTTTTGAGGTGGAAATAAACCATTTCGATGAGTCCAACGATTAAATGAATGTGTAAACCAAACCTCTGGTTTTCCATTTAGGATCGTGTTGCAGGGATTATAAAGCACAGTTATTGTACTCCCTGCCTCAACACGAAGAGGTTGAGTGAAGACAACATGCTTTTGAGAATGTAAAAATCTCTGCAAAGTTTTGTTCTTTGTTTCAGCTTTCATAATAGCTGTTTTTTCAACCTGTAAACAGTATATATCAAGTCCAAATCAATTATATGTGTGATAATACATCCTTTTAAAAGACATTTTTCTTTGAAAACTAACCTTCACAGCCAGAGCTTCTTCTCTTAACCTTCTTTGCTCTTGCAATTTTATATATGTCCTTTCTTGTTCCCAAATCCAAGTCTTTTCATCTGGTATGCTCTTATTCACAAGAGCACGAAAGTCTTTACCATTGTTGTTATCATACACACTTGCATTTCTAGGTGGACCATTAGCAAAAACCCAATCTATGACAATTGCTTGCTCTGGGACAACAACTGCATCAAATGTAATTTGATTTTAAAAAATATTGCTTACTTCAAGTTAGATATTGATAAAATACTAAAGGATAATGATATTTTGACCCACTTTTTTTTACCCTTTATTAATTTGCCTCACCCTTAGATCATCTATTTTAATTTCTTTTACTAATGTGATAATCTAAAAATGATTGAAATAGTAAGTCAAAAAAAATGAGTCAGAATATCATTATCCAAAAAATAAATTACCATCTTCAAATAAATGAATGAACATAAAAAAATAAATGAGCATACCATCAGCACACCACCAATCACCATCTTTTGGACCAATTTTGACAAGCCTTTTAACAAATGATAATTTGTCCATCCAATCATTGTACCCACCATGAAGCCATACTTCTTGAACTTTTGCAAGAGGACCTGATTTTCTATTATAATATAATCTCACCAAACTTTTTCCTCCAAACTTAATAGGTTCTATGTACCAAAGATTTTTAACAGATCTTACTGCGTTTTTTGTCAACTTTTGCAACAATTTTTTCTTCGATTCTACCTTTGCCATAGCCAATGATCTATCTTCCTCTCTCGCAGCCTTCTCAGCCTCTATTTTTCTCGCAATTTTTTCTTGCTCTTCTTTTTCAGCTTGCTCCGTAGCAAGTTTTTCTAATTCTATACGTTTTTCCTCGAGCAAGAAATCTTCAAACTCAAATGCAGTAATTCCACCATCGACATGTATGGAGAAATCCTTTTCGTCATTATTGTCATAAACACTTTTCCCATTGAACAACACAAAGTCCACTCTATAGGCTTCTTTTGGAACGTGTAATCGACAAGACCACCAATCACCACCGAGTAGGTCTGATTTATTCAATCTCTCAGTGAAAGGTTTCCATCTCCAATCATTAAAACCTCCTTTAATAAAAATATCTGACTCAATACACAGAGTTGAAAGACTCTTGTTAAGAAACACTTCAATCTCTTGATCAGGCGTAACCACAGGAGGATATATAAATAACTTGTTTTCGAGTGACACATTTTCCTCAGCAATCCTCTCTATTTCTTGTCTGTGAAACCTTTCTTCTAATTGTAACTTCAACAACTGAGTAACTTCATCGTTTAATATATCATCAACGTGATAATCTATTTTTCCAATCACAACTTCTCTATTTACTTTATAGTCACTGCCAGTAACATTTGATTCTTCAATAATTGTTATGATTTTTGGATAATCGACTAACTTTTCATCCAAATATTCAACCTCTCCCTTTGAAGCTTCAACGATATCTTTCTTGTTAAATATATAAGCCTTTTCATTTTCTCCACCTAGATTACTTGTTCCAGTAGATGGTATTAGGACGAAATCCTTGGAATCATTATCATGACCCTTGGGCATTGCAATGAAGATCTTCTTTTCTTTTCTACTTGAAAAATCTGCCAGAAGATGATGCTCTATTATATTTAAGCATTTTTTTTTTCAAAATTAAAAGGGTATGGGAGTAAATAAGATCTATGATTTGGCATAGAAAGTGTAAATAAATTTAACAAAAGTAGCTAATAAACCTGCACTAGCATTGATGGAGATAGAGTGCCAACCATTCTTGAGCTTACCCTGCAGTGTACAATGAACAACAAAAACTGACTTTGTTATATTTATCAATACGCATAAAAGCATAAACATATTGAGATAACCCTAACATACCTTAGGTGATTGATTTCTTTGGACAGTGATAGGGAATAACAAGCCAGCTCCGAAGGACGTCTTGACATTGGCGAACGGCGTTTTGCAGTTGAAATGCAAAGACATGTCCATATTGTAACAGAGTAGAGAGGTGTGAGCAGTGATTATTAGTGTGGGAAAATGAGATTTTGTAGCCACTCTAGCAGTTACTTTGGTCACACTTTACACAGAACAAATTCAAACAAGCCACGTGCGGACGATCTTCGTGGACTTGCACTAATTTCTCCTAGGAACCATATTGAACGTCCTTCTGTTACATTTCAATTCAAGTTTGTTCCATAAGACTTGCACAAATATTGACAAGTGAGATAGTGAGATATTTTGTTAAAAAAAAAATCAAAAATATATTTTATTATTTGGCTGAATTTATCGTGGATCCAAATTTTAGTTTTTGTATTTATCTATATTTGTATGATTTTTTGTATTATTATTAGTGATATTATTAGTAGTTGTACTCATATTAATATTATTTAAATATTATTGTTAGTATTTGTAAAATAATTATTATTGTTATTATTAATATTACATTCATTTTATTAATTCTTCTTAGGGACCACATTGTACCTGGCCCTCTTATCATCTAAGTTTGTTGAATAAGACTTGCATAAATATCGAACAGTGGAATATTTTGTTTTAAAAAAACTCAAAAATAGTTTTTACACTTGGCTGAATCAATCGTGGATCCAAGTTTTAGTCGTGTATTTATCTATATTTATATTACTATTAATATTACAGTTTTATTTTATATTAGACTTACATTTTTATTTAACTTCTTACATACATCTTACTTTTATCTCATACGATATTAAATGATTACATTTGTTTTACTAATTCCTCTCAGGTATCATATTGTACGACATTCTGTTACCATCCAAGTTTGTTGCATAAGAGTTGTACAAATATCGACCATTAGAATATTTTATTTAAAAACGACTGGTATGTCTATTTTGAGTATTTAATAACACCAGGTATGTCTATTATCTATTTTTGAAGTATAACCTAACTAACATTTTATTCTTTTCTTATTTATCTTTTGCATTTTTTATTTTTTATACTCAATCCTTCGTTACTCTAATTTTATTTTTTTTTCATCATCTTATAATATTTTTCTTAAAAATTTAGGTTTTTACCAATTTCGAAACTTTACGTTCTTCATTTTGAAAAAATAATTATTTGTGTGAAAGGTGAATACAAATCAATTTAAGTTTGTCCTTTGAATTTTCTTTTTATTAAAAGTATAAAGTTTATTTATGTTATTATTTATACCCTAGTTCTATTTAATTTAAAGAAGAATATTATGTTCCAATTGTTTAAAAGGAACTTCACGAGTGTTATGTTGGAACTTAAAAACTTTTGGGTGTAACATTTTTTATGCATATTACAAAGCGACTTTCCTTTTACTCTATTTTAACTTATTATGAAAGTGTAAATTTTTCCTTTAAATTTTTTCCTTTTTTAAAGGTGCTTTAAAATTCAACACAACTAAAGAGTATTTCAATACAGTTCAGTTAAGTTTGGTTCGATAAAGTTCAGTTTGGTTCGGTTTGGTCCGGTCCGGTTCTGTTCGGTTCGATACGTTTCAGTTCAGTGCGGTTTAATTCGATTCAATGTGGTTCAGTTTGGTTTGATTTGGTTCAATACGGTTCAGTTTGGTCCAATTAAGTTCGGCCTGGTCCGGTTTGATTCGGTCTAGTCCGGTTCGATTCGATCCGTTTCAGTTTGATTCGATTCAATGCAGTTCAGTTTGGTTCAGTTCGGTCCGGTCCGGTCCCGTTTGGTTCTATACATTTCGGTTCAGTACGGTTCGATTCGGTTCAATGTGGTTCGGTTTGGTTCGGTTTGGTTCAATGTGGTTCGGTCCGGTCCGATTCAGTTCGGTTTGGTTCAGTTTGGTCCAGTCTGGTTCGGTTTAGTGTGGTTTAGTTCGATCTAGTCCGGTTCAGTTTGGTTCGATTCGATTTGGTTCGGTTCGGTCTAGTCCGATTCGGTTTGATTCATTTCGGTTATGTGCGTTTTGATTTGGTTCAATGTGGTTCAGTTTGGTTTGGTACGGTACGGTCCCGTTTACTTCGATTCAGTTCGGTCTGGTCCGGTTCGGTTCAATTTGATACGTTTCGGTTCAATGTGGTTTAATTCGATTCAATGTGGTTTAGTTCGGTTCGGTCCATACCGGTTCGATTCGGTCTGATTTAGTTCGGTCTTATCCGGTTAGGTTTTGTGTAGTTCGGTTTGGTCCGATTTAGTTCAGTTCGGTCTGGTCTGGTTCATTTCGGTTTGATGTGTTGGTTCAGTGCGGTTCGGTTCAGTTCGATACGGTTCACTTTTGTCCGATACGGTCCGGTTCAGTTCGGTATGATTTGGTTCAGTCTGGTCTAGTTCGGTTCAGTTCAGTCTAGTTTGGTTAGGTTTAGTGCGGTTCGGTTCAGTCAGGTCCAGTTTAGTTTGATTCGGTTATGTTCGATCTGGTATGGTTTAGTTCGATTTGATCCATTTCGGTTCGATTTGGTCCGGTTCAGTTCGTTTCGATACAGTTTGGTTCGGTCTGGTTCGGTCCGGTCCGGTAGAGTTTGGTTCGATCTGGTCCAATTCGATTCGATCTGTTTCAGTTCAGTGCGGTTCGGTTTGATTCAATGCGATTAGGTTCGATTCAATATGGTTCGGTTTAGTTCATGAGATTCGTTTCGGTTCAGTTCGGTTCGTTTCGGTTCAGTTCAATTTAGTGTGGTTCAGTTCGGTTCGATTCAATGCGATTCGGTTCGATCTGATCTGATTCGGTTCGGTTTAGTGCAGTTCGGTTCGGTCTTAATATATTTCGTTTCTTGGGCTGAATCCATAGTGGCCCAAGTTGAGGAGCCCATAACCCCATAACCCGCCCGAGTCTAACAAGGGCCCCGTTAGTTTTGATCTGCGGAGAGGTTTTTGGTGGGTTTACGGTTCTGAGAGGAAAACCATGGAGTTCGAAAAGAGAAAAGCCGCGACACTGGCCTCACTGGTTTCAACGGAATCAGACAAATCCCCGAAGGGTTCGTTAGACGCACCCATAGTTCCTCTCTTGAACGCTCTAAACCAAAACCCTTCTTACTTCACCACAAGTTCCTGCTCCGGCCGAATCTCCATCCTCTCTCAACCCATCTCCGAAGTTCCAAACCCTAAAAAGAAAGCCAGAGGCGGCACGTGGCTATTCGTTTCACACGACCCCGCCGATCCCGACTCGGTCCTCTCCCTCCTCTTCCCCTCCGAGCCAACTCGCTCCCCCTTCGTCTCCGAACTCGTCTTCCGATTTGAGCCACTCATAATTGCTCTCGAGTGCAGAGACCTCTCCGCCGCTCACTCCCTCGTTTCCCTCGCCATCTCCTGCGGCTTCAGAGAGAGTGGCATTACCAATGCCAAGAAGCGCGTCATCATCGCCATTCGCTGTTCCATTCGCATGGAGGTGCCGTTGGGGGATACGCGCACTGTCATGGTCACGCCCGAGTATGTTCGTTATCTCGTTCAGGTCGCAAATGAGAAGATGGAAGCTAACAGGAAGAGAACTCAGAGATTTTTCCAAGTTATGCAGTCCACTGGTTCCTTGATTGCCGATAACGGGGACCGTTTGTTGTCGACGAATGAAGCTTGCAACCATCTTCAACTCGAAGATGAATCTCAGTTGGGAAACGGGAATGCGGAAACCTCTGAAGGTATAGTATGCTTTTTCATTTTAGTCAACGGTTTTCTTGAACTGTTAAATTTAGTCAACTTTTGCAGTAGTGAGGGATTGTTAGTAGAGCATCTACAATATGAGTTGACTATGGGATTCTTATACTTAAGAAGCAGCTCATATGTAGTTTCTCCATTGGAGTGATAAGAATTGTTGTATATAAAATCAACTCATTCTCTCTCTCTCTCTCTCTCTCTCTTATACAGTCAACATTGCAGAAGACTAAATTGGGAATTAAGATTTGTATAATTCACATTCTAAGTGCGAATTTGTTGTTAAGATTTTCGGTTTTTCACTGATAGAATACTACTAAAAGAACATCTGTTAATGGTCAAAACAACTGGTTTTGTCCTACGGAAAACTGAGTCTTGCGATATTTCTAATATAAATAGACTTTTTTCTTATTTTTTCATGATAGGAGTGTCTAAGTGTGTTTAACTAAGTATAGGTATTGCTTTACTCTAAATCTTGCTTAAGTGTCGGATAGGTGTCCAAGCTATGTCAAAGAGGTGTTTGAACTGAAAAAACTATTTTAACTGTGACAAAGTTGTGGAAAGTCTGACAACGCATGTCCAATGGAGATGCTCTATGTTACATCTGATGCTGACTTGATACTTTACAGGGTTTGTGAATGTTCCACCATCATAATGCATGTGTTTGAGTAATGAAATCTGTACTGATGCATATTGGTATGTATCTGATTGCAGGTAAACTTTCCTTTTAATATCAATCAAAAGTCTGAATCTTTGAATGGTTGGCAGGGTCTGTGAGTTCTCCTGGTTCTGGTCTATCAATTAGCCATTTTGATATTGTTGGTGAACCAGCTGGGATGCTTTTCCTTTGGGGCCACTCAGCTTGTGGATTGAACAAAGCTGGTGACAAGAAACTTATCATTTTTGGTGGCTTTGGAGGCTTGGGGAGACATGCCAGGAGAAATGATTTGTTGCTGCTTGATCCATATTCTGGCAATCTTGAGATTCTTAGCACTGTTGGTTGTGCTTCTCCCACTCCACGATTGGGCCATACAGCTTCTATGGTTGGAAATAGCATGTTTGTGATTGGAGGTCGGACTGGTCCTGACAAAATTCTTAGTGATGTGTGGATCCTAGATACAACAATGAATTCTTGGAAGTTACTGCAATGCACTGAGAATTTATTTCCTCCGAGGTAATGCTTAACAGCATTCTTGTGTTACAACTTTCAGCTCCTTTCCTGCTCAAAAGAAAGCCCACTGATGAAGCAACTTTTCAGTAATGAAAAAAAATTGTACACTTGTTTTTAAGACGACTTTATGTGTTGGATGAGTTATGGTATCAGTATTTTAATTCATGTGCATACATGCTTACAATTACTACTTATTCAATTTTATATTGTATCGTAACTATATCATAAGGCGTAGTGACATTACTTGCTGTTGATTGATTTGCTATTATTATTTTGGTGTTACCAGTACCCAGCACTGGTTAAGGAATTAGGGTGTGTATTAGAAATTATGACATATGCCCAATAAAAATCTTTCCCCTTTTAATTCTTTAACCTTAGGGCACTGGTTTGGGTTTACCATATTATTTTAAACACTGTATGTATAATACATAGTTATTTTTGTGTTCAATAGGCATCGTCATGCTGCAGCTATCATGGGTTCCAACATTTATGTATTTGGGGGCCTTGATAATGATACTATCTTTTCTTCCTTTTATGTTTTTGACACAAAAACTTTACACTGGAAAGAAATACCAGTGTCTGGAGATTGGCCATGTGCGCGTCACTCACATGCTATGGTGGCATCTGATTCTCAAATTTTCATGTTTGGTGGATACAATGGTGGGAAAGCACTTGGGGATTTGTATAGTTTTGATGTTCAGAAGGGTCAATGGACAAAGGAAAGGACAACCGGAAGGAATCCACATGCCAGATTCTCCCATTCAATTTTTGTCCATAAGAATTATCTTGGAGTCCTCGGTGGTTGTCCTGTTAGACAACACTTTGAAGAGTTGGCTTTACTTGATTTGAAGCTTCGTCTATGGAAGCATGTAACAATCAATTCTGTAGGTAAAGATTTGTTTGTGCGTAGTACAATCAATGTTGTTGGTGACGATCTTGTCATTGTTGGTGGTGGTGCATCATGCTACGCATTTGGAACAAAGTTCAGTGAGCCAGCAAAAGTCAACTTGCTCCATATAATCCATTCACGTGATGGGCATATGTCTGTCAAAAATAAAAAATGTGTGATTAACCAAGATGAAGGAACGAACGTGAATAACATTGAAAGTTCATGTCAACCCCAACTTGAACTTGGACCAAATGTATTTGAAGATGAAAGTTTATGTTCTAATGATAACCTGCCCTGCTTGAATGACCAAAGTCATATGATTGCATTGCATTATATTTTGCAACTGAAGAAGGAATATGCAAAATTGGGAAAGGATATATTGAAGAAATTTGGATGGTTAGACTTGGGGAGGAAGGCACGCACTGAAGAGGGTGGAGTACATATCTGTTTTCCTGTTCATCAAGATTTTTTTGCCCTATTTCATGAAAGGAATCATCATTTGGTAGATGCATCAGATGGAAAAAATGAAGCTCCCTTTTTAGATCCACGTAATCAACATAAATACTTGTTAAATGAGTTATCCTATTCTGAAGCATTGACCATTCTCCATGAGTATGGTGCCATTCTTCTTGAAGACAAGGTTGTTGAAGAAAGAAAAGCTGCCAAATCTCCTTTAAAAATGATGACTGAAGCAGTAACGTCTTTGATTGAGCATAAAGGCCTACCAGTGTGGCTTCTAGAGGAACTGCCTACAAGGTTTTTTTTTTTTTATTTTATTAAAATTACTTTAATGGTGCCTGCTTAGCGGTTGCATTTTTTTTTGTCAGTTGAACCCAACTGAATCCCCCTTCACATTCTTGAGTCCTACCTTTGTCTCGAGAGGTGGAAAATCCTCATTTAATCATGTTTCAATAGAAAAACAAACATACCATTAGTGCTTGCTTACTAACTTTTTTCAATCTTTGCTTATTTCCTATTTTCTTGAAATTTCCCCTTGTGGGCGATCCCTTTAATGTTGTGTTCTATGTATGGACTCATTCTTTATTCTTCCAGATGGGATCGGCTTGGAGATATTATTATACTTCCAATTAATTCTTTTAAGGATTCCTTGTGGGACTCCATTGCAGGAGAGCTTTGGCCCATTGTTGCCAAATCACTCAAGGCTCATCGTCTTGCTCGCCAGGTAATGTGATACATGCATTATTAACAAATACATTAATTTGTGTTTGCTTGTCCTAAGGAAGGATTCATCATTCTGATTCTTATTTTTACTAATACATGGTTTATTTATCTTTCCTGTTTAGTATACAGTACATATCGAATGTATTTGAAAAATAACTATGATGATGGAATTTTGTTAAGTCTATGAAATACTGAAGTTTCTAATAACAAATAATTTGTAAAGGTTAAAGGATACTATTCTCTTATAATAATACAATATAGAAATTCTGTCTAGGATGGAATCTGATTTTAGCATCTTCTTCCAAGATAAAAAGAATCATGTCTAGTCTAGACAATGACAATGAAGGCTAAGTTAAAACAGGACTGAATTGGAATTTCTTATTCAGATGCAATGCAAACCATGAATGTTTTGTAGTAGTTGATCTTTTTGATGGGAAAACTCTCAGAATTACGAGTAATACTTTATTCCCGAGTCATTTTGTTTTATATCTTTAGTTTATTAGTCACTGTTGTTTCCAATTCTTCCTGAAATATCTTTGCAATGAATTCATTTATTTATGACATATGTTGGGATATTATAGGGCCCAGTTGCTGCAACTGGTACAAGAGATAGCACATTGCAGATTCTTGTTGGAGATGGTGGCTGGGTCAATCATCGAGAAAATGGAGTACTCTATTCTTTTGATGCTACAAAATGCATGTTTTCATGGGGTAATCTTTCTGAGAAAATCCGGATGGCCAGTCTGGATTGTAGAGAGGAGGTTGTAGTTGACCTTTTTGCGGGCATTGGCTACTTTGTGCTTCCTTTCCTCGTCAGGTATTCTATCTGTTGGCTGCATAGCTTTGGATTGAACTTAATCTCTAATTATATTTTGACATTTTAAAGTTTTGTAGTGCTGTATGGACGATATGGGTCCACACTGTCAACAAAATTTGATAATTTATTTTTTGCAAACACCATAAAATACATTCTGGATCTAAATATGAACATTTTGTGGCTGGAATGGGACATGCCTCCTGAACTTCTATTAAACAGCGTTTGAGGTTTGGAAATATTTTCTTGTTGACATGCCATGTTAACTAGAAATATGGTCAATATTGTCTTTATCAGGCTTAAGCAGTCTTCAACATACAAATCTGTTTTGTGAAGTTAGGTTAGATTGATATTCTAAGATGGTATCAAAGTATTTGTATATGCTCTTGTTATTGGTTAACCTGCATTTGTATATGCTCAAAATGTCTATTCCTAGGTGTGAGGGGGTGTGTTGATAAAGCTTGGACAGTTTTCACTATTTACCTTACGAACCAATTTTATGAAATAGAGTTGGGCCTAAGTCCTAAGCTCAAATACCAAGAGTTCTAATAATCTATTTTCCAGCATTGCTTGCTTCTGAGGTTTTCTAATATATGTATATATTTAATAATGTTAGCCCTATATTTATTCATATTGTTTTTTCATCTCAAGCAGGGCCACGGCAAAATTTGTATATGCTTGTGAGTGGAATCCCCATGCAGTAGAAGCACTCCGACATAATCTCCAAGCAAATTCTGTGGCTGATCGCTGTATCATACTTGAAGGAGATAACCGAATTACCGCTCCCAGGGTATAGTATTTGTATTTTAACTATTCATATGTAGGCACCCTGCAAAGAGAAATTGCATTTACCATTGCCATCATCCTGTTGAATTCTTTCAATGAGCTTGGTTCACCACCTAACAATCATTCTCAGCAATAATCCATCTAAAACTGTGTTTTACGTCACTGATAAACATCTCTGCACTTCACATTAACTTACAAATTCAACTGTGTAGAAGCTAATGATCAATTTTTCATCTGTCACAAATCAGACACCCCTCACCCTTTGTCAGCAATGCTTTGATTGTCCTCAGGTTCCCTCCCTATTGGTGGTAAACATATTTCTCATTTAGGAGGATTAATCAAAAGATTGATCGCCAACATTCTGAGGTGGTTAATATATATCGAATATAGAGAGATAGAAAGAAAAGAAGTATGTTATTGTATGTCTTGATGTAAAAGATTACAGAGAGGTGCTGAGCTTCTCTGTGCAAAGTATTTATAGATGAGAAGCTACATCTGGCAAGGTGACAGCTGTAACAGATATATAACTGTCATGATGATAGTTATAACTGTAGAATAAAAAACAGCTGTCAGCCAATACAAGAAGACAGCTTTAACTTGTAACCGACTACAACAGCTATCAGTCAAAACAGAGATAGAGTATTATTCTCTTGCAATACGTATATTTGATTAGCCATTTTTTGTTGACTCTTCATAAAAAGGACTCTCGGTTATTAGAAAACTGTGTAGTTTACTCGCAATAAAACTTGACTGTAGTACGTACCAGTAATATTAAGATAATTTATTATTAGCCTCTGTATTATCCCCAAACACATGAGCACATAAATGAGCATTTCTGTGATATTATTAAAGAATTAAAGATGAAAGGAGGAATTATGTGAAGGGGAAGAAAATTGTCTAGAGGAATTATGTAAAGATTGTAATATTCTTCCCTTTTTTGGATACAAGGAAGATGAAGAGAAATTGGGAATTTTTAATCATTTTGTTTGGTTATAAGATAAACATGAAGGAAACATGATCAAAGCCAATCATTGTGAACACTGACTATGAAATTGTGATGTCTAAGGAAAATGGATTCGTTGATTCTTGACACTGATGTTTGTGAGAGGAAATATTTTAATGGAGTTGTTTGATTTTTTTTTTCGATTTACAGAGTGTGGCTGATAGAGTTTGTCTTGGTCTCATTCCATCTAGTGAACTTAGCTGGGTCACAGCTGTGAGGGCTTTAAGGTAATTGGAAATACTAATATGTATCATTGCTTTCATCATATTTAAGGTATTTTGTCTTTGCTTTCTGGTTTCGGTTTAATTTTCAAATTGGCTTGTTTGCCTTGTCTACTAATTCAACCAATTTTAATCATAATGATCCCGAAAGCCGTGGTTCACGTCTCATGTATTTTAATTGCCTAAAAAGGCTCTACATTTTGAAACTGTAGTAACTAACCAAATTTATGTTTCTTAATTCAGTTGATGACTCTGAAATCTTACTATATTGGAATCAATGTATGAACCTTGAAAAGAAAGACAATTGTGAATATAATATGACTAACTTAATTCTGGTACGATTGTACTTCTTGACCTCTACTTTCATTGTCGATTTCATTCTCTCATTGAATTAACGTTGCAGAAGAGAGGGTGGAGTGTTACATGTCCATGGGAATACAAAAGACTCAGAGGAGAGTCAGTGGATTGATCATGTGGCAAAATCAATAAATGACATTGCTAGATCGGAAGGTAGCATAATTTTATATTATACTTTTAAATTATTCAATATTTGTATTGTCCCACTGCAACTGTGAAGATCTAATTTTGGGAATTACGACTGGTCAACCTACAGGTTATTGCTGGGAGATTTCTATAGAACATGTTGAGAGGGTAAAATGGTATGCTCCACATATTCGTCACGTTGTGGTGGATGTAAGATGCAGACAAATCCAAAGATAGTGAATGAGCTGGTATTTGAGGTTAAACACTGCTCTCTGAATGCAATCAGTGTAATGCCGAGTCTGGATCTCTGAAGTTCAGAAACTATTCGTTCGGATTGGCAGATATTGTACGTGGAAGAGGTTGAGGAGTGGATGATAGGTATTGGATTTAGTAATGACAACCTCTGCATACTTTTTATGCATCATGTTTTGGAGATAATTTTATGATTTCAAAATTTTGGAGAGGAATGCTTCATATTATGAAATATTAAGCTAGCTCAATTGTTTGTATTAGTTAGTTTGGGCTACAATGAAAGCCCATACTGATAGTTGTTTTTTTGGGATTCTATACAGGTATTTTATATAATCTCATTGTTATTGTTGTACTGTATTAAATGAAGTTATCAAGGTATATTTTTAATTGTAACCCAAAATTTGTAAGAATCACAATTCTCCTTGATGGAATACAGGTGGGAAGTGGAAATCCCAAAACCTAGTTTAATGCCGAACGTTAATCATTTTCTAGCTAGGGTAATTTCATTTTGCTTGACAAACATTTGATGCTGTTCTGGTTTTCAAGAACTAAAATTCCACATTTATAATGTATCCTAAGCGCACTTAATCTCTTATTGGTTGTTGTTTTCACATCAGCAAACGGGTTATGTTGATCATTAACTTTCTTGTTGAACAGAAAGCCCTACTGGTGTAATTTTTTGTTAAATCCTAAGTGGAAAAAAGCTGGTAATTGCAGTATATTAACAGAGGTTTTAAAATTGTGAATTTGCTTTTGAAGCACAGGCCTATGTCCTTTATTTCTCCTCCACTCCTACTAAGGTAGTGTGTAATACAGAAAATGATATAACGCTCTCTCGATAATGATACAGCAACAAAATTTTGTCGTTTGGTTTGATAGTGGAAATATTTCTTTGCTACGAGACACCTGAGAATGTCAATTTCTGACTTTCTGAGTGAAAAAAGACATTGATGCCAATAAGACGTTAATGATAGTTGTGGTAAAACTTGCATGAAGGCGTTGCCAAATTGAATGGCGTGGATAAATAAAAAAATAAACTGTTTTTTCTTCTTCTCAATTCTACTTTAATTTTTCACTTAATTCTGACAATAAATGTTACCGAAGCTAAGGAAGCAAAGAGGTTGATGCGTGGAGTAAAGTACATTTATACTTGGATTATGTTTAGATATGTGACGATATGAGAAAAAAGATAAGACAGGTTCAACTCCATTCCATCCATTATTAGTGACTGTCGGTGGTAGAGGCTCTGATGGTCCCACTGAGCCAGACTCGGCTTCAGACTCAGCCAGCCATCAGAAACTGAAATTCTCTCTCAGGAGTTGAAAATGGAAAGAAATAAAGAATGAAATTCTGTGAATTAAGAGAAATAAATAATAAAATTTGTAATAATTTTCATGGACGTAATAATAATACATATAGGATATGTTTAAAAATAATTTACAAAAATATTTTTTAAAAATAAGTAGATGTAAAATATGTCCAAATTAAAAATTAAAGTTAAAATAATTTTAAATTAAAAAATATCATCAAATCTTAATAAATTAAACTTTATATATATCAATAAAATATTATATTATTTAATGTATTTTTTTATTTTAATTAATTGTTTAAATTATTTATTTCATTAAAGATAAATATATATAAATAATGGTCGTCTTAAAATCTTTACTTATTTATAATATTTTAATAAATTTTTAATAAGTCGGACATAAGTGAAATCGTCCTAATTAATGTTCAATCAATGCTTAGGTAATTAGATATAATTGAGATTACAATACTTAATCCTTGGTGGTAGACATTATCTCGAAACCAGTAACACATCTAATTAACTAATGTTGAGAAAATAAATAGCTTGACTGTTTTCAATAACGGATCTCCCAAATTAGTCGGTAAAATAATCCTTACACTATTACGGGAAGAATAGAATCTTGACGCATGAGGGCTTTTGAATTTGTAGAAGAAAAAGAATCTTAAGAGAGTGAGATTGAATTTTGAGACTGAGAGAGAAAGGTGGAAGATGCCCCTCGCATTTGTGCTCCACACGTGGCATGAGTTTGATTCTCATATCATATCCGAAGATTTTTTTATGTAATGTTAAATTCACAAATAATAATAGGTTTTTTATTATTAATCACACGAACAATTTATAATAAATTAATTGAATGACGGAAGAAATTAAACGGCGTGTCACAAAGTCCAAGTTTGGAAGCCAGAAATAGGAAAAGAAAAGTTGCACGTAGCATAGGCACATGCTCAGTAATTAATTTAGTAAATGGTTGTGAGTGAGTGGCTTTGGATCATGATGAAGCCATCACCATGATGATGACTCAACCCGGTTTAACCTAAAGCCGAAAAACCAGAGTGGTATTGCATTTGCACTTGACCTTTATTTAAGAAGAAGCAGAGAAGAGAAGAGTGTAAGTAGGAGAGTGAGTGAGAATGGCTCCCAAGTTTCTAATCCTTTTGGCCGTGTTATCCATTTCAGCACTGTCACTGAGTCCTTCTCATGCACAAGACTCAGATAACAATGGCCTCGTCATGAACTTCTACAAGGAAGCATGTCCTCAGGCTGAAGACATCATCAAAGAACAAGTCAAGCTTCTCTACAAGCGCCACAAGAACACTGCTTTCTCTTGGCTCAGAAACATCTTCCATGACTGTGCTGTTCAGGTCATTAATCTTACTTTTTTCCTTTTCTCTGCAAGTTGCATGGTGTTGGACTTTTTAATCTTTAATCAAAGAGTTTGGTCTTTGTTTTTGGGTAGAGTTGTGATGCTTCACTGTTGCTGGACTCCACAAGAAGGAGCTTGTCTGAAAAGGAGACAGACAGAAGCTTTGGTTTGAGGAATTTCAGGTACATTGAGACAATCAAAGAAGCTGTGGAAAGGGAGTGCCCAGGAGTTGTTTCCTGTGCTGATATACTCGTTCTCTCTGCCAGAGATGGCATTGTTTCGGTAATTAAACTCCTTGTCCTTTCTTTTTCTTTTCTTTTCTTCCATTAGATCTCTCATTTGCTACTTCCTTTTTCATCTTTTAAGGAACTTCACTTTTCTATGCTATCCTCCCATATATGTCAACTGCTTTCAATGTTCTGCAACAAATTATTCTTGTAGTTAATTATTTTGATGCAAGCTTCCAAATTTAATGTGTTGCAGCTAGGAGGACCCTATATCCCTCTTAAAACTGGGAGAAGGGATGGTAGAAGAAGCAGAGCTGATGTAGTTGAAACATTCCTCCCAGACCACAATGAATCCATTTCTTCAGTTCTTGACAAGTTTGGTGCCATGGGAATTGACACTCCTGGAGTGGTTGCATTGCTTGGTATGCACTACCATAACAAATATTTAATAAAACTTGGACTTTGTGACCTCAGTGGTCCCTGTATAAACATATTCATGAATGTATGTGGGGTTGTTGCTTGCAGATTTAAGTTTTAATGATTGAGGTATTTTGTTGAACTGAACAGGAGCACACAGTGTTGGTAGAACTCATTGTGTGAAGCTGGTGCATCGTTTGTACCCGGAGATTGATTCAGCACTGAACCCTGACCATGTCCCTCACATGCTGAAGAAGTGCCCTGATGCCATTCCAGACCCGAAGGCTGTGCAGTATGTGAGAAACGACCGTGGAACCCCCATGATTCTGGACAACAACTACTACAGAAACATATTGGACAACAAGGGGTTGCTGATAGTGGATCACCAACTGGCGAATGACAAGAGGACGAAGCCTTATGTGAAGAAAATGGCCAAGAGCCAAGACTATTTCTTCAAGGAGTTTTCTAGAGCCATCACCTTGCTCTCTGAGAACAATCCTCTCACTGGCACAAAGGGAGAGATCAGAAAGCAGTGCAATGTTGCCAACAAGCACCATGAGGAGCCATGAGTGCTTTCTTCCTCCTTCTGTGTGAGGAAGAAAAATCTGTAAAATATTATGCAAAAATAATTAAGGGGCATGCTGTGTTTTATTTTAGGTTTGGTTGAGTCATATGAATGAACCCATCCAGACCGCTGCTTGAACCTTGTCGGCAGGTTCGTGGGGATGTGAGGACTGAGATGTGACTGTGTTGTTGTTGTTGTTTTTTTTATTTGAATAAGGATGTTATATTTAGTACGCAAGTAGGAGTTGTTGGGTAGAAGGGTATGTTCACGGTGTTAATTATGATATATCAATGTATGCATGTGAGTGCTGTCTTCTATGGCAGTGACAACAATGTTTATGGTATCCACACTCAAAAGTTTGTTCTTTCTTTCAACATAAATCATGGGTATTCACAATCCTATTCAAATAGGCCCCAGGATAGAGACTAGATGAAGCAAAGTTTAGGTATCTAAGGAGTAACAAATGCACATTTATTTTGAATGTAGGTTGGCAAAAAGATTAAGCCAAGCAAATGCATAATTGCAGACTAAAATAATTGCTCATAGATTGTATAAAGTGGTCCAAAAGGAAAGATGAAGTAAAACAAGAGTGGTGGTCCATTGTTGTGGGCCAAACCAGTTCGATATTTGAAAGATAAGAATGGATTTGAAATGTTTTCTTCGAAAATGGCCATTGGCAATGAGCTGCTATAAGGGAGAAAATGCCAGAACAAGATCACGTTCTGGTTACCATGTTTCTGTCACAAAAACTGATGAGAAATGTAGATTTTTTTCTTGATGATTCTTGGTAAGTTATTTGGTAAACAGCATAGCAAGAGTATATGATATTTGATGAGTAGGTAAATAGGATATTGAAAGGGTCTATGGTGATTAAGAGTTTAAACTAGCCACCCTAACACTGCCATGGTATAAAAAGTAAAATACTTTACTTTTGCGAAAGGTTATAAAGATAAAGTCTTTTAGAAAAGTATTGTTATTAATGTCTAGGATTCAGAGGCTTATGCACCTACCACACCATTTGAGATGAGAGTTCACAGTATTAGTTTTAAATATGATCACAACCATACAAATCTGAAGAAACAAGTATCTAACAATTTTTTATATTAATCTTATGTGATTTTATTTGAGGGTTAGCATACTGATTAAGCATTCAGTTAATCAGTATGCAGGTTTTGGTTAGTAAGTCTTAGCAAATTGACTCCTGGTGAGTTAAATATTGAATTTAGATTCTTTGCTAGTTTTTTTTTTATTGTTTCTCTAGTATTTTCATAATACACTTAATTATCATCAATTTTAACATTTTAAAATATATTAAAAAAATATTTAAAATAACAACATAATACTTTTAATGTTTAAGGACAAAAAAACCAGTAAAGAATATTAGTAATATTATTCCGACTGAGACCAAAATTGAAATTGATTGCGGCAAATAGAACAATAAGTTTGAGAAAATGAGTCTTTCCCAAAAACGGATAAGGTTCTTAAGATAAAGCAATCTGTTATACGTGGACCATAATAACTATGCAAATATTAGTACTGTTTTTTGGACATTACTTCCTGTACTATGAAATCGAGAAATAATGATATTATGATAAATTTTTACAACCAATTATTTTTGGTAAAAATATTTTTACTTTATTTATTATGTAACTTTTATAAAAAATAAATCTTGTTAACTTAATAAAAATATTTGTTAAAAAATCATTTTAGTATAAAATCTCCTTTGACACTATTTCATTCTTGGATTTTATTTTCGGAACACGGATAATCACGGTTCTTTTACAAAATTGGATAATTTTGACTCTTTTATTATAAAAATGGATCAATTTATTAATTAATTACAGGATCAATTTATTAATGATTTGATTTCTTTTTATTTATTTTTAATTTTTATATAATTTCTAAAGTTTTATATATTTTTTAAGAAATAAATTTTTAATAATTTGATTAAAAATATTTTAAATAAAATTTTATTAAAATTTTGATATTTTAATTCTTTATATTTTAAATTTTATTATTACATTTCATTATAAAATTTGATTAAAAATATTTTAGAAAAATTATTAAAATTTTGATATTTTAAAACTTAATATTTTAGATTTTATTATTACATTTTATTATAAAATTTACAATAATAAAATTTGATTAAAAATATTTTAAATAAAATTTTATAAAAATTTTGATATTTTAAAACTTATATTTTAAATTTTATTGTTTCATTTTATTATAAAATTTACAATCATAAAATTTTATTTAAAATATTTTTAATCAAATTATTAAAAAATTATTTAAAATATATATATAAAACTTTAGAAATTATAACAAAAATTAAAAAACAAATAGAGAAAGATCAAATCGTTAGTCAAATTTACGATATAATTAATTAGTAAACTAACCATCTTTATAATAAATAAATCAAAATGACCCTAACATATAATTAATTAATAAATTGATCTATTTTTGTAATAAATATGTCAAATTCACCCACTTTTGTAAAAGTACCTGATCACCCCATTTCTATTATGAGAAACTTTTGATGGCGTGCAGTGAGAAGTTTAATAGGGTGTAAGAAGTAATATCTTATTGTTTATGTTTAATCATAAGTTATTAAACAAAAATGTCCATTTATGTTTTTCAAAAACTTCTTTTCCTCAAAAGACTTTCTTTTTTCATTTTTTTTTTCAAACCTCTCGACTTTCGAAATTAAGTTCATTTCTGTTTTTTAAATTTTAGTATAAAATAATTTTACATAAAATACTGTTTCAAGTTAGATTTAGTTAATTTAAATATATTTTTTTAATTTTTTTAAAACAATCATTTCAAACAATAAATATTCTTAATTTGGATTTTTTTAATTTTTGCTTTTAAGTTTTTGTTGAGTAATTAATTTTTTTATTCTTAAATTATAACTTTTTATTCTTAAATATGCATTTTTATTAAGTGTCGTTCTTTTTTTTTCTTAGAACTAAACAAATTTCACCCTTTTACTGATTTTATCCTACCTATATTTTCAGTTATCCTATCAAATCTAATTTAAAACTTATATATATATATATATATATATATATATATATATATATATATATATATATTCAATTCAATTCAACTTCAAATTAATTCAAGTAAAAGTTTAAACTTTATTTTACTAAAAAGTCACTTTCTATAACATCAATTTTTGGTTAAAATATCTCAATTTTCCTCTATCCTAATTGTCCACACATATAATTATAAATAGAATAAAATAATGTGTTTATTTAACTGTGATGAAAGCTTAGTTGCAATATTAATAGCACGTCTATGGTTTCATTATGTAGAGCAAGCTACGGCCATCAATGCTCTTGCACATTCCAGAGAAAAAGACTGCAATTATTGTTCTGATAGCAATGGCTCAGCTCCTAATTTCTTGGTGTTTAAGATTGCTGCAGAATTTAAAAATATTCTTACTAATCTAATTCAAACATGCAGTGTTAAGTGTGCTTATGGAAAGATGTAATTAAAGAATTGCTTAACTGTAGAGCAACTAAAAAAGTGAAATATAGAAGAGGGTAAGAACATATTAAGGCTGGTAATGTTTTGTTACAAACTGCACAGAAAAGCTATGCTATGCATCATGTCACTCCAAGCATCTACAAGATTATTACATTCCAAGTACATCATCAGTTTGTGGAATGAGTCCATCATTTGTGGAATGCAGGACTCAGGCTGAAGTGCTGCTATCAGTGTCACTGTTAGTTTCATGTGACACTAAATCATTCTCATTCTTTCCACTATCTACTAATGACTTTGGATGATTGAAATAAGGTTGTGTTTGGATTGAGACGTAGTTTGCAGCAGCAGGAAAAGAATGGTATCCATATGTGGAAGTATAGGGTCCAGGAAGAAATGCATTTGGTGGAGGCCAATACATCACTGGCACAAATGAACTTGCTGGCTGTGGTGGCAGCATACCATGATTACCAGAGGCATTGGTAAAGGAATTGGCAAAAGCTGGATTTAGGATGTGAGAAATGTCTTGGGAAGAAACCTGAGATGGCATTGAATGAAATGCTGCCATTGCATATGTGTAAGCTGAGGAATAGCCTGTTAAACCAAATTGAGTAGCTGCTGAACTTGTTGGTGCTGTCTGTTGAGGTGAGATCTTCTGTGAGTTGTGAGACTTGATGATGGCATTAGGGTGCTTTTTTCCTTTGGATTTTGCAGGAAGTGTCTTTTTGGTTAAGTTGTGGGGTTCATTAGTACCCTGCTAGAACAATACAGTGTAAAAAGCTTCAAAAAGCTAACAAATATGTGACACCAAGAACAAAAAGCTATTTTGAAGCCACCAAAACCAATAGAAGTGTGATAAAATTGCAGCTATTATATGAGAATGTGATAGTTGAGTTTAGTCACTCAATTTGGTTTTAGAATTTGTTCCTTAAGAAAAACAACAGACAGGTGACTCATACAAAGAACAGTGCATTACATGAGATTCATATTCTTACATTGTCACATGCGATTGAATGTGGAAGAAACAACTCCTCGCCTTCAGCATCCTCATCAGTCCTGCAAAGGAAAAATTATGTGTTAGATGAACTCGGCAACATTGTATTCCACTTTTTTTCATTCATTGAATATAGCTTTACACATTGGTGGTAATGGTAAGTACTTTTTTCTGAGAATATTCTGGTTTACATTAAATGTTTTCCTATTTAAATTACACATCTTTTGATTTAGATCAATGCTCCTAAAAGATTGTGCTGTTCTTTAATTAGGAATATATGTATCTTGCTGCTTCTTTTATGATTGCTTGTTGCATATAATTAGATAAACCTGTAATATTTCTGAAGCAAATCTAAGTTCCGGTATTTGGTTTCGCTTTGAACTAGATAATCAGGAAATCCTGCCATAAACAGGAGTGTGATGCCCAAAGCCTTGAAGAAAAAGCTTCCACTGCGACAATGAACCAACACTGCCATTCGGCACATGAGTGGACCAAAAGACTTCAGTTTGTTTCTTCCCATCCTCTGTCTCACATATCTGTATTATTCAATCAAAAATTTACTCCATATTAGACTGCATATAAATGTTTTGAAGTAAAATATTCATTAAAGCCAATGCCAATTATAATATAGGAAACTACTATGAAAAAAGGAAGTAACATTGGACCATTATCATTCCAAAACTTACTCATTTTGAGGAAGATTTCTTGTCCTTCCACCATATTTAATGCACAAGAATAAGCATGATGGGCAACTAGCATCTGATGGACGCATGGCTCTTTCTTCTTCTAGTATCTGAACAGGACATAATACAGGGTTTTGTCGATTTGGATAAAATATTTTCCTCCGAACACCAGGATTCTCGTATAAAACATGCTCCTACATACATTGAAAAATAAATCATTACTAGTTAAAGTATAGTAGTGAGGTATTAGTAGAAAAATACAGAAAGTTGTGGTTTCATTACACTTCATATACTCAAGTTTCTATGCAGACGAGGCAACTGTAATCTCTGATCATCATAAAATTTGAAGAAACAAAAGTTTAATTTGTTCAATTCAGAAAAATCAGATTGTATAGGAAAACAATTAAAACTGCTGGATGCAAAGAGCATGACGCAAAAATGAAAACCAGAACTAGAGGTAACAATGTGACAAAAAATTATCTCTTATTTTAATTGATTTGCTGCATCAGAGAAATAGCATTCTAAGGATTGCTCTTACCCCAGGGCTTTCTGGAGACACGTATGGTTCTCCTTTGTTCAGAATGCTAAAATGATTGAAGTCCAGTTCGTACATATCATCACATCCATGCCTTATGCCAAGTGATGCAAAAACTATGATTTTCCTTATAGTGTGGGACTGAGCATTTTTTTGTAGAAGGGCTTCAGACTCAATTATCCTTTTCACTTCTTTTGGACAGAAAGCTAACTTCAGAGGCTTTCTATTATGTGATATGCGTTCTGATCCTGAGGAATGGACCTCAGCTGCTCCTGTAAATGCTGCACTCTCCTTAATTTCTTTCCCTTGGAATGTTTTGACTTCACTCTTCTCAGATAATGGAGCTACCAATATGCAACTTGTCTTTTGATTTTCATGATCTTCTTGTCTCACAGAATCACCAGAAATAATTCCCATGCATGATGTATTTGATTCCTCGCAAACATGATCAGCTCGGTAACCTTTTTCAGCACTAAAGGCTTCATTTTTGTCATCAACTTCCTCATGTCTATGGCTATTTTCCGTATCATCATCAAAATTTTCATCACAGGCATCATCACTATCCGTTTCATTGAAATCTGCAACAGAGTTGCAGTCTTTAAATTTTTCAGCGTACAAACTTTGGCCATTGTCCATGCTCATCCAATTAACTAAGCGCTTTGCTCGATCAATCTGCTTAGGAACAGTGCCTTCAGTATCAGTCTTGTACTCTGAGGCCGTTTCACTTTTCACAGTATTCCTATTTTTCTCATCATCTACCATTTCTATCTTCTGCCTCTTGAAATTCTTCAAGCTTCTTGCAACTGCATGCTGATGATTTTCCTGATACCAAGGGAGATATTTTCACCTTTAATGATTAAACGGATGAAAACTTCAACAAACAAGGAACATGAATAATAATGAAAAGCGGCATCATGGTGATAATGTTCCTAATGTGTCATTGAGTACAACTATACTTAGATTTCAGCATGCAATGTGTAGATACGTATAAGCATATTGCAGCCGGTTCATCAAATTAGGAAATGCCTTTTCATACATAACTCTAAGTTTAAACAAGCATGTGTTTATTTAAGCAAAAATACAATTGCAAACAAGAAAAACTAGTCATTAATTATTTAATGACTAACCGTACTTGAGATTCTTTGTTTCTTTCTCTTAACTGAGCTTCGAGCATTGATATTCTCTCCATGAGCTCTGCATTCTTCTTCCTTTCCCTCTCCAGCTCGGCCGAAATCTCAGCAACAACATTGACGCTATCTCCTCTCACTTCTTGTTCTATAGCACACAATGATGAGGCATTGACCAAAGCAGCACAAGATTGGAGTTGCACCATTGGGAATTAAGTCAAATGATTACGTAAAGTGACAGATAGATACCCTATATAAACCACTGATTAATAATAGTAAAAGAGAAAATTGTAGTGCCAAAGCAGAACTAATAGCAGCAGCAAAACGTTAAGGTCTTTTGCTAAAACATATATATTCCCAACAGTTCATTGTTGGCATGGAAAATCATTCTGAAATGGACCATTTGTCTGGGAAACACAAAAGTGTATGCAGTGGAAACAAAACGGATATATAGAAGAGAAGAGGTTTCACTCTGAGTGGAGGCCTAGAAGAGAAGTTAAACTCATTAGCCAATGCCAATAGACAGATGCAAATCGCATGATAGTGATCTCAATGCAAGGCAAGAACGGAGTCCTTTTTGTTTTGATTTTTGATAAATATCACTTTTCAGTTTCGTAAAAGAAAAGGAGCACAGCGAGAGGAGTGGCATGCATTAGCATCACCACGTGCGCTTCTCTCTCTATATCATTGTATTCCGAGCCACACTTTTGCTATTATCTTCAGATCGCAGAAAAGCGAAATCTTTAACAGGTTTGTCTCACGAATTCACCATCCCAGAAGCTTAAATCATATTGTAGTTCTATATTATTAAGCCATGTACTGTGAGTACATATTATTAGTTAGTTATTAACTTTGGGATAATAGTAGACCAAGTTTAATGAAAAAAAAAATGCAGCTGAAACGCATAGAAGAGAATGTGCACCTTTGGTGCTTGGTAAGGTTTAATTAACCTGCAGCATACATAGCTTGGTGGCTTCATTTTTTTTTATGGACAATGCATTAATCTTCTCTGCTACTGGTCATGACAACTCACCGTCATGTTTTAATTACAGTTGCATTGCGTTGTCTTTTCTATAAAGTGTGAGGCTGTTACCATGTTAACAGTTTGGAGCATCCGAGGCACCATTCACATATATTATTGTATTGTTTAATTCAACTCTGTACACTGCGTTGCTGTTTCAAACTTACAATGTCAAATGTTCCATTTCCACTTCCACCCTTTGGCCACAGAAAGATGCCAACCCTTTAAAAAGCTTCTCATCTTTGATGTTTTCATAACTTTAGTAAGTTTAGAGTCTCTGAGAGGCCTTTTTTCTCTTAACTCATATTTCTCTGTTTGTTGTAAATTATTACTATATAATAATAATTTCTCTTTCCAAGACACACAGATACAAAGGAAAGGGGTGCACACGTGCATATATATATATATATATATATATATATATATATATATATATATATATATATATATATATATATATATATATATAATATTATATTATAGTTGGTGGGGTGCATAATAGGCAGTATAAAAAACAATCTCACGTGGATGAGTAACTTAAATTGTTGTCTCTTAATACAATATTTGTCAGGGGAATATGAAGCTAAAACCTTGGATACCATCTTATTAATATTAAACAAACTTGATTAGCGTCAGGAATTTCTCCTTTTGCAACAATTGGTACGCCCTTTGATTATTCTTTGGAGCTGTGACCAGTTTACTTTGAGGTTACCCCAAGAAATGAAAATATGTGAAACTTCGGACCCACGATTCTACTGACTCTCAAGATTATTTAAAAACTACAGAAAAGAAAGAAACAAAAACCTTATGATCACTGCATTTCTAGTTTCTTTTGCCTGATTCTGTCTAAAGTCTACAACAATGTTTTTGCAACAGATCATAAAATGCAGCTGTTCTGTGTGTACTACTGCACTTTCTGGTCATCAAGGTCATTCTTTGGCAGATGCTCAGTAAATTGACATTAACCGAGTTAATTTTTTCACATTTGAGACAGAAAACCAAAATGTACTGGACACATGTAACATACCATATAATATATACATTAGGTTAACTTTAGAAGTCACAATATACCGACATCACTGTAACATAATATGTAAAATTAATATAAAGACTAAATCTAAAATTCAATGGGAGAATCAAAATTTCAAAACTGAATATGAATCATTATAAAGATAAAAAAAATACTCATTCAATTGATGTGACTTTCCTATTTATATTTGTACAGAGTCTATTTAGTTTAGCAAGGTCAAACTGAGGTTGCAGGGGACTTGGCTAGCATTTTTTCACTCACTTCTGGTCTTTTTAATACACTACTTTTAAAGTAGTAATGTTTGAGCTTATGATGTACACATTACTGTTTTTTCTCTCATGTTTATCCTCAGCTATCTTAATTAAAGTCTTATTTTATCCTCTCTCAAACAAAAGCCAAAAAGTATTATACATATTTCACTTACAAAACTAAAAGTTCACACTTATAGATGTTGTGGCATGTTACCATTACATTATTATCTTGATAAAAGATACTGCTGAGTCTAGAGCACTAATATGTCTAGAGGACCACTTGTAAAGTAAACATGGAAACATAAGCAATACATGAGAATGCATGGAATATATTTATTTATAAGAAAAAGAAAGCACAAGCCATTTCATATTTATGTTCTAATTTAGCTTTTTCTATTAAAATTCAAATTCTAAGTTTTAGATAAAATTAATTTAAAATAAAACAAAGTATATAAAGCTATAATTATTTTAAAATATTATATCAACTAATTTAAATGCTATTTTTAGCCGTACTTCAAATGTAATCAACTAACTTATCAAATATCTCACATAAACTCATCTCTACTATATTAGGTATAGAGTAACCATCTAACCCACTATTTATTATTTTTTGCCAGTCAAATTAAAAAAATGAAAATATACAAAATACATAAGAATATTCAGAGCATTTTAGTAATTGAGATTACTTACATTTAAGCAGCAGGGATAAACTACCCAGAATAAAGTAATAGACATAAACATGTCCAATGGTATAAGATAAGCCACAACATATGACGCATTAAAACAAGAGGTGATTTACCTCTTATTATAGCTCTAATCAATAGGAATAAAAAAGAAGGAAATATAGCATTAACACACAAGATTAAATTGTCAGAACATTATGCGAAAAAAGTTCAAGTTTACACTTCAATATAAAGGTTAAGGAAAATAGTTTACTCCTTGATTACTTGTTACTTGGTCACAATAAAAATGATAACTCTATATAGTACAAAAGTATCCTGATATAAAAATTCAGTTTTCCATGTTTGTAAAATGTGACAGCTGAACTTATAAAAATTACAGAACACGCAATCCAACAGACACAACAGGAACCTTGTAATAAATTGGGATTGCAAAGAAATATCATCTCAATGCATGAAGTGAACTGTCACATTCCCGGAGATAGTGCTTTTTCCCAACAGGAATAAGTCAGTACTCAACCAATAAGTGGATTAGCTGTCCCTCCCTGCTGTGGCATTCCACTTCTCATCATTGCACAAAATTCCTCATAGTTTATTCTTCCATCCTGTTAGTTCGAGAATTGTTAGTAACAGTATCATCGGTCTATACTGTCATTAAACAAACTAGAACCAACTTACATTATCTGTATCCACCTCAGAGATTATTTCCTTTATTGTTGCTTCATCACCCATTCCATGTTGGGTCATAGCAGTCTCCAATTCATCTCTAGTAATGTACCTACAAATGAATTTAAAGACCATTCCTATCCATCAACCTTGTGTAACGCTCAAGTCTCATGCTATTGATAGTCTTAAAGTGAACTAAATCAGTTTAACATAAAAATGTTACTGATAAAAAGTACTATCTAATATGGACCTGGAGACTAGAAGACAAAAATTCAAATTCTCATCATAAGTTTGTCAACAGCATTGAAGAACTCAACTAGAATCAAACCAGAGGATGAAACAGTTAAAAACTACGAAGATGGGTGAGTTTAAACACAACATTATCTAGTTGTCTGAAAAAAAATGGTTAGAAAGAAATTGCAATATGGAAAACACCTAAAATACCAGTTTTGTAAAACTCACCCACTGTTATCCTTATCAAAATACTGGAATGCTTTGTAAAGATGCTCATCGCGTTCAAGTCTGTGCCTATGCATTGTAGCTGAAATGAATTCAAGATAGTCGATTGACCCATTTCCATCAACATCAGCCTGAGAAAAATTATACATAACAACAACGCTGAGATCAAGATACAGTGAATGCACAAATGTTCAACTAGCTATGCTCTTGATAAGGATATGTAACTACTAACTACTTACAGCATCCATGAGTTGCTTCACTTCAGCCTCGGACAATGTTGATCCAATTCGAGCCAAGCCAGTCTTCAATTCTTCGTAGGTAATTGTGCCACTATTGTCAGTGTCCATATTTGCAAACATTGCTTTCAGACCTTTAATCTCCTCTTCTGATAAATTTTCAGCGATAACCTCCAGAAATTTCCACCAATGTCAGTAATGGAGAAATACATAGAGAAATAAAAAACTGGAATATGTAACTCAAAAATGCTTCTCAAAAGGCATACAACGAATTGAGAGGATAACTTAATAAAAGCAGTTTCTAGAAACCTAGAAGCACACATACAACGCAAATACATAGTATAAAGTATAAAATTATATTTATAAAACACAAATCTTTAATCAAGAGAGAGAATTGAACTTGTCAATATGAGCTCAAGTCATCATAGGTGTTGATGTATTAACAGTCATCATAGGTCCTGATATAGGTACAGCAGTTTTTAGAAATAACATGAAATAAAGGGCAAGTCTTAAGTGTTTGTACTTCCTTGTAGAAAAGTTGAAAACTTCAGGACATCAGTTTTGCTGTACAATAATTTATATCAATAACATAGACAATATGTCAGTTTCAGATACAAGTCTCTGATTCCATTACATTATTGTATTAAACATGGTGAAAAGAAATTATTAACTTGTTTCAGGTGAAAGCAACGGAGGCTAATATACCATACAAAACAAACAGAAGTACTTTAATAATATTGTAGCCGTAGTCATATTTGAGAATGAGTAAGTTTAAATTTGTTTGTGTACACAATATAACAACTGCAATCAAAAGGGAATCATAATCCCTCAACAATATCAAGGACCATCAGAAAACGACATTGACAGTAGATGTTTTAATTGAAGTTTGATGTCATACCTTTAATGCAAGCTTCTTGAGCTTATTCATTGCCCTGAATTGTTTCATTCTGGATAGAACTGCACTATCGATTGGTTTATCAGATGCCTCCCCACCTTCTCTCATCCATGGGTGTTCTTACCAAACAAAATCATCAATTAATCAGGTTTAGATTGAAGAAAAAAAAAAAGACAAAACACTGCAAACTCAAATGACTAATAAGAAAATTTACTTAGTTGATGATATTTTGATAGTAACTTATTGTTGGTAGACAATTAACATTTCCCTGGATAGGATTTTGCTTGCTAGTTCTTACTTTTACAGTTAAAAACACAAGTAAACTATTCTCGCTGTCTATATATACAGAACTTGGGAAGGTCGACACAGCAAGTAGAAACACTCAAAAATTTTGTAATAAAAATGGAAAGGAAGACAAGTAAATTGCTAACCTAATAATAACACTTTTAATTTAAACAAATAAGTAGCATTGTGACAGTAACTTGAGTCAAATTAGAAATGGTAGTCTAATACCAAGTACTTGTGCAGAAGTAATCCGTTTCTTTGGATCTTGTGTCAGCATCTTCCTGACTAGATCTTTAGCGCTGTCTGATATGGATGGCCATGGTTCACTTACAAAATCAAGTTCACCTTCCAATATGGCATTAAATATTCCCTTCTCAGTTTCTGCAAAAGATAATCGAAACATATTCTCACACCCATTGTACGTTGAATAGTTCATTTTTAAATAAGAAACTCAACAATAAACAATAGATATGCAGCATTGCCAAACTACAATTAGATCTTACCAGCCCAAAAAGGTGGTACACCACTGAGAAGAATATACAATATGACACCTGCACTCCAAATATCTATTTCTTTTCCATAACTACGACGCAATACCTCGGGAGCAACATAGTAAGCACTGCCAACCATATCATGATATACCTTCCCTGAAAAATTTTAGAAAATGCTATGAATTATCAAATGCAGATTGTGAAAGTAATAGCCGTATCAGGTAACAATAAGTAGGTCCTTTAGAACGACCATAGCAATCAAATGGAATCATAATTCAACATAAACGAAAATGACAAAATTATTCAATCCTGTGGATACACTTCAATGTCACCTTCAGAAAAGGAATTAAAAAGCAATGTAACATCGGATCTGAAATTTGCTTAAAAAACAAACAAAATGTCATCTACATCACAAAATCAAATATTTTTTTACAATGGCTGTTCTGATCAGATACCTACATCAAGAATCAATCTCACTCCTAGAAGTCCTTAGTATAGAATCATCTGTTCCAAATCCAAGAATCCTTGACAGGATACCCAACAGCTATCAAGGTGATATCTACATATTAAACAAACATCTCACAGTCCACGGAGTGTGTTGGCCTTTAAAGTTCCCAAAGGTCATGTTATATGTAAGTTTGACCTGGCGATAGAACACTGAAAACTTATCCTATCAATGTTCTTATGAGTTGATGAGTCAACTTAATCTTGATGCCCAAATGGTACACCAGTGAACTAAGGAACAAAAAAAAAAACAGCATTCGAAGTAGCACAACAACGCAAACAACAAATAAACAAATCAGAAATAAATAACATCAAAGCGAAAAAAGGAACAAAATTTCTATCATGCTTCACCGCTCACTGCCCCCTGAATATCTAAAGCAAGGAGAGGTGAAAGTGAAAGTGATGGGAACCTTCTTCAATGAAGACAGAGAGTCCAAAATCAGTAGCCTTGAGCGTGGCGTCGTCATCCTTAGTAGAGAGCAGGAAATTTTCGGGCTTGAGATCGCGGTGCAAGACTCCCATGAAGTGGCAAATGTGAACAACGTTGACAATGGCGCGGCAGAGAGAAGCGGCGGCTCTCTCGGAGTAGTGACCCTGGGCGATGATCCGGTCGAAGAGCTCCCCGCCGGCGCAGAGTTCCATTACAAGGTGGACCGACATCCTGTCCTCGTACGCCCCCTTGAACTCCACAATGTTGTTCTGCCCAGACAAATGCTGCATGATCTGAATCTCCCTCTTCATGTCCTCCCTGTCCGCCTTCGACACCAGCTTCCTCTTGAGAATCGACTTGCACGCGTACGTCGTTCCGGTGGCATTCTCCGTGCACAGATACGTTACCCCGAATTGCCCTCTTCCCAGTTCCCTCCCCAGAGTGTAGTACTTCTTTATATCCTCAAAGGGTTTCCCTAGAATCGTGGTGTCGGGTTTCTGCACCGCCCTCGCATTCTGGGTCGGAGAAAGTTTGGGTTTTGGGGGACTCGCTACCACCTCTGACGGTCTTTGTGGTTTGGGTGGTGGTGCTGTTTGAACCTGAGCAACAGTGGTGGTAGGTGGTGGTTGAACAGCGTTTTGACTGCCACTGCCACTGCGAGTGCCTGATCCATAAGCAGTGCTGAATTCTGCGTTTGATTTTTTCTCCTTGCTGCCATGACAACCCATTTTGTGATTGGAAGGATTTGGGAGAAGATTGAGAGAAGAGTGAGAGAATGAGGTAGTTTACAGTGATGTGGGCACAAAGTAGAAAAGAGGGATAAAAGGCAGCTACTGTCCAAGTCCAACCGATGGTGACACTGTCAACACTCGCTGTGAAAAACATTGAATATTTTCGAATCCGACCAATTTGTTTTTTTTTTTTTTTTTAACAAATACAATCATAAATAAATCAACCATCAAATGGATTGATGATGACACCCCGAGAAAAGGAAAGACTGGTGCAAATAATTTGGTTTGGTTTGGATTTTAGTTTTAGTTGATTACAGATCATTCGCGCAAATCTCACTCCATATCAACCCTCCCAAGCTCCTACTGTGCAATATTCAGGTTTATTATTATCAAGAAAAAAAATCTCTTATGGAAACTAAAATGTTATGGGCTTCTACTTTCTGCACCCATAATTACTGAAAGAAAAATTATATTTTAACTTACTTTTTTTTACTCACTTTTAATTCATTGTTCCAATCATCATTAAATTATCTTTTTCTATTCTTTTTAGTGATGTGATGATCTAATGGTGATTGAAGTGATGAGTTAAAAGTGGATCAAAAAAAAATAGGTTAAAGTATCATTATCTATATATATATATATATATATATATATATATATATATATATATATATATATATATATATATATATATATATATATATATATATATATATATTCTCATATGGATTACAGAAATTGTGATTCTATATTTTAGACATATAAATTGACACAATTTTTAACCCAAAATTTTAAAAGATAATAGAATTATGGATCTTTCATCTTATATAGTGTTTAACTTTATCTTTTTTATCTCATACTTAAACTATTTCCAACATTTAATAATAACGTACGGATTAATTATCTTGATTTTTTAAAAATAGGATTTCCATAATAAGGTTTCTAAATATATGATATCATTTCCGTATTATAACAGGCTTGTTTTTGAAATTTGTAAATTAGAAATATATTTTTATTGAACAATTTTGGAGAATATTCTCGAATAACGTATATAAAATATAATATACCTTTCTCACACACTTTCTCGAATATTAGTGGTAGGATCAAACATTTATTATTAAGTTAAAAATTATAATTATTAGTTAAGGCATAATTGTTTCTACTTAATTGTTTCTACTTAAAAGATAGCGCAACAATCCAAATATTACAATTTAACTATAACTAGCTTACGTTTATTTGACCTCCGATACAATTAATGTCTCTTGCGTCAGAAGAACATCTCTTCTTTCTTGTTTCCAGAGGTGTTGTAGAGAAGAAGAAGATATAGTGGTGGCAATAGTTGTAAAAGCGCCAACAGCCTGGTGCATCTAGGGGGTATGTTAGTCTTTTTGTTGTCAGTATGGAGATGTAGGAAGAAATCATGGGAGGTGCAGGAAGAAAAGCATAAAGTAATGTCAACTTCACTAGATCTGGGTCGTTATCTTTTTTTTTTGGGTGGGCTATAGGGCATATTGCTCTAAAGGGACTTGTTTTGCACCCTTATACTTTCCTTCATCACCCCTATAAATGTTAAATCCTCACTTTACCTTTCTTGTTTAAAGTTTTTTCAAAGTTAAGAATCTTTATGTGAAATTTGAAAACTAAAAGTAATTTTCAAATTATATAATTTGAAAGTTATTCTTTTTTATAAAGTAACTTTTTGGATCATATATTTAACTTTTGTATTATATAATCCATAAGTCATTTTTGCGTGAAAAAACTTTTAGGTTGTATATCTAAAATCATTTTTTTTTACTTTTTAAATTGTACGATCCAAAAATAATTTTTTATTTTTAAATTATACAATTTAGAAATTATTTTTGTATTAAAAAAAACTGAATTATGTAACATAAGGTTAAGTTTGAAGTTATACAATTCAGAAGATATTATTAAGGATTAGAAAGACCTCCATTACAATGTTCAACGCAATATGTTGAACTTTGAGCGGAAAAAAGTGTAAGAGGTAGAAAATATCGAATTAGAAGACACGTCAAAAGAATTACATAGTCTTTTACAAATCCATTTTATTTCGGGGCCCTACAATTTAATTGAAATTAATTTTCAAGGTTTTCAGAAGTTCAAAAAAGCGACTTAATTGAAATTCATTTGTAAACCTCGTTCAACAACATTTCGTCTTTAGTTAAAAACATTATGAATTAGAGATTACTAGTTTCGTATTGTTATATCCAATCCCAAGAACAAAAACACATATTGTATCGTAAAAATTGTAAGTTATTTTATTTTAGGAAATTATATATGGTATATCATGCGTTAAGACTTTGAATTGTTGTGAAGATGAAAGTTTTGGTTGAAGTAGAAATGGAAGAAGCAGAAGCAGAAGTAGAAAAAGCAGGGAAAGTTAAAGAGTGTGGGAATCATCCTTTGAGTTTAGAAGGAGATTCCTCATATTTAAGCACTCACTATTCCCCTTTTTGATCGTGTGATGGAAGCACTTTATTGCAAAGGGGGAATTGATAACAAACGTTATTTGTTGTTAAAGGTATGGTTCCACCTTGTAAAAGAAAGAGAGAGTTGGAGTGGTAATGTTTTGTTCCATTGGTCAAAGGTTTTAGTGCTTATCCGAAGTCGATGATATCGATGATTGTGGCACAAACAAAACTATATCTACCAAAGTCTGTGTCAAAAGTTTGGCAGCAAGAGTGCGAAACCAGTGGTGATAAAGGCACCTGAGTTGTGAGCCCAACATCTATGAGTTGCGTCATTTTCATGCAAAACAAGGGTGCCACCATTAACTTCTCATTCACCATCTTTACTCCTAATGTCATTTTTTCTTCACAATAAATTCTAATGGAATATACTCATCATTTTTCCATTTTATGTTTATGGCTATCGTCCTCCATTATTTCACACACATATTCAACTTTTTTTTTAAACAAGATTATTTTCAAGAAAATAAAAGGTTTAAGATTTGATGCTGGGAATATGCGACTGTACCATAAAGTGCAGTTTATATCACATGTGAGTTTTTCTTTTTCTTTTTTTTATATATAGAGTGGCATCGATGATCAAGATGAATCGTTATTATTATGTATATGAAGAGGATACTAATGTAACGGAATACACTTAAGTAACTTGTGTACGTAAATTAATAGGTGGAAAATAAAAGGAACAAAAATCATTAATCATAATTTAAATTATGTTGAAGGTTGTGCGGATCTTCCACGGTAATAAACTGACAGTGAATATTATATAAATATTTTTTACCTTATCAATGAGTAACGTCAGTGTTTATTTAATGTAACTGAGTGTAAAAGTACGGAAATAAAAAAATGGAATTGTTTCCCAAACAAGTAAGTAATGGTCTTAAAGACTTTTGGGCCCTTATATGTGTTTGATAATTATTTATAAAAAAGAAAAAATAGGTTATTGTTTGGAAAAAGGTGATTTCTCTCGGAGAATATATGTGATTCTGAGCATTTGAACAAGAACCAAGCAACGGAAGTTCCGTTGGAGACTTTGTTTAGTTAATCGAGATTTCATGCTTCATGCTCCCTCCTTTGTCTCCTTCTCATCCAACTTTCAAATCCAAACATTCAATTTCTGCTTCTTGCCAAAATATTCTTATGACTTCAATTCTACGGGTTTAGTGCGAATAATCACAATACCAAATTATCCCAAAACAGATTTTATAACATCTCATGTGCTACCTCCAATACAACAAATGCTTAAACTCATTACCTCCGGGTCGGACTCTCTCAACCCGACTCCACCAACCCAATAATCATCACTCATCCAATTTTAATAATAATAACCCAAAAAAAACGCTAAATCTATCTGTTTAATTTTTTTTTTTGAATTTCCCCAAAAATTTTAAATCAGCCACCACCCATGAAAACTAACTATAAGGATCGAATGTTCCAAAAACCAAACCGGAGCAAACAACTCAGCCGTCGAACCCGGTCTGGCTCCAAACGGCTTCGCGAACCCGTCTCATGTCGCGGCCCTTTAACGTGCGCCCCACGCCCTCGAATACTGAGTTCGCCGCCATCTGGCGGCTGCGCGCCAGGTACTCGTGCGGCGGTACCATCTCGGGGTCGTTGTCGTCGAAGGCGTCGTCCATATCGTGCAGCAACTCGACCGAGTCTACACGGAGGATCTTGCTCCAGTCGGGCACGTTCACGGGCGCTGACGTGGCCATTTGGTGGTGGCGTCCACGTGGCGACGACGACACGGTGTCGTGCTGCGGGCGGTACTGGTGGTGCACGATTCTCGTGGCGCCACCACCACCACCACCACCACCGCCACTTGACCCATTCGGATCCTCGAACGCCAACGACAAACCCCCCACGTGACGGTGCCCCTGCTGTTCCCTGCTGTTCCGACGCCGCGGCCACTCGCGTGGCTCCCAGTGGCCCGGCGAGGCATTGACGTCTCCTTCGCGGTCTTCCGGCGTGGACCACACGTCCTCTTCCCGGAACTCTGAGGGTTCGACGGCGGCGGAGCCCTGGGATGAGTAGATTGTTCCCAAGAAGCGCTCGCTTCGGGCCACGGCGGGGAATTTTCGACCCTTGGCCATTTGCGCTTCTTGTTCCTGTTGGTGTTTGGAACCTGGTTTTGCTTTGGCATAAGCTTTGAGCGTAGCGGTGGAGGTGTTTATATAGCCTCTTTTTCTCTCTCTCCAATTTCATTTCAATTTGAGTTTCAACTTCATTTTGTCTGCATTTCCTCCCATCCTGTCCGGTTAAAACTGAAGCCGTCAAAAGTAACTAATCTAAACATTTTTTGAAGTACATACCAAAACTAAACTTTCCCTTCCCTTTTTATTCAACAACATTACTAATTTATGTGTCACCTTTTGTTTCTTACAAATTATCACTGTTTTATATTAACTCGATTTTGATAAAATTCCGTACATCAATTATTCAAACAATTAACTAGGGGACATATTTAAAGTACACTCATAATTCTAATCCATCTATATTTTTTAAAGGAGTCAGTTTGAAATGTTTATAATAATAATAATAATAATAAATAATATTTTTTTAAGAAATATCTCTAATTAAAAATCGTCACTTCATTTATTGAATTTGGATTTTCTCTCATTCAAACTAAACATAACAATCATATTTAATAAATCCTGATTATTTATTATTCTTATTACTAAATCTGGCCAACGAACCAAAACAATTAAAAGAAAAAGTAACGGGGATATTAGTGTTTAATTTAGTGTAACAATGACTCTGTTAATTTTTACTCAATCCCCGTTAAATATAACTAAAAGCAATAAACGATCAAACTTTGTTTAACAGGATTACTGGGGTTTATCGTGAATAGGAGAGGATACAAACAGTTAATTATTTATATGAGTAACGGATACAATATAAGTATTGATTTATTTATTTATAATGAGAAAAATAAAAAACTAAAATCATAGAAGTATCTTAAAAGGACATATATAAAGTAAGTCTCATTAATATTATAAATTGGTCAAGGAAAAAAGACTATATTTATTGATAAAATATTTATTTTCATTTCTTAATTATTGTTCAATAGATATTTGAATAAAAATATCACATTTTTTAAAAGAGAAATGTTAGTATCTTTTGAATATATATTTTTTTATTTAACAATATTTTAAAATCATAATTTTATGCTCTTACTTTTTCTTTACAATTCTGACTCATAATTTTAGAAGTTTTATTAAATGTTAATAATAATAAAGAAATGAAATTTAAAAATTTACTGGTTTTTACACTTTCTGGAATAATTGGTGTATATATATTTAATCATAAAAATGATTTAAAATTACTAGCATATTTACTATTTTATCTTTCAAGAATAAGTTAACTAAAAATGATTTATTTATTCACAAAAAACAAAATCATGTACATAAAATTATTTTCCAGCTAAACGTGAAATACGCGTAATATAAACAGTGAAACAAATTAATTTTGTGAATATATAATTAAAGAGTTGGTTTGTTACCATAAAGCCTATTTTTTATTATAAAAAATAAATAAACTAGACAGTAAGTGATTGAGATAAAATGAGGAGTATCTTACTTGTTGTAGCATTTCAAATAAGGATCTTTTAAAATATGTCTCCATCCTATACTAAGAAATTTGTAAAATAATGTTTATTTCAGAAATTGACATTGATAGATATACGAAGAAAGAGAAAATAATGCAGTAATGGCGGTGTTACACCCAGGTTGGGTTTTTCCATCAAATTTCCATTTTTGTTGTTGGTGGCTATACTATAGTTCGCATAAAGAGATTTATCTTTTCCAGTTCTGGTCACTTGAGGATTCACATTTTCAAAAGAAATCAACAATATTTGAAAACCAAATCACACTTGAAGTAAAGTGTTGGTTAATTAAAACGAGACACTGTTACAGTGGTGGCAACAGATAGAAGAACATCATTAAAAAGATACAACGATTGAATTGCCAGATGCAATAAAGATGGGAGGGTCCACGTGGGTAGTTTATGTTGTTGTGTGTGCAACCTCTTACAACCCACCACGTGTAAGATTCTGGAAGAACGGACCCGTTTATGATGTCTCAATCTCCTCCACGTGGCTACACAATGACAGGTTGTAGTTTATTGTGAAAATAAGGTTGCAGATTTCGGAAGAAGAAGATCAAGATAATGAAATACTTAATCGATCATGCTAATGACACCAAATTCAATTCACAAAACAACACAATTTCGAGCTGACGTGGCCATGGATTTGTAAAAGGCATCTTCTTCAAAACCAAATCAAAATCGCGAGAAAGAGCAAGCAACGTGAGAGAGCCACATTCAGCGGTCCAAATTTTGGTTTCACTCTGTCTGGGACCCACACGGTGCCACATGTCGTATTCTCACAGAAAAACCAACAATTATGGTGCTGTCAAATAATAATAATAAAAAACATTTATGAATTAAGAGCACGGGCTTTGGGCCCAGGCCCGCTTCGAGTGAGGAAGGTTTTCCCAAATGGCCAACTGTAGTTAGGTCCGGAAGTGCGGGATTGGGTGATAGTTTCCGCGTGTGCCTGCAAACTGCCATCTTTTAAATGCAGTATTGATTATTGATGAGAGGAGAATGGTTGGTTTGTTTGTGACAAGTTTTGAATGGGCCTAAGATTGTGGAGTGGGCCAGAGCACAGGAAATGGTTGGACATGGGAGGAGTGGGCCCCTGGGCCATAGGTCCAACTCTGATAGATTTAGACCTCTCAGTGGAAGCAAGCATCCTATGCTGTGGTTTTGTTCTGAGCCATCTATTGAAATTTGTACTTGGCAATAGCAATGAGGTTTGTTTTGTTAGTGAAAGAAGAAGAGTGGGTAAAATAAAGTGCATGAAGGAAAAAGTTGAGACATTGCGGCTTCATAGAATCATTCACTGTTATGTTTCTTTATCTTTATCAACAACGACACTCCACAAACTGCCACTCAACTTTTTAACTATTTTTTCATACGTAAAACCTAATAAATAAATACCCTTTAAATATATTTATATCTTATATTTCATTTTAAGATCACATAGAATTATTTGTCGTTAGGTTTATAGGGAGGGATATTACCGGAGACAACAAACATGAATGAGACCTGAACCTAATCAGGTAAGGGACACCACTCTCGATCCAAAATCTTAAGACAATGAGATTTATGAGTCTTTATTATTATATAGTGATATACTTCATCATTTCTATCCAATGTGGGACTTAGACTTAAACTTGAATGTCTAAGGTTTTGCACATTTTTATGATACTACTAAATATATAAATATTAATAAATCAATAATATGTTAATTATTAGTTATCATGGATTAGATAATTTAAAAATTAAATAATTTTAATAATTTAATTATATATAATTTTTTATTGGAAGTAGTTATTTAAATGTTAAAAAGTTATTACTTAAAAAGTAAAATTAAGAAATAATTATATGCACAAAAAAATTATCTTTATTAATAATATATATATATATATATATATATATATATATATATTATACAAGTTTTGTTTTTAAAGTAGATACAATATTTTTCATTTTCATCTGTTAATTTATTAATTACAATAAATTACTATTTAACTGATCTAAGTTAAAAAGAAACTAACAGCTTTTTTAGAGTTATTTTTAAAATAGTTTGATCATTTATCTTAAATTTATTAAATTAATTTCAAGGGAGTGTAAATGATGTTTTTTTGTCTTTTTATAACGTTCAATTTTGTCTTCTATAAATAAATGTAATTTTTTTATTAAGCATTTTTATTAATGAAATTGAGTCAGTGTATTCTTGTACTTTCTATGACAAGTATTTTCTTATAATAAAAAATATTTTTCAGTTTAAAATGAACGAAATAAATTATTTTCAATGTTAATAATTAGTTTTAAATGAAAAAAAAAAGACTAGTGGTTGGTTTCTTTTTGTTGCGCTTTAATTAATTGTAATCTTGGTTTGTGTATTTTTTAAAATCTGAAATTTAAGTATTTTTTTTTTTAACTTTTACTAATGTTTTAGTCCTTTGATATATGTTGTTTTAGTTTTACAAAAGTATTATGTTAATTTTCTTATAATTACTATTAAATTGATAAACTTATAATACATATTATTGAAAAATTACAATAAATAAAAAAAAAGGTACATTATCAATATTGATATGATATTTGTATATTTTTTTTTCACTTCCGTGTGCAAAGAAGCAAAAGAACCAACGTACCCCAGAAAAAATACGCTTTTCATTGTTTGGATTGAAAGGAATAAAAAAAGAATTAAAAATGTTAAATATATTTGTTCATTTATTTAAAAATGATTATATTCATAATAATATCTTCATCTCCTTATTTTTATTTTAAGGTCATAAAAGTAGAATAAAATTAATGTTCTGCATACTAGAATGTTTTGGAATTATTTCTAATAAATTATTTATCTCTCACATTTCTTACTTTAACATTATACACACTTATATTTCACCACTTTCTCTGATAATAGTGAAATTGAAAAAAAAATGATCGTTTTATCTATTTTTGATTAAATAATATTTAACTAAAATATTATTCTACATAATTTATCATAAATAAATGTATATTGTATTTATTTCTTCTAAAATTATTTTTCTAAAGTAAATCGGTCCTTTAATATGTTCTTAAAATTAAACATACAAAAATAAAACGTATATCAATACAATAGACATTAACTGTCTCACATATTTTTTTTTACTAAAATAAATTTAACAACTATTGCTGCTTTTATGATAATAAATATTATCTTATTATTATTAAAAATATCAAATATATGTTTATTTTTTAAAACTAACTTCTATTAAAATAGGTAATATAAAAAATAAACTAATATATTTATTAAATGCTGTGTGTTAAAAATACCGAAAGAATGTAAATAAAAAACAAGTTTTGAAGGCAAACAAAATGAAATATCCTACATGATATTAAAATTTTTATATTATATTTTTATAAATATAAAATTATGCAATATTATTATGATTTAAATAATTAATATTTATAAATTATATTTCTATAAAGATAAAATTATGTAATATTATTATAATTTAAATAATTAATATTTATAAAATGAGTTTTAATTATTATTTATAATATAGTAATTTAATATGTAAATATAATAATTATTTCAATTTATTTAATTAAAAATATGAATTAATTGATTTTTAAAAAATATATATAGTTAATTAACTTTAACATTTATTTACAAGTGTTGTGTTAGTCTACGAGTTCATTGTGTGGTGAGATAGTTTACAATTTATGCTTCGTTATTTAGACCGTGTTTTTTTGAGATGAATAGAATTAAAGAGTGAAGTTGGTGTTGTTTTTTTTTTAAGAGATTTGAATGTGATTTTAACATGAATCATAGACTAAAGTTTGTAAGAGGTTATGACAGACTAATGTGATATATTAAAAACAACTTTTAATAAATTTAAAAAGTTTAATTTTCAGAATATCCCTATTGTTAAAAGTAATATAAAATTATATATCAAAAATTTATAATTATTTTTATAAATTTTATTGAATGATTGAAATTGTAAAAAGAAAAATTATTAAAAAAAATAATAAGTCAATGTATTTGGTATGAAAATACATTTAATATATAAGGTGAGAAATAATTTATTTATATAAATATTTTATTTACTTGGTACTGACACAAGGTGTGTACTGCTTACAATTTTAAATATTTAGATGTTGTTAGCAAAAAGGATCAAACTAAAAAAAATTACAGAAATTAGGACCTAATTGAACAAAAACAAAAATAAGAATCAAATTGAAAAAAACAATGAAATTAAGACGGAAAAACTATTTAAACCAAAATTACACATATTTGCACATGTGTATGCATTTTTTAAATATACATAATATTATATTAGCAGGTGATGATATTGCAATATTATTAAATTAATATACAAAATAAAATTATATTTATTAAAAACAAAGTGAGATGAATGAATAAAAGATGAAAAAATAACTGTTTATTAAAAAGAAAAAATGGGGACAATAGACAATTTTATAAAAAATATTGTTAATTTTAAAAAAAATAACAAATAATTATATTATTAGGATAAAATTAGAATTATGAAATACGAACATAGAAGAATAAATTTACTTTTTATATATAGATATCTATAATAATATCTTAATCTCTTTATTTATATTTTAAAGTCACAAAAGTATATTAAAGTTAATATTCTGTATACTAAAATGTTTTGGAATTATTTCTAATAAAGTATTTATCTCTCATATTTGTTATTTTAACTTTATACACACTTATATTTCACAACTTTCTCTAATAATAGTGAAATTGAAAAGAAAAAATTGATCGTTTTACCTATTTTTATTAAATAACATTTAACTAAAATATTATTCTACATAATTTATGATAAATAAATATATATTATATTTAATTTTTCTAAAATTATTTTTCTCTTGATTGTAAAGTAAATCGGTTAATATATTCTTAAAATTAAATGAAAAAGAAATTAAACGTATATCAATACAATACATTAACTATCTGAAATATTTTTTTTACTAAAATAAGCTTAACTATTATTACTTTTTTTTTATACTAATAAATATTATATTACTACTACTACTATTATTATTATTATTATTTTTAAATATATTAAATATATATTTTATTTTTAAAACTAACTTTTAAATACTGTGTGTTAAAAATACCGAAAGAATGTAAGCAAAAAACAAGTTTTGAACGTAAACAAAATGAAATATTTTACATAAATTAAAAAAGTAAAAAATTTTAAATTTGTTATGAAATAAAGCAAATAACATAGAGAATGACGACAGATAATAGAGAAGAGAAGAAACAAGAGAGAATAGAGAATGAGAGAATAGGGAGCAACTCATCTGTGTATTATGATTGATAGGAAGAGTCCTATTTATAGATACAATATGTAATCCATAAAGGAAACAAATCAACTTAGTTAATACAAATATTTACCATAAAGAGTAATGAATCATATCAGTAAATGTATCAAATCAATGGACAATCATTAATTCATAACACTCCCCCTTGAGTGTCCATTGATAAAGAATGTGCCTCGTTAAAACCTTACTAGGAAAAACCCTTTGGGATAAAAAACCTAGTGAAGGAAAAATAGTACAACATTCTGTATTCTTTAATACAATATTGTTCATCACATATTCTATTTCTCCCCCTCATGTAAACTTACATCATTAAGGTGAGTCCGAATTTGTGAGTCATTTGCTCAAAAGTTTTTCTTGGCAAAAACTTTACAAATAGACTTGTCATATTTTCAGATGAACGAATTTTTGGATATCTATATCATCCTTTCAATTGAACAATACACTATTGTCTTCATATATGGTTGTTGATTCCATCTTTCTCGGGGATAGTCACAAGTTTCTTGCACATGTTGAATTATAAACCTTAACCAAACATATTCACAACTTTCCTCGTAATTTGTATGATTAGACGATGTTGCTACTATGGTTTGTTTCATATACCTTCATGAAACTATTGTGCTACCACATGTGAACAAACATCTTGTTTGTGATCAACCATTGTGACATTGTAAGAATATGTAAAATAACATGCATATCCATAACCCATTGGTCTGAATCTGAATCATTTGGATGGAATAAGCTCATATTCGTAGTACCCTTAAAGTAACGAAGTATATGTTTTACTCCAAACCATTTTCTTCTTGTAGTTGAAGAACTATATCTTGCTTAACAAATTTATAGCAAATGCAATATTAGATCGAGTATAATTCGCAAGATACATTAGTGTTTCTATGACACTAAGATATGGTGCTTCTAGACCAAGAAGATCTTCATCATTTTCTTGAGGTCTAAGAAGAGTCTTTATCAACATCTAAGGACCTCACAACTATTGAAGTGCATAATGGACATGACTTGTCCATTTAGAACATTTTAAGCACCTTAATCATATAAGCCTCTTGATGTATAAAAATACTTTTATTTAAATACTCAATTTCTAATTTCAAACAAGACTTTGCCCTTCAAAGATCATTCATCTCAAATTCTTTCAATTGCCTTGTGAGCTCATTAGTAGTTTCAACGATGTTTATGTCATCTACATAAACAATAATTATGAAAAATTGATTTTCTAATATTTTCATATAAATACAAGGACAAAAAGGATCATTTCCATATCCTTATTTTAATAAGAACTCAATAAGATGGTTATACCACACACATCCTTGCTTTAATCAATAAAAGAGCATGTTCAATTTTATTGAATAACCCTCTTTAGAATTTGTCTTGTTGGGCAAATAAAATCCTTCAGGGATTTTCATATAAATATGATTCTCAAAAGGATCGTACGAATAGGTTGTAACATCATACATTAGATGTAAATGCAAACCTTGTTGTGTAACTAGGATAATCGAATATTGTAATGTTGTTGCATCCAATACTAGTGAACATGTTTTTTCACTAATCAATACAAGGTTTTGTGAATAACCTTGAGCAACCAATTATGCTTTGTATCTAACAATTTTATCATTTTTAATTTGATTTTTGCGCAAAAATCCATTTGTACCCAACAGGTTTCACAACTTTAAGTGTGCGAACTATACGTCCAACAAACTTTCGTTTAGCAAGCAAATATAATTATGCTTCTTTGCATATTTTCATTTTGGCCAATCATGTCTTTGTCGACAATCTTCAACGATCATTGGCTATTGATCCTCATTGTCATTCATAGCATTCATCGCTATATTATATGTAAAAGTTTCATCAATGTTGACTTCATTTTGGTTCCATATTATATGATTCATGACATAATTTATTGAGATCTCATCATTTTCAACAATTTCAGGTACCTGAAGTTCTTTTGGAACCAAATCATTAATTATGTCAAATGAATCTTTTGGGATTTCAACCTTTTCGATTAGGTTATTTTGCATATTAGCCCATTTTCTCATTCAAGAGTTTTTATCTTTGGAACCAATAGGTCTACCACGCTTCAAACGTGTTCACATGAGTTTTTCAACCCTTTTTTTTTCCGCATCATAATAACTGATCATGTCAAACAAGGCAATCATTTTGATTTGTAAACTTCTGGTTTACCATGACATGCATTTAAATTGTACTAATAAACTTGTAGTACAAACTATAAGAGAATGTTGATAATTTCTCCAATACACTTTCTTTTTCAACTCAATCATCTAGATATAAAGATATTTCATATCTTTTTCATTGTTTGTCTCAATATAATATCCATTTAGACAAATATCATTGAAACTTAATAAGTTTTTATTCAACTTCTTGGTAGAAGTATAATAGCTCTTATAGAGTCTTCAAATATATTTGTAGTACTATAAATAATACAAACATTGATGTCTCGCATTATCAAACAAGAGAAAAATGTATTACTCTTGAGAATTATATAAGTTGTTGCACTATCAATAAGACACATTTGATACTAGTGCAAACATTCATTTTTTATATAAACGTAAATTTCAATATGAGTTTTTTTTGTAACACTCTCATAATCAATGAGGTGATCAATGCTTCCATTTTCTTTAGCAAAGAAAATAACAATATCAAGATGAGTAGCATCCATATGGCCATAATCAGAATCACCATCTTCATAAGCAAATTGTGTTTCTATGTTCTTCTCATTATTTGTAAGATGCTTTGGTGTACAATAAGTACAACTCAAATGGCCTTTACCATCGTAATGATAATATATACCTTCATCTTTTTGTCAATATTTTCACATTTTCCTTTTCCTTTTTTCACATTATCGTGCCACTTCTGGTGACAAAATGTGTCTTTGAAATTTTCTTTATAACCATGTCCAAAATCAAGATCATGATCGATCATGAAAATATAAATAAAATGTTGTTGCATTCACTTCTAGGGATGGAGCAGAACCAATTTGGACAGGTTTCATGATTTTTTATCAAAAGCTTATTGCTTTGTTCAGCCATAGAAAGGCATGAAATAAATTCATAATATTGATTGCTGCATTCACTTCTGGGAATGGAGCAGATTAGGCGGATCTCATGATTTTTCATCAAAAGCTTTATTGCTTTGTCCAGCCAGCCATACATAGGCATGAAATAAATTCATAATATTTGTGAATCCTTTAGTTGCTTAGATGCTTTATTTCTTTATTTAATGGTGTCCCAATATCCATTGTATCTTAAATGTATTTCAACATTTAAAATCCAATATAAGGAATTCTTCCTTGCAATATCAAGGGTCACAAATCTAAATTTTGCAAAGTTTCGCGTGTTTAGAACTAATAAAATAATAATATTAATAATAATCATCATCAAAATAATAATAATAATAATAATAATAATAATAATAATCACCATCATAATAAAAATAATAAGACAGAGATAAAAATTGATAAATTCAAACAATTCTTATCATAAGAGATGAAGAATATAAGGTAAAACTATAAATTGAGAAAGGATTAGAAAGAGCCTGGATTAAGACACGCATAACACTATCATTAAAGAGAAAAAGCTTCCACTAGTCCTCAATTCGTTGGAGCATCATGCTGATAACGTTATGAAATAAAGCGAATAACATAGAAAATGACGACAGATAATAGAGAAGAGAAGAAACAAGAGAGAATAGAGAATGAGAGAATAGGGAGCAACTCATTTGTGTATTATTATTGATAGGAAGAGTCTTATTTATAGATACAATATGTAATCCATAAAGGAAACAAATCAACTTAGTTAATACAAATATTTACCATAAAGAGTAATGAATCATATAAGTAAATGTATCAAATAAATGAACAATCATTAATTCATAACAAAATTATATTTTTATAAAGATAAAATTATACAATATTATTATAATTTAAACAATTAACATTCATAAATTACGTTTCAATTGAAATTATAATAGAATAATTTAACATATAGATTTCAATTATTAATTATAATATATTAATATAGATGTAATAATTAATTTATTTTATTTAATTAAAAATATTAATTAATAAATTAAAAGTTAAAAAAATATTTATATAGTTAAAATTTTATAAGTATAAATTAAGAGTAGTGGATTAGCCTGTAAACCCGTTGTGTGCCGAAACGATTTACAATTTTTACTTCATTTTCTTGTGATAAATGAGTTCAATTAGACTCATTTTTGTAAATTAAAGACAAATGGAGTTTAACGACCGTTTTGTCGCTCCTAGGATATACCTTGTCTCATCTTTAACCATTCTTTTGCTACCTTTACCTCAACCCCTTTTCGAAAACAAATATATTTTCTCAATAAGTTTCAGAATATAATATTTTTATATTCTTTCATCTTATGTTATCTTTTTAATAGCTCAAATTAATCCTCTCATTTTACTTTTTAAAGTTATCCATTTCTAAATTCGGTATAGTCATACTTCCATTCACTTTTTTGGGTTGAATTTAAATTGAGTACTTTTTCCCATTCCTATGCAAAATTAATTTCATTTTATTCTTCTTTCACATCACATCCCATCTAATACTTGCACTAACACCTTTATTATTTATAATAGAAGTAACTACATAGTCTTTTCACTTCTTGTTAATAGTAATTCTATTGTAAAATATATCACATTTCTCTTTTTTTTGGGTCCTGAGATAGATTTTTTAACCTTCTTTCGGCTCCTTTAGTTGGCCATGAAAAAAATGTGTCATTCTCATAGTCTTAACATTGGTCCACCAAATCCTATTGCAGCTATCACCAATGAATACGTTCAAATATTACACATCTTTACTACCACTTTTCATATCTACATCTATGCATCACCAATTTTATGCACATAATAATCGCTCTATATTTTTGTTTCGGTATAAATTTAAGTCATTTGTGGAAGATGCTTCATGGTCACTATATCAATTAAAATATCAATTTCTGAAGAAAAGATTGGAGTTATGCAATAAATGTAATGATGAAATCACCGATTTCAAGACAAAAAGGAAATTAGAGAGATATGAATGAATGAAAGGAAAGTTGTTCGTTGTGGGGTTCACAGGGCATGGAAGCAATGACGTAGACAGAGGAAACAGTGTCTGAGACAACCTTCATATCCTTATTATAATGGAGAACGATTTAACTTCACTCACTCGAATACAGGACCAAGGAATGATGTACTTCACTTTGTAGGTTATTTACATAAGTAGATATAAAAAAAACATTAAAAATTGTATATTGGATGTTTTGTTTTTTCAACTAAATCATATATATTTGAAGTAAAAGACAAAATTGTGTTAACGAAGAAGCAGCGTGGTATTCATGGCGTGGATTAGCTGGGTCCATCATAAAGATACCTGCCAGCAAAGAAAGACACCAAAAATTATAGGCGCATCATCAGGCGCGCCGGATTCTTCTCCTCCAACATTCTTCTTATCACTCTTAATAATTCAATCTCATAATCATTATAATCATAGGCAACCAATTTATCATTTCAAGGTAACATGCCCAATCTAAACTATCATGGAATAACAGTACTTCTTGCTATCAAAATGGTTTGCTCTCTACAACAGATTCAACATACACTTATAATAATTCATGAATAACACAACGCTATTTTCGACAATATAAGATAAAATCTGTGATGAGGTGGTGTTTCTTCTGCAGATTTTGTCCACAAACCACCTTAGACAAAATTAAATTAATGGAGTTTTATTCAAATCTGTCTGTATACTTGTTCTCTTTCAAACACGGTCTTAAGCAAGTGGCTTACGTAGATGTTGCAACTGAGATTTCTCCTTTCGCACTCTTTCTTCCACAGGAATTATCCTGGAATTGATTTTGGGCATGCCTCGTGGCCATTCTATGCACCCTTTCATCCCACGAGTGATGTGTGGATTCATCGAGTCTGCAAAATTTCGTGGTCCCAATATTTCCCATTGCCTGAACCCACGGTTCTTCACAGAACGTGTTGCAAGTCTGCCTTCACACTCACCAAGAGTAGGATCTTCAGAGTCAGAGTGTTTGCAACAACCATCCTGTGAATTTTCACAACATTCTGCTTCACTCACTGATCCATTCACGTTTTGGTCAACATTGTGAAGATTATTGTCGAGGCAATGATCTTCGTCAAGACTAACAATGTGGACGGTGGAAGAGGGAGCAGTAAGAGTGGTGAGGAAGCAGGGTTCAACTCCAATCACCCTCTCTTTAACTTTGATCTCGTTCAAAGTGTGGAGAACATGATTTGAGTTTGTTAAATCACATGAAAGTTCAACATTGGGCGATTCAGGTGCACCCAGTTCATGACCTCTTGACCTCAAGAAACTTTGCAGATGCGCAATCAAGTGGATCATCTGGGTATACTTATCTTCCAGGGCAAGTTTGGCATCAAGCAGCTTCATCTGAATGCTCTCCTCTCTCCACATCTCTGCCATATGAAACATCTTTCTCTCTTCCTCCATCTCCTCACGAATCCCCTCCAGCTTGGCTCTGTCTTCTCCTATTTGCATCGCCAATTCGTTGCACACTTCCTCTATTATCTCTCTTTTTCTCCTTTCTTCTTTGTAGTTAATCATAAATTGCTCGGCATATAGTTTTGCTTCGGCCAACTCATGTACCAATTTGGCGTTAAGCGATTCCATCCTCTCTTTGCTTCTCCTTTCCCTGGCTAACTTATCCCTTAAGTCCTCCAACATTGCTTCGTTCTTCTTCAGTTCCCGACGCTTCCAGAGGAACTTTTCCTCCTCCAGCTTTTTCTTACACGATTTGCGTTCTGATTTGAGGTTGTTAATGCAGGTTTGAGCCCGAAGTAGCTCTGACAGAAGAACAGAGACAACAGAGCCACCGTTTAACTTGGCGTCTCTGAGAAGCTTCCTGCTATCACCTTGTGCGGCCTCTTCCTCTGTGCGCTTGACACGTGGTGGTGGTGGTGGTGGAGAGGATTGAAGCTTGACGGAAAATAAGGTTTGTGAATGTATGAAAGTGAACGAATATGAATGTTGTGAAGTGAAGAAATATGTACCTTGTGAGAAGAGCAACGGTGGAAGAAGCGGAAGTGCCATAAACGCGTCGCGAGCTTCCTGGCGGAGAGATGAATTTTGGGGGTGGAGCGGCGGAAATTGACCGGAGAAGTGGCGGAAGGGACGTCACCGGAACAAATGGGATGTTTGCTGCGAGTGTAGTTCATTGTTTGGTTTAGTTGGAGAATGAATGTGTCACTCTCTGTTAGTGTCCATTCATAAATTTCATCACACCCCTCACTCTTTTGCATGCGCTATTTTTAGTATTTAATTCTATTTAAAAAAGATAGCCTGAAATCAGAAATATTAATAAAAAAGGTCCGTAGTCTTCCATAATTTTATTTTTTAATTTTTAATTACATATACTTTATTTAATTCTTAGTTTTAAAATTATATGGAATCATTATTAAATATTTACTTTATTTCATTTTAAATTTTTGTCCTTCAATATTGTATGGACATGAAGGTGGAATGTGTCTCCAATAGTTTCCCTTTTTCTTTTTAACTAAATATATTCATGATAATAAAGTTATAATCACGACAATCTAAAATAATCTTATTTATAGTAAGGTTGATTGAACTTTTCTAAGTATGGATTTGAAAATGGTCCCTTCTTATGGTTTGCATCTAACATTTGCTTTTAACAACTCTAAACTATTTAAAAAAATGTTGACAAAACATATATATTTCTGATGTTTATATTTGTTTTTATCCCTTTGATTTTTGTGGTCCAAAAAGCAAACTTTAGTTGCTTAGTTAAGTGCTAAGAAATAAATAAATAAATAAAAGGTTTAACATCTTGGCATATGAAATTGTTTAGATATAGTCTCTACAGATTAACTGGAGAAGATTAATTGTGAAGGCATGACTTCTATAATTCCATTTCAGAAGCACTGTAATGAGAAATGCTTTACCCAAAAGTTCAAGATACATCACAATGAAGCTAAAAATTCAATATAAATCATCTATAACTTATAAGTGATAATTTTTGAATATTTTATTTTTAAAAACATCTAATTATATCGTTAAATATTTAACGTTATAACATGTTAACTATTTATTGTATTTGTATATTTTTTGTTTTTATTAGTGTTAAAATAATTATTTAAATGCTCTATAGGATGATAAATAGATTCGTTACTATGAGTATTCTTTGATTCCGTTTCGTTTTTTTTACAAAGAATCTTTTATTACACATTGTTCCTTTATCTTTTAATTATTTACTTTGTTATATATTCATTAAATTCATTCATATTTTTAATTTTATCATAATATTAAGTACAAGTTTTGATGTTTAATTATGTTTAGATGGTATATTATAAATTTCAGTTAATCAAATAACTTTTGGTTTTACATTTGATTATTTATATTTTTTTTTCATGTTTTTATTATTTATTTATTTTACAATAGGCCTTCATTTATTGGATGATATAAAAACTTATCATTTTTATTTTTTTTCTTTAAATTTTGTTTCGTTTAAATAATATTCATTATATTTCAATAATTTCACTTATTTTATATTTTTAAAATTTTATCATATTTTTTTAATTTCTTTTATCTTATCATACATTTAATTATATATATATATAAATATATATATATATATATATTTATATATTGTGAAATTTTGATGTATTAAATCGTTTATAAGAGATCTTTTCTAATTATTAATATTTTTTTTATTTTTTTTATTTTCTTTAATGGTGTATTAAATATTTTTATGACACACATTTAATATTTTTTAGTTATTAATATTTTTATTATTTTTTTTATCATGTAAAATATTATTTTAATAACTTTTTGTATACTTATTTTTATTTTGTAATTCATTTTCATAATAGTAATTATTCATCTCATATAAAAAAATTCATATAATAATTTAATATCATTTTCGTAAAATTTAAAAATTTAAAAATTTAATATTTAAATTCGAGTTATTATTAGTTTAATTTTCTTTCTTGTACAATTTATTTAAGTAGTATATTATAATTGATTAATGATAAAAATAACTTTATTATAATTTAGAAAGTGAAAATTAAAAAACGTTTGAATTATTTTAAATTAAAATATTTATTTTTTTTATATTTTTTTATTTTGTCAATTTTGTTTCATTAATATTTTATAATAAATTTAATTTTTGTAAAATTTTATTAGTTCTTGTAAAATTTTATTTATTTGTAATTACGTAATATTTTATATAATATTTTAGTTTTATTTAATTATAATTTTTTATAAATATTTTCAATATTAAATGTTTAAGATTATATTATTTTTTAATTTTATAAAAAAATAATAATTAATATTAAAATAATAAAGAAAATGAATATAATTATAACCAAAATAAAATATTAATGAAATAAAATTTTATAACCGAAAAGCGGATAAACTTCCGCCCCTTACCATTCCTATCCACAAATATTTTTAATCATTTGTTTTGTTTCTACTTTTTTGTCACTTCTTATTTTGTTACCGTCTTATTTTTGTAAATTATTTTCTTTACCAACAAAAGGTCAATATAAACTCAAGTTGCTCGACAAATTTGATTTAATAAACTAGGTAGTAATTAAACAATTTTTCAGCTTTAAAGTCACGCTTGTAAATTCTTAGGACTAACCTAATAATTATTAGGATCAACCTAATAATCACGATATAGTTTCAATAAAATTAGTCTTTAATTGATAAAATTACTTGGTGTTTGTTGTTTAAAGAAGAGATAAATATATTTTTAGTTTCTTAACTTTTTAGTGAAAATAAGAATGGGTATTTTTTCAAAATTTTGAATAAATTTAATTTTTTTATTTTTAAAAATGTTAGAAATGCGTAAATTTAGTTATTTCGATTAAATTTTTGTTAAATTTATTTTATGTTTTAAACATATTTCACAGCTAACATTAAAACGAAAATATGTCAAATAATATAGATAACTCAAATGTTATCATGAAACGGGTTAGAAATGTTAAATCAATTCAATAAAATTTGATTAAAATGATTAAGTTCAGATATTTTTAAAAATAAAAAAATTAAATTGATCAAAATTTTTAAGAACAGACTAATTTTAATTTTCTTTAAATATTAAAAGACTAAAATCATATTTAATTTTATAAAAAAATTATATATCGAAAATTAAGTGTTTGAATGTAAAGGCAGATGTGATAGAGATATGTTAACTCCCACTTTGATGGCAGGTGTAAATGGTAAGGTAACCACTGCTTTTTTCATTATTGCACCACTTTCTTAATTTCTTCACTTTTTCTACGATTGGAACTTTAGGCATGGAATGAGTTGGTGAGTGGAATAAAACATCTCTACTTTTTATTTTCTTTTTCTCTTCTCTCTTTCTTAGATACAAATGAATGAAAGTAAACAGGCCTAATCAAATTTGTCATTTAATTCTCTGATATTATTATGCATTTTCTGTGTATGTTGGGTATCACTGTTCACCTACTTTCTCTTAATTCTGCCTATTTCAATTAATTCTGACCATAGCTACAACTAATAGAGTACTGCAGTTGGTAGAAACTTAAATTCAAGGGCTTTTCTCACCCAGATTCACCAAAATCTTACTCTGTCAAATCATTTTTTAATACCTGAATTTTGTCCATATATATTTGACAATGGTATACTAAAATTTTAAACTTAGTTTTTCAGTCTCATATTCACCACAAAGGATAAGATTCAGGTAATGTGAAAACAATCTAAAATTCTCTTATTTATCCTTACATAACATAGCTCAAAATTAAATTCTATGAAAAAAGTGATGATGTATAACAAAGTGTGCATAACTTAATCTCACTAATAATGCAGTAATTGCTATTGCGATATATTTTGCTAAGAAAAATTATGCTTACTCACGGTTTGATATATATGTACCTTTATACTTTTGCAGTGTATTTGGTACGAGAAAACAAGATAAACGAAAAGGAAAAAAAAATGTATTTTTCTTTTATTTTCACTTTACTTCGTTAAAAAAAGGAGGAAAAAAATATAAGTCGTTTCCACCAAATTTCTGATAAGATGGTTCGATGAATTAAATACCTAAAACAAATTTATTTTGTTAATACTTTATTTTTTTTATGAGGAGTATTTATGGTATTTTATATACATATTTAACTTTTTTCTTATTTTTTACTACAAAAGGTAGCAATTTTTTTATCTTTTATTTTCTTTCCTTTTTCTTCTTATTATATGTTACGAATGTCAATCAGATATGTAGGATACGGGTAATAGCTCCTATATACCTGATCTGTTAGATAAATATTCACTCTGTACTTGTATCCATGCAGGTATCCCTTATACGGTTACTCGTATATTTTATAATATTCACATGTACCCGTGGGTATTTATAAAAGAAAAAATTAATATTTAATAATATATTTTAACCATAAACTCAAATAAAAATACAATGTATGTCATCCATAAATTTTAAACAAAGTGAAAATATTCTATTTAAATAGTGTTGACTATTTACAAAAAAATGAAGATTTTTTTTAAAACCAATTAATAAAAAATAACCAATTCAAAATTGATGTGTTAATATTTTAATAATATTTTTTTAATTTAAATTAAAGTATAGCGGAAACGAGTATCTACATGTACATGTACGAATGATACCTGATACCCGTACTTGCTCCGTTAACATATGGATATAAAAATTACCCATACCCATTATCCACGAACATAAATTTTTTACTCATTGCGGATTTTATACGTGAGTACGAATTTTTTTGACATCCTATTGTATTCAATTAACTTAGGGTATCAAAACAAATTAATATCTTAACCCTCTAAATTATGCTTTAGATTAAAACGAGCCCATTTATCACCAAGTGAAAATTTTCAACCCAAACAAATAAAGAAATAAAAAAAAAAATCACTATTGTATATGTCAATCATAAAGCAAAATCAATTATAGTATAATAAAGCATCAGAATTTTTAAAATTTGAAATTAAAAAAAAAAAAACTCAATCAGTTCATCGACCTAACTTAACTTACTATTATCACGTTCATGTACCCATATGAAAAAAATTAAATGAAAAAAAAATCTATTACTTTTCTAACTAAAACATACTTGGAAGGAACTCCAAAATAAATTCCATACCCCTGTTCATCCAGTAATTCAACCACAAATGGATTTACGTTCATGTCTTAATGAGTAGGTTATTTAGCTTTTGTTTACTTGGGCCATTGGGAAAGAAAAATCCTAGATCAAAAACACGTGAAACTCCGTGTTTTTAATATGTGGTCCTTGTAAGAGACATTTTCATTTATTATGTTCATCTTCATAAACCATTATTCATACATTATTATTTTAGACCAGGCCCACATGACCTCTACGAACAAGGAAAACAGTATCTGTAAAATATTAAACTTCACTGCATCACGACAAAAACATAGACATATATTATGCTTTAAAAAACAAAATACTTTTGACTGTTTTATTTACATTTGCGTTGAAAATGTAATACCTCTTCCCTTTGGATGGCCGAATAATGGAGAATTGAATGATGTTTGGATTGAGATAAGAATAAGAATAATAGTGAATGATTCAATGACCCATGTTGCCTCATTAATTATATATATACATACTCTTCTTTTTTTCCTACTTGGCGTCTCAATCTAATGGCCACTCTAATGTTCTCTTCGTACTCTTCGATGTCGTTTTGTGGACTAAGTGTTTGAGGTTCAAACATATTCAACCTAGGAGGTAACTCTCTTTGAAATGTATGCTAATATTATTACAAGAAAGTTATAATTACTAGGAACTTGTACGTACATATGTTTTTGAAAAGGAAAATAAATACCATTAAAAAAGGAATGGACCTTGTACATGTCAATAAAATTAAATTAATAAAAGCTGTAGAAATTTAACGGAAAAAGTAACAAGAGACCACTTCGCATTATGAGAAATTAATTGAGGGCAGCCATAACAATATTTTAATGCAATTAATTTATATATCCGTAATAATACATTAATAAAAATTTTATATCGGATAAATTGAAGAGGAAAACTTGATTGACCAGGTATTTGGACCATAAACATATCCAAGATTTGTGACATGCATTTATTTAGTGACTCCTTAATTTCACACACTAAGACATGGACATAACATACACGTGTTTTAATAATATGATAGTGTTTGGTCAAGGAAGCCACCTGCAGCGGACACGACCAAGAACCAGACCACATTCTAGGTGCCGTCACAACAATTATAAATTATCATCCACATCCATTTCCCTCACACCACCCTCTATATATACCCATCACATTCAAACACACACACACCTCACAAAACTTCATCATAATATATAGCAAGGACTTAATAACGCTGATATAATCATCTTCGTTTTATTAATTATACACATCCTACTCAGAGGATTCATTATAAGAAACATCTAAGAAAAGATGGGAAACTGTTGCGTGGCGGCGTCATCGATGGAGTGGGACGGCGAGGACTGGAGTGATTTGAAGTCGAAGAAGGTGTGTGATGAATCTGGTGCTAACGGTGGCCGTGGATTGTGTTTGGGGAAAGTGCAGAAGGAGAAGCTTATGGGAGCGGTAAGAGGTTCGTGTCCTGATGCGAATGGGAAGGTGAAGATGGTGATTTCAAAGAAAGAGCTGGCTCAACTGTTGGGTAAGAAAAGTACTTCTGCAGAAGCTGTTCTGCTTCGCTTGATAAAAGCAAGATATCAGGATTCTCGTCACGAGTTGTGGAGACCCGTGTTAGAGACTATTCCTGAGGTTAGTTGATTCCTTCAACACTACAACTGTGCATACAGTAATTGTATAGAACAGTTAAGAATCCATTCATTTTCATGTAAAGTTGTAGGATAGACATATCAATAAATTATTTCAATCCATTTCGATTTATATTACTCCACTCACAACTTGGGAATTTAAACCCTAATTCGCCTTACGCTTACTATCCGTTTGTATTGAGACCAAGATTTCTTGAATCTGGCTACTAATACACTTCATAGAGTTTCAAAGTTTGTAAAATTACCCTTATTCAGTTTATTTTAAATTTGTACTAATAATTTTACGCTTTATATATATATATATATATATATAGAACAATGATATTTTGACTACTAAATTTTGACAACTTTCTCTTACAAAATAATGTGTCATCTTTTAAATAATTTTTTAATATTAAGAATGAGAAAAAAAATAAAGGAAAGAATATATATATATATATATATATATATATATATATATATATATATAAACTAAGGCAGGCTTTTTCAAAATATCATACTTAAACAATTTCTTTGTGAAAGAATATGTATATTTGTTGAGGACATCGAAAAACGAGACAAGGGAGAATATCTAGAAGGATGAAGACATTAAGGCTGTGTTGTATGATAAGATGAATGAGAGAGAGTGTGAAGATGAATTTATGTGAATTTAAAGAGATAAATATGTGTGTTTTTTTAGTAGATTTAGAGGGCAAAATGAATGAATTTGAAGATAATTTTATGAAAGTTAGTGAATGATTTGATTGATATGATAAATTAAAAAAAGTTATAGTAGATAAAATTTGAAATCTACTAAAATACCCTTCATAATAAAAATTTAATAAAATTACAATTGAATGAATGAAAAAAATTAAAATTTAAGAATATTTTAATTATATTTTTATATATTAATTATTATATATATATAAATTAATAATAATAAATACATATATTATTAGTTTTTAAGAATATTATAATAATTATTAATTATTATATGCTTTTATTAATTAATAATAATAATAATCATTTTATATATATATATATATTATTAGTTATTATATATTAATATATTAAATATTATATTTTGAATAATATTTTAATTATTATTATAATTTATTATATATATATATATAATAAATTATAATAATTAATAATATATATATATAATAATTAATATAATAATAATTATTAATAATTATAATATGATGATAAAATATGAGGACAAAAGAGTAAAAGTTAATGTATTTGTACAAATCTCGTATTTGTAGTGAGATTCATTTGTGAGGTATTTCTTTGAATCTGTTTGTGCTTTTTCATGTTTATTCACTAAAATGAATATGATTTTTTAATTTATCCGTCTCTTCAAATCAGGTTGAATAGTGTAATCCGCACAAAGAAACACTACGTAAAGATGATATAATGTAAATAAAAATATACTTAAAAAGAAATTAAGATGTATGAGATCGAGAAAGACAATCAAAATGAAAGCTAAACAAAGAATGATTACAAATTCGAGTAATACAACAAGAGAGCATCGAGAAAGATATCAAACAAAATCAAAGAAAAGTGGATCAAAAAGGGAGTTAGTATAGAATAACTGCCGTAAAACATGGGCTGAGTAAGCAAAACACATACAACGTGGGTAGTTTTGAGACAATTATTATAATTTATCTAAATTTCTTTATGTTGTGGTTTATGTATCAGAAAAATAGAGAAAATATAAATAGACAATTCAAATATAAAAGAAAGGGTGATAGATTGTGGTTACAATTCAAACACTCTAAAAATATTGTAAAGAAAAAAAAATGACAAATCTAATGATAATTGTTTCAATTTAGATCACTGCTTTCATAGATTTCTTCTACCAATTTGTGTTTTCATCTTGGTAATTTAGTTTCTTAGAATTTACATTTCTAATTGATCACTGCAATCCATCTACATCTTCTTTACTTGTCATACATCATCTCATCTTTAAATACAAAAAATACAAAAATAGGATTATTGAAAAGAAATACACAATTGAAATTCAAATCAAAGGAGAATACAGTGGATTAAATATGTTTTTGTGAAATTGATTCACAACATAAGAGACTTGCATATTAATTTCATCTTACTTGTGAAATTCTAAAAACAAGACACAGTTAGATTGAAAAAGAGAAGTTTACTATAGTCTAATTGACAAAGGATCCGCATAAAGCTAATTTGATTCATCACATACATGTTGGACAATTGTCAAACGAAAATCCACAAGAAACAATACCATGAGAAAAAAAATCTATTTAAAAGATTCAATATTTTCCCTCTTCATGTTGATATTTGCCATTATTAATAAACACAATTAAATATTACGTTATAGTGCCTCTAGAAGTCAAATGAATAAGAAAAGCATCTTTGTTAATAACACACTATATTAAGATATGAATTTTAAGTCAATGTTTTGAAAGTCTATAATCTTAACCTGTTGATTTAAATAAATTTTAAAAACATTACATTACGTACATGTATTTTTACTAAAAAAATTGTGAGAAAAATGATAATATAAATTTAGAATATATATTAGGAAAATTTCCTCTTCATATATACTTTACGCAAAAAAAACACTCAATAAAGTAATTATTTGAATCTACTAAGAGTTTAACTTTCGAATTTAAATTTCAAAAATTTTAAATAATTTCCCAATCTTAAGTTTTGAGCTCAATAATATCTTCATAATTTTATGTTAAAAATATTTTTCGATAGTTATAGAACAAGTGAACATATAAACTACTGGACTCATAATGTATAAAAATTCTTATATTATCTAATTTCATATTCAAAGATATTATCTTCATTTTAAGTGTTTGTTTCCTCTTTCAAAATTAGATCGTATGATGTATATAAAACTAAGTTCAGATTACTAGACTTGTCCAAGAATCTTTGTATCAAAAAGTCATTTAATTTGGCTACGTGAAAATTAATTAAGTGGCTCATCACGGCAGCGAAAAATTTCAATCATTCAAGTATAAAAAGAGAAGTATGAAAGTATTAGCGTAACTAACTAATTACCTAGGTCATGTTTCTTTTAATTATTTCCTTTGTACATTATTTGCATCTACGTATGTTAAAATTTGCCGACAAAAAAGGTGGCCTATAGTTTCCTTTTCTTGGAATCCGTGATGGATAAATAAGATTACGTGAAGAATTATTGTTGTTTTTGCAATTCTTGATAGCTTGTTAAGGATGTCTTTCTAGGTGAAAGAAGAAAAAAAAAACGTAGAAAAATTTTATTATTCTAAGCAGCTTCAAATGTTGACTTTAAATAGGAATTTAATAAAGATTTGTGTTTATTCAAAGATGACACCCCATGATTAATCCAAAAGTGACAGTTATTAATGAAAGACGAAAGATTCCCGAATTCCAAGATTTGATGAGCATATAGTAAGTTCCCATTCACTGGGTTAGTGAAAATGAAAACCCTAAAGCTTAGTCGTAGGACACGTACACGACATACACGTGATGTTTGGTCAAGAAGCCACCTTTAGTTGTATGAGCCGTCATGAGAATGAAATAGTGAAAAATATCCCTATATATACGTAACTACCAAATTGAATCAGCTTCAACCTCACCAATCTCTCTATCATCATCATCATCACAAACAATTACAATCTGCAATATTTTATTGATCTGAGAAAAAAATAGGAAACTGTTGCAAGCCGGTATCATCAACAATGGAGTGGGACGGAGAGGACTGGAGTGATTTGACGACGAAGAAGATGAGTTCAGGAAAAGTGATTGACGAAAGTGGTGGGCATGTGCTGAGTTTAGCGAAAGTGCAGAGATTGAAGGTTATGGGGTCGCTAAGAGCTTCTGCTGATGCGAATGGGAAGGTGAAGATAATGATTTCGAAGAAGGAGTTGGAAAAACTGTTGGAGAAGCAACAACATGTAAATAAGAAGAGAGTAGTGAGAGGTTCTGCGGAGCAAGTTCTTCTTCGTTTAATGAACACCAGAGATCATGAATCTGGTCGGGGATTGTGGATGCCTGCGCTAGAGACGATACCTGAGTCTAGTTGATCATATAAAATGTTAAAAATTTTACGTAAAGTTTGAATTTCACTTTATAAAATGATCGAGTTAGATTTAAAGTTTAACTTTTAGGTAATTGTATAAAACAGCTAAGAAATTATGTCATCTTTTTTCCCAAACATTTTCATGTAAAATTATAGGGAAGAGAATGTAGGATTTGTATTTCATATACGAATAATAATTACACTCCATTCAGACGAAGTTATCTTCAGACGTAAAATTCACTTGTGGTTATAGAATTTTATTTAGTAAATTTGTACTTTGTAAATTGTTTTTGATAGACAGTGAATGGATTGAGAGATAGTTCTTTCTAATTAGAGAATGATATTTGTTTCTGATGGTTCTATTTCTCGGTCTTAACAAAAAAAACAAAAATTTATTTTATTGACAACGAGTCTAGGTAATTTCTTTTCGTTCTTCTCTATGCGACTTTTTCTTATTATTGATCACTAATTTTGCATCCTTGTTATTATTGATTTTGGGAGTTCAAATGATAAGATTCAAAGTCAAAAAATTAATAGCACATAATAATATCTTGTAATGACTTAAAGTTAGCTTCTTTTTTTTTTTTATAAATTGGAGTTTTTTTTTTTTAAATATTAATGGTACTTAGGTATGACATTTACACTTGTGGAATGTTTGTTGCCTAATGATAAATTATTATTGTAAGTTAACATTGTTGGCAATGGCATGGAATTAAAAACTTGTTTTATTATTAAAATCATAGATAGATGAATTAATATGTATTATATTTTAAAATGAACAATTGTTATAACGTCAGGTTAGCTTTACATTCAAACTCAACTTGATCAATCCAACTAAATTTGAATTCAATGTCTCCGATTACAAGTTAATAGAATATAGATTATTTGTGTTGCAAATTAATAGGGTGAGCATTTGAATTCAATTCATATTGGACTACACTTTTTCTTAATCATCTTCATTTTAGGTTTATTTTAATTTTAAATAAATATTGTAGAAAAAAAACTTATATATAGTTTTACTAACTATTTTCATAATAAATTGTAGTTTTGTGCAATTTATTACTAAATTTTAACTAAACTTGATGATATAATAAAATTTAAACAGACTTTTTATTGAATTTCAATTATATTTCTTAAATGACAGTATTTTTTTTAGGTCCAATGTCTATCTGGTGTAGCTGTTTGATATCTTAATTTTATGTATAAAGTTCATTTGAATATTATAGTAATATCCAGACAAAGCAGAGGGAAAGTAATGATTGGAAACTGTTAAATGCGTAACCATTCTCTCCTCTCTTTTATCTGACTTGTTCATTTTCATGGTCGTACTTCTGTGTTCACTGTTTGATTGAATGTTTCTGACATGTCATCCATTTTGGAGGCTCTATTATAAACTTTAAAACAATACTAATTAATTAATCATGTTACGGTGACGGTTAACGCTGGGTGAAGTCTCTTAATATATTCAATTTGAAATGAAACTCTAGAAGGAGAGATAATAATATATTGCACATTAAAGTTTACTTATTACATTAAGAATTCAATATTGGAGAAAGTCTTCATTGACCAGTTCTCTTTGGATCATTACATGGTTCCAAATGACATGGCCAAGACCATGTTTAAACTGTTATAGTATTAGAGACAACTTTTTGACTGTAACAATTTAGTTTCAGATGTGGTTCTTCAATTTTTTAGTCTCTCTCACAAATCACACACTGTTATGGGTTGGACCCTTTAAACATTTGGATTGAGCATGAACAAAGAAATGAATGAAACACATGAAACACTGTGTTTCACGCTCTGACCCAAAATGGCTGTAAAAACAAGTGTGAACCAACGTATGCCAGATTACATTCTTCTTTCTTAAGCCATTATCTTTTCCAAATATCCTTTCTACATTATTTGCACAACACATAAACGGAGAAACTTGAAACTTACCGACTAAAAAAGGTGACTTTGTATATTCCTTTCTTACTTGATATCGGCGATTGAAAAGATATATCTCTCATCCGAAGCGATTGTGCCTGGACTATAGTAAATTTAAACTATTATTTTTATCATAATGAAGATGGTTTACAGTTGTAAATATATCCTCTTATATCGTACTTTTATATCTATTCCAACACAATACAATTATAAAATAACAATTCAGATTATCATTTAATTTTCTCTTTAGTATCACACTACACTATAGGCATATAGTTGTTTTAGTCCAAAAATCTTGTAATAATATTAATGGGGAGAGTCTCAAAGCTGGCTTTTTTGTAAAAAGGGGTCACTTTGGCCAAAAATTTGTAAAAATGGGTCTGTTGAATTTTTTTTTTTGCAAAATAGGGTCAAGTCATCGTGGTGGAGGACGACATTAAAGGTGAAGTCCTCCACTATGCCGGTTTCTTCTTTTTTTTTTATCAAAAAGCGAAACCGTGCTCTGAGAAGCCGGTTTCTATATATTTTGAAAGTGAAGTCGTCTTCGGGCCTGACGACTTCACTTTTTGGTTTTTTTTTTTTACACATTCAGCTTTATATATATATATATATATTTAATTATATATTATTTAGTTTTTTTTTTAAATATTTGTTTACAGTAGAGAAATAAAGTGACATCCTCAATGACGATTTTTTCGCCAGTTTCTTCTGATTTGGTCAAAACGTTCTCTACTTCTTCGTTTGATTTTACAAATTTAGTATTTTATTAAATGATACTTGATAGTTAGTAGACTAACTAAACCACAAATAAAATAAACATTAACAAATTAAATATTCAAATATAATTATCGAAGGATTTTTTAATATTTTTTTAATTTGTATCATTTTATCTTCTTAATTTTGTATTAAGGTTTAACGATTAAGTATTTTAAAATTTTTTTAAAACTATTTTTCATATTTTTACTTAAACAAATATTTAAAAAAAACTAAATAATATATAATTAAATATATATATATATATATATATATATATAAAGCTGAATGAAAAAAAAAATACCAAAAAGTGAAGTCGTCAGGCCCAACTTCACTTTTAAAATATATAGAAACCGGCTTCCGAGAGCACGGTTTCGCTTTTTGGAAAAAAAAAAAAGAAACTGGCACGGTGGAGGACGACTTCACCTTTAATGTCGTCCTCTACTACGACGACTTGACCCTATTTTGCAAAAAAAAAATCAAACGACCCTTTTTTACAAATTCTTGATCAAAGTGACCCCTTTTTACAAAAAAGCCCTCAAAGCTATATACAAAGAAATTATGTCGCATGAGAAAAAAGACAAGTGGTACAAAATAATGTAAGAGGAGATGAAATTCTTGCACATATCTTTGAATAATTGGTGAAGTTACTCCAAGGCAAGAAAACACTAAAATTGGTTGTGGAGGACTTTAGATAGAAAAATGAAATTGATTTTGAAGAGAAATTTTCATCAATAGTTAAAATGTGTCTATTGTCGGACGTTACAAGAAAATCATTAAATAACAATTAATTTTAGAGACAAAAAATAATTAGTTAACTAGTCATGTAACTAATTTAGATGCCAATTTATAAACTATTGGTATCTAAAATAGTAATTATCATGAGCAAAAAATTAAAATTGATTTATGAACTAGTGTTTAAATTGGTCTCTAATTGGTTATATTAAAGTTTTAGTGACCAAGGTGTTAGAAATGGATTTTAAAGTCTAATTTAATCCTACAAAACTGACTTGTAAGGTAAGGATTGCACTCACTTATATATTGTAAATTGGTCTTATCTCTAGTCAATGTAGGACTTCTAACACACTCCCTGACACCAAAGTATTAGTATATCGTGGTCACGCCAAGATATTAGTATGTATGGTGGTGAATCGTGGAAATGACAAAATCTCAACTAATAATCATTGAGGTGTTTTGTGGAAAATTCTCTAATGTAAAATTATTATTCTATTTCTGTGTATTGATGACATGATTGTGGCGGAGAGAGAAGAAAAGAAGAATAGCACCCACAACTTCAATATGTAGCATATAGTATAGGATGTTGATTTTATTTTGCAGTGGAAAAGATATGATACATCCATATGTGGAAGCAAAAGATGATAAAATGGTGGGAACATACACATGTTACTGCTTAAGACCATACTATTTTTGGTCAAGGAGCCATGCACAATAATTAGACCCGATCTACCTCTCCGTGTGTCCTCACCAACAATTATATTATAAATTAATCCAAAATCCGTGGACAGCATTTCCATTATCCATTTCCCGATTATATATATATATATATATATATATATATATATATATATATATATAGAAGGATCAATAACACATCTTCACTTCATTAATCACACACACCATACTCAAAGAATTTGAAGCAATTCATCTGTGAAAATATGGGAAACTGTTGCAAGGCAGCTTCATCAAGCAAGGTGTTGGATGAAGGTGATGGGTTATGTTCAGAGAAAGTGCAGAAGAAGAAGATGATGGAAACGCTAGGAGTTTCTCCAGATCCAAATGGGAAAGTGAAGATAAAGATATCGAAGAAGGAGTTGGCAGAATTGTTTGATAAGAAGGAACTAGGACGAGCTTCTGCTGAACAACTTCTGCTTCGCTTCATAACAAAGGGTAGAGAAAATGATGGTGGTCACAGATCGTGGAGACCTGTGCTAGAGACTATTTCTGAGGTTTGAGCGGTTGTTAATGATATCAATATCAATCAACTCATGCTGTTCAAAAGCTTTCTTCAGTAACTCAGAACACCTAAGAAATGGAGCATAATTTTTCCAGTATTCAAAAACTTTTTAGCTTTCTCATAACAACCCACTACTTACTTTTTTCTGAAAAAGTAACCAAGTGAGAGGAATGATCATAAGTTTAAAGTGTAGTATACATGTCAATAAATTATTCAACAATTAAAATTTGCCAATATGCTACATCTACTTTCTTGGAATCGGCGTTTCACGTGAATTTCATGGATGATACACCACGTCCACATCATTTTAGTTATATCATCTTTCTATTCGTCAAAAAGGAAAAACTTAAAAGTATTACATTTGTGTTGACAACTTTAACAATTAAATATGTTTTTTTTTAATTTTAATAAAAATTGAAATCAGTTTTCTTTCAAAATTTTGATTTAATTTAATTTTTTAATTTAAAAATGTATGAATTTAATTTTTTTAATTAAAATTATCAAATAGTGTAAATATATGTTATCATGAAAATTTTTTAAAATTAAACTAAAATTTCAAAATAAATTAATTCTAATTTTCACAAAACAAAAAACATATTTAACATATTTATAAAGTAATTAAAGTTGTTTTTACTTTATATATTACTATTTATTGAATAGGTAGTCGTCCATAGAAAATACATTTATTAGTATAATATTTTTTATAAGTTTAGATTTACTTTACTAATATATTATAATTTAATAATATATAATCCACGTAAATTTTTTAATACATCTTGGATACACCTTAGACTATTTTTTTTTATCTCTTTCTTTTCTGTCTTTTATTTATCTATTTTCTCTCTTCCATGAAAATTGTAAAATATAACGAACATCAAGTGGTGAACTTCGATTTGAAGCAAGATTTTTACACTAAAGGCATCCTGGTTAATACGCATCGGCATAAAAAACTCATATTTATCAGCTCTGTTTTGGTAAGTTCTATTAAAATTTTATTATAAAAATTTGATTTCCTTAGACATATATATAGAAGGAGTTTTTACAGATTAATTGATACATGAACTAATTTATTTAATGAAAGAAAAATGGTCTTTTAAGAAGTATGAATGGAAATTTTTCAACAAATTGATTTATCATTAATTAAGGTGAGTTTTAAAATTATTATATTTTAAAATTGAGGTCATAAAATGTAGAATATTGTGGTATCAACATGGTTGCTTAATTGAAGTAAACAATTTGGTGGTTGTTAAGTTTGTTTTGTCTTCTACATCACATATCAATTATATTTGAAAAATATGAAGGCTTAAATTGGGAAGAAAATATGTCGGTTATTTATTATAATCTTTTATGATGTTAAATTGATAAAGGTAAATAATTTACATGTATGATTTTTGTGCATGAGGAAAAGAAAAGGTGGCTTGATCAAATATATATATAATTTGAATGTTGACGAGTAAGAAGTAAAAGTGAATGCCGCGGTAACCAAGACTTCAAATTCAGATATTTGGTTTCTGACTATGACTTTGTGAGTCAGTTTAATCACATTGGTCATATTAATTCTCAAAGAGAAATGCCTTTAATATAGAATCAAAATTTATTCTCATCTATCTAATTCAAGAAGTTATTGTACAGTAGTATTTGATATCTAGAAATACATTTATAAGATAAAAAAAAATATTTCTGAATATATTATGATTAAAATCAATTGAATAAATATTTTTGTATTTACGATAACAATAGTTTGTTTTATGATATAAAATTACTTTTAATTATTTATAATTTTTAAAATATTAAAATTCAATGAATAAATAAGGTTTTCTTTTTCTACTATAAGCATAACCTTCTTTTGTTTTATAAAAATCGAACTTATTTTATAAAAGTAAATATAAAATAATTTCACATTTGCTTAGTGTTCTTGTATGGAAACAAACTATCTCAAGAGTCTTATATTCTCCTATCCTCTGCTTTGTCTCTGTTTATTGGGATTCACTCTGAGTTGCTTCTAGGAAGTCTCCTTAGACTGGGGTACCTGGAGACGCTCCAATGCTCAAGTCAGTAACACTTCGATATAGTATGTATACTAAAGCTTACTAGAACTGAGTTAAGATTAGTCTCTCTTACCTTTGAACCCTGAACCTTATTTTATATCATTTGACTTTCGTCCTGGCTTCATTATCTTGAGGGCCGATTTTCATTTTTCTAAGTGCACGGTTATATTTCCATATCCTGCCTGACATGGAGCATTCCTATCTGCATATCCCCGCATTGGGTCAAGGTGCGCCTGCCCTAATGGGTCAAGATGTACTCGGCCTTCATGGTCCGAGATATACTTTGCCTCCATGGGTCGAAATGTTCACGATCCTTCACTTCACTATCCATTTCTTTCACTATCAACTCAGGTCCTCCATACTCCAAAACGGGACAATTGTACTTTGGGGTTGACTATACCTGTGTAAATAAAAATAATTCCAAATAAAAATTAACTTCTTTTTTATTTGTATTTAAATTAGTCACTGAGACAAATTTATAGACTAATTTGTTTGGTAGTTAAAAGCTTGGTATCTAATGATACTTAGAGACCAATTCACCACAATAGTCAATTTAGAAATTACTTTAGTTACCAATAATTTTTTAATTTATAAATTGTTATATAAATTCATCATTATAGTGACTAATTATTTTTTTCTCAAAAATTTATCATTATTTATAAAAAATTTTCTAATGATAAGATGATATGTATATCTGTACCCACCCTTCATTTGACAAATATTAATTAAATAACTTTTTCTAAAAATGAAAATCACAGCAAATAAAATATTATATTAAGAATTGAATGTCAAATAGACATATTTTATTTTCTCTAGTAAAATATCAATAAAAAAATTTAATTAAATAAAATTCAAATCAATAAATCAAAATGTCTCATGAATATATTCGATTAATATAATTTTTTTAGATTAATTAATAAAAATATAGGTGTTATAATAATTTAAAATAGAAATGAATATTGAAACATGTATGAAGAGAAAAATGCTGAAAATATGTATATATTCATCTAGTTTTCGTATCAATTTAAAAAATGAAGAATTACATATAATTTTATCTACACCTTATCAACATAATATTTTCTATTACAATTGGAATATGTTCGAACCATTCCGGAAAGACTTGTTCATTTATCATCTGGTGAACATGGTAAAATTTAATATAAAGTTTTCTTGACACTTTTAAATTACAAATAAAATTCTACATGAATAGACTCAGTAGCAATTTTTTTGTTTGTGAAAAAGTCATTTGAAGAGATTTATGGAAAGACACGTTTTATTAAACAACTTTAACTTGTTTTCAATTAAAATGAATAAATCACTTCTTTCTCAATGTATACTCTTCATCTGGATATATAAACTCCATGTCAATCTCAGTAGAAAATTATTTCTTTCACCATCTTAATTATAACCATGCCAAAAAAATAAATATTCATTAACAAATCGATCACATATATTGATATTTATTTACCATAAAATATGAATTTAAAAAGCTTTGAAGTGATTACTTTGGGTTTTGCAAAACCATCAAACACTAAGTACAAACCCAGGATGATTTGAACAAATTTTTTTTATTAATAGGGTGCCATCACAGGTAGACATTTAAAGCAAAAAAGGAATATATTATTGAATTAAAAAATAGAAAAAAGCAAACACCAATTTCTTGCATTTGATTAAACAAAGTGACACATAGTGATAGTCACTTGCTTAGTCACTCATAAAGATGCTAAATCTGAGCTTCATTTCACACGCTCTTGGCACACCACAAAAACACCAACTTTCAAAATTTACTGATTTTTTATGTTGTTTTTTACTGAACATTAAAAATATAATATTTTTAATATATTTTAAATTTTCAAAATTAATAATCATCAATATATTTTAAAAAGACAACAGAAAAAATAGTTAAAAAATACCAAATAAAGAATCCAAAAATGATCAAAACTCAGTATTTGGTGAATGAAGCCACCTTTTTGGCTGCCATGCAGAACACAATAATGAGACCCGATCTAGCTTTCCGTGTCTCCATCACCGTTCCCATTATCCATTTCCCTTTACTTTATATATATATATATATATATATATATATATATATAGCTATCAAATTATCAAAGCCTTCCACCTCACAAATCTCTCATCACACACTTCATTTTTTTCTAAAATCATCGATTCATCTATCGAAATATGGGAAACTGTGTTAAGGCTGCATCATCAATGGAGTGGGACGGCGAGGACTGGAGCGATTTGAAGTCGAAGAAGAGAAGCTCAAAGGCTCACGAGTTGAGTTTAGGGAAAGGGCAGAAAGAGAAGCTTATGCAAACGCTGAAACTTTGTCCTGATGCCAATGGGAAAGTGAAGATAAAGATATCAAAGAAGGAGTTGGCACAACTTTTTCAGAAGCAACACCAGAGAGCTTCTTCTGCAGAACAAGTTCTGGTTGGCTTAATAAAATCCAGAAATGATGATGCTGGTCACAGATTCTGGATGCCCATGCTAGAGACTATTCCTGAGGCCACTTGATTAGTTCCTCCAGGGTCAAGGTTTTTTTTTTTTCAATCTTTTCATGTAAAATAGATGCTCCTGTGAATATTTCTTCTTGTGAATAGATGCTCCTGTCTTGTATTTAAAACCAGATCAAAGTTAAAAACTTCATCTTCGTGATTCAGTAATAAACCAATAATTGAAGATTGCAACTGAGTGTTTTGAATTAATTGTGTAGAAAAGTAAAATAAATCAATAATTGAGTGAAGTGACATGTATAATAAAACTGAGAGAATACATAGCATTCAGCAACTTGATTGGTGTTTGGAGATAAGATTAGCAGTAAAACAGAGAAATATGACCTGGTCTGCAAGGACTTCGCATATTATTATTATTATTATATGATGAAACTTTTTTCATTGGCTATGGGATCATATTTTTTATTTTTTTTAATTAATTATTTGCATTTTAATTTTTTAATAATATGATATGATAATTTAAAAGTGATTGAAATAATAAATTTTAAGTAAATAAAAAAAAATGAGTCAAAACATTATTATTTATTAATTAATTAATTGTTAACAAATCACGGAACCCTGTAGTAATTCAAAAGTTTTAACTAGAAAGGGACAGAGGATTGGTTGAGTTTATCCTCATTTCTGTTTGAATTAACAAAGGTGAGAGTTGTTATTTTTATTGAATTTTTTTATTTATACAAATAAAACACTGTAAGAAAAAAAAAATGACTTTTGTGTTTGTCATCAGTGATGTTGCAAACTTTGAAAACATTGTTGATGAGAAACTAAATATCAACACAATCGAGCATAATTTACTTTGACAACACATAATTATATATCAAATACAAAATTTATTATTTTATATGAAAAATATAATTTACTTTTAAAATAAATATTTCAGAATGAAAAATAAAATTATATATATATATATATATTATATATATATATATATATATATATATATATATATAAAGACATTGAAATACGTTTTCCCATCTCATTTATTTTAACGAAATATATGAGAATGAAACGTACGAAAAGCAAAGCAACTTTGAAAATCAAAATAAAAAAAAAAGTAGGGAGCATTAGTTGGTTTTATAATGAAACAATTTTTTTAAAATAAATTCTATTAATATAATGAATATTTGACTAAAAATAACATATATAATTTTAATAACTATTATTATAATGAACTAAGATTAAAATATAAATTTCAGTTACAGATTCATAAAATTTCAAACTGTTTCTTATCTGAATTTCATATTATTTATTTTATTCAATTTTATTTATCTAACATTATACATTTATTTGATCCAATCAGATTTCTTTTGGATATCTTCATGGTATTTTTTTCTCAAACCTATAAAAAAGTATGAAAACTGAGATCAATTACTTTTATAAACTTTTCTTGTAGAAACAAAAGTTTCAAAATTCAATAAACATTAATTGATTTTTTTTTTTATATAATAGACTCTCTGACTGCATGCATAATCGAATTTATTATTAAAATAATCAATTATATATATAAAGTTTTGATACTTATATTGTAATATTATATATAATTAAAATAAAAATATAATAATAAAAATAAGATAAAATTATTATTATAAAATTTGTATAATGATTTTATTTTAAATATTATTATTTTAAAATGTATTTTATTTTTATTTGGAAGTATTTTTTATTTTAATTTAAAATTTATTTTCATTCTAATTTATAATTCAAAACTTACTTTTAAGAAATTATTTTGAAAAATATTTTTTAAATATGTAAAAGTATTACATAACTAATTCTATATAAACATTTTATTAGTATTAATCTTATCTAATTAAGAGATACTTAATTATTTTTGTAAATATTTTAGTAATACTTACTATATTTATGTTATTATATTTATAAAAGTAATAATCTCATCTCTCACATTAATAAAACATTTACATTTTATCTATAACTATATATAATAAAAGTTCTCTCTTCTATCTCTACATTTCATAATTCTAATTTTATCCTCATTATATAATTATTTATTTAATTTTTTAAAATTAATTATTACTTTCACAAATTTTTTAAAAAATGATTTATCTTTTTTATTTTATTTTTTATTTATCAATCTTCATATTTGTTATCTATTTTTAATAAATTTAAATTCATTTTATATATTAATTTAATAATATTAAAATATTATGATCTACGAATATAATATTATATATATTTAAAAAAATTTACATCACACCCGTTTATGCTGATTTATTATAATAAGAAAATTAAGAAATAACTATATACAAACTAAGAATTATTCTGGCGATAGCAAAAAATTATTAACCAACCACGTGTGGAATTTTGTTCTGCGCAACATCTTGGTGTTGGAAAGAAAGTGTAACAGAGATAGATCCAACACTCTTCACTTTCTTTTCCTATCTTTCTTTTCCCTTCTTTCTTTGTCTTTTTTGTTTTTTCTTTTAAATAATATATTAAATGCAACAACATTCATTTCCTCGCCATAGCCACAAAGCTTCCAGTTTTTGCTGTTCATTATATCCACCCCTTTTCGCCCCCAACTTCTTTCCATAACCCTAACCCATCTGTGAGTTTTCCATGCTTTCTTTTACGCTGCATTTTGCAATTTTCTTTTTCTGCGATGTTCAAGAATCAAATCTATTTATGATTCTTGCTACTTTTGTAAATCTGTTCCCTTGTTAGTTTAGGGGTTTCATCTTAGGACGACTGCTTCTGCATTCGCACTACCTTACATGTTATTACACATTCATTGTCAATACCTTCAATCTAACAACTATTTTGTACCATAAATTATTTCAATTTCAGAGCGTATATAAGTTATTTGTAAAATTGTAAAGGTTAATAATTTTTTGGTATGAATCATTGCCGCATATTGATCTCATTTATGATAACATTGCTTAACAACTATTAAAAAATTGGGACAATGTCTCTGCCCTTGTAGCTTTGAATTGTTTTATCTGCTGCATAAAAAAACAATGCTTAATTTTTGTCATTAGGAAATTTGTTTGTTCAGGTGCTGAAATACTTACATTTTCTTTTCTTTCTATCTTGTTTTTTTCTTAGTGTTTCTGGGCAATCATACACTTCTTTTAAATTCACTTGTTGATTTTATCCAGCATTAAGATTAAGGAATGTTGGATTATCAGACCTACTTTATTTGGTCAGAGAATAACATTTCTCTCTTTTTCAGATATATTTTTCTAGAGAGAACTCTGTAATTGGTATTCTGGGAGATGAACCAACAGAATCAAGGATTAGGTATTCCTTTAAATGTTCCGGTGAAACGAAAACGTGGCCGGCCAAGAAAAGAAGGAAGTGCAGTTCAAGGGGAGAATGTACCTGTAATTCCTGCTTCTGACAATGTGTTGCACTCAAACCAAACAACAGGTACAACTAATGATTGTGAAGATGAAATGGTGGGGAAGTTAGTAACTGGTGTCATTGAAGGAACTTTTAATGCTGGATATCTTCTTAATGTTAAGGTGGCAAACACTGATGCTGTTTTGAGAGGCCTTGTGTTTGTACCAGGCCACTTTTCTCCAGTTACTATAGAAAATGATGTGGCTCCACATGCCAAAATGATCCAAAGGAAAGAGATTCCTATTCCAGTTGTTAACCCACATGCAGGGATACGTGCCTCTTCTGTTCCCTCATCAGTACAATTCAACAAACAATCTTTTGAGCCAGAATTTCGGGTACCTGTGTCTGAAGAGCAAGTGCCACCAACCGAGATTCACTCTAGCATCTCACAAGTACCTGAGAATCAATCTGCCTCTACTTTGGCACCCATTTCCATTTCCAGTGGAGGAATTCCTCAAGGGACATCTGAACTTAGACATGTGAATCAGTCCACCGCTATCATGTCAGAGTTTGATCATGACAAAACGATTGAACAAGGTGAAACACTTCATGAACTTGATGCTTCCACACAGGTAAAAGAATCTGATGCGGATGGTGGAGAAACAAAAGACTCAGAAGCAGCATCTGAACTCATCAACCTGGTTCCATCAATTGACAACACCAATAAGGAGATCAGAACTGGACAGCAGGTTGTTCCTTGTGTGCATCATCTGAATGAGGTGGTTCGTGGAGAACCAAATATATCAAATATTGAATTCAATCTGATCCCTCTATGTACTGAACCTGAAGTCTTGCCATCTGAACAAACTAGTAAAATTGTTAACTACTTCGAGGAGAAGCAGGAGTTGCCAAAAACTGATGTGCTTGAAGATACAAAGACAGAGCTTGCAATTCAGACTTTAAGTAATGTTGACACCTCAAATTCAAGTGGAAGACCGAATACCGTTGTTGTTAATATTCCTGTTTTGGGATCAAACCATGCACTTGTGGCCAGCGAACCTGAATCCATGCCTTCTGAAGGGATTGGTAAATTTGTTCCTTCTGAGTCCAAATTTTCATCTGAAGTACATGATTTGTGGGGAAGGAGTGGTCCCCAGAACTATAGCTCTTTCGGAGACATTAATACAGTGGATTTCAATCAACCTACTGAACCTTTAGCTAATCCAATGGAATATGAGAAACAGATTGGATCAGGCACTTGAAAAATTTTAGTTGGAAAATATGGAGAAGGTTGTCTAGCATAGTTGAAAATTAGGCTGGAAAATAAATCGGATCGGTAGACATGTAGATCTATAGTTTCAAGTCTTAATCTTTTTGTCATTTTTCTTTTTTGAGTCACAATCTCTGTTCTACTTTCTGGTTTTGCTGCCACATTTTCTAATAAATGAGTTCCTTTTCAACATTGTTTTTTTATTTTGAACCTGCGGTGTCTGAATACATATTGGGAGAGAAGGTACAACCCGATGGATTATTTATGCAGATTAAGTATACATGAACAGTGTCATTTGTTTTTAGTTTAAAGTTGTTACTGAACTCTCGGTATGTGAAGAACTATAACTTGTTGCCAGTATGAACTCTTTCTTCACTTGTATGAATGTTAACAATTTGGTCAGTGTTTGGCAAAAGTAGCATTGTTTATGGAGATACTTTTGGTAAGAACGAGTTTGTGAGACAAAGAGAAAGAGATTAAAAAACAAATATTCTAATCTATAACTTGGAGGTTCGGCTATGACAAAAAAAAAAAAAAAGTGGTGAAACTTTGTAAAGCGATATCCTGTACCTCAAAAGAACCAAGAACAAAATGCATTGTCATTAAAATAACTCTGTTTCGAGAAGGACAAGTTTAAAAATTCTTCGAAAACCCTTGGCTCAATTTTTTGTCAACCAACTTTCCTATCAAACCAACTTAGTTAGATGTGTAACTAGTGTTTGTAAAACGCCTGCAAAAACGTCAAAATTCCATTCGATGTAAATTCTCACCAAAAATACTTCATTGAAACTTACAAAATGGCACCTTGCACCAAAAACAAACAGTACAAAAACGTTTAGATTTCGGTTAATAAATTAAGTTGACTAACCTCAACTGAAAATAAAAACAATTGGAACATTATAAGTTGACTCAGAGAGAGCTAAATTAATATAAATGTTCCAACTAAAATTCAAAAATTCAAATACACTACCAATGACCGTAAAACACGAGACTAAGTATCATTCCTACTAAGGTTGAGCAATATATTAAGTTTTATGGGAATCCTACTATCATTTGAGAAAACTTAATTATTAAATTCGTCCTTAACCTGTTTTCTTTTTTAAGTATCATCCAAAAGAATATTATTATTTAGGCGGCCTCTAACATTCAAAGACAAACTTGAAAAGCTTCTCAACACAATCTTTTTTTTATAATTTCTAAGATTGCTTCAGTGATTTTTTAATGCAAAAAAGTCACAATTGAAGACCAAAATTTATTGTCAATAGATGACATGTAATAATATGTTACGAAATGCAACATTAATTCCACCATGTTCTCTAATTGTTAACATTTATCAATTTTTTATGTTATTTAAAAATTCATATCTCCTTCACGCCACTGAGCAAGCTTAATACGCGACAACGCATCATAGGCTACACACTATGCCACCCTCTTAAGATTCTGTATTACAAATAATTAATACGAATATCAAATGTGGAGGGGGGTTCACCAGATGCATAAACATCAAAGTATTCAACAAGCAATATTTAATGGATACAAAATAAAACTTCGCATAGAATGTTTAATGCTAATAGCAATGATAAGAAGGTAAAAGAAGAGCCAAGTTTGTTCTCAATGAGACATAGATAGGATAGGATTACAGAAGAAAACGGAAAATTGGGGCAGAAGTTCTTAGCTATATCCTATTTGCTGTTGTTGCTGAGGAGGTTGGTAATTTGCGTAGCCCGGATAACTGCCATACATATTGGGGTCTTGTCCTGCAGGAGCATAACCATAATTTTCATAACCCTGCGCAGCATATCCATAGTAACCACCACTGCTGCCATTCCACTGATTCGCATCTGGTTGGGCCTGAGTCATGCACCAAATCCAAATTCATTATAAAAATCAATTAACACAGATAATGCATATCAGAATGACCACGGTTCAGTCACATTACTTACCTGTTTGTTTGAAGGACTTCGGCCCCATGAAAGCCGAACATTTTGTCCACCCAAAAGTGTACCGTTTAAAACCCGCAAAGCCTCTTCTGCACAGCTCCTGATGCATGAACATGAAAAAAAAAGCACAACAAGAGGACACTACATTTAGACAAGGAAGTTAACAAGATAAATACCAAATATTGAATGATTAAATTACCTGTCCGCAAATTGAACAAATCCACATCTCTTGCCAGCTGGAATCTTCACGTGAACTAACTCTCCATACTGCCCAAAAACTTGCCTCAAATGGTCATCGGTGACATTAGGATCCAAATTGCCGACAAAAATCTGCAAAAAAACTAGGGTCATGAACAAGAAAAAAGGAGAGCAGTTTCTATATAGCAGAGAAGTACGCACAGTTGTATTATTTGGATCATGCTCGTTCTGTGCCCCTTGAGGATTCTGATATGATGCTGCATGTTCAAAGTACAAGTAAAAAGATGGGTAACATTATTAAAAAAAAATCTGGAAGCAATCCGTGGAAAGAGATACCAAACAAAGATAGACAAAAATTCACAGACAAAAAGCACATCTTTTTTATAGAGGCACGACTTTTCAACATAATATTGATACATTCAGTGTGAAATTTCAAATATCCCATACTCAACTCTATGATTCATTCTAAAAACATGCAACTATATATATATATATATATATATACATACATATATATTCCACAAGCAACAAATTATAGGTGCCTTGCATGCACCACAAACATTCACCACATTACACTATTACAAATGCACCATCATTCAGAAGCAAAAAATCTACCTCATTTTCGATTAATAAGTACATGTATAGGGGAAAATAGCACCTTGAGAAGCAAATAACTTGCCCAGTACCTTGCATCATAAATATTAAAATATGGAAAAACTATTCAAAGATATAAATATGATCAGACATTAAAATACACCATGGATTCAAATAATTTCATGAGAAAATTAAGCAGAAAGGGTTACAATGCAAGGGCGGGATTTTTCACCCTACAGGATGCAAAGGGGATGTAGAAAATGATGAAGTTTCCCTCGCCCTGTCAATAACTATCCAAATATGATAAAATATTCTGACATGAAGAAAATCTGACATTGAACTAAACAATGGATTCAAATAATTCTATGAGAAAACTCAACAGAAATACTTGTTGATACAATGCAACGGTAAAACTGTTGGCATTACAGAATGCAAATACTATGGACAATGTGACAAACAAAATGGACACCACTCTCACAATGAGAATGTCTCCCTATAGTAGTTAAATTACACACATCGGGGTTTTCCATATAGACTAAAATAAGAATGAACTAGGAAGCTGTCAAATGCTTGTTACTACACAATATAGAAAACTTCACAAGTCATTTAATATTTTGACATTTTAATAGATTGGTCTTCCCAAAGGATTAAGTAATAGAGTAAATTATAACTTTAATAGCAATGGGTCTTCCCAAAGGATTAAGCAATATCGAGTAAATTATAACTTTAATAGCATATGTGCTGAGAAATTTAGAAAGAATGGCGAGAGACCTTGCCTTGTGACAATAAAAAATGGCATGATAACAAAACCATCTGGCAGAGTGCATTTCTACAAAACCACCGTATCCCAAGGTATTCCTTGTGAACTAGGTTGGAAACTTGAATTAATAGCGACAGATAGATGAAGAAAAGAAAGTAGAAAGTAAAAAAGACTTCTTAGAGAAGGGAAAGCTAAAATAGAAACTCAAAGATACAGTTCTTTAAGTAATGTCAAAGGAGTAAAGCTAAAGGGGAAAGGAGCAAGAATGGAGGACGGATATGAAAGTAATTTGAATAGTTGCATAAGTAATTTGGCTAAAAAAGCCAAGCAACAAAATGAAAAGAAAAGATAATATACGTAATAAGAGGCAGAAAAGAAAATGCCACAAAAAATAATGGGCAATACATAAACAGATAACTGACCTACACAAGGCCATGCACTAAAATGGTAACCATTTCAGCTGAAATCAGTTCCAGGCTCCGAGATGACAGAGCCTCTTGACACCCTGCTTTGAGACAACGGGAGTTCTATAAGATTTTATTATTTAATATCATTTACTTAGCCCAAATTTTTAAAGGAAATTACAGGAAGAAATGTGTTTGGACTGCAATTCTTCAAGAGTGTACTGAAAAGAAATGTAAATTAACACATCTGGGATACACACAAAATAGATAACTAAAGAATTAAAGAACTGAATCCAACCAGTAGTATAAATGTATCAATATTCAATAACAGACCAAAAGTATGCATATGAAAGAAAAACATATCTAAATTATATTTAAGCACCACATCGGCAGATATTTGCATCAAAATGACAAGCACAAGCCAACTATGAAAGAGACGTACCTTTTGGCTGGGACTGGGTGCTAGGGTTTTTATTAGAGGCAGGTCCAATTCGCATGGGTCTTGTTGAACAAAGAACCCCCTGCATTTCAGTCATAGCCCTAACCTGTTCACTCTCATCTCCAAACCTAACAAAACCATAACCCTTTGTACGACCAGTAAGCCTATCAATTACAACTTTGGCACCCTTAACCGAGGGATAGCGTGCCCGAAATGTCTCTTGCAGAAGATAATCTGTAACATCTGCAGCCAGGTCTCCAACAAATATGGTGTGATCTGGGCTGTCATCATGACGCCTGTCCCCCGCACTAAACGAAGCCCAGTTCAATCTGAAGTTCTGACCACCATTTGGCATGATGGTTCCGTTGTATGTTTGAAGGATTCTCTCGGCACCAGCACGAGTAGTAAACTCAATAAACCCATATCCCTCCGATTGACTGGTTTGTTTGTTCCTAATGACTTTAACTGAAGCCACCTGCAAGCAAGCACCATACATCCATCAGTAACCAACGTCAAGAATCACCTTGAAACACCAACAAACTACTAAACACTAGTTTTACTTGCTTACATGCAATAACACTCATCTGAATCAATCAAATCTGCCCCCGGAATATGCAATTATCAAAACTCAGATTCATAATTAAAAAAATAATATATTAACAGAAAACGCAAATCCGTATTTAAAAACTCTGAAATCTACACCTTTCAAAAGAATATATCATATTTTTTCCACATAATTTATTTATAGGATAAACAGTATTTGCCTCACAAGAAACAAAAGATTAATTTGATGTGAACATATTCTAAATCTAACACCACACCATAGTAATTTCAAGTTAAAATCTAACAAAGATTCCATAGAACAAAGATAAAATGCAAAGATATCGAGGACGATTTGAGAAAGGAAAGCGAAGATAAGGAAAAGAAAATATACCTCGCCTGTGTGAGCGAAGCACGTGTAGAGGTAGTTCTCGTCCATCCAGTACTGCAAATCACCGATCCAGAGGGTTCGGACCTCATCGGCGCTGGTGGGCTGCGGAGGAGCCACCGATTGTGGAGGAGGCTGGGCCGATGGGGCCCACATCTGAGGGGGCTGCGGCTGCGGCGGCATCATCATGTAGGGTTGTTGCTGTTGCTGCTGCTGTTGGGGATATTGCTGGTTGGGTTGTTGGGCCATGCCGGGTCCTCCTGGCTGCATCATCCTCTTGAACCTTAAAATTCAGCAATGGAGAAACACAGAGAAAAAAGATAGAGAACCAAAGAGAGAGAAAGAGAACAACCACAATATCGAATGTGAGACTGTGCTTTAAAGAGTAGTTGAGACCCAAACCCTAACCTTGAGGCGTGTCCTTCTTTCTGTCTCTCAACACGGATATTTATTTACTTTTTTTTTAATTATTATTGACAAAAACCGATCAATATCTTATTACAACTAAATATTTAAATTTATTTACTTATTCACCGGTGAAAAGATATTATCAATTCATTTTTTATAATAAAAATAAATATAAATAATTCTCATATTTATTGTAAATAATTATTTAACTTTTAAAAATTATTAAATTTAGAAAATATTAAATAAAAAATAGTTAAATTTAAAAATTATTACTATAATATATTGATAAAATAATTATTTTAATTTAAAAAAATATTTAAAAGATAAAGTGAAAAGAAAATATGAATATTAAAAAGGAAATCTCTCTGATATATAATATATATAACATATATAATATAATATAATAAACAAAATATAGATAAAAAGAAACACATTAATAACTTATTATTGATGAAAATATTGATACCTAGTATCTTGTAAGGATAAATAAAACTCAATGTTACACACAAGTAAATAATAAAAATTATTTATTCATTTATTAAATTGTTTCCTTTGGCACCACATGTTAAAGAAGATGTTAAATGGTGATCATTGTTTCTCCCTCTTTGTTGTGATTTATTTCTTTATTTATTTTATATTTCTAATAAATTATTTAGGAACATTAGATACAAAAGAAAATCTTTAACCGTGAATTCAAAATGTTTATTAGTTAATATTTATAATAATATATAAAAAATACTTTATTTTGCATCTTTTGTTATTTCCTTTTTATTTTTAATTTTTATTTTAAAAATTAATTATGAATAATTTATTTTTAAATAATATTCTAAAAATCTCTTTTATCTTTAATTATTATTTTAAAAATTTATTTTGATAATATATTTTATTTTTCTAATTTCACATTTAACAACTATTTTGAAATTTAGTTATATATTTTTTATCAATTTTAACTCAACTTTTATGAAAATTAAAAATATGTGAACACATGTTGTGTCTGTATATTTGCTAGTCAATAATTAATGAATATTGTGATACATTCATATACACATAATATTAATAATTAGTTTTTCAACTAATTGTTTATTTGATTTTTTAAAAGATAACTTACTGATTTTGGAAAAAAGAAAAAAGCGCTTCATGACAATCCTCTCAATAATCAGAACTGGTAAATAAGACCTATCTCAATTACAAAATTGTTTATTTAGGTATTTTATATAAACAAAGTTAAATTTATAGGATTTTTCTAAAAAACAAAAAACTATTTCAGTTTTCCTACAAAAAATTCTATTTAGTAAAAAATTGGGTTAAACTTCTAACTGAAATACTTAAATAAATGAGAAGATTTTATTAATTTATAATTAATAAGTATCGCTTTTAAAAACCTCCTAGCAAATATTATTTCAAGAATGATAATGCTTTATGAAACCTTATTATTTTAATATAAAAATACATAATAAACAAAAATAATAAATAAAAAGAATTATAAATTAATATTATTTTATTACAATTTTATAAATTACATACTTTATTAATAAAATTAGAAAGTATCTCACATGAATATGTGACGAGATTTACATCATAGGTTAAACATAATATTAAAAATTTTAAAGTTTTTAAGTACTCAAATTGTTTGAATTATTGTTAATAAATATTTTAATTTAAAATACAATTGTTTTAATATGATAACTTAATAACTAATCCAGTTTTAAGTAATTTTATTTAAAAGTAATTCAATTTTTAAGATTAAGTTATAACAGAAATGAAACCTTTTTTTTTTCATGCAATAGATTAATTTAATATTAGTTTTTTCACTTCATATATTATTATATTATAGTTTTATCTCACGTTTTGTGATAAAAATAAAAAATTAAATATATTAAATAATCTAGCTAAATTTTATTTTTGATAATTTTTGCTACATCTTAGAAAATTATATTTTTGAAGAATTCTAAGGTCATAAATTATGCATAATTTCGTTTATTTTTATTAAAATGTTCGTTTATTTATAGTTAAATTACATCATTTTTATTTATCTAATATTAAAGAGCATAACTTTTACAAAATAGAAAAACATTTATTTGATTCGTTATTAATTTGTTAATTGTGTCTAAGTATCTCGAAATATTAGTTTTTGTTTATTTTATTATAGATTACCTTCATTTTATTTATTTTTAAAACGTTAATACAATATTTTTCTGTCATCTAAATAAAAGTTTTGAAAAAAAAAATCAAGAGGTTATAAAACTTGTCATTGAACTTTTATATGTGTATGAATAAACAATTAATATAAAATTGTTTAATTTTATAAAATTAAATGAGCAAATATATAATTAATTAGTATAAAATTGTTTAATTTTATAAAATTAAATTAAAATTTGATAGAACATAAAGCTTGTAACATTCGATTTCAATAAGATCACACCACTAACTAAGGTATTAAACATTAATAATTACATAAACATACATTATATATGTAAAGTAGATTATACTTGTAAGATTAAGTTTTCTGCCCTAAAGTTTTATGGGTTGTCTTAAGCTATTGGGTCTAAGGGCTGACCCAAGGGATAAAACCACCCCAAAGTTTGTCCTAATGATTTCATTATGCACTTTCAAAACCTACTCCCTTAGTGCTTAGAGCCGCAGCCGCCACTCCGCTAGGGTTCAGTCTTGGAGCTCTGTCACTCTTGTTCAAGCCAGTTTTGTTCCATGTAAGTTGCATCCCATCCCACACCTTCTTGTTTAGCTCAATTGCTTCGAGTTCTAACTAGAGTCGTACTAAGTAATTTCGTGCCACTTCGCCCTTGTGTTTCCAGTTCACTAAGCCGCCCTAGGAGCTGCTGCGTTTATCTATTCGCACCCAAGAACCCAGCTGTTAGCCCTTTTCCAGGTAAGGGAAGGTAGGCTTTACTCTGTTGTTGCGTTTTTTTGCTCGAGTAGCCGTATTTTGCTATGGGATGTCTTGTATGTGTTGTGAATCGGTGAAATGTATTATGTTGGGCTGAATAGATCTGTTACGAGGCTGTGCATGAGAGAACAGTGGCGAGCACGTCTCGCCTAGGCGAGACTATCGGAAGCTCACTTTGATTTTTCTGCGCGAGGTGTCGCCAGAGCGACGCGTTTCCCTTTGAGCGAGCCACATTCTCGCTCAAGCGAGGAGGGCTCGCCTAAGCGAGAGGGTGCAGGAAGCCATTGTTCCCCTTTTTCGAGCCCTCGCCTAGGCGAAGGGGGCTCGCCTGAGTGAGAGCCTCTCACCTGAGCAAGACCTTTCAGCCTGAGCGAGGTGCTGGGCGAGGCAGTGTGATGTTTGATCGTTTTCCCTGACCTTGAATGGTTAATGCTTGTTTGGATTTAAGTATTGTGTTGAAAGTATGAGACAAATGAGTATGCATAAGTGGTATGATTCATAATTTGTGAATAATGGGTTTGGTATGAGCTTAGCATGGGATATTAATGAGATGGTTGGTATTAAAGTGGCGTGGTAACGAGATGAGTTGAAATTCTATATTCACGGATGGAGTATGATAGGTGGAATGGGTTTGACCTGGAATATGAAAGGTATTGGCTTTAAAGGTTGGCATGACAAATATATATTTGCATGATGTGTATTACTTGGCTGTATGATTATGTTTGGTCCGTGTCAGTGCGTAATTCCTCGAAGTCTCTAGGACGTAATTCCATGGCCCCTGATAGTGGGTGTCCATGGTGGTGCCCCATTTGTATAACTTGGTAAGGATTTAAGATAAGGATTGTATCCTGACGCTCTAAGGAGTCAGTTAGTCTCACTTAGAGCGGACTCCTGTGGTGAGAGTAGCAGGAAGCCTGAAACTCATTAAGGGCTAACCTTGTGGTGAGGGAATTGATTCATTGTGACACATAGGGGGTGAGCAGAGGGGGTGAGCAGAGGTATCCACTACAAGTGCAAGTCTTAGTGTATTGTTTGGAAGGTCTTAACATGCTTGTGTGATGTATATATAATGGACTGTGAATATGTATCTGATTACTTTGGTGAAATGGTTTTGACTCTAGCTTACCCTATGAGGTGATTTTTTATTTCATATTTCTTCTTATTTTATTCTTATTTCTTTTTAATACTGACTCGCTCTTTATTTTTTTCAGTTATTAATCCTAGTTATTTGATTTATATATTTTTTTTATAATAAATAAATGAGATAGAATATTCAAAATGGAATATTTCTATTATTTGATTTTTCATCCAATGACTATACATTTTTTATATTTTTATGGAAATACAGGAAAAAACTCTATGGAAAAATGGTGGTTTAATTCTAAGTTACTTAATAGGAAGTTCGAATACAGGTGTGAATCAAGTAAATCAATGGAGAGTCTTGGTTCTTATGCATATGCATAATCTTCTTGGGCTGGATTTCGTGCTTCTCTTGGGTTTTGTTAAGACCCAGGACTGCACTATTATACTATCTGTGTGTGACGTTTCTTTTAATTTCACTTAATAATTAAATGGGACGTCACAACATTTCACCAAACAGAAATAAAAAAAATAAAATATAATTTGATTGTTATATTTTATTCTCTCATTTTTATTAATTTGTTTTTTATTTTTTTTATACACAACACAACTGAAAACAAAGTTTGATACAAAATCAAGGATGAAGGAAGTATTTTTGTTAGTTTTAATGATATTATTTTTTGTTTAGTTTAACAAAATTATTTTTAGTTTTGTAAACTCAAACCACATTTTTCAAAATAACAGAATCAGAAAATTGAAAAAGAAAAACTAATGTTTCAAACTTACGACTCTTGATAAAACTGATGTTAACACTGATAATTCGTATTTACATGGTAAAAAGATGAAATTTATGTTATAGATTTTGAATTTATAAATAACCGAAACCTATTATGTTACCAGTTCGAAAAAGTTAGTGTAAACGCAGTAACATGAGGTATACTTAGCACATGGCAATGAACTAGTTCATGGGATTTTTCTTTTTCAAATCAATAATTTATAATCTGAAAGTTCTATTATTTTAGCTGACCTGTATATTTTTAATTTTTTCATTAGTTTTAGTTTGGTCCTTCTTTGTATCTTTGTTTTTTTTTTTTGTTTTTACTGATATTTTTAAATAATGACAAATTATAGATGTTCATGGAGTGAACATAACTTAACATGAGTTCTAATTAAAAAGAAAAACACTTCTTTATTCACCATTTTTCTATCAGACTATTTTGCTACTTATATAGTCCTTTCACCATTATCTGCATTTTCACTAACATTTTTAAAAAGCACGTATTTTGAAAACAAATTCTGCAGAGAACTCAGAAAACTCACACCTAACATTATCTTATTTGGAACTCAGAAAGTTCACCGAGGTTCTAACAATTGTTTGCTTTCAAACTAAATCATGATGCACCTTTAAACAAAGCTCATTCCAATATCCACGAGATGAGGACAGAATGTAAATAGAAGAGAACAAATCTTAGCCTTCTTCTGCATATCATCGAACATATCATCGAAACTCTGTTTAAAAAAAGCTTTTCACGCGCTTGTTATCAGCTTCACAATCTCAGCAGCCTCCTTCAATCTTCTCTCTCTGTTTTCTTTGATAGCCAGGTTAGGAGCCCTGGAATTTCTGTATTGCAACAAAACAATTGTAATCAACAAAAATGGCATTTTAAAAAACTAATTCCTCTAATCTAGCAAAACAAGTAAAGTCTCACCTTTTCTCGTAAATTCCCTTCCGTTTAAGGTCCTCGACAAGGGCGTGCAATCGTTTTAGCAGAGCATGGGACTTCAAAATCGCCTCAACGCCTATGCCAGTTGAAAATATCTTCTTCAGAAGCTCAGAAGCAACGAAATAGCCCTCGTTTTTATTCCTGGAACAAGTTATATAAAGTTATAACAAGAATTGAATAAGAATACTGTACATCAACTTTCAACGGCTAACTACAAACCTCAACAATTCCATGACAATTATCTGTACAGAATTACGACTTTGGATCAACACTTGTAGAAGATGAGGATAGCGGGCGAGATTTCGGAGAGTTGACAAAGCATGCTTTAGAACCTCCTGATCAGGTATACTCCGGCTGACTGTTTGAATCAGCCGCAGCAAAGTATCAACAGCTCCGGCAGCCACAAGTTCTTCACAACATTTCTGAGAGTGCCCTGTAGCCATGTCTGTGAAAACCCAGAAAAACAAATGGGTCAGGACTTATACAATGAACTGCTATTTGAAGTGAAGAATGAATGCAGGTGAAACTGCAGCATCACTTGGACACTTGGCAACAGAGTGAACGAAGGGAATTAGTAGAATTTAAATCACAAGAAATACAACTAACGGCTCTTTTAAGACCTCCGGCCACCCCTTAATAAATTATAAAATACCACTGTTTACTCATTCGTGTCAGGCTTATTATTAGAATTAGAACACAAATTTGAGGAAATTATTCGGCATGTTTGAGACGCCGTCATAGAAATAAGAAATATAGCAACAAAATCTAGATTAAGTAATGTAAGAAAAATCTCACCCAATATTGAACAGGTATGAAGGATGTTACTAAGACTCTTCATATTGAGTAGCTCCGAGAGCGCTGCCAAGAGTCTGTTTATGAGACGCTTGCTGTCATCTACATTTCTGGCAGACTTTTGCATTCTCAAGCGCAAATCCAATAACTGTTCTTTCGAAGCTTTACGTGCACGGTAACCTTTCCAGTGGGACTACAAAAGTTTAGAGAAAAAGAAGGAAGATTAAGAAAAAGGGAAAACCAAGACAAACACTAAAGAATTACAGGTAGTACAAAACACTATACTTGGATGACAATAATACGATGTCTCTGAACATTAGCCGTTCGCCTGGCGATCCACCCACGAGTACAAGATTGAATAACAATAGCAGATTTTGTCATCAATATCTGTAACAAGTGACCCTTCCACCATCGTTGCAATTTCACAACTGAAAGCAAAAATTGATCAGGTGGAAAACTACGACAGCCAACTGGACCTGAGATGCAGCCAACAGGAGTGATTGCACTTAGGTTAGAAGCACCACCTGCGCATCAGGATAACAAGCATAATAGTATCTGCAGTAAATGTAAAATCCATAACTAAAGCACCACCTAATGAGATTATGCATGAACACTCGTAAAATATGAATATTTACCTAATACCCGATGTCGAGTTAAATGTCCCCTAATGTAGCGTTGAATCACCAACGCGGCATCTTCCTGGCAAATGGCAATTAAGAGGCTTTAGTAAAATATAAGAACAAGAAAACAAATAAGTAAACAGAAAACAAATGAAAAGTGAGCAATAGTTGCAGGTAGCAGCAGCAGCATCTTAATGGTTTAAGAATTATTAAAAAAATAAATAAAGATTTAGCATGTATTTGGTTATCTGTCAGTAAATCATAATAACAACTGGAATATCATACTTGGATGACAACATGGCTTCTATAAAGAGTAGCATTTCGCCTGGCTATCCTCCCACGGGTACATGACTGAATGATGATGGCCGATTTATTCATTAACTTCAGCAACAGAAGACCCTTCCACCATCGTTGCAATTTCACAACCGAAAACAAGAACAATTCCAATTGAAAACTACAAAAGCCAAATGGTCTTGAGCTGCAACTAATAGGAATAACTGTGCCTAGCTTGGAAGCACTGCCTACATCACCAAAACATGAGATAATAGTATTGGTGAGATGATAGGAAACCACAGATAAAGTTAGCTTCATAAGACATTAATTAATAACCTAATAGCTGATTCCGAGTTACATGGCCCCTTATAAAGCGCTGGATCTCCAAAGCAGCATCTTTCTGGCAATTGAGAGCCTTTTGGCACTTCAAACTTCGAACGACACACTGGATCTTTACTACAGCGTCTCTTTGGAACAAGAAGTTCCTCTTTACAAGCCAACCACGGCAGTGCCTCTGGAATCATTAAAGCAACCTATCAGGTTAGATAATATTCTAAAACTAAAAATTACAAAAAATATGTAAAGACTTTTTTCTAAATTTGAAAAAATCATACTATTATAGGAATTATTAATTTCATCCGACGAAACATAACATTAAGTAAATGTATACACAGTACTGTTACAAAAATAAGTAACAGCACATCGACTCATGAATTTTTGAATGCAAACTGGAGATTCATGTAAAATAAATGAACATAAATATAATTACAACAAGCTAGCCGCTGCCTTACTTGAATCTTAACAATGTCCTTCCTACGCGTACAAGCATCTTGTCGGGCAAACCAGCCCCGTAAACAAGACTGAATGATAACAGCTGCTTTAAACTCAATTTTGAACTTCTGGAAAGCATTTACACATCTCCACATCCGAAAATATGATTGAATTTTTATGACAGCTTGAATCTGATTTAAAAACCTTTTTCTCGACAACCACCTGCGGAAATTTAGCTGAATTTTTGTTGCAAATAGGTGATTCCTACGTGCACCAGCATTCTTTCGGGCTAACCAGCCCCGCATACATGATTGAATAACAGTTGCCTTAAATTCAATCTTGAAGAGCTGAAAAGCGTTCACACATCTCCACATTCGAAAATAAGATTGAATCTTTACGACAGCCTGAATCTTATCTAAAAAACTTTTTCTCAATAACCACCTACGGAAATTTCGTTGAATTTTAGTTGCAAACAGGTGTTGCTTCTGAGCAGACTTGCAGCACATGAACTTTTTCCAAGCAAGCTGAATGATAGTGGCTGCATTTGTTTGAAGATGGAAAGGGACTTTCAGTTGGGAAACAAATAAAGCTTTCTCTCTGTGATCTAGCTGATGAATATATCTAGATTGTGCCATCCCATCAGGGACCAATTTCTGAACATTAAGAGCAGGCACTACCATATCTGAAATCAAAAGATCCGGACTTGTACTAAACTCTTGCTTATGCCTCCTATAGAGCCAACTCCTAACTGCTTTCTGGATAATCTGTGCTGAGCTCTTTAACCTCAAAAAGGAACGTCTATAAATGAAAACCATGGCATATCTCTTATATGTTTCTGATTGCTTCAGTATTTCTGTGTGATTAAATAAACAAGACAGACCAATAAGTAATGAAAAATTAACCCCAGAAAATGTCTGAGAAAAACTGATAAACTACATACCACATGAAGAGTCACAGACTTGAACAGTAGATAATATCACACAGGCTGACTTTTGCCTCACTTTTAGCCAAGCTCTGAAAACTGTTTGCAAAAGGGTAATAGCATTTACCATCTTCAGAAACTTGCGCCGTGCAACCAATCCTCTGAGATGCAGTTGTATTGTTCTTGTAGCATTTTCTAAAAATGTGAAGTACCAATTGTTAACTAGATGACATATATCATCAACAACACAAGTTTTGCATGCAATTAGCAGATTATTAAAAAGCTGCAATTATAGAGTGAAAAACGAATTATATCACACACGTTTACTATGCGATTTCATGAACAAAGTAAAGTTTAAAAGCCTATTTCAATTCACCTGCAAATACATTCATTCCTTTGTATAAATACAAACCAGGACTGATAGGAGTTGAACTAAGCACTGCTTCTTATTTTCCCTTTTTGAGTGATTTTAGGAATGATTATCAAGAAAATAACAATGTATTGAATTTCGTTTTTTTTTTTTGCTGCTGTGGTAAATGTAATTATGACAATAGTAGCAAATAGGATTATGCACGTCTTAACAATTACCTGTTTTGATGTTGGTGCTGCATTCAGTGATTTTTGATCCCTTCAAATTTGAGGCAGCTTGTTTGTTCAGACCGTTTCTTTCAGCCATGTCTTGCCACCAAGATTGGATGGCCTTGAATTTTCTTGAAGCATCTATGTTAATAAATAAGATTTTGATAAAAAAATTCATGAAATGATGAAAGAAAACTGATTGTTTCATGATTAAAACCATACCATCACTATGATTAATCTGGGATGTTTTATTTTGGGAAACTAATATAATCACATTGAAAATATTGTCACATAATATATAAAATGAAAGATGGCATGATGTTGTCTACTCAGGGCCAAATACCACGCCAAGGAATGAATAAACTGCAAACGGGCTAGCAATAATTCGTGGTAAAACCTACGTAAAAGGAGATCATATGTTTTAAAGATAAAGCCCAACTTATCTACTAATGTTTTAAATCAATATGAATCGTTCTCACTTTTATTTGTGATACTTTCAAATGATACAACTATAATCACAATGAGATCAGCATAAGTAGTTTTATGTGGATATTTATCAAGTAATATCAGATTTTATATCAAAATCAGATTAATTAACATACAAGGAAGTTGAACGATAAACACAAACAGATGACATGCATGAATAATTAAAGTTCACATCACTTGGTCACCAAACCTTCATTGTCAAGCACATCGGAAGCATCAGGCTTTTGAATTGATTCAGAATTTGAAAGGCACCTTAGCATCCTTAAATGTCTATGGTTCGGACTTTGGCAGTCATAACCCAAGAGTTTGTGGAAATTTAAGTGATCCTGAAAATGAGAGGAGAGATATAAATTTTTCTTGACACAAAATTCAGAGTACAGCAGCAACAGAATCCAATCATAACCTTTATTCTGCTTACCAAATTTTTCTTGACAAATAATTGGCTTGCCAGGAAAACCAACAAAATTATCACACTTCGGTCACTGCAAGCACCATTATATTGAAGTAGCTCACTAATTTGAAGTACCTGAAGCCAATAGTATCAAGTGAGATAAATTAAATGTATATTTCTTCTCTTTTTGTTTGGGTTACACAAAAGTACATCCATATTAATTGTGCTTTTATTTAACACAATTTAAGTGTCCATAGAAATGGCTTCAGTATTGATAGAGTACTGAACCAAAATTTGGAAAATGTATGTAAGACAAAGAAAACGAGAGAGGGAGAGAATTGGGACAGCATTAAGTTGGCCTTCTGGATAGCAGTGAAGGATAGGAACACAGGGAGGAAGGGCACCTCTTGAGGTTGGTTATGCACTTTTGCTTCGCTGTACAGAGACAAAAACATTTTTCTCTTGAGAGTTTAGACTCTGGTTCAAATTGTGAAGTGTTCAGGCTCCATTTCTGATTCTTAACAAATATCAAAAACCAGTTTGTGTTCCTTGTATGCATGCTATTAGCAATAATATAAGAATGTATTTGGTAGAAGGGAACATTTTTGGTCAAGTTTCCACAAAAACATTCTTGTGGGGGGAAGAGTGAATCTAACTTTCCTGAATTGAAATAAAAATTTTACTGAAAAAAATGCCATGTTATCCTTATTAAATCATTCAATATGACAATAAATTAAAGATTTTAGTAAATTTTTAGAAAACTTGTATAACATCGCCAAAAATATTTATGGGGAATAGAGATTTCTGGGTATGAAAAAATTCTCAGGTACCAAACGCCCTCTAAGAGCTCATATTGAAAAGTTTATATGAATTCAGGCATGTATCTCTCATGCATGTACCAATGCATTGTGTACACTATTGACTATATACACATTAAGCATATTTCTTCTCAAGCATGCATGCACAACTGGGAAAATGACCATTGTTTTCCTTAATCAGCCAAAGTTTGATACTTCCCACACCAGTAATTATAATTAAATGTTAGCAAATATTTTATGTGCACCTTGTGCTTTGTCCAGGTTTAATAATAGGCCTTCAACATGAATGTTAGATAGATATACAAAAAAATGCTCTCCATGAATGGATTTATTTGAAAATTTACCTAGTTTGAAACTGAATCACTAATAAACAGGTATCAAAGTACGCAGTGATCACTTATCAAGAAGAGATGTGGCCATGTCTCGGCAACAATGTCAGCATGCATGCAAGTAGATATTAACACAAATTAGGGTATTCACCTCTGGGAAGTTCCCCAGTAATGTAGTCAACTTTTGGGATAGTATAAAATTATACAGTGCATCTGAATATTCATCAACCGACATAATTGATGCCTTGCCACTTTTCATACTAACTTCCTGTTAAAAATGAAAAATAAAGGTGATGAACAAGATGTTATTATCAGATGTCGGAAGGAATCTAAAGAAGTTAAAGACCTTCAACGAACAAGAATTTTGAAGTTCTTTCTGGAAGTAATAATCAAGTAAGCACCAGACAGCTTTGCCATCAATAAGGGAATGGAAATTGTCAATTTCACAATCATAGTTGTCACAAACTGCCTGCAAAAATAGAAAAAAACTAGGTTACTGCAGATAACAGGGAATTTTTTTCTTAAATACCAAGATCACACAATTACAAATGCATCATATGAAGCTCAAGCAAAAAAAAAAAAAAAATTCAAATCCTGAAACAAAGTGTAGCAAACCAACCTCTATCAAAGAACAACTAGTTATGGACTGTATGCACCAAAACAAAACAAAACAAAAATGCATTTATCTGACTTGGAATAAGAGAGACTGAAACAAAACAAGCATTGGGTTGAATTTTGAAGAACTATTATGTTCAACGGTACTGATTAACCTATTGGTAAACCAAAATGAAAAAAAAAAAATCTAGAATAATTACCATGATTTATGGAAGTATTCTAGGAGTTTTTACCTGAATCCAATTCAAAAGCAATTCCATAGAGCTAGAACTTGCATTGTTTACGGGAACCTGTAGGATGAAAGAAAAAACAAAGCTCTAATATAATAGGAATTGTGAGCTTAAAGTGAAAAAAAGTGTAGATACTATTTCATGAATCCAGTTCCTCTAAAGTGAACATCTCACTTTATTGGGTAAATTGAGTGATCTCAATCATAAATGAGAAGAGTACACATGCTTAACAAAATATGAAGGTGTTGTAATATAAAAAATTGATTTGTTCATCAATGGTTAAGATTACTTGCTTTACTCTGGCTCGAGTTAGAGGAGCCAATTATTTATTTTATAATTAAATCAAACCACAAAGCTCATCTAACATGGAGCATACCTTGCCTCCTTGAATTTTAGAAATTTCCCCTTCTAAACTTGCTTTATCAACCAAAAGAGGTAGCTGCATGTCCAATGGCATCAAAACTTCATTGTTGTCTTAGTATTAGTTAAATCACAAGCCTAATGCAGAAACTTGAAAAATAAGTCAAAACAGAACTCCACCTGCAAATGAACAAATATATTCCAGAGCAAGGAAACTGTAAGTTCTTTGTCTCCATTAGCAATATCATCTGCCACAATCATCATGCCATCTTCATCAACTAGTGACCCACCAGCTTGCCTAATATATTGCAGGGCAAGACTGCAGTTTGCTAATTTTTTCTTAGGAGTATCAGAGGGGACTACAATTTTCTGTCCACACAAAAATGATGAATTACAATCATCCTGAACTAATTGAATTATCAAGTGCCAAAGAAGCTAGTATCATTTCCAATACATAAAAATATATATAACTAACCATGAGGATCGAAGAATTATGCTGCAAGAGCTGAATAGCTCTACACAGTTTTAATCCATCTTGGAGATCTACAAATAAATCTCTGATCATGAAATCATACTCGACAAGAGGTTCCTACAAAATCACAAAACATTCAAATAAAACATAGGTTGGACCTGATACAAACACAATGCCCTTCTTCACATATTTACTAGTACATCAACATTAGAGTGAAATATTGACATTAAAATGAAACATCTACGATATTTGTAGGTGCCCAACACTCCCAGGTACATGTGCAAGCTCACGCCCACATTAACGGACAACCTCATTCAGGTAAATCAAAATGGCATATGGAAGGAATAACTGACCTGTTGATGAGATAATTTGTAACCTAAAATCACCAAATGTGTTAGAAGATTGCCTTCTCCATGCATTACGTCAGACGATAGAAATTCTAATTTCCAACCCCAAAAAAAAGAGTCAAACTAAAATGTAATGTAGAAGCTGCTGTTGCAAAAATACTAAAAGAAAATAAGAGTAGGCTGAGAACATGAAAGAGGACCTACCATGAATCAGCTGACTGCTTGATTTAATCCAGGATTCGGGTTTGAATAACAAAGGAGAACCGCCATCCAATCCATCAATACCATACTCCAGTGGGAGGTAACTCTGGCATTTAGCTTTATCCAGAACAAGCACAAGCAACAAAATTCTTTTCAATATCACATTCCCCAAATTCTCATAGTAACCTGACCTATACACGCCTTCAACCATTTTATTATAAGCATAGGCTTTAGCTAAACCCTCATGCGAAAAAAATAGCTTGTCAACGACCGTTCTCAAGAACACAGCATCATGATCAGAATCCACATCACCATTTAACACCAAGGAGTCACCGCCAAAAATTACATACAATCCAATTCGCAACCAAGTAGAATTATAACACATGAGAATTCTAGTGGCCTTATCCTTCAAGCCGACATCAGTTACTATAGGGCAATGCGCCTTCATATTCAGTCTTCCTTGGTCAATTGTCTAAGAAAGGTAATGGACACGTAGTTCAATAACTAAAGACCAAAATGGATACAAATTTTATAAGAGTTGCTAAGCCTAGTATTTTATGGAAGAAAAAAACAAACCTTGGCGACGCGATTCATTTGTAGGAAGATCTCTTTACAAGCTGCGAGGCTGAAATACAAGCTCATCCGCTGATTCAAATCTTCGAAACTGCAAACATCCTTGAGAGAATCGCTGAGGCGCGAAAACGAGGAATCAGGAACCTCAGCTACAGTCGCAGCATTTTCCTTGCTGGACCACATCTTCCTCTGGCGCTTGGGAGTGCGCCAGGTGGAATCGACGCCGACTACGGAGATTACCGGTGCGCCGTCTCGCTTGCCATTGGTAGTGGCGGCGGAAGCATCCTCGGCGGAGTAGTGGCAGCCACATGAATTAGGATTTTGGAGGAGAAAGTTGAGCCATACAGAGAGAGACTTGGCGAGGGACTTGAGGGAGCGCTCCTTCTTGATTTGGGCCTTACGGGAGGACTGAGACTGCTCCAATTGGAAGGCCTTGAATTTCTTGGCTGTGGCGGCGGTGGATGGTTTGTTGGAACGGCGGTGGAAGGAGGAGGAGGTGGCTGCGTGTTTGGAGGCGGTGAAGAATTGAGTGGCGGGAGATGGGGCGGCTGTGAGAGAGAAAGGGGGTCGTCTGGGAGTGGTGAAGTTGGAGATATCCTTCAGAAGAGAGGAAGAACGGAGAGAGGGAGACGGTGACGGAGGTTCTTCGTAATCCATTGCACTCTGCTGTTTCCGTTTCTTCCAACTCTGAAGTGAAACAGAGAAGAATTGAATCACTATCCCTGTTTTGAAATTTGAATTTCAAAATCTCTGACCGTTTGCTTTTCGCACCTATGCTTTCTTTCTTTCTTAAATTAATTTTTTATTGTCTTCCCTGTTAAAAAATCTGTTTTAAAATTGAAGAAAGTACAATTATAAAAAAAAATACACCCTCCCTGAATAAAAAAAATACACATGGCTTCCCTAGTTTAGAATCAAAATTGATGATCACGAGAGTTATATCATTTCTACAACTTTTTTTTTTTATCGTTAAAGTGACTTTTTTTAATAATTAATTAATTTAAAATGACAATTAAATGAAAGATAAAATAACAATACACACATTAAAAATAAAATAAAATGAATCGTGATGAAATTCAAAAGTTAAAAAAAAAAACACTCAAATGGATCAGATTGTGTACTTTTTTTTTTCAAAGTCAATTAATGTGATTTTGCTGATCAATTCCTATTAAAAATAGAATCAAATCAGGAGTTATATTTACTTTTTTATTATTATTAAATATGTGTGTCCCTTTTTTTTAATGAATATTAAAAATAAAAAATTAATTTTTAGCATAGTTATTAAAATAAAATAAAATATATCGTTAACTTATAAAAAAACATATTTATCTAAAAGTAATTACAAAATGAATAATTGTTATAAATTTATTATAAGTATTTTTTTTATTATAAGTAGTCAATTAAATTTTAAAAAATAGTTTTACACAAATTAAATAATAAATAAGATGTATTATTACAAAAAAATAGTAAATAATTATATATATATATATATATATATATATATATATATATATATATATATATATATATATATATATATTACAAATCGTTGTAAAGCAACTGTAAATATAATCATATTTATTAATAGTTAGTGAAAATATGTGTATTGTTACTTTTTTATTATAATAAAATTTATATTAAATTATAAAATGGTTTTTAATTGTTGAGATAGAAAAATAATAAACTATAAAACCATTTTGTGATAATTTTTTTATCATAATTTTATTATATATAATTTTTTTGTATAAATAATTTTTTATTGCAAATAATTATTTGAATTCAGAAATGTAATTATTAAAATAGTCCAACTTCATAAAAAGTAGTTGAAAAAGAAAAAATCGTGTATACTAATAGGAGAATTCCTCTATTAATGATATAGATTATAAGTAACTTTTCTCTTATAATAAAAACGTAATTTTTAAATTAGAAAAAGTTTGCTAAAAGAGTAAAACTGTAAAATATATATATATATATATATATATATATATATATATATACTAAAAAAATCTCCTTATTAATTGTATATTATAAATATTTATTTTTAAGATATAAATAATTATTATTATAAAGTGTTGGTCAAGCCATCATTATTGTTTTATTATGAATTTATGATTGTAATTATATCATGATGTTTCAAAGCAAATAATAGGTAATTTTTTTAAATTTAATGGTTGTTAAATAAAATATATGTGAAAGAAATTATTCTCACTGGACTAAGGTATTTGTGCCGACCAGTTACGGGTTTTTTTTTTTACGTAGTATTTTATCTTTTTAACTATGTTAACTCTTTAAAAACACAATTACATTCATTCATATCTTCAGTAAAATTAATAGTTAAATACTTGAGAAGAATGAAAAATTTTAATTATATTTTTTGAAAATATCAACATAATTAAAAAAAACTAATCCTATTTTTATTAATACTTGTATGGATTGTTAATTTTATGGTTAATTATTGTTCATGGGTGAATATTTTATTACCATTTACTACTATTTATTCCTTTTTACCTATAAATACAATATACTCAAATAAAGCAAATTCACAATAGTATCTTATCAAATCTTGATGTCTTCTGCATATTATTTAAAAACATTAGTATTCATTAGTTTTAGATTTCATTTACAATAACTCAAATGTGCATTAGAATTGTTTTCTCTTGTTTATTTCTATCTTAATGTACTAAAACTTTTTAATCTCTCCTAATAAGAACCTCTGATTATGTCTTATTGAATCATCCCACACTTGATATAGTGATGGTCATTATTCCTCCTTTTTTTTTTTTAAATAAAAGACAATAAATTAACAATTCAAATTGTTGGTAATATTCAATCTTTATATTAAATCTCTATTAGGAAACTAAGTTCATTCAATGCATTATATGACATAAATTTGACAAATTTTTTAAAACATATAACACTTAAAATCTACACTTCTAAAAATATCATTCCAAAATTAAAAATAATTGAATAATTAAAATATATAAGAAAAACATAACATTACTTTTTAACTTTCCTAAAAAAATTATATAAATATTTTTCAGAAGTATTTATAATAAACTAAACTGATATTACTCGTTAGTAAGAATCATTATTTCTGAAATTCATTATTCCTAACCACCATAATCTGCTGACATAAAAAGACTAATACTTCTCTCATATCAAGTTACCTTTAAATGCTCTTTTGTCATATAGACTGAACTTGAGCTGACTTATTTTTTTAACCTATGATTTTTCATGTATTATTAACCAATTACAAGTTAGCTTGAACGTGATTTGTAGAGCAACAATATTAATTATTATTGTTATAATAAAAGTAACAATTTTATCATATATTAGATAATAATGTGAAATCTGTTGTTATGACACCATCTTATGCATAAAATCAACTAAAGAATCGAGGCGACACCCTTCATGTAATTCATTCAGAGTCAATACTCATTTTGTTCGATTGAAGCATATCTAACAAATAAACAATCCAAATTAAGACACTCAAAATTGTACAAAATGTTGGAGTAAATAGATGTATGATTCACAAGACGTGCCTGAAACACTTCAACATCAAGATTACATGAAAATTCCCCTCTCCCACCGTTTTTCTCTTTTGACTAACTGCAGAAAATAACTCAAGCTCTTGAGACTTGTTATTGCATGTACACCTTACAAAACCTGCTGAGAATCACCCCCATAAGAATTACTGCCATGTGACTTTTTCTGGATCTTTTTCTTTATCTGTTGTTCCTGATGAACTTAAAATTATCTATCTAACCAAGAACCATTCAATTAAATCATAAACAATGGGCAGGTAAATTAATAAATTAGGATTCGCTATGAACAACAATCAACGGATAGGATGATATTGGGCTGATATTCTCTTTGGGGGCAATTTGCGCAGGATGTAGAGGACCAGAGTTGAAGGTAGGATCTCAACCAGCTGCATTTTGAAAAGTGAAAAGTAAATTCCAAATGCCAAGAAAACGACAGATTGAACTTCAAGTAACCATAACCAAAAAGAATAATTAAGCAGAGCATACCATGTAATAGATCAAATCCAGGAGAGGATGATCCAAAACATCAAGAGATGCATCTGAATCAAATGCAGACAGAAAACCCTGCATGCACATCAAAGTGTGATCACACATTGGACATTATTCGTAGTTGTCCATTCTCATTGTCAAAAAAAAGAAAAAATATTATATCTCCGAGAAATATACATCAAAAAGTATTATGAAGCATACTTAAATGGTAAACAAAATAAGTACACAGTAAAATCCTTATATATAGATGTACTATAACTATCGAGAAACTCAAATATGACAAAAAATAGAATGTATCAAATGTCTACAGCAGCACTAAAAGTTTGTAGAAACGTTCACATCTTTTGTGTCTGATGGTAACCTCCCTGACTAATGGTGCAAGCAGACAGGAAAAGAAGACTACCATACTAATGGTGTAAAACGATAACAAATGATAATGTGAAGACAAGCAGATAAGGATTAAAAATTCTACATTGACATATTTATTGGACATCCTTATGAAAATGCTTATTTGAATACTAAAGATTACTAAAACAATAAAGGCAGAAATTACCATAACACATCTTATCAGAAAACAGGTGAAACAGATGGCTGTGACGGATCCAACCTGCAAAACCCATTCCATTTTAGATAAATACAAGTAATATTGATATGGGCAGTTTTAATTTTTTTCAATTTCATCGTTATATTTTTCGAATATCAGAAGGTCAGAAGGGGTTATTCTCATTTCCAAAAATGATGAAAACTAAATCTAATTCAAAAGGGTACTTACAGAACATAACCTTATTGTTTAAACTATAGACCGTTGACGATAATGTTAATAAATAAAATTGTCTGTGGCTAAAATGGATAGTATATTGATTTGTTGTGATTTAAATAGGAAAAGCAATCGATGGAACAAAACCTATACATTGAAACACTTAGAGAACATTTAAGAGCTCTTATTCATTACTACTGTTTTGTTTAGATGTTGCAAGTTCAAGAAAATCCCTTTCTCCTATAAAAGAAACAATTCAAATAACTAACCCATGCAAATACTCTCCCATGCCCATTGCCAAAACCTTTGTCTCTGGTGTGTGTGTTTGGAAGATCTATGTATTAAAAAAATATAAATGAAGAGACAACAGAAGCAGGCAATCATTTTCTATTGAAATACCGGCCATGGACCAAATTGGCAATATACTAAGATATCCCAGGGAACCTGTATACATTATAAATAATACCCATTTTTCAGAAAATAAAGGAGGGGAGTAAATTGTGTCTCAAATGAGACTTTCAGTAGTGTGATGACACGACATGATTTGCACAAAGACATACGAATAATACTACTACCAAATAGACACACTCGAAAGAAAATGCTTATACCTCATTAAGTTTCTTCCTTCTTCCTTTAGATTCGATTGGGAAGCGCCTCAGCATAAAAAATAATCTAGCGAGTAATGAGTAGTGAGTAGTCAGTGAATGAAACAAAGACCTCAGAGGTATTAATTGACAAGAGACAAAATGCAAAAGCTTCACCTTCCTCCGTATATCAAGAAGCCTAGAGCAGCCATAAATGATACAACTGACAAAAAAGGGGGAAACATTTTTTAAAAGTGTATACACATATAGCAATGTTTATTCTAAGGTGGCAAAACTCACTCGCAAGTGGGTGTGAAACATAATAACATTATCAACCTTCGATTAGAAAGCTAACCTGCAATAAATATCTCTCCAATAAACTCCACGGCACTGTTATCATCTATCCAGAGGTATATCCAAATGCAAACCTAAAATCCAAAGGCAAACTAGTATTGTGATTTTTGACATCGACTATCAAAGAAAGTACTCCTGTTTGTTTTGAAACATTTAGGCTTTGCACAACATGCATCTTGTATAAACTAGAGATAGTAAACCATCACTAATGCACAAAAATGATTGCCTTTCTGGAGTCAATAATTTCCAAATCAAATAAGTTATGGTTGAACACGTGAAAAAATGTCTCCTGGGAATTCATATGCCATGATATTTCTAGAAACCAGATGATGTCAATCTATATAAAATGTCCCATACTTGACAGTAGGTATCACCACAATTCTGTTCCAGTAAAGTGGGTGGAGGTGAGTGCCCAAATTTTGATACCATAACAGGTAATAAAATGAAAAGATGCAGCATGATGGTGTCTGATCCACATCATGTGACATTAGAAACCAAAATAAAGAGATATTTTCCATATAAAAAAGACGGAATACACAGGAAGAAAAGCAGTGAAGTGTTTCAAGTTCAGACAGAAGATAAGCAGTTCAAGTGAAAGTGCAACTATATTGCAGGTGTAGGGGAGATGTCATTTTGCTTTGATCCAATCTGTTAGTATGACTGCTGAGCACCAACATACCACCATAAATAAATAATAGTGTAGACCAGAAAATGAGATGGATACCTGGATAATATATAGGGCGGCATTTACTGAAATATATACAATCTTTAGCTTATCAGTTGGTAAACCCCTTGCCTGCTCAGTAATTGGAATAAAATTAGAATTTCCCTTTTGAACAAAAAGAATTTCCTTGATCATGCAAAAACTGATAATCTTTTTATTTTAAAAAAAAAAATCGAGGTCTATTTAATTCAATAAAGGGGTATTCATTCATGACAGTTAAATAGCTTCAAAAAAATAAAGAGAACTTTGGCTTGCCTGGTGATAAATTTCTGCCCAGAAAAGGACTAGAAGCGTATATGTTGAGAAAAAAAGCAATCCAGGCAGATCCAACAGTACCAAAATCAACACCTAGGGAATAAACAGCAAATCTACGTCAGCATACCAGCCTTGCAATCATTATCCAAACATCACACGGTGAAACACAGACCTTAGGCTGCAAAAGAAAAACTAACTTGTGCAATCCAAACACCACTGCTCGCACTGCAAATTCAAAAAGCCAAAAACAAAAGGAAATAAACAGATGTCAAAAGAAAACAAACGCGAAACAATCCTAAAAAGAAAACTCGCGGCTTATCTCGTTAACCCACAAATAGGGATTTGAATAAAAAGTTCACGCTAATTATGAAGATAAAACTCCAATTATGACGGAATAAGTACTCAAATAGCACCTAAGCAACTGTAGTCAGATAAAACTAAAACTGAAACGAGCTAGGATTGTGAGATGACCTCCGTTGACAACGAAGTTCATGAGATGAAAAATTTTCTGCGTCGTCCAACCATACTCAGGCACTCTAACTTCAATTCTCACCAATTGAGCCTGCATAATCAACAATCAACAACAGTGCAGAGCAGAATAAAACAAAAACAGCTACAACAGTATAGTAATTGGAATTTCAGTGGATCAAATAAAAAAGAGTCGAAGAAGGAGAAGAGGATAAGGAATGTACTAAAGCGATAGAAGCGACGAGAGCATAAGCAGCGCAAAGGAAGAAGAAAACAGCATTCTGCCAGCGCGTGGAAGCGTTGATTTGGTCCCACCACGTTGCGACGGTGAAGAGAGGAGCAATCTCCATGGGCGGCAAGGTGAGTAGCAGGTTCCTCATTTTGCCGGCGCTGAAGGGTGAGTGAAAGTGTGGTCAAGACAGAGATAATAGGTAGTTTACCAGACAGTCTTCAACGGAATGGTGTGTGTGTGGGCCTCTTTCACTGATTACTCATGAAAACAACACTTTTCGCGCGCTCTCTCTTTCTCTCTCGTAACTCTCAACTAAGCTTCTTCAACCTCACTCCCACACTCGTGGTAGTTGGTGACACTGCATCACTGTACCGCCCAAATTATTTAAGCCTTTTAATTTATAAGTTCTTTATGTAAAATAAATAATTGTCTGTATATATTATTATATTATTATAGATATACATTTAATCTTTAATTTTTATATATTTATTGACTTTTTTTTTCAGTAAAATTTAGTTTACATTGTGTACAGTAAAGTTGAAGAAAAAAATAACAATTTAAATATATTTTTAGTTTCTCAAATTATGTAAATCCCTTTTAGTTTTTTTAGTATTAACAGTTTCAAAAATGGGTTTCCAATTTCATGAAAAATGTACGTGCATACATAAACGAGTATCATATTTATCTCATATTTCAAAAAATGATTAACCTAAAGAAGCAAACCCCGGTCCCGCAATCAAATGTTTTTTTTTTGTTTTGTTAAAAAAGTTGTTTAATATCATTTGTAGGAGTAAAATGGTTATGGAAAAAATAAATTTATCTATTTTGTAAAAAAGAAAATGAAAAGTGGCGACGTGTAGTGCCAATGGGAATGCAATAATTTGGAGACAAAATAATATTATTTTTTTCAAAGAAATTTCCTTTACGTGAATGATATTTTAAAAGATTTAATAGTATTTTTTCTGTTATATGTTTTTTTTTTAATCTAATGTAGTGTGATCTTTTATATCAGAAAAATGTCATGGTTATTATTTCTATTTTGTTTCTGCTCATTTTCAGTATGGAATTTATGTTGTTGATTTAATTGAAAGAGCATCTTTTTAAAATATAAATAATTAAATATTGAATAATTATTATAAATACTAATGAAATTATAGGCGCTACTTTATATTTGTAATTTTATAAAAATTTAAATTAAAATCAATAAAAATATATAATTAATTTTTAAAATGATTGTTAAATATAAAATTAAAAAAATAAAATATTTAAAAAAATAATAAAATAACTGTTAAAGATAAATTATTTATAAAATAATTATATTTTAAAATAATAATTAAAATTAAAATTAAAATAATAAAATATGAAAAAAAAAGAAAATATCTCATTTATATTATATATATATATATATATATAATACTATTAAATCTACAATTAATCAAATACCTTTTGTGTAACTAAAAAATGGTTAACAAATAATTAATTATAAAGAAACCTCAGGAGAGGTTGTTGGGGGTCTATCATCCTTGTGCGCAAATGATAACAAATGGGAAACAAAGAACTCTAGATTTTTGTTGTTAATTTTGATACTAAATTTAATTTCTGTCTAAAAACCTTAAGATAAAAGAACTGTTTAATAATATTTTTAGCTTATGAAATTTAGAACTTATTCATTTTAATTTCTAAATTTCAAAGAAAATTAGTTAAAAAAAATCTTATCCAATAAATGATATAATTATGCGATTATACCATATATAATAAATATTAAATACGTCATAACATTATATTTTTATTATTTTAATTAGCATGGTCATTCTTCGAATACGCTTATTATTTTTAAACAAATAACTAACCTTTTTTTTTTCTCTCCTATTTATCATAACACCAACAAATATCTCCACTTTTTTTTTTCTTTTTTTTTGGGTAAATATTCGTTTTGGACTCTAAAAGACTGAGGCATTTATTGATAGCTCCTTAAATAAGGTAAATAGGTTTTTAAATAATGTATTGTTTTATATTTAAGTTCTTTTATTAGTGAAATTATCAACAATAGTGATAACAACCTAGTGAGATTACCTTTATTTATTTCTTATTGAAGAACATTATTTATCAATATTCATTAACTTGTAACTAAGTTTTTAAATAATCTTATCTTCTTACACATATCCCAACAACAAAGAAAAAAAAGTTAAAAAGAACAAACAAAAAGAATCATCTCAAATATGTATGTGAAATTAGTAAATGATGATGTTAATTGAAATTGAAACTCCTATGTGATAATGTAAATAAGCGAGTACTTAAGTTTCCTTCATTCTTTCAAATGGAGGGACCAACGTGTTAATGTCATAACTTTGAAATTAAAGTATATACATTTTTTATAATATAGAATTTAACTTACCTGAAATTAAATTTATATTTTATATCGGCTAAAATATATATCATTTTTCCTCATTCCTCTTCTTTAAACTATGAATGAATTTCATTATTGCCTAAGATGATATATAACCACACACACAAATATTTATTTGTGATATAGTTAAACTTATGCTATCATTTATCTTTATTAAAACTAAAAATTATAAATTTAACATAATATATATTGTTTTTTATATTTTTAAATATTTATAAAATTGTTATATAAAATAAAACTACCTATAACCAACGAACAATAAAGTACTTCTTATATTTTTAAATTTTGTATTTCAAATCCTTTTTTTTATTATTTAAGTTTTTTTTCTTATAAAAATGTGGAAAAGATTCTTTACTGTGACATCCCATTTTTAATAGATTAATCTACCAAATAAAGCATCACAAAATTTTGATAACGAGAACCAATCAGATAAACATGTAACGTACGAAAGGTAACTATTACAGTCATCCCAAAAGTACTTCGAAAGGAAAAAAAACTAGGCATGCAACCATGCCACAACCAAAGAGAAAACTAACAGAATTCAACAGTTTAGCAAAAGGAGTTACCACCGGACAACCATTACAAAAGGCCCCATGGCCATGAAACTGCCCCTAAGGTCATCAAGACAAGAAAAACTAGGCCGCACCGCTACGTCCCCCGGATCCATCTCGAACATCCCTCTCATCTGCTCCCACCAGAAGGTGATCATCGCAAAAGAGAAAACATAACAAAAACAAACACAAAAATGCAGGGGTAAGCTAGTGCAATTTGAAACTTATCATGATATAGAAGAACAAGTACATAAGCATTCCCAGGCATACACACAGAGACACAAAGTCATGTTATGGCAAACAAGCAAGACACTATGACTCAATTATCCGAATACATATACTAAGATCGGATTCATTGGACGCTTGCACTTGTGGTGGCCTCTACTGCTCTGCAGAGCCATTGCCAATGGGTTTCACCCTACCACGCACAAGGTTAGCCTTTAAGCGTCTAAGGCCATTATCCTGCCAGAGACTAGGGCCTCCCGCTACTCTCACCACTTGGGTAAGTTTGCTCGACTTGAGACTCACTGACCCTTTAGAGCTTCGGGATGCAATCCTTACTTGAATTCATATCTTAATATATACACTACACACCACCATGAGATCTCCCCACGAGACTCGTGGAATTACGTCTATCACATACAAATTTCATGTTTATCATATCCCAACCACCAATTCCATCTCATACATTAAATTCTCATTTCACCCAACCATAACGTAAGAATTCCATGTCATTACTCATACCAAACATACCAATCCCAGTGCATATAACTCATACAGTTACACCATAATCATACATGTTCGAGGTAAATAGCCACACACAACGTAGATAGAGATGTAACACATAAATCTACACGATTCTCGCCCAAGCTAGAAGTCCTCGCCTAAGTTGCAGCAACTGTCTTGCTTAGGCTAGGCCTTCTCGCCTAGGCGAGGCCTGAAATAGTGGCACTCTGCGAGCATCTCGCTTGGGCGAGACCAGCTCACCTGGGCGAGACCGTCCTTCGCCCAAAAATAAAACACCTCGCCTGGACGAGGCTGCGAACAGAGCACACCAGCTTCTCCTTCGAGAACTCGCTTGGGCGAGGTACTCTCGCCTGAGCGAGACAACGCATCGCTCAAAGACAAGGGCCTTTCGCCTGGACGAGTTGCTCGAGTAGAACCTGAGTGAGTCTCAGACGCTCTCGCCTAGGTGAGACGAGCTCGCCTGGGCGAGATTGACAGTTCTTGCCACTATCCACACACATGCAGCAGAGTAACAGTTCAATCCAACACCCAAAAACACATGCACCCAGTTTCAGTCGATTACACATACTTCTCAAGCTTATAAACATGCAACAAACCAAAAAGACACCTAAAAACAGCGTTGAACGGTTAAATCTAGCTTCCCTTACCTCTGTTTGAGCACCAAAAGCAACCAGACCCTAACTATGTAGTACCACAACTCCAGGAATGAGCTGAAACGTGGAAAAAGAGGCCCAAAACGAAGTTAAGAAACTTAACCCCAACTTGACCCACGTGTTTTAAACAAAGTGAAGAGGAGAAGGAACGGACCAGGAGCTCTAAAGCTCAGCTTACCTGAAAAAAGAGGGAGTTTTGCTAGCTCGGAGACGTGAGGATGGAGAGCCCTAGCAGAGAACCTTGCTGAAGAACAAAGTGTTTGAGGGAGGGGAACCTGCTTCTGTAAAGGAGACAAGGTACAGAATGAGCTGAAAAGGGGTATAGGGGTCCTATTGAAGGACTGGCCTTGGGCCTCCGAAAAGGCCAGGCCCAAAACTTTATAACACTGAAAAAGGGACTTATATTTACCATAACAAACTAAACACATGGAAAAGGACGTACGAAATGTCAGGATACCAGTTTAAAATCATTGGTTTTTAGACAAAATTTTAAAATATACCATCTTAGGCAAGTAAAAAGATTAATCACAATCCAAAAAAAAAAATATTTATAAATAACACGATATTGATATTTTCTGTTTTATATTTGTTCTTATTAAATTTAGTCGATCAGTCTATGAGACTTATAATCAAACTTTGAATCATCAAAGAAAAATATCTACATATAAATACTTTCTAGTCTTTAAGTTCATAAAAAATATAAATAAATATATGAGAATAAAGTAATTATCCTACTTTTTCAATAACTTATATTTATGAGTTTTCTAATGAATAGAGATATATTAAATATGTTACGATACTTTCAAGATACTCAAATTCCTATAAGATATTAAATATAACATCTTGGGGCTTGTACACTCTTTAATTCTCAACATTTTTTATTTTGTTATTCTTCTCAATTATTACAATAATCCTAACTGCAGACATCATAAGATATTAAATTATAAGATATTAATAGTAAATATATTAGAGATATTTTATAAATTTGTTAGATATAACAAAATTGGATAACAGATTATTATAGCATCAGTATTCTTCATAGCTTTCACTTTCTTTTTCTTCTCAATTATCGTAAGAGTAAAACAAACTAGGATTGATCGTGTAACAAAGAAACCAACAAGAACACAAAATGAAGAAACACTCCGACGGAGAAGTGAAGAAAAGTAAATCGGTGGTACTTCTGCCACAGGACGTGATCATGGAGATCTTGTTGAAGTTGAATGTGAAGTCTGTTGTTCGATTCAAAAGCTTGAGTAAGTCGTGGCTATCTTTGATCTCTGATTCTCGCTTTAGAAATTTGTATTTTGATCGATCTTCTCCAACAGAGAAACTTTTGATCATTTCAATTAGGGTTTTGGATCTTACAGTCCCATCCATAGACTTCAATGCGCCCCTAAACCGTGATTCTTATAGTTACTTTGAATTCGAAGTACCAGGTGAAGTTTTTCAGCCTGGAATTTTTAAATTTGGAGGTTGTTGTCGAGGATTTGTACTTTTGGATTGTTTGGAGCATCTGTGCCTGTGGAATCCACGCACAGGTTTCCACAAAAAAGTTTGTCGGCCACCCATTGATTCCAACAAAGAGCTCTCTCGTAATCTGTTGTTTCAAGGTTTGGGGTATGATCCATTAACCGATGACTACTTGGTGATTCAACTTTTCGCAAGCATTACTATTTACCTTCAAACACATGCGAAGGTTTTCTCGATCAGAGCTAACAAGTGGATGGAAAATGAATCTACCGATTTGTTTTTCACATACTCTCAGGATTATGATACGCCATGCAGAGTTGTGAACCATGTTATTCATTGGTTGAGTAGTTGTTTGAAGGAAGAGATAATTGTTGGGTTTATCCTTGCGTTTGATGTGGCAAAGAGGAAGTTTTTTGAGATAGCTTCGCCAATTGTTTTTGGGGATGGCATGGATGAAATGAGAGTTTTGAGTGAAATTGAAGGATTGCTGAGTCTGAATGTTTATACAAACAGCAAGCTTTCAATAGACATATGGGTGATGAAAGAATACAGAGTAGAATGTTCTTGGAGCAAGAGCATTGCCGTGTCTCTTGTTGATCATGTTCCACAGAAATTCTTCTTCCCAGTTTGCGTAACAAAAGATGGTGATATTGTTGGAAACGATTTGTGTGGATTGTTCAAATTTAATAACAAGGGTCAGCTGAAGGAGATGCTATCTTATCAAGATGTTTCAGCGCATCTTCATGTGGAGATGTATCAAGAATCTTTTCTCTCACTTCCATGTCCCAATGACTAGGACTTCAAGACTACAACTCAAATTAGGTTAAGATTAATTTATATTTACTTTATATATTTTTTATACAGATTTTATATAATTTATTCTTTTTCTTTCATATTATGTTCCCTTTACAATATTAAAAGAGAATAAATTGATGTGAGTAATGGCTTAGTCTTTTTCTATGTCATCACATGTGACAAGAATTATTTTTTTATGAGCCATCATATATTTATATATATATATATATATATATATATATATATATAAATAAAGACACCTTGAATAAAATTTAATATTATTAAGAACCAATCTTCCTTCTTTCTGTCTATAGATGTTTGACTCGGTAAATGAAAATTATGATAGTATTGACTTTTTTTATTTCAATTTTAATTTTGATAGTAATTAGTCTCGTATAATTTATAAATTATAATAAGTTAAAGAGTGAATATCAATGATTATATAATAGATTCTAATCGAAAAGTCTTGTATAATTTATAATTTATAATAAATTAAAGAGTGAATATCAAGGATTATATAATAAATTCTAAGTTTATGGTATTTTTTTGTCCTGATTTAATATATTTTAGTTTATATTTCATTTTTTTTATGTTTTTGTTTTATTTTAATTTTTTTATTAATAGGGTGATTCTTAAAAATAAATACGATAATATTATTAATTGAAGACGTGTTTTTTCAATAAAATGTTTAGGTAGATTTTGTTTCTTTGTATGCTATCGTTACATCTTAATATGATACATTAGAAAAAAAATAATTTTTTGGTGTTGAAGAATCATTCTTGTTTGTGGGAAGATCACCGTCAGCAACGAGTTGATGTGGTGAATATATAGCTAAAAAAACTTGCATCATTTACTCTCGATAAACCTATTAAGAGAAAATCAAGATAAAAACAAAAAAGTACAAAATATTTTTTCCTTAATGATGCATTATTTTCGGACAAACTTTCTGTCCAACAAAAACTATTTACTTTAAAATACTTTAGAAAAATTTAAATTCATAAACCAAAAGCCATTATTTATTCTTTTAATGACCAAACAAACTAAAACGCGTAGTTTATATATCTTGTGGCTAATAAATTTATATTGATATTGATACAAAATGAATACATTTTTTTACGATAGACTAAAACAGGAAAAAATAAAAGTGTAAAAATGAAACTAGCATAATGAATATTAAGGATAATTGTTAAAAAATACAACCAAGTAAAACAAAGAGATATCAGAATTAACCAAACTAATATTATTTTACTATGTTCTTTGTTAGAATATTTTCAATAATATTGTCCAACTAATAATAATATCTTGCCATCACAACATATGGTCATTATGTTCAGAAGATTTCAAAGCGTATATTATTGTGTGTAGTTATCATTATGTTTTCCTTTTTAAAAGCAGCACTTTTCCGAAGAGAATGATAGAAGGAAAGATCTAAGTACAAATGAACACATACACAAAATATTAATGCTGACAAAAAAACAAAATATTGTTATTTTATCTTTTGAGTCTCCTTTCGAAGAGATCAAATCTGGTACATCATACAACGTTGTTGTTGGATATAAATATAAATATAATTATTATTTTAATTTATTTTATCTTAAATTAAAGGACGAAAATAGTATTTTAGTCATTTTCTTAACGAAAGAGTAATTTAATATTAGATAACGATATAATTTTAACACACAACTCCATTCACCTTTAGATTATTTATTTTAATTTTTGTAGTAGTGTAATGTGATGATCTAAGGATGATTGGAGTGGTAGATAAAAAAAAAATGAGTCAAAATATCATTATCCTTTGATATTTGATATTGGTTTTTGGTACATGTGTTTAGGGCTTAGAAAAAATATATTTTTATAATAATTTTGAAAATATATTTTTTAAAATAATGTGATATTTTTTTTAAATATAACTTAAAATAAAAAATATATATATATACTAGAAATTTCAAATAAAATATTCCAAATTAAATGCATTATAAAATATCAAAATTCAATTAAATTTATTTGATTAATTTTTAATTATTTATTTGATTATAATATAAAATATAACTATTCATAAAATATTAAATTAACTGTTTTATTTTCTTTTTTTGTTTTAGTTTCTTTTTATTTTAATTACATATTTCTAAAATATAAATTAATAAAATATTATTATAATATAAAATATATATTAATAAAATATTAATAATTTAATTATTAAAATGAATTATAAATTTTTATAATTTAGGGAATTGTGTAAAGTTAATAATAAATTATATGGAAAACATAAATAATTAAAATTTCGTGTTTTTACAAATATGTAACTGTGAAAAGTTTTTGATCTAAAATTGTCTAATCTTATGTGTGTTGTGTGTTTTTATTTTTTTCTTTTGCCTAAATAGTAATACTCTAAAAGCAATTACACTTTAGAGAATATTTAGGAGTGACAAAAAGTTAATTTTCGCCTGCATAAAAACTGACTTAAAATATTAATGCATTCCAGCAGTCAAGGTGCTGGTGGGCAGTGACGGATCTTGACCAATATTGTTGGGGGAGCCAAAATAATATGTTCAAAATTTATACATTTAATTATTATCATTAATATAATAAAAATAAATACATAATTTAGTATAACGATAACTAAAAAAGAAATAAGACTACAAATGAATATATGGAATAGTTGAATTTGTATATCTTTTTAAAAAAAAGACTAAAAAAAAAATTCATAATCTAATAAAAAACTGAGAGACGTAAATACCAAAAGAAAATTTGATGATAATCAAATCACACTTAAGATCTAGTTATAAAAAAACACACAGTACAATATTTTTTCTTCTATGTTCATAAAATAAAAAATTAATATACAAGCTCATTAAATAAATTATTAAACTAATATTTCACTATCATGTGATACAAGAGAGAATTACCTTCTCCTTTATTTCTTCGAGAATGAAAGACAACAACTTACATATGAGAGCAAAAATAGTAGATCTTTTTCTCTTCAGAAACAAAAGAAAATAGGTGAGAATAAGTGATGAGAACAATTCGTGAGAAACTCAAGTCATATAATGGAACCACAATTGAAATCCGGTTATAAAAAAACACATAGTAAGATACTTTTACTTCTTTGTTCATAAAATAAAAATGAATATAAAAGAGACTTATTAAATAATTTTTTAAACTAATATTTTACAATCAAGTAAGATGAAAGAATTACATCATTCTTTTCCTCCTTTAGAATGAAAGAGAACAAAGTGAAATAAGAGCAAAAGAATAGATATTTTTCTCTTCAAAAACAAAAGAAAACATGTGAGAATAAAAAATGAAAACGATTTATAAGAAGCTCAAACCATAATGAAAAATAATAATAAAAATATTTTGATAAATCTTTTTATTCTTTATTTTTATTATGTTTGATTTCATATTTTATTATATATATATATATAAAAAGATATATTCAATCATATAAATAGTTTAAAAATTTTCATTGTTTAATTAATATAGAATAAATTAAAAAAATGTATTTATATGTTAAATTATTATTCTATAATTAATGATTGAAATCAAAACTTAATTTATTAATTTATAATTTTTAATGATTTAAATTATGATAATTTTATATATTTATATTTTAAAAATAACATAATATAGAAAGCACTTTTTAAAAATATTTTTATTGTAATTTAAAATTTGAAAAAAAAACGGATCTATTCAGTCTATTTTGTATTTGGCACGTCAGTTTTACGAGTTAGTTAAAACAAATCAAAGCGAGTTAATCCATTTCATGATTACCATAATTTTTACACTTTAATTTTCAACTAAAATATTTATAATAATATTTAATGAAACATATAAATATTTATACTATACTACTACAACTAATTGAGTTAAGTTAATCATTTTAATTATACTATAAAAATAAATATATAAAGTAAAGTAGAAAAACAAAATTTTCTTAAGAGAATTACTTAAGTCACTAACTCACGTTGAATGTTACATAATTATTCATTCTCAAAAACAAAGTAAATTACATAAATTAACTCAATTTTAATTCAGTATCTGAGAAACGAATTTGTACTAGACCTCGTAAGTAGAAAGACTTATTTAATCTGCATTGGTACCATATTCGAGTTTTATTCGGTTGATAACAGACAAAAAAAAAAGAAAAAAGAAGAAAAAAAAGATGAAACAAAGCAACAACTGGAAGAAATATAAATGATTCACTATGGAAGCAGGAGGAATAGATATTTATAGCGGAAACTCCTGCTTTATATAAAAAATAAAATTAAAAGCAATAATATAACTTGCAATAGAAAGGTCATATAATAGATTAATGAAAAGAGTAACTTAAAAAAGACAATTCTGTGTTTCCAAATAAAAATTTCAAATTCATACTATTACATAAGATGATGATCTATACTTTCAGTGATTAGTAATGTAACATTCATAAATAATTGAGGAGAAGAAAGCGCAGGTTTAGGCTTTCGTGTAAAAAAATACTTATAACAACTATTTATCAATTTCTACATCAAGGATCCGTGGCGCAATGGTAGCGCGTCTGACTCCAGATCAGAAGGTTGCGTGTTCGATTCACGTCGGGTTCAAATCCTGTACTTTGATCCTTTAAAATTTTTTGTTTTAGTTTGTGAGCCATAATAGAATAAATAAATAATTTGTACAATAATAGCATTATTTTATTTATTTTATTGGCATGTTTTATTATAAATAATTATTTTAATTTAAAAAGTAATTACTTATTAAAGATAAAATTTGCAAGACAGAATAAAATTTGCAAGACAGAATAAACTCCGTAGTACAAATGAAATAAATCGGTTACTAATTAATTCAATTGTTTTATTATAAATCCTATTAAATTTATGTAATAACTAATTTGCGAATTTTAAACGCAGTAAATTCCATCTACTTTATATAATAAAACATATTTTATTATGTATGATTATTTATTCATTGTCATAAAAAAAAATACTATTGAATTATTAATTATCTGACCCAACAAAATTATGGTTGAATGAAGTTAAATTCGATTATAGTAAAAAAAAAACTCAGTCCGATTATACTTAATTAGGTCGAATTTAAAATTATATTAAATTCATCTAGTCCAAACCATTTATACATTTGTCATTAATCCCGTTTATTATAACACTCTTCTATTTTTTAGAAAAATATTTTAATTATCTTTAATATAGTTCTTATTTCGAAAACAATTACCTTTGCTTTTCAAATTCGGCAACTAAGACTTTGTCAAAGCTTTTCAAATTGTTACGATTTATGTTCAGGTTATATAGCATTGTAGCAATGTATGTTCAGGTTATAATTTGGGTTTCAGGTGACTTGATCAGAGAAATTAAAATGACAATGTTTTTTAAACTTTCCTCAAACACAGAATTTCAGAAGGAAAAAAAAAAAGTAACTACAAGAAACACTAATGCTCACTCTTATCAGAAGGCAATATTTGAAAACAGCCTGTGCATTATGGTTATAAATAACTGTGCAATGAGTCCTAGTTCTTGCGGATCCCTCCATCCTTCTGCATTCAATGGAAACTCAACTAGACCGAGTTTGATACTACTGTAAATCTCCTAAAGTATTGTGCTCCATATGCTGCAGTAGTTGCCACTGTTGTTGAAGCCACTAAATAGCTGCACCAGAAAGTTGGAGTTCATATCTGGTATGATTTGCTGAAAGGGAAACATGAAATTCTCACAAGAAGATTACCTCAAATAAGTAATATATGGTTGAGTTTCCTGTGTTCCAAACTCTGGTTGAAGAAGAGCAGCAGCAACTAGTGCTAATTGGAATACTGTATTCACCTGTTCAAATTTGTATTCCTCCTCAAGAAGTATCAAAGATAAAAGAGAACTTTTTACAGGCTCTCCATCATAATTTTACTTCTCTAATCTACTACTAGATAGCATTTTTATTTTCCTTTCTAAAAGCATTTTAGTGAGAGAAGTTTTGCATAGTTAGGGATTAAAGTGAAGGTTTTGTAAAGTCAGAAATTAAAGCTACTCATGCTTAGAAAAGTTTGAGGGTTTAAGGGCGGAATTGGGAATGTAATTTGATTGAGACCATAACAAGCTGAGGGTTTCGTCCTGTAGCTGTTGATAAAAAATATTCAAATTCCTCTAATTGCATGTATAGATATGCTTACACTAATCATCATCATGTTAATAAATCAAACTCCAACATTTGATTCAATTGAAGGAAGGGCTCGGACTCGTTGATCGTGTTAAGAAATAGGCCAAATATTGTAAAATGTTCTGTCTCTGTACATCTCAATCATAACCCTAAATATTTATCAAGGAGAGTAACAGAACAGGCAGGTGATACAACTAGTATACATAAACCAGTCTGCACTTAACACCACATGCACTGTATGATAAGCTCAAAACATCCATCAAGCTTACCTTGCTTAGAAGGAGTGGTTCAACCTTTTGGCGGGCGGTTCCATCAAGGTTAAAAAAATCAAACCAGCTTTTCCACTGAGAGCAACACACAACATCAACATTTTATCTCGATGACTATACAATTTCTTAAGGAAAAAGGAAAAGTTGAGAACATACCTTCCAACCCAAGCTATTTGCTCTTAGAAATACTGCACCCCCAACAAGGAAGACGTCCCGAAACACAACAAGACTAACAACCCCAGCTTCAAAATGAGAAACCAGAATCGATAGTTTTACATAAGACATATGATAATATCTGGGTTCTCGAAACATAAATGGCAGATAATGCAACATGTAATTAAATGAAAATTGCATTTGATTGTCAGCCTCACATTGAAATATGATAAGAAAAAGATCTACAAAAGCTGGCATTCAGAGAGAAATGTGTGCATATCCCTGTCTTAAATAAATAACTGAGGCCAAGGTTTTAAATTGCAATGGTAGCATTTGTTGATATTACAGGAAATTGTGGACAAACAGAGTCAGTGAAGCCACAATTGCTGTTGCGGACACCTAAAATCCTTGACATTGCTTTCAAACTCACAGTAACAGACCCATTTTTAAAACCATGGTCATGTCCTAATGCTATGGTATTTCCAGTTCTATTCTAATCCTGATAAAATCATAAATGCTTAAGCCAACTAGTGTTTAAAAAACCAACCCACAAACAGACAAAAAAACAGAAGTAGCAAGCAGAAGGACTCACGATGCAGTAGATCTTTATGCACCATGGCAAGAGCAACGCAACCAATAAGAACCTGGATTGACGAAAGAAGAACGCCAGATGAAACAAAAACACAAGTGGAAGTGGGAAAAGAGAGTGGAGATTACCTTGTCAGCAAGGGGATCAAGGTAGGAACCCACTACGGAATCTATCTTCATCTTCCGAGCCACGTATCCATCCAGCTACGATCAATTATTAGAATCACACGACAACATAAAGACAAACACGTTTAGCATGTGAACGATAACGTTCAGCTGCAGCATAGCAATTAAAAAGCAAAGAACATTGGTCGTTGATACTCACCCAATCAGTGGCCCCAGAGAGTGCCAACCCTACAATTGCTGGAGTATAGAACTCGTTGGAGATCATCCTGTGTACAAACAAAAAGCCAAACTAAAGCACCCAATAGTGTTTTGAGAAAGAAAACAGAAACGGAAAAAAAAAAATGGAGGTACCATGCGAGAAGAGGACCGGAAAGTAATCGGGAGAAGGATATGAAATTGGGGAGATTGACGAAGCTGTGGAAAAGAGAAGGGTTGGTGGAAATGGAGGGAGCCGGATCAGGGAAGCGGAGAGGGAGAGGAGGAGTGGAGCGAAGCAAATTGAAGGGGTGGACCTTGGGGAAAACGACGGCGTTTTCGTGCAAATAGAGAGGGGTGGCGGATTGAGAGAGTTTCCATGGGGGGCGAGAGAGGAAGAGAGGGCCTGGGCCTGGGCCAGGGCCTGGGCCGGGAGAGAGGAATCTGTTATTGGTTGGGGAGCGGGAGTGGCGGTTGTTGTGGTGAGGCGCGTACCAGGGGAATGCGTATATTGAGGTGAGGAAGGTTCGGGCTTTGGCTCGGGCTTGGGTGTTGTCGGCGAGTATTGCTCTGAGGAACTTGCTGAACAGAACCATTATTGGAACATCTTCCGGTGAAGCTGCGCAAAGACACTGGTCAAGTTTTTGGGTTTTAGATACGCTTAGAATTGGAATATGACGGTCAGATTTTCACAATAACCATTGTTAACTTTTTATTTTTTTACTCTTTACTATGACTTTAACCCCAAACGATTTTCTCCATTAAATAAATATATTCTCACTCCTCCATTTATAATTGTCAAAGTTATTCCGTTTAAATCTACTCATTTATATAGATTTAAAAGAAAAATTTTGTTGAAAAATTTACATTTCTATTTTATTTGAAACTCAAGAACCTGATCTCCAAGTCAGAAAATATTAATGTAGAGAATATTTGGCAACAGAAAGTGAAAATAACATTAACTTGGTTCAAGTTTTGGGTCACTCAAGATACAAGCAGAGAGCAATTCAAGAAAGTAGATTGAGATTGACTCAGAGATGAAAGTTGTTGATATCATCCTTGAGGATCCTGTAGCCATAACCAGGAACCCTGTTCCACTTACTGTTCTCCACCACTTCTGCAACAGAACACATTTTTGGGACAAACACATTGCTACCTCTTCTCTTCCTTCTCTTCCCTGTCATCAGAAACACCCAAAAACTAGGTCTGCAACTGGAATATCCTCTGCTAGAAACCATGTCCACATAATGTGGTTGAGGCCTTTGTGAGTTCCCCAACTCAAATTTGGAGAAGTATTCAATTTCCTTCCTCACAAGGGATCCAATTGTGCCTCTTGTGCCTATAGCAACTGGAGTAGGAGCACTCATTCTTTCTACAAATATGGTTTTTGTGATGGCAGTGACAATGGTTTTAGATATAGTGCATTCAATTCACTGCTTTTGAAATGGATTCATGAATGAGACTTGTAGATGAAGATAGATAGTTGTGGCCATCATATTAAATTTAATTTTAAATCTGTGACAACAACATGCTTTATGAAAAGCATCAAGTCCCATGATTGAAACTTTATAAAGTGAACAGTAACATCAAATTACCTCAACCTCTCTGCAATGAAATCTCACTTTATCCTTTTGACTTCTCCAACTGTATAATAGCTTGCTTCTTATGCACACTATAGTTATATATAAAATTACCGATCATGAAATGTACCAGATTTGGTTTCTGTAATTTGTCCCCTTAAGTTCTTCCGCAATTGCTGTATTGACAAAACTGAAATTTCTGCAGATTCCAAATCAGTGTTTCACTTTTTAGTTTGCAGCAAAAGTAGGTCTTCACTCTCCACCTTTTGTGCCTTGGCTAAAGGAGAGAAGGTTGCTCTTTCATTGTCTTGGTTTTGTGCTTTTTGGGCATGGGGTCTTTCAATTTGCTGTCTTGCTCTTAATTCTTCTGTTTCAAAATCTTTTTTTTTTCTTTTTCAGGTTAAAAATTATAGTCTCATCTAATCACTTTTATTTTATCGTTGAGTGACATACTAACAATAAATTGTTATATTTAAAATTAATACAACTTTTACCGAACAAAATTAATAAATCTAACAACTAATTATGGGAGTTCTTTATTTAATCAAAAAACATGTTTTGTTGGCATTGATGTGATTATTACAGGAGTAAAGAAAAATTGATTATAGTATATTCTTAGATTTATCTAAAAGGAAAAAATGCAAAGAAAGAAGAGTTTGCGTGTATTCCTTTAATGGCATGTGTGAAAAAGAAATTGCAGACATTATAATGAATATTATAAGCACTATCTGTGGCATTATTAAGTATTATATTCTTCAATCATCATCCATTATTTGTTCAAGGACTTATGAAGTCCCTGTATAACTTTAATAGTCTAAGAAATCCTCATTTGTATATATATATATATATCCATTTTTTGGTTTTTTTTGGAAGGAAGAAACAAAATTTAGTTAGTCACAATTTTTTACTGTAATATTGGTAAGATGAATTTTTAAGTTTTTAGTAGAATAGAAAATGACATAAAGTTATATTTATTTTTGTTGTTTTGTCTCATTGTATAAAGACTACATATAATAACAGAGTATAAAAATTTGTAAAATATCGAAATTAAAAATATAGACTAACAAACGTAAAATGAGGTTTTTTCATTCCTTAGTATGTCAGGCTTTCCGGAAGGAAGGAAGGAATGAGTATTGATTTTTTAAAATATTTACTATTTTAATTGGATCTTCAAATTTCTGTAAACGTGTATTTGGGACATCGATTTTTTAAAATTTTTAAAATTGAATTCCGAGACTTGGTTTAAGATGACTTATACCATAAAAAAGAAAACAGAAGAGCATTTCCTAAATTTTACTCCTTTTATAAATGCACACCCAAACCTTAATATTGTTTTGATTGATCTCAAACATCATTCTATATATACAAAGATACCTTTAATTTTTTTTATTTTAAATTGTAATATTTTTATAAATAGACACCTAAAAGATTTACTTTCAATTTTAATCTAATTATTTTTTAAAACTTCTTATTTTTTTTATTAATAGATTTTTTTCTAGTAGTTTCGAATTTTATAATTTTTTTTGTTGGTCAATAATTCATTAATCTTTTTCTTTTGTTTTCTATAATTAATTTTTTACATAACATATAATAAAATAAGATTTTAGAAATAAATGACATAAATCAATTAACAACATGATTTCTTCCTAGAGTTTATTCTTTGGTATCACTTCCAGAGAGTGTTTTAACATGTTTTCAGATCAATGATGAAAAACCATATTAAATGACCTTATAGAATGAATATCACTATAATTTTTTTTCCTATATCAGTGAGCTAATATAAATTTTTAAACATTAATACGATTCACATAAAATAACATAGTTATCTAATATAAAAGTAACAGAATATCCATTAATTAAATTTAATAAGTAGGAGTACAATCTTCCACCAATCAATTAAAATATCAATAATATGGTTTTAAAAATAATTATAATAAAATTATACATTTTTCCTTTTTAAGTCTAAAAAGTAGGATAAATTTATTTATTGCATCTTGGAAGAAAAAATATAATTTAATGAGATGGGATTATTGTGTTTGAAGTTTAAGGGAGATAATTTTGTTTTTGGGATATAGTCTCCTTAATTCATATCCACAGGCTTTAATGTAATTAAGTCTATCAATTTGTATTTTCAGTCCAAAAGTCAGCTTCGTGTTGAACATTGATTGGGTTGTTGTTTAAAGGAACCTGCCTATTCTTGCCTTATATTTAACAAGAAGAAGGGTTTTCGAGATATCTCTATCACTTCATATTTTAGGATCAAGTATTTTGAGGAAAATAGAAATATTGTTGAATTTGTATGTTATTAAGAAGAAGAATGATTTGATAGAAATATTGGAGATGAAAGAATACAAAGTGTAACCGTCTTGAATAAGAGTATATTGTCTTGTCTCTTGTTCTCCCTAACACAACCTCCATCCCAATTTGCAAAATAAAAAGTGCTGATATTGTTGGAAAAATATGAATGGATAGTGAATAAGCCAAAATAACAATAATATAGTCAACAAGTCAAATTAGTTTAAAATTATTTTTTGTTACTCCTAATATATATTTAGATGGAGATTTGACATTATTTATAATTTTTGTTTTGGATATTATGTTAAAATAATATCTTTATTTATAATCAAATACGACAACCAACTTCCATTAAAAAAATTTCATAACAACTTATTTTAATAATTTAAGCAAAGGCATCTCTAAAGTAAATAATAATATATTTATTGCTAAATTTAAAGATTGGATTTTATTTTCAATTACTATCAATGAAATATTTTCTTTTAAATTAAATTAATTAATTAATTACTTAGTCTTTTTATCTATTGATATAGGAACAGTTAATAATGATGGAGGTGCAGGAAGCAAAAGCCGAAATTGATCTCTATTTCTTTTGGGTCTGCGAATATTTGAATGGCTAAAAAAAAAGTATGACAATGTGTGACTATAATACATATAATACGAAGCCCTAATCCTCCTGCAATGTCATTACAGTTACATAGTTACATAGGAAACTGAATAAAATAGCAAGGGATACATACGTAAACCTTTTATGAGCCACAAAACTGGTTATCGACTATAATTTAATAGAACATGATCTAATACAGACTCCGCTACTTATCTTTCCCCCCTCGCTCATCCTTTATTTTCGTCTTTTATTATGTAAGATTAAGTGATCAAAATTATTGTACGCCGGGGAGATGACACACATACCTCATTCTTCTGTACGAGGCAAGAGCATGTTGCAAAGCAACATTGATGCTAGCACCTTCCCTGAACAATGAATCATACAAGTGGCAAACAAAATTTGACAGCTCCTCTTCATCATCGTCCCAAAAAGACAAAGTGCGGTCCCCATATCTCTCGGGGTCACTATCTTCCCAGTCACTTACTGGACTGTTGGGTACGGCCTCATCATCTGCTTCATCCTCTCCAATTTCAAATTTTCCATTTTCCACCGCATTCAACTCTTTGTAACCATCAACATTGCTCGTCTGAGACTCTGGAGGTTCATTTGAAGGACAAACAATAGCTTTGGCACCGGAGTCTAGAAAGGCCTTTATAAGAGCAGCAGTAGGTCCATGTGTCCCTGTGCATATTATGATCCTGTCTCTCCAAGCTCCAACCTAGGTAATTCAAGATACCAGCAAAAGGAGACATAGAAATGAGTTAACAATTCCACGAATATGACAGGATTTGACTACAAATTTCTCTCCTCCATATCCCTACGACACCAGGAAAATTATTGTTGTAGCAGAGAACATGTCATATAAAATACACATATTTCCCCGTAACCCCCTCTGCCCTCCTCTATCCCTCCCTCCATCCGACCAAACACTGTATATATTGAAACAACCAATGAGGGAAAGCATGGCTCCGATTTATATTAAGAACCTATACCAAATGATTACACTGGGAATTGACAACTATGGAGTATACTCCAAAGACAGACCGCAAAAAGGTAAAATGAAGATTATTATAACTTGAACTTTATAGCCTGTTATAATATGTGTATTATTTTATTAGAATATCACACCACTGACTTTTTTATCACGTTATAACTCTGCACTTTATCTTCAAAAAAAATATTCACTCTACAGAAGTTAAATCCATAATTGTGAACTGCTCACTCTTATTCAACCCAATGGCATTACTTATTTCTCTTGATATGATAAAACAATTAAAATGCTTATCCCTTCTTTCACTAATAAAAATAGACACCAATGGCTGTATATGATCTTTAAATTTACAGTGCCTACACAGTTCAGATGCTTCAAAAATAAGCCAAACCTAGTGTCGTGTCACAGTAAAGGTCTAATTCAAATAGTGTGATTGCTCAAAATTCTTCAAGGGAAAAAAAGGGAAATGGACTCTTACTCCCTCCACATATTCATATTCTCCAAAATAAGGCATCATATACAAAACCAGATTGAAGAATCACTCACGAAAGAAAGTCAGCAACAGAAACGAATTAAGCCACATATAAAATGGACCAAGAGCAATACAAGGAGGTGATCATTCTTAGGACATGTACTACACAACTTCTTTCACTGTATAAAAGTGAATCATGTATAATCAAGTGACCAACACCCAATCACCATTCCATATCTTAAAACTCCCGGTCAGATGATGACAGTGAACATTGGGTAACAGCCAATTTGAAAGTTCTTAGCAGTTTGAGTGAAGCTATAAAATGTACATCCAAAGGACAGTAAAGTGGAATCAAAGCACACATACCATCCATCGTACATCCTCAGGAGATAGGTGCATAGAAGGGACAGTTCTACGAAACATATATGAAGCAATTTCTTGATCATCTTCCATAACCTATAGAGAAAAACCTTAAGTTTGTAATAGATATATAAATCTGATCAAAAAATGAATAAGAAAACACCAGGGAAAGAAGATATACTAGGGTTTGACGGCCTAGATATCGGTGGACAATGCCTCCAATTTGAAAATAAGGTTTAAAGGCAACTAAATCAGAAATAGTAGAAATATTTGCCAGGAGATTTGCACCCTTTCTGCGATGGCTCCTCATTGTTGACAACAAACTGAATTTAACATTTTGTAGAAATTTCTCGGCAAGCTCTCCAGGTTCAGCCACCACAAACACATCATTGTGCCAACTAAATATAAGGACAACAGCATCAAGCTTCTATGGGCACAGAAAAAAATAACTAGTGACAGCGAACAGAAATTCATGGAAGAAATTAATCATACTAGTAAATACCTAACTATTGACCCATCAGAGTCGTTTTGAAGAGACAAATGTATAACACCCACTTGTGGCGAATTCTGCAATTTCTCGTGCAATGATTTAATGGGAAAAGAGAGCTGTCTAAGTCCTCGAGGTGACACCGGAGGCGATGCAACTGTTTTTCCCAATTGACCATCCAAACTCAGTGGTGGGACCAGATCAATTCGTCCAATCCTCTGACCAAGATCAGGACTATACATGAGGGGACTTGAAGGGAAGCTTCCTGTAAACAAAGGCGATGCAAATGGAGTTGGGAATGTTGTTGATGGCAATGTCTTTACAATCCCAGACAAACCCTCTACGAGGGACAAACGTATGCCATTACGAGCACAAAATGACTCAAGTTCCCTGGCATGGTGGATCGCTTTTCCAGAATCTGGATTATGTGCAGCTTCAACAAGTAGTACATTACGCCTCCACCCTAAGGTTGGGCCATTGGCTCCTGATAAAATAAAACAGAAGAGCCATAATGTCTAAGGGGATCAATGAATGTGAAATTTTACAGTGAAGACAACATATAATCCACAATACCTTCAAGTGATTCCTTTGTCTTGGGTAATTTTTGTCTCATATTTTCTGACCACTTCTCCTCATGATGGAATGGAAGGAGTAACCTCTCACACGCATTTTCAAATGCTTGATGATTCTTTTGTATATACTCTTCAACTGCAGATTCCAACTTTAGCCAGTTAGTTGGATCTGTCTCATCAAGTTCCATATCACAACGTTCATCAACTGCAAGGAAAGACACCAAGAACACTAATTGAGAATTGAAGTTCTTTCCAAGAATATCTAACAAAGAAAATAAATGGAGCTAAAATTTAAAGAAAATAGGAAATTACTGAAAATTGAATCAAACAGAATTTAAAGGCAAAGAAAGATTCTTCATTCCCGAACTCAAAATCATAAACAATATACCTGGATTGAAACGAAAATATTGTATCTCAGGAAGCATAGGTAACAATGTACTTAAAGCTTCCTCCACCCGATCAACAGAACATGAACTTTCAATCAATACCTGCCCCGTATCCAGATACCGCCAACCTCCTTTTCGTGGCTACAGAAGTATTAATGTACAACAGTAAAAAAATTAACTTACAAACTTTGGTAGTCAGCGAGACATCTCCAAAAATAAAAATTACTTATCACATTTATTAGAGTATATGGATTATGCAAATATCCAAAATTATCTAGTCATAACTTAGATTCTCGTCTAGAATAAGTTTCCTATTTCTGCATTTTAAGATAAGTTAACACATTTCCTTACCATGATTTATTTTTCTAATTAGTTAGGATTATGATCAGTATAAATAAGGGCTAGTACTTTAAATTTATAAACACGTCAAAAAATTGTGAAAGATCATAGTTAATATCAATACAGTATCTCATTCTCTTATATCACTATACCTCCTTCTATACTCAAAATTCCATAATTTCAATATCATTTTTTTTTAATATCATATTTACAGACCTGTGAAACAAGGGTTAGAATGAATAACTATCCAAACCCTTGATCTTCTTTTCCAAACACAGAATATTATTGTAGAGCAGAATTAAAACTGAGAAGATTACCTACCCTAGTTCGAACAGAACCGCATCCTACTGAAACCAGACAGTCAATTTTTGTGTCAGGCCACAGAAGTTGTGCTTCTCTTATGGCAAAAATTGTAGGATTGTTTGCCACTATTGCACCATCTTGCCAGCGATTAAGATCTTAAGGTACGTTGGAGCATGAAAGCAAATACATGTCAAAACAGTACAGAAATAGAAATAACTAAGACTTAAATACAGCAAATTTGATGCAAACAACAGCAGACAAATCAGTACCATCTGAGAAATCGTCTAGATAATATGGAGCAGCAGACGATGCTCTGATGGCCTTCCATACTTGATGCTTACAGCTTCCAATGAAAGCACTGCGCCTATAGCCAACCTGTTCACCTACAGTCGATGATAATACATTGATCCCTGAACCATCTGATGTTGTAAGAGCAACCTCAGGTGTTCCAGCAGGGTACTGCATTATAGATAGTAACAACATAAAGGCAGAGAGGAACAGAGAATTACACGTCATAAATAAAACCGCATAAAGAACAATGAACAAATGTGTTTTAACAGAATTTATAAACAACAACAAAAAATATGAACCTGATAATTGCGGAATATGAAAGGCTGTGCAGGCATCATGCTCACCAAGGTTGATACAACAAAGACTTTGGGTACATTTTTCACAGCAGAATCTATCATTAGATCTCCATCCTCATCAGCACACATTTCCTTCAATAGCCTCTCAAACTGTTCTGCACTGTGCTGCAAGTTAACAAGTCATAACACTCATCTTAGGTCAGAGAAAAATTACATACTTATACCATATCTTTGTCAAAATAACTAAAAGATCACAGAAAATTATATCTTTGTCAAAATTATATGTGTATTAGCAAGTGTTGGCAGGATATGCTAACGAACACCCACTTGTTTTTCAGAAGGAATGTGTTAGCAAACTAAGTACAGTTTACCTTAAAATATGCCGGGGTGTAACATTGATAACAGACTCTTATTAAAAATAACTGGGTGTATATTATGAGTCCCTATATAAGTCTGGGCGGGGAGGAGGATTCACTAATTTATACCCACTTGATTTTGAATGAATAAATTAGCAACCTACACCTTGGATATATTTTAAGAAATTTAAGTTATAGTTTGCTAACTTCATTTAAAAACAAAGTGGGTGTCAGCTAGTGAACCTCATGTATTTAATAACTTACATCCACTTGTTTTTCTAGAAAGAGTAAGGCGGAAGTCGCAATAATTTATTTACTTACTCCTAAGATTTGGTGAGTGAAAGTTGTCAAATGCCTATTATATACATATGACAAGTAAATGTCAATGCTAACATTTGGTTTGGTTCCCCCATGTTTTTTGTTTCTTCGTTTTTTTTTTTTTAATAAATTTTCATGTAATGACAAATGATAGATGTCCTTTAGGGCATTAGTATAGCTGAAATGCCAAAGTACATAGTGATACCTAACATGAGTTTTATTAAACAAAAGTGTTAATGCAACAACATAAAGGAAAGAAATACATACTTTTGATCCATGAACAACAACCCTAAAGCTCTGTGATGAACTTTTATAAAGTTGATCCAATTTTTCTCGCCAAGTAGCAGCTTCATTGTCCTTGGGAACAGAGTCAGCGAAAACAAGCTTCCCTGATGCCAATTGTTTTGAATCAGTTCATCTAGAATTGTAAAAGTATGCAGATTGATAGAGAATAAATAAATGACATATACCATTCCTAAGCAACATCCTTACCGAGATTTTTGTATATATCTTCACATTCTTCCAAAGTCATTAACTTGATCCCAAGTGCAACAGCTAGCATTCCTCCTGTTGAAGTGCCGCAAATTAAATCAAACAACTCGTGTATTCGTTTTCCAGATCCCTTTTCAATTTCCTTTAGCATTTGTACAGTTGCTAGACCTTTCATTCCACCTCCATCCATTGCAAGTATGCGTAGTCCCTGCTTTGCCACTTGTCTCCCTTTAATTGCGCGCCTCAGGTTTTCATTTTCTCCTACAAAAGAAAAAAATGAAGAAGCCCATTCAGTGATCAAGACAAAACATCATAAGAAACAAAAGAATTTTATATACAAAGACAAACCAAGAATTGCCAAAGCACGAGCAGCAGCTTTATAAACACGTGGCTCAGTTGCAACAGTCAGGCGCAAGAGAAGTTCCCGTAAGCTTTCAGAAGTAACAAGTATGCGACGATTTTCCAGACAGAAGGCTAAATTCCCAACAGCTAACAAAGCTAGTCTTTGTACCTAATAGAAGGACAAACCTAAAACTTAAAGGACTACGCAATACAAGGAATCAATTAAATCATTATCTATGAAAAGAAACTAACTTGCCTCTGGATCTTTATGAGCACATAAGTTTTTCAATGATTTTAAAATATCCTTGGTCAACATCTTCTCAGCCACACTATCAGAAGTGAAAGCCAACTTGACCACAACTTGCAATACAGATATTACCTCTTCCAGACCACTAGATTTCAGAACTGTTCTAATTGGTTGCATGATGTCTGCTTTCATCAGATGCAATGCTACGGAATCACCAGATGCAAGGGATGAAAGAGCAGAGCAGGCTTGTTCAACCTGTAAAATATTAAGGACAATCACCAAATAGCAGCAGAAAAGGTTTTAAAAATTGTGATATCTAGACCCAGTAAAACATACCACATGACTGTTGTCACTACTTATCATGCTTATAAGTTGTCGCACTGCATTCTCATCTTTACCTATAAAGGCTCTATTTCCTTCGTCTTGCATTATCTTTCCCAGTGCAGATGCTAGTAAAGGATGATGACAAGAAGAAAAGCGGAATATAAGAGAGAAGAAGGCACTGAGTCTATGCCTAGAAGCACCAAAATAAGAACTGTTTTCCATCTGTACTGACAAGAAAAAACATGTTTAATTGAATGTGATAGGTTTTAAAAGGATAATGTGAGAAGTAGTTTAGTTAGTTTGTAAAGAGGTACCTCTATTTGCACGTTCACCGATCTCAAATTTTCATCTGCGACAATCCTAATATTTGCAAGAGAAAGGTGGCGAAGTTTATGGAGGGGCAAAATTTCAGGAAGAAACTCAAGAGGATTTCCAAATAGCCTAAGAACCCGTAGTTCAGCCATAGCCCTGCCATGAATGGTAACAATAAGACCAGAGGAATACGTGGAGTCTAGACTAGTTTATACAAAATCCTCTAAACCAAAAACCTGAAGTCAAGAAGTGGCCTAACAAGCTTGTTATGTTCCAGTGACAACTCCACCAACTGCATACACTGTCTCAGTTCCGCTGCTCAAAGAAATAAAAATCAGATACAAGGACTTATTTTATAAGAAACACTAATCTTAGTATCAGTTACTTAAGGAAATATCCCAAGTGTAGATACTGCACGGTTGAACATTGGGTGTGTTCCCCAACTCCATAAGGTTAAACAAGTATGCTGGTGCAGTAAATGGGGCTAGACTTCCCGTACCCAATGCAATCTTGTTTTCTAAGTTTTGTGTTAAGTTTGGAAGCTGCAAGTAATCTAACATTACTCATTACTTTCAAGTAGATCTATCTGAAAATGTTTACTCAGTATACTTATATATTAGAGGATATACAAATATTTCCACCACTGCTAGGCACACTTGAACACATTTAGTTTACTTCTATCATCTATGGTAGTAGTCAAACAATGAAAGCTTACCAGGCACCGAGACAACCATGTTGCTGTCAACCCTGAGCACTTTTAAGCTTCTTAGCACACCAAGCTCAGGCGGCAAAACACTTAGCCTGTTGTTATCAAGATAGAGTTTCTCAAGGTGGGGCAATAGTGTAAGCTCCACTGGAAATACCTGTACATAGTAACAACGTGCTCAAAACATCCCCGATCCAACTCAATGACATTTGACTTCAACTCCACCACAATTAAAAAATACAAAGCACTTCCTGAGCACCAAGGAGGGAAAAAGCAAGGCAAGAAAACATAATAATACAATACATGCAAGTGTATTTTTAGATGCTACTTGAATTCAGAAGTACTTTTGTTTCCAAAGAAACAAATTCTTCCTTCTTTATTTTGTACCTTGAAATTCGGGATCATGAATTAGAATTTACAAATGCATGTTCCTAACTTTTATCCAACGATAGCCTAAATCTTTCATATGTTACCATAGAATATAGCAGAGATCAAATGAAATCACTGATTAACTCTTCCAATTTCGGAAACTACACATATCACACAAACAACCAGCAGATTCAAGAAATTCACTTGTCTTGGCACAAGGTATAAACCACAGGAGTGAGAGTTCCATCAAAGAGTAAGCAACACTCACCGACAAGCCACAGCCACAGAGGCTTAGCACAGAGAGACTGGTCCAGTGGTTGCCGGAGCCGGCAACGGCGGCATCTGCAGCGACTGGCGGAGACGACGGCGGCGTCGGGGACGGCAAATCAGAGCGCAACAAGCGTATCAAAACGCCAGTGCCGTCGCTCTGCTGACCGGAGGCAACAACTTTGCTCATTGTGACCGCTCTGAGAGGCTCTCGTCGCTTGACAACCTTCATTTCCAAATCCACCACGTTCTCATCTTCGTCCCGAGGCGAGAGCTCAACCACCACCGTGTCCTGCGGCATCGGCAGCGCCACCATCAGCTGCGATTGAAGCTTCAACGCCACCTGATCCTCGTCCTCCGAAGCCGACCAATCCAATTCAATGCGAAACCCGAGGTCCTGATCCTGCGAGATGATTGAGGAAGTGGAAGCGGATGAAGACAACGAAGAAGTGGAGGAGGAGGAGGACCGGGAAGAGGATGAGGTGCGAGCGATATTCTCCGGCGGATCGTCGGTGCCATAGCTGAGAGTGAGGTGGAAGATCTCCGAAGGTCTCTTCCAACCCAAACCCCAAGACATTGTCGATTTTGGATCGAGAATTCACGATTCAGTTACGTAGTCACATTGAATTGTTGAGAATGACCTCTACGTTACGGTGCCGCATTCGGATCCGAATCGGATCGTGCGGTTGAATGTTGAATGCTGAATGATGAATGATGAATGCTGATTGATGTTTCAACAAATACCGGAAAACAGAATAATGTAATCAGCTTTAGCGCACACTAACTCAGAAGACGAACCCAAGCTGTGTTACCCGTCAACCCAAATACGCACCTATCCCATCAAATTCAGTGTTCTTTCTTTCTTTCCTTATTTCTTTTCTTAAAAGAAAAGGAAAAAGAAAGAAAGACACTGTTTTGGACAAATAAATGCTACGCATTAGTTAACGTTTGATTTTCAAGAATGTTCGATATTTATTATTTATTTATTTATTTTATATTACTGCAATTACAATATTTCGTAGATGTCGAGTTTGAAAAATATATTAGTTTATAAAATATTAAATTATTGAACGTAGGCAATAAGGCTGTTGAACTTTAATTTGGGTTAGAATTGCATTTTTTTAGTACATTTAAAGAAAGAAACCTTGGCCGGCTATTTGGTAGAAGATTCAAAAAGAACTTAACTAACTGGTTTCAAGATGAAAATGCATACAAAGCATTATTTTGCAGTGAAGTGGTGAGAAAAGTCTTATTTGAAATTTTGTAGATTTTATTTGGTTGAAGAAAATTATTAGTAGCGACTTAGGTTTAAGGGCTTGGATTCCCAAAAAAAGAATAGTTTTTATTATTTGTTTTTTTTTAAGTCTATCATTGGTGTAAAATGTTCTCGTTATCCTTGAATATCATAAGGCATATTATTAACGAATTTTTACACCCTATTGATGCATTCAAAAATTCGAAATCAAATTATTGATTTTAAAACTTATTTTTTCTGAACAACTTCAACTGTGACAAGCATATGTTTTTCCAAATAAGTTCAACACGACATGTCACGACTTTGACCATACTTAAGCATTCTTCCGCTAATGAAGGATTAAAAGCCGTGTGATTAGAAATTAACCAGAACTCTAGCGGTCAGAGTTTGGTATAGTGTTAGATATTTAGTTACTTAAACATAAAACACTATACATTTACGGAAATAAATGCAAACTTAATAATGATCATGAATCTAATGAAGTCCAAAAGATGCCGTGAGGGAGAAAAATCATAGTAGTCAATTTATGTTACCTTTCACATATGCCTATCTATCAACTTAACAGACAAGGTGGATTAATGCCTAAACTGTTTGGATTGAAGCCTCCAAAAAGGTATTTTGTTCAGTTGTCATGGTGGACTAGTTCATAGCCGCCCATTATTCCAACTGGTCAAATATAAAATTGGCTCAGAGGAGAGTCACTTCATCAACATATACCTAATAACATGACTATATCACCTCAGACTCTTAGCTTCTGATGCAAAAGTTTTTCTTAAAACCTCCTTCACTACATTATCTGCAAATATAAACTCGATGGAGTTCTTTGATAGCTCAAACATTTCCTTCTGTCCAAGGCCTAGATATTAGGCAAACCAAAAAACAGTCAGCAGAAACCTTACCAAATGTGGAAGACAAAATTGAAACCTTACCAAATGTGGAAGCAGCAATCTTATATTCGCGGGTGAGACTGGTAGAAAATACGCCCGAGTCATCAGTACACAGAACTAAAGGATGCTTTGCATTGTATAAATCAACTGCATGAACAAACGCATCGTGGTAAGAGAGGTTGCCAAAAGTTGATTCCATAAAATCTCTTTAAAGTTGGACAAACACTAAGTTTCTTTTAGTTATCATCATCAACTTCAAAAATAAACAAATATCCTACCAAAATGATGTGCATCTATAGTTGGAACAGACAGTGTTCTAATGTTTGATGTCAAACAAATTTCAACCTGAAAATGAAATGAAAAACATGATGGATAAGTCATCTGTTTATAAGTTGTATAAAAAGACTGTATAATACAAATAATTCAAACTTAGCAGCAATCAGAAGCCCTGAAGGGGTAACCTTTTAATTGATTGAATACCAACAAATACATGTGGTTGTAACACTTAAACCATGACACTCTACCATTTTTGTTGCTTTAACATTAATATAACTAAAGTAACGGTCTAACCGGAATGTTAGACGACTTCAGCTTTCTCCAGTGTTCTTCCTCGAAGAAACAGGCATGTCCAATCCTCTGCGGAAGAAAGTCAAGCATATTGTGTATCTCCTTGGAATTTGATACCTGCAAACACAGTCAGAAAGAAAAAACTGCCAGAGAAACACCAGGTAAAAGGTACAAAGAAAAGATTAATCACCTCTCCACAATGAAGAGTTATATAAAGACCTTGTTGTCGGGCAAACGTCAATGCTGGCAGATATGTACTCCTACAAAAGATAAGACTGGTTCTAGCACCAATTTTTAAAACTTCAAATAAATCACTTCACTAGAGTCCAAGATCAATCTCATATACCATTCACCAACAGCTGGATTCCCAGAAAGGTCAATTCCAACAACACCGAAACGCCTCATTTCCAGTGCAAGCATGACCTGCAGCAGATAAATAAAGTGCTCCAAGTTAGTAACAAACAGACTTTACTTTGGCCAAAATAAATCTGCATAGAATCTCACCGTTTCCATTGCTGCTTCTGTTGTCTCCCTACGATCAATGCTCAAGAGAAGCCTAACAAATATTTTTTTTCTAGTGTTTCCATTACATTTATCACTCGCATCTGAGAGTACAGGGCTTGAAAGATTCACAGGCTCCTCGCTATTAGGAATGAAAGCCACATCTACTGAACTGACAGCTCTTAGACCCTCCAGAACAGCTTCCACGTAAGAACGTTTGCTCATTCCTAGGGAATCATTTTTCTACACATAATTACGAAAACGCTTTCCTCATCCAGTCTATGAAACAAGAACAAACAAAATAACCAAACTAGCTCCACATGTTGTTACCTTTGGTGTGGTTCTCAGCTCCAGATATACAACATTCTCAGATGCAAAATCTTCAACAACCTGCTTGTATAAGTTGCTTGCATAAATGTAAAAGCAAAAAAGAAAATGGAATAATACAATACAGATGGTAGGTAGTGGGCACGAAGACAGTAACATACCTCTTTGGTAATTCTGGTAATACTCGAGTGATCGGTCGTAACAATGTGGATTAAGTCAAACAACTTGAATACCTCACTTAATGAACGATCATCTGTATTTAAATAACCGTAATCAAATCCAAGCTTTAAAACACAAATATGGGTATATATGGGGCTAAGTCCTGCTTGCAGCAGATTAAAAATAAAAATAAAAAATCAGGAACAGTCCATAAATTAAAAAATTTTGAATCTCTGGTTGTACCCCTTTTGCCTTTTTCATTCTGATATTCTTTTTCCTCTTTTATTGTCATGAATTTCGTACCCTTAAGAAAAATGAGGAACGCAGCAAGAAAACAACTTAAACGTGGAAGTGCAATTGGAAGTTAACATGAAGCACAAGAAGGATGTAGGAGAAGATAAAGGGGCATACTTTTAAGGATAACATGCTCGACCTGGGAGAAATCTATGAGACCCTTGTCACCCAAAGCTCTAGCGAGGTCTCTGTGGAAGAAAAATGGAAAATTTCAGAATGTTGGAGAATGGGAAAAGGCATAAAGAGTAAATGAAAATAAAAGAAAAGAAGTTACAGAAGTGTTAAGTCTCTGATGGATCCATTGAGGTGAGCATGTAGTTCTATCTTTGGCATTGAGACGCACCACTCCATTTCTCTCACTCAGCACTGGGGGAGTACCCTAGTAAATTAACTCTCACTTACCTGTATCTAATTGGTCGAAGTTCATCCTTCACATTTTCAAATATTAAAGGTTAAATCATTACATATCCCCATTTTTCTAGCGTCTCCATTTTTTAGTGAAAACTTAAGTAGGTTTTTCATCGGCACGTATTGATTTTTTCGATTTTTTTAATTTTTATTTTATTTTTTAAAATTTATTTTTAAATTTTTTAAGTTTTTTATAATTTAAAAAAAAAAAATTGTCAAGTGTCAATCTAATGTCACATGGTAGAGACGGTGTGATGTGGCAATGACAGTGCCACGTGTTATTATTAGATGTGAAAAGTCTCCATGTAATTTCTATATTTGTTATTTTGTCTCAATTTTGTCCCAATTTTTTTAAATTGAATCAATTGCATCCTTATATCAAATTTAATTTTTATATCAATTTTACAATGATATTCTTATTATAATTGATATTTTTAACAAAATTAAGTTTATTTAAAATTATATATTTGAATTTATAAAGTTTTTATTTTTAAAGCAACCCTAACATTTATCTATAAATTATAAATTATAGATATATAAATATTTAAAACAAAATTTAAATAAATATCAGTGCAAAATATATATTTAAATAAACTTAATTTTGTTAAAAATATCAATTATAATAAAAATACAATTGTAAATTTATATAAAAATTAAATTTGATATAGGGATGCAATTGAATCAGTTTTAAAAAAATTGAAACCAAATTGAGACAAAATAATAAATACAGGGACTACATTGAGACTTTTCACATCCAATACACGTGACAATTTTAAATTTTTTTAAAATTTAAAAAAATTTAAAAAAAAATTAAAAAAAAATCAAAAGAATCATGTGCTGACACGTGGCACATAATTAATGCAACTAATGGACAAAAACTGATTGCAACAAATTTTCTAAAATAGAAACTCAATTTAGTGAAATAAAAATGGAGACCTACTTGAAATTTCCTTACACAAATGAAACCTCTGGAATGATTTAACCAATATTAAACCATCCAATTCATCTCTCTCGAATCAAGTATTCAATAAGTTGTTTAACTCAAAAAAAAAAAAAAATAACTGTTGATCTGTTAAACATATTATATTTAAATAAATAAAAGTACTTTTCAAATAACTAAATTAGACAAACACATAAACTTAATTTATTAAAATAACTACTTATTTTTGAAAAGTAAACACAAAACATTAGTCTAATGATATGTGTTATTAAGTTTAGAAAATAATTTAAAGGATTTTTCAATATTTGTCAAAATTAGTTAGTATATTTTACAATAATTGAGATTATTTATATTTTTTATTTTCGAAATTAAATAAGAAAGAAAAGTAATACTTTAAGATTTAATGTTTTTCTAATATGAGATAAAAAGAATATAAGAGATAATATTGTTCGAATCAGATATAGTTTTTGTACAGGGAGAAGTCTTTATTTGAATAAAGATTTACATATTGTTTAAAATACCTGTAATGTAATAAAAAATGAAAAACACAAGTGAATATTTTATTTTAAATGACGTCTGAGCTACAAAAATGGAAACACAGTTTGCGAAATGCCGCCATAACTTTTTTTATATTTTTTATAAATACTAAGCTTATGTTTTGAATGGAGTAAATTTGAGTGAATTTAAGAAAAACAAAATAATAATAATAATTTTGTTATTTAAATTAAAGAAAAGATTATAAGATTTAAATGAGAATGAAAAAAAAAAGTTTATGGGTATTAGTAAGTAATGTGATAAATTGAAAAAGAATAATTAAATTGGTAAAAAAATAAAATTATTAGTGTACTTGTATATATAAAATTATTTTAAATTAAATTAATAATAGTGTATATTATATTATATCAAAATATCAATTATTATTTAAACTAGAAAAAATATATTTATAAAAACATGATTTTTAGAAATTAAGATGGAATACAAATTTTTAGATTAGTTTAAAAATAATTAAGTAATAATTTGACATTATGAAATTATTTTAAATGAATATGTGTTAGTTTAAAATTAATATAGATTAAATAGAGTAATTTTGTTAAAAAAATTATACAAATAATTTAAATTGAAAATTACATATTTGAGATAAAATTTCAATACATTCAAAATGTAAAAAGAGTGTAAAAGTGAAAAATTGAAAAAATATAAAGATAAAATGGTAATTGCAGTAGGAGATCTCTAGTGTTCCAGTCAAATCTTATCATTCTAGAAGATTTTATTCTCTCCCCACTCTTCCAAATTTGTGTATGCAAATTAGCTTAAATCAATAGATAAAATGATAATTGCACCAAAAAGAGTCTAAAACTGAAAAATTGAAAAAAGTATAAAGATAAAATGATAGTTGCCTTGAAATTACTTGGTTTTTCACTTAAATCTTTTCATTCTAGAAAAGATTGGTCTCTCTTCCATTCCTCCAAATTTATCTTTACTAATCAACTCAAATCAATATATTCAAACATCACACTCACCTTCATTTCCATCCTCTTCTACGATAAATAAGCAAAAATAAACAAAAAAGTTAAGTGAATTTTCTTATTACACATAACTTACTTATACTTTCTAAACTTAAAAATTATTGCGTGATAGTTATTTCATACTTTTACATCTAAATTCGAAACACAATTTAAAGATATAAAAGATATATTCTTTGACTAATCATTTCTCATTTTTATAAGGAAAAATGGTTGATACTCTAAACTTTATCAGCTCTTGTGTTCATGATTGAGAGGATATTTCCACCATTCTTGATGGTTTACCTAATAAATATAATTCTATTGTTAATAAGTTAAAAAATTGCTGATTAATATTAGACTTCCCTGACAACTCTAGAACGAAGACTAGAAAGGTAAAAGAAAGAATAACGAGATGACCTTTTGGTGCATAATTAACAAACTAATTTTTTACATATTCAAAAGAATATAACCAGTTTGAAAAAAAAAATAATAAAAAGACTAGAAAGGTAAAAGAAAGAATTAAGAGATGACCTTGCGGTGTATAATTTACAAACTAATTTTTTACATATCCAAGAGAAATTGAGTAGAAAAAAAAATGATAAAGTTTCAAAGTCAAGGAAAAAAAACTAATTTCAAAGTAGGAAATTTCAAAGATCGTAATAAATGTTTTAGAAAATAAAAATCACAATGAACCATAATGTCTGGTATGTGACAACATGGGCTTAAAATTGTTGATCTTTTTGAGAGAAAATAATTACACCGATTTTATAAGTTTTCATTTTTTATTATTTGCGTTAAACTTTCTCAATTTTATTTAATATGAATTTAGATTTATACTTAATCTTCAACAATAATATTATCATAGATATAATTCTTGTTATAAAAAAAATGTCCAATCTAATACTCCATCTTCATATTCTAAAAGTCACGATATTATATTATATTATATTATATTATATTATATTATATTATATTATATATATATATATATATATATATATAAAATTCAATTTCACAGTAGAATATTTATACATCTATAACTATAACACTCTTTATATTTGTGATTATATCTAATATAATGTTACAAAGTTAAAAATAATCAATGACTAATCTTCTTTCTAAGGGGTCTGTTCATTTGAAGAGATGAGTTTGAGAGAGAAAGAATGTGGATGGTTTTGAGTGAGTATGAGAGTGAATTGTGTGTTATTTTTTTAAAAGGGATTTAGAGATGATTGTAAGTGAATTTGAGAGTAATTTGATTGATGTGATAGTTAAAAAAAATATTTTAATAAATATAAAAGATAAATTACTATATTACCCTTCATTTAATTAGTATTTATATGAGTTTATATTATTGTTATATTATTATTTAATTTTATTATTAATATAATTATTATTTTATTTATTATTATTATTATTATTATTATTATTATACTTCTTTCTACTGATTTCTTTTCATTTTTGCATTTCATACTATTTACACATAATTCCAATATAATTTCAAATGATAACATGACATTTAAGTAAAATAGATTTTATGAACTGTAAATACCATTCAATCTCTGAATTTGGGCGAGGATTCATCATATCCTCAATCTCTTAAATCCACTCTTTCAAACCTTGACAAATTAGCGCAAATGAACAAAGAAAATCATCGTCTTTCCATCCGCTGAAAAATCCATTCTTGAAAGTGAACATAGCCTAAGTAACATTGGTTAATCCTTTTTCTTTCTCTTTCTAAACAAATTATTACATGTTCATGGATACCAAGAATTTGTTTAGTTTGCTAAGAAAAAACATAAAGGTATGTTTAGTGCTACATATTGCAAATATATTTGAATTTTATAATACAACATAAGTTTCAAATCGGTCATCCTTTACATAATTTAAGAAAATGGTTGAAAATGAAGTTGATTTAAAAATAAAATGGAGAAAAGTTCTTGGTGTGTGACATGGTGTGTGAATTAGGTAATGCATTTTATGATAAATGTATGTGTTATATAAGAAGATTAGGTAGTGGGAGAAAAGAAGAAAAAAGAAATTGATATTTGGTGGGAATGGATATGGTTGAGATATATCCAACTACCAATTTGAATCTGTTTATTTTGTTATCACTCTTTAAGGGTGATTCTATTTACTCCCCCCAACTACAAACACATCTTCCTCTTCATCAAATCAATTAACACAACCCTTCCTACACTTACTGCCACAACAACCACGTACACACCTCATCTATCCAAATTTATTATTTATATCAACTTTATATTTATGTCTTTTAAATCAAATATATGTGTATGGTGTGTGTGTGCGCTTTCTTTTATCTAGTTACTTTCTAATCAAATATCACACCTCAGTATTTTTCTTCTTTTCACCTTTTGTTGTTTTAATTTTTTAATTGGTAATTGTTTTCTACTATAAATTTTGTGTGCTAAGTAGATAATTCTTTTGTGATTATTTTATTTACTTTGTAGGGAAATATATATATATATATATCAAAAAGTTAACTACCATAGTTAAATATAATTAAATTTAAAATTGAAAAAATATTTGTATCTATTAAACACCAAAATTTCACACAATAAATAAATCTATTAGTATTATTATTTTTACAATTTTAATATATATATATATATATATATAATATTATTATTATATATTTTATTTATATAGAATATTCCTTTTATTTTTATTAACTAAATAATTGTATTTTTATTTAAAAAATGAAATATTTAATATTATTTATTTTCAACAGTGGTATTTATCATTTATATAATTTTATTTAGAACTTTTATTATTTTTTTGCTGATTATATAATTTCATTATGAATGATTTCAGAATTCGGTACTATTTATTAACTTTTTAATCATGATTAACTTAATTATGAAAAATATATAAATGTTATAAAATAAAGATAATAAGAGAGAGAAAAAGGAGAGAAAGAATAGAGAATGAGAGAGTAGGGAGCAACTTCTATTCCTATGTGTCTTGTTACTGATAGGACGAGTCCTAATCATAGATATAATATAGTATCCCAAAGACGATATAAAATCAAATAGTAAATACAAATATTACATAAAGAGTAATGAATGATGTGATTATCAAACATAATTGTATCACATCAATAGACAACCATTAATTCATAACAATAAATATTTTTTATTGTGATTAACTTATAAAAAAGTATACAATTTTTTTTATTGTGATTAATTTAATCATAAAAAACGGGTTGAGTTTCGATAACTTATATTTCATAAAAGAAACAAAATTCATCTTCATTCTTATATAAAAATTTGAAAAATATAAAATGTTAGTCTTATTTTCATCTCCACTAGATAAAAGATTTACATGTATCTCTATTTGTACTTATTTTCGTTGTTTTACTGTTTCAATATCAATTAATTATTTTTTACTAAATAATTAAAAATTATGACAAAAGAAACATAGTATTATCAAATAAATATCAAAAAGAAATATTCTCAGTTCTTCCATATCTAATAATTTAATGAGAACCAAAACATTTATTAAATTTGCAAAGGTTTATAAAACAAAGTTGATAAAATTTAAAATCATTTTTAAAAAACTATAAAAGGAAAATAATATTCAAATTAAAAAATATTTTAAATGTTTATTTACTTCAATCCATTAAATTTTAATTATTTTTTTATAAACAAATAAAAGTTATAATACAACAATTGAACATAGAGCATCATTAAAATAATAATAATAATTGAAAATTAACACAAATCTTTGGTCCCTATAAAAAGAAAATATTTTATAAAGTTTTAAAATAAAATATAAATAAAAGTACAAAAAATATATATAAATTAATTTTTAATTTTAAGGCTTAAATACACCCCTATTTTCTCTGTGTTTGTTCAATATGGTCCTCATTTCGTGTTATGTTCAATTAGGTCCTCATTTAAATTTGATGAACTTGTGTTCAATTAGTTAACACTTTTGAATGATAAATCCCATGTGTTAGCTTTTGGTTTTTTAATTTTTTTAACCTTTTTTTTATTTTTTATTTTATTTTTAAAAAAAATTTCACGTGTCAAGTCACAATTGTGTCATGTCAATGTCAATGCCACAACTTACGATTTTATTGTTTCTTTTTGTTTAATTTAATCATGATATTCATTATTTTTATTCAATTATTTGTTTTTTTTAATTTAATCTCCTTTTTTTTGTTAAAATGAAACAATTTTTTCCCATTTATATTGGGACCAAAATTATTTTTTTATAAATGTTATATATTTATTTTTAAAATTGACATTATTATTAATTATTTTTTAAATTCAATTATAAATTATTATATTTAATTATTATTTGAATATAATTCTCAGATTTGTTAAATAGAATATAATTATTTAAAATATTATTAAAATATATTTATTAAATGTTTTAAAAATATATATTAACATTTCAAATACAAAATACAAAAGATAATAATAAAATATCATCTCTTTTTAGTTTGCTAAAACATATTATAGATTACAAGATCCGTTAATTAAATTAAATCTTCTTGAAAGACACAGGTCCAATTCATGTTGAGTGTTTGAACATTCTATTTATCTTGAGTATCAAGTGGACCTCAAATGACCGGTCAATACAATACCTATATAATAAAGTATTGTCATTTCTTATTTTTAATTATAAAGAAGTGAATTAAATAGGATAAAAGGAAGGAAATTTATATAATAGAATTATAAAGTTTACAGGCCCAATTCTTGAGCTATAAATTTTAGATCGATCTTTAAGCATTTTTTTTTTTTATCTTCAAGTATTAGGTTAGATCTCAAATGACTAGGACAATACATTATCTATAATAAAACATGGTTATTTTTTATTTTGAATTATAAAGAAATGAAGTGAAAAATAAAAAATGAAAGAAATTCATATAATACAATTATAAAGAAACGAAGTGAAAAAACTATACTTATATGATAAAATGAAAGAAATTTATATAAAGTAATTACAGCTAAGAAAAATATAATTAAGAAAAGAAGAATAAGTAATAAGTAATGTTTTTTTATTCAGTTTTTTTTTAATTCACAATGCAAAGCACGTCCAAAAACTTAAGGTGTGATATAAAAAATCATTTACACCTGTATTTATAAAGGATACATTTTTTTTTGTCCATATTTTTACTCTTTAAACAAAGTTTTTGTAAATTAAAAATCATTATTTTACCAATTTTATATTTTGAATTACTATATTTTTAATTTAACAGTTATTTTCAATTTAATCATTTCTTTTTAAATTTAATATTTTTTGATTAAAAATCATCTACAAAATTAATAAAAAGTTTTATAATTAAATTATAAAAATTATTTATATTTAATTTTATAATTATAACAATAATAATATTAATAATTTTATTATGATAGAAATAAGTAAATACCGGATTTATTTTCACTAGTAATTGTAATTGTTTTTGTTATCTTCCAATGCAAACATAACATATAATTAATGAGTGTAACACAAATAGTCAATCCCATGAAAATAATTTCTATAAAGAGGAAACAAATCATAAATGTGTAAACTAAACCCTTTCTAACTGTTTATACCTTTTACAAGCAGTTTTCTCAAACATTTTTGGCTACTTGAGACACTCTTTTATTGTGTTTTTTTTGGAAGTTTTATTTTTTCTAGGTTACAGAACAAATGCATACCATGTTTTTTAGAAGATCCCAACTGTTTTTATCTCTAACATAGGCATAGCCATTTTTATACGTGCTATGGTATGTCAAACACAGCCCCTTATCTCATCTCGCAAGACATGAAACAAGAAAATATTGTGCTGAGAACCGAAGACGAATTAAATAACCCTACTTTCAATTTTTTGACGAATTCACATGCAATTGCATTGCAGCATAAAAATTGGATACTATATATCACATAGATACCACATTCACTACACACATTGGAAGCAGATCTTCTGCTCCTTTTACAACAAAATAGTGTAATATTTTACGCCATAAACTATCTATATGTATTAAAGAAGCAGCATATATTATATTATACGAGTGAAATGAGTAAGAAAAATGAGTAACAAAACGAAATGCGTGCAGGAGTGTTGATTAAATTAAATGGATCGTGGAACAATAACTGCCTTCAGAGGGTTCTTCATGACAACAGTGAAAGCAAATGTCTCAGCCGGGTCGGGTGGGGCGTTGGGATTGGGCAACCAGTGGAAAGCCTGCACCATCTTAGCCAATAACAAGTTTATATGCAACATGCCTAAACTCCACGCCGGACAGATCCTCCTCCCAATACCGAAGGGCATCATCCTCACACCTTTAGTTCCGGTCACGTCCACGTCAACCCCATCCCCGCTCAAAAACCTATCGGGTCGGAACTCATTCGGATCCTCCCACATATTCGGATCCTCCGTCAACCACGCCGTGTAAAACTCCACACTCGCGTTCTTCGGGACCGTATACCCTCCCAGCTTAGTATCCTCCGTCGCAGCGTGGGACAGCACGAAGTGGCTCGGCGGGTGACGCCGGAAAGTCTCCTTCACCACCGCGCTCAGGTAAGGCATCTTCTCCACGTGACTCTCCGTAACCACCCCGTCCTTCCCCACACACTCCACAATCTCCTTGTACAACCTCTCCTGAATCTCCTGATCCATCACCAGATGAAGCAGCGCCCACTCCACCGCGGTGGCGCTCGTGTCCGTCCCGGCGCTGATAACCTCCGACACGAGCGTCACGAGCTCCTCCTCCCCCAACCGTCCCCGTCCGGGAACCTCCAACCCGAACAACGAGTCCACGTAAGCAGCACCAACGGGACTCGCCATTTCATCGCCGGAGAATCTCCCCTCCACGTAGGCCTTTCTATTCCTTATCAACGGCGCCAGCAGTTCCACCTGTCTTTTCCTCAACTCCTTGGCTTCCTTCACCTGGCGGCGGAACAACGGCGTGAAGACGGGCAAGAAGTCTGGGAGCTTGGGGAGCGTGATGAGCATGACGTCCTTCAAGATGCTTTCTATGCTCTTGATCCGACTCTCCTCTATCTTGGCGCCGAAGCAGAGGCAGATGAGGATGCTGCAGATGGTGAGTCTGCAGTTGCTCATGACTTCCACGAAACCATGGAGACGGGCCTCCTGTTGGATCCTGCTCATGTGGGCCTCCATGGCCCATTTTCTTATCCAACTGCACTGCTTGATCCTGAGCGGGGTGATCATCTCGGTGACGAAGTTCTTCCGGAGGGTGCGCCAGAGAGGGCCGTACTCGGCGGAGTTGATGGCGCACTTCCCCATGCTGAAGATGAGACGGATGGGGGAGTCCTGGGGCCGGCTCGCGAACTGTGGGCCGCGCTGGATGAGGGCCTCGTGGATGAGGTCCGCGCTGGAGACGATGATCAACGTGCGCTGGCCCATCTGCATGGTGAAGATTGGGCCGTATTTCTTACGTAAGTCGCGGATTACGTAGATGAAGTGACGCCGCTGCAGCACCACTTGGAAGAGGTTCCCGACGATGGGCCAACCGGGCGGCCCAGGCGGGAGGTTTTTGGGCCCGCCCCCGGTGGCGGACCAGCGGCGCCACCACCAACGGAGGAAGAGGAGGGCGAAGGCGAAGAGAAAGACGTCCGTGAGGTGCATTGTTTGAGTGTGTTAAGAGCGATGCATTGGAAGTGGTTATATAAGAAGAGAAAGGTGGGGAGTGGAGTGAATGAATGTGGTCTACCATGGTAATTGTATTGAATGGTTTTGGCAGAAGTAATTAGTGAGTACGGATTGGTTCAGAATGATGGCAGAAGGAGGTGTGACTTTCACGAGGGCTATGTTCCAATGGTAGTCTTAAATTCAACCCAACCGTCACTCAACAAAATTAATCTCTCTGTAACATTAACTCTCATCCCACCAAGTGGGAAATTTTTTCTACTACTTTATTTGATCTTGCTCCACAGCTGGTAGTTGAGCTATTGGTTGAGAATGCAGAGCTGCAATCAATTCCAAATTCATTCATTTTTCTAATTTCCATTTGCCCAATCAACTCACACTGCACACTGCATCGTCGTGTTTCCTTTCTTCACCATGCCCACCTTTAAGTAGGTCCACTTGGGCTGTGTTTTCCGTCACATCGTTTCATTACTTTTACAGTTTAATTCCTTTAAAATAACTATTTTAATTCATTCACTGCAATTCATCAACGTTAAACTCTGCAATATATGCTTCTATGCTTCTTCTGTCCCCACCCACATTTATTTGTAGTAACTCACATAGTTTCTAAGCTTAACCTAACATCGTAACATGCTCTAAACATCGTCGTCTGCATCCCAACAGCACCATTCTTCCCACACTTTCCTCATGTATGTCCCTCTTCCACCCCCTAATTTCTAATTAAGTTTTCTGCTTACATTCTAATACCTAATTTGTATAACCTCAGAGAGAGTAACAATACTACAAAATTAGGATATGAACGATGCCTCTCATCTACTCACCCATTTCTAGTTTTAAGGAACCCTTTATGGCAAACATTAAAAAAAAAATAGTTGTGTTTATTATTATAATTATTATTTGGTGGTGCCAGCCACTGGACATTCAATAAATGATAACTATAAATATGTCAATTTTATGAGGAGTGAAAGTCAACAGAGTACTAATTAATTTTATTTTCCACCTGTAGTTGTGCTGGATTACTTCCTATTAGGCCTTCCATCAATGGTCACCTTAAAGTACTTCATTTTAGCTTCTTTTTTTTATTAAAAAATTGTTTTAAAATTATTAAACCTGTTGAAAAATATATGTTAAAATTTACAAAAGCTTTATTCTAAGATGCTAAAGGAGGCTTTTAAATTAAACATATTCGTAGGTCCGGTAATACCTTTACAATTTTCTTATGAGATACATATTTGTCAGATTCAGAAACTTTTTTTTGTGATAATGACATAGTCCTAGCAAAGTTTAGATCACGTCAACATATGGAAATTTTATTATTTTAATGTAATCATTTTGAATAAAGTATCATAATATTAGACTATTTGTAAATAAAAAAATTGTTTTGGTATAAACAGATCGAACATCCACTTAAATAATTTGTAAATTTTCTAAATTTTTATTCATGTTGTTCTTTGGATGATTATGTTCGTTAGCCAATAAATGAGTACTTGTTAAAGGTGTTCCGATGATAAGTCAGTAAATAATTAATTTGTCAAAATAATAAATATTATAATTAACGTGAGACAAAATTTTCAATAACCATATTTTGATCTCTTTTTATAGTTTGGATCTTGCTAACCAGTACTAGTGCCTTAAGGACACTGGTTAAGGTAATTAATATGCATTGAATTTTATAACAAATACATAGGTAAGTTTAATATTAAATTAAATTTGACCTAATCACTATTAATGTAATTTTATTTTATTTAAAAGACATAAATGTCCATAATTGTTATACATATGTTTCATATTTTACTTAATGTTCATCAATAAAATTTAAAAAATAATTAAATAATAAAATAACTATGTTTTAATGTTGTTAAAAATTAAATATAAAGAAGTTTAAACTAACAATACAACCATAAAAAATAGTGTTAAATATCTACAAAATTTATAAAAAAAAAAACAAAAATAAAATGTTTTAGTAGAGATCTTAAAAATTATAAAGTCATTCTTCTGTATCAAAAGGTTATTGTCTGAAACTTTAAAAAGGTATTTTTGTCTTTATAAAATTTGTTATATGCATTTATACTATCTTAATTAATATATTTAATTATTTCAACTTTCAATGTAAAAATGAAGGAACCAATGCAAATTAATTATCCTTAACCAGTGTCCTAAAGACATTTGTTAACATTCTCCTTATAATTTTCTCCTTGAGTCCGTGCTCAAAATCCACATAATTACGACCTAATCGATTTTAATCACATATGTATAAATCTTCTTCAAAATAATCTCATACGAGCATCAATCAAGCATTCAATCACATATTTAGAGATCTTCAAAGTAATCTAAACTGGTTGGTCAATTCAGGCGTCCAACTAACCATACAATAAACAAATAATAAAAGTAGATAAGTTACATTTCAAAAACATAAATTTATCTCGACCAAATTGTATTTTACAAGCACAATTTTTACTATTTATATTTTACAATATATATATATATATATATATATATATATATATATATATATATATATATATATATTGTTCCGCACCTAGTCGACCTAAGCCGAATAATAGTAGGTGTACCACACCTGGTCGGCTTCCGCCGAATAATAAGTAAGCATCATATATATGCTAAAGGTACCCGGACCAAAATCACTAAGAAGCGACGTTGATTTAACAAGCCGAAAATAACTATAACGGCCTAAGCCGTTAAAGGGTAACCGGCTCAGGCCGACCACTCTATACAAACAACCAAGGACTTAGTAAAAAACATAACACTCCAATACAAGTCACGAGTCTCCTACAACCGAACTAAGGGCTTGGGCTAAGGCCCAGGCCCACCCATGGCCCAGCCCATGATGTGGCCAGACATAATTAATGATCTATAAATACACATGGACTCCACGAATTAAAGGTATGCATTCATTACTTCCTTAATCACTTGATTTGACTTTTTGAGAGCTTTGAGTAACTTGAGCTTCGGAGCTCCTGGTAACCCCTTCCGGGTCCAAACAGACATATGCCAACTGGAAAGAGACCTACTGAGGAGACAGTGGACTATATGGGTAAGGTGATACTTGTGCCTAACTTATCTTATTTGTTCTCTGCAGGAATATATATATATATATATATATATATATATATATATATATATATATATATATCCTTAAATAATATTTGATAAACACAACTTTTGTTTATTTTTTTACACTAAACATACTTCCTAAACACAACTATGCAGACATAAAAATAAACATCACGACAATTTTAATAGAAAAAAAGTCATGTTTACTTATTCACGTAATAATTACACAACCTTAATAAACACATTACTTTTATACAATGCAAATATATTAACATTGATATATATATATATATATATATATATATATATATATATATATATATATATAATTTATATACTTTTATAAAATGATACTGAAATTGTACATCTCACTCATATGTGGCATCCGATCTAATACTTGAGGATGAATATTACATCTAAATATCTATCTAAAGTTTATAGACCTAGAAATTGAGGCTAAGTTTATTACGTAACTAGATGTAATTTCATTAACAATTGTTGTAGCATAGAAAAAGTTTTAGCGAAAAATAAAAGAATTTATATTTATTCATATTTTTTATTATTTTTATATTTTGTAATCGAAATATTATTTTCTAATTGAAAAATAAACCATTTGCAACGATTTTATTAATAAATGGAAGAACACTCTGTATTTTTGTTATTCAAGACACTCAGTTTTGTACGAAAATATAAATATTAGAACTTAAGAAAAATTATTTATTTAAAATTACAATAAGTTTTTGAAAATACTTTTAAATTAAAATATCCCCATTTAATATTTTTGAACCAGCATTGGCCTGGACATTGGATAGTGAAGAAAAGTCTAGAATCTATATAATGTAGATTTTCAGATTTTCATGGCCGGTTTACAATTGGCCTAGGTACGGATGCCTAACTTTTCGATAGAAATAAGAAGTATTTTTGAAGGTGAAGTACATTAATTTATATGATTAAAATTAATATATTAATACCTTGTGTATTAAATTTTAAATGTTGACAATTTATTTTTAAAAGTATTAACATTTATTCAAAATATTTAAATTCAGTAGCAAAAAATATTTAAAGTAAATAATATAAACCGGTTAATTTGTTATTTATTATTATGAGTAGTGCTAATGCATGAGATACTGATTAAGAGTAAACTTTATATTACTATTTGGATAAAATTACGACTAATTTTAAAACTTTTTTTTTAACATTGTGATGTAATCTATAACCATGAAGGTAATGCAATTTTACAAATATTTTATAGATTATACATATTTTACAGATTTACTGCTAACATTATAATGACTTTCTTTTTAATGTGATAATATTTTTTTCATAATTGTTTTCACTATTTTAATAGAAAAAATGTGAACACATGAAAATATCTATGTTGAGAAAACGAGTTAGTTAAATCTCTTAAGGGTTATCTCTTTATAGTTCATAAAAAACTGGTAAAGTTAGTTTGGTTTGATTAAGATATGTCAGAAGTTTTGGTTCGCTCCATCAATGAATAAGCCAACAGATCGGTCAAAATTTTCCTTGTGTTTTCATTACTATACCGTTATTTTTTACCTTTAATTTTTCTTTTTTATTTTTAAAGACGTGTTATCATCAGTTTTAAATTTGTATTATTTTGAATAACTACAAAGCACATATAGTCGTGTTATTTAATTTAAAATAAAAAATATAAAATTATGAAAACATTTTAAAATATTAGATTAAATATGTTTTGATTCCTCAAGTTTTAGTAAAATTTGGAATTAGTTCCTCCTCAAAAATTTTGACCAATTTAATCATTCATCATTAGAAATATGTGAATTTAGTTCTTTTAACCAAATTTTGTTAAGTTTATCTGACGATTATAGTATTTGAATTGCTTACACTTTGACACATTTCCATTTCAATATTAATTTAAATATTATCATAAAATGTGTTTAAAATGTCAAATAAACTTAATAAAATTGAGTTAGAAAGACTAAATTCACGTATTTCTAAAGATGAATGACTAAATTTGTCAAAGATTTTGAAGAGGAACTAATTCTAAATATCACTAAAACTTAATAGATAAAAACATATTTAATCTAAAATATTTTATGAAAAGATCAACAGTTATTTAAAAAAAAATTATTTATAATAAGTTAATGAATGAGTATAAAATTGCTGAGCGCATCTGTCTCATTTATTGCATTAAATATAAAGAATTCCAAATTTGTGTGGATGCATTCTCTATCACGCTTTTTCTCCATACTGTTTATCCAACCAAAAACTGAAAAGTGTTAATCAATGTTTAGGAATGCTAATTAACACAACTTTTGGAGAATTCGAACAGGTTGTTAGTTGCATGTCTTTCTAATTGATTTTGGCATAAATCAATTTTTTCGTCTATTTAATAAATGTCCATTTCCGACTTTAATTCTTCTCAACTTTCTGAAAAATCTTTTATTAGAGCCTTAAACATATTAGGTAAAACGAATGTTTGTGGACTTCAATTTTCATATATTTATTAAATTGATTTTTAATTAATTTTATTTAACTTTTGAATAATATAATAAGTTTATTTATAAAAGATTTATATAAGTGAAAAAAAAACTAATATGTCTATTAAAGATAAATCAGACTATATACAAATTTTACTTTTTAAATCAATTTTATAAAAATAATTATTTTTTAATATCATATTAAAGTTTGTTTTAATAAAAAAATTATTAGACTTATTGTGACATATAACATTCTAAAAAATATTTTAAGTGAAAGATAATTTTTATAATAGACCCTCATTATTTTATTATTAAAATATTTAAGTGTAAATTAAAAATTATTTAAATCGAGTTTATTTTATAAAAATTATTATCTCTTTATAAAATATACTTTATTTTTTCTCTAATTTCTTTCTGACTTTACTTTTTTATCCGTTTATTTGAGTATCAAAACATATCATAAGATTTATGGAATCGAAGTCTATATAAATTTCTTATGATATACCAATATATTTACATATCATAAGAAAATAATATGTAAATATATTCTATTTTATTAATTTTTATTAAAATAATTATTTTTCCAATTTACTAGTTTAAATATTTTTTATTAAATAATTTTAACTCATCTAAATATAATTTTAAATAATTGTAACCTTTTTAGATTACTTTCAACCTCAAGGACAATTTGATAATCTTATTTTTCTTTCAATTCAACTTAGTTTTTAATCTATCAAATCAATTAAATCACTCATAAACTTTTACAAATTTTACTTCTAAAGTCACTCGGTTTCACATCAAAATCCCTTTAAAAAAACAACATAAACATCACCCTCTAATCCCCTCAAATGCATCCCCTCTTTCTCTCAAATCAATCTTCATCAGTGAACACACTCTTCCGGTCTTTTGGTCTTTGGTTTGCATGTAAAGTGCCTTGGATTTTCATGTTTAGTCTGAGAGTACTGAATGAATATTTGTTCAATTAAATTTTTTTGAGTATGATAAGATCATTGATTTAATTTTGAGTATGATAAGATCATTGATTTAAGCATTCCTCGTGCAAATATTATTTTCTAAATGGTTATAAGCTCTTAAAGGCACAAGATAAATTATGTTGTGCTCGTAATTAGGTAAAGAAATAAATATTTAAAAAAACTAATTGAATTATTGAATGATATCGTTGTGAATTACTTATTAAAGTGATTGGATTTGATGTTCGATATGAAATTGTGATTTAGAAAATTGGTTGGATTAATGATTACATTAAATTTGATATGTATAATTTGAAACTTTGATGATGTGAAGTTTGTTTCATAATTTTTGTTCGACAGTTTTTATTTTATTTATTTTTAATTTAAACACAATTTCTTTTGCAAAATTTTATCTCAAAAGTAATTGTTATTTTTTTGAAGAAAATTTTTATCGAAAGAAGTACACAGTACACCAGAAGGACATAAATATATAATTAAATCTAACAAAATATAGCAATACTTAAAAATTAAACATGTCATGTAATTCACACATGCGTGAGACTTTTATTTCTTGGATGTTTAACATTATGGATTTGAGCTCTAGGTTTCCTTGTAAAGAGGGTTTTCTCACGAGACCCAACTCTATTTGTTGTTGTGCTCAGTCAAAATGTCAAAATATGTTGTCTGGTCTTTTCTATTTCCATGGTTCACCTATTGTACTATGACTCAATTGCATACTTGATATTTTTTTCACTGCAAAACCACAAAATATCATTATAATTCATAAAACTCCAATTCTAAATACCTCATTATGTATCTAAGGAGGTTTGTTTTATCCACAAATAGGACCATTTCATACATGATAAATGCCAATTTCAAATGGAAAATTGACTTATTCTTGACCCTTATCATTAATCTAACATTTTATCTATTAAATTTTTTTAATATATCACATCAGTCAATTCGGTTACAAATTTTTACAAATTTCACTTCCTACTGAATCTCTTAAAAGGAACAACACCAACTTTATCATCTAATCCTTTGATCTCTTCCTCTCATTCTCCTTCAAATTATTATTTCCAAAAAGAACACAACCTTAATGTTGTTATGATTTAGATAAATTTAATATGAATATCGGTAGTAACGTGGCAAACAAAAAAAGTTACCCTTCTAAAATTCATCGCACTTTATCTCTTTTTCTTTAAAAAATTTGGATATTCTATCTTTCAAAAGATTAAATTAAAATTTATAAAAAAGAAAACTAGGAGTGTACTAAGGGAATGGCTGTGGTGTAAAAAGAGATCTCACTAACACAAATTAAATATTAAAGAAAAGTTATGTTATTTACGTCTTTAACTAATATAAAAGAGACGTGAAAAAGGAAGTTTACTACAAATATTTGATTTTTTTTATAACGGATTATCTTTATTAATTAACATAGTTATAAATTTTTTTATGATAATTAAATATAAGACCACGCACAAAATTTATAATAATCACTACAAAAACTGTAAATAATATTGTTTGTGTAATTGAGTTTTGGTTGCTATTTTATTATTTCACATGTTATACTTTATTTTGTATTCAAAATTGTTACTTTTAGACTTCAGAGATGACAACGGGTCGGGTCGACTACGGATTGTGTCTATCACCGATCTGACTTGTAAAAAAAATTCACCCACCAACGGTATTCATTTAAAAAATATTTTCAGATTTTTTAAAAACTAGTGAATACCTGCAAATATTTTAAAATGATATATATATTTTTTATTTTTTTAAATAAAATTATAAAAAAACAAAATATAAATTAAATTAAATTTTAATTTTAATTAAATTTAACATATAATAAAATATAATTTTAATTAAATTTAACTTAATAAAATATAATTAAAAAATTTTGTGGGTAACAGTGACTTGCAGGGGTAAAAATAATATGATATCCGCATCCAATCAGTTTATAAGTGGATATTAAAATACCTGCTACCGACAAATTATAAATATATGCCTATACTAATTACTCCTGTAGATACTCGCGAGCAGGTATATTTGCCATCCCCAATTAGCTTTTTATTTTTAAGTAAGAATTAAATATGTTTTTGATCCTATCTTGCAGCATTGAATTTTGGAATTAGTCAATTTCAAAATTTTGGATCAATTTAGTCATTCATCTTTCAAAATATGTGAATTTAGTCATTTTAATAAAATTTTGTTAGATTTATTTGATGTTTTGTACGCATTTTAGGATTGTATTTGAGTTGTTTATAGTGTTTGATACATTTTTGTTTTAATGTTAACTAAAATACTATGAAACATGCTTGAAATGTTAAATAAGCTCAACAAAATTTGATTAAAATGACTAAATTCACGTATTTCAAGAGCTGAAAGACTAAATTGGTCTACAATTCTGAAATAGATTCATTTCAAATTTCACTAAAATTAAGGAATCAAAAATTTATTAAGTAATTATTATCTCGTCAAGTGTTTTTTTTTCCTGCATTCCCACAAAATGTCTTTCGCAGCTATTTTCAAATGTTAACAACAACCTTTTCAGGAAAACCACATGCTTTACATTCTCCAGTAAAAAAAACAACAACAAACGGATACAGAAAAAGATTAACCGTGTGAATGGATATATGGAGACAAAGGTCTGCAAGGACAAAAAAAAAACCGAGAAAAATGAAAAGAACTGTTTTGGTATCTTGGGTCGGCCGATCTCGTTCTCCAAGGTCAGTCATCCAATATTTCTCCAAGCACTTCTCCTATTCATTAACACGATCGGTACCTGCTATTTAGAAGTAATAAATGCCTAATCTACTATCTTATCATTTTTATTTATAGTTTTTATAATAAACTTTTCATTAAAACCGTCCTAATTACGGTTCAAATTCCTCTAATATTGATTAAAAATACAATCATAATAGTTATCTATTAAAAACCGTTTTACATTCAGTCTTTTAAATAAAAAGCGTCATATTTACAGATATTTATCGTTCGATTTAACTTACGGCACTACATCTTGCAAATTCTTAAACACCTTTTCTTCTTAGTGTCTTTTATACACATTTCTCAAGTATCTCTTGGTTTCAAGATTTGAAAGTTATTTCAGCATTTCTTATCACATTGGTATTACGACTGGTTTGGTGCATTTCATGAGAGAAGTGGAAAGAATGTGTCACATATAATAGGTGAGAGTAGAGGTATGAACCTTGTTGTTGCATATGAAGCTTTTATTAAGAAAAATGTTGTCTCAAGTGTTTTGCAGGAGCTTTTCTTGCCTTGTCATCTCCTTGTACTTAACAAGTAATTGTTTGTACCAAGTTGCTGACAATCTTGGAGTTCTTTTGAGGGTTGCAAAATCGACATGATGGAATCCATATCTTATTGTATATCCATATATCCACTCAAAGCTGTCGAGCAGGGACCAGGCAAGGTATCCCCTCACATCTGCTCCATTCCTACAACCAACACAGGGTTGGAGACAAATCAGACACAAATCTATTTGTTTTATGTCACAGTAAACACAAATAATGGTGTTCCTGCACTTGGCCATTCTATTACGATGCTATATGAATATACTAGATAACAATTTAAATACTTGATTGGTTTTTATCCATAAACTGCTGGGTTTTTTCTAATTGTCTTTTTTATCTTCTTACCTTATTGCCGCTACCATAGCCTCTATGTGATCCATCATGTACTTTATTCTTTTAGAATCATTAAGATGTTCTTCGAAAGTGGAATTTGGATCATCTTCTTGGGCATACCCTATAATTTTTTTTGCATTATCAGCAGCAATGGACAGAATGTGCGTAAAAGAAAACAATATGCTTACCATTTTCAGTTATGAACATTGGAGTATTGTTGTATCTATCTCTCACATATGTGAGTGCCTTTTCCATACCATCTGGGTAAATATTGAACCAACTAAATTTAGTCTGCAAAACATTAGAAGATTCAGAATTGGTTAAGCATGGAAGAGATTGTGATCATGATCTTTGAAAGAAGTTTGAGGACACGTACTGGTTCACCGATTGGGACACCATTTTTTGCTCCACTTTGAATGTATAAACCCTCTGTTCTGGAGTTCCCCTGTCCTGTCTGACACGTTGAGTACATGCAATCTTGGACATAGAAAGCCGTGTAGTAATTGACACCAATGAAATCCAATCCTTTCTTGAGTTTCTCTTTTTCTTTGCTGGAAAATTTGGGTAAGAGGCTTCCAACAAGATTCTCCATTTCTGTTGGGTACTTTCCCAATATGATTGGGTCCAAGAACCTGAATTATAAGCAAGTTTATACTCTGAAGCAGTTGAATGAGCAAGAATAGAAAAAACTGTTAAGGGAGAACAATACCAATTGAAGGTGAATGATCTTGCTCTTTCCGCAGCCAATTTGTCAGCTGTTGAATTGCTCAATGGTTCATACCATTCATGCTGAAGGACTATCCCAATGCTTCCTTTTTGCTCGGTCTAATGATCCATCCACAAAGTACATACAATTCTTTTGTAAGAAAATTGAAATGTGTAATCTCATGTTTTTGATCAAACGATTCGATTTCAAAAGTTTTGCAAATATTATCATAAATTTGATCTTGTCTTTTAGGATAGTGAAGTCATGATGCTGAGAAATGAGTCACATACCTGGTATTTGGTTCTGTAGATATCAACTGCAGCTGCATGTGCCAGGATGACGTTATGAGCTGCTACAAAGGGCTCCTTTTCTGAATCACCTTCACTGCATTGAGCAAGAGCTAATGGGCCAGAGCAACGGCATGGAGGATATATACCTGAACGGTAACCAAGTGGCACTTGGAAATTAGGTTCATTGAATGTAACCCAGTACTTAACTCTGTCACCAAAGGTCTTAAAACACAGGTCCGCATAAAAAGCAAAATCTTCCCTGTTCATACAAAACGTGAAAATATGACGGTATTTAAGAGTTCCTATGATCAATGTGGTATTGAAACATCTTCAGGTAAGCTAAAAAACTTGTTGCTTACTGTGATTGGGGACTTAACCAGCTCCCATATCTGTCTTCCAGTTCTTGGGGACTGTCATAGTGACTAAGAGTCACAAAGGGTTGGATCCCTGTTGAGAAAAGAAGATTCATTTCCAATTAATTTTTATAGAAAAGCTCACTAATTGTATATTTTGCTTACTGGTGAGGTTTGTGAGGAAACTACTCTGGGTACCTATCATGAATGAAAATAAATTTATTTTGTTACCTTTGAGTATTAGAACATCAATTAGTCTGTTGTAGAAGTCAATACCAGCATGGTTGGCTTCTCCAAATCTTCCCTCTGTTTAAAGTGATGCATACCATGAATCTATGATACATTCTTAGTTGGAATATTAATTTATTTCAATTTTATAATGCATAGGAGCATACTTGGTAGAATTCTTGCCCATGATATGGATAGCCGGTAGCTGTTTACTCCCAAAGCTTCCATTAGATCTATATCTTCCTGTGTTTTAAACCACAATGAATTAAAATTATAAAAGTTATAATAGGTTTTATGATGAATTGAAATGTTAAACATTTTGTTAATGTTTAAAACTATATAATTGTTATTTTTAAGATATACATCAGATATTCAAAAAATATTCTTTTTGTTATAAGTTCAGTCATAATCTAATTTATATACTAAAAGCATTTATCATAAAAATTTTCTACAGTGTAATACTATTTGAACCTTAATTTTTGGTAAATTGTCGAGTAATACCTTAAATCTTTGTTAAACACAGAGATAAAGTTATTTTTAGCAATTTAAGAATCTTGCCTTAAATTTTTTGGTTTCCTTGTTTTTTTTTTTTGTTTTTTAACAAAAATAGATTTTCAATTTTGGAGAGAAAGTGATATATTTGTGAAAAGTTTTTGAGACTTTTTGGTGGAAAATTTTAATCGATTAATATGACTTTTGAGTATTACAAAAGGCATAGTATCATATAGTCTAAATTACACATTTTTAAAAGATTTATATATCAATATATTTGTAACACTTTTAAATAATTGTTTAGAATTTAGGATTTAGCTTCATTTGACTTTGTTTTAAGCAATATCTAAATCTTGTCGATTCCCTCCGCCCTCTACGTGTGCGATTAAGTATATTATAGAACCTCATTTTTAATTAATTTCAAGTATGATAAAGTTGAGTGTCACCGACAATGAATCAATATAATAATTTAATTATAACTTTTTATTTAAAGATTAAATTTTTTTTCTTTAATTTTTAATAAAAATTAAAATTAATCATTTTAATCAAGTTTAGAATCGTAAAGATTTAATTTCTCAAGTTTTAAATTGCGTGAATTTAGTTCATCAAGTTTAAAAGTTTTTTTAACCATAAAATTAATCATTTTAATAATTTTAATAACATTTTGTTAAATTTATTTGACATTTATTTCTTAATTAGTATGAAAGCAAAAATATGTTAAAAAATATATAAAACAGTCTAATGCTATAACTGAAAAATATTTGAAACGTTAAATAAAATTTTAACACAATCTAATCAATAAAATTAAATTCAAACTCTAAATTAAAAAAAAAACAAATTAAATCAAACTAATTCAAATTTTTACACTAAAATTAAAAAACAAACATCATATCTAACCCTTTATTTAAATATTTTTACATACTTTATTATGTCTTGTAATATTAATTAATTAATAATAATAAATAAACAAAATAGCCCGGTCATGTTAGGTGCTATTGTGTATACTAGTCGAGGGCGTAGATAGGAAAGACTAGGCTTTAGCTAATTAAATGCATATGCATGGCATCTCATCAAAGAGTTCAAAAATATAAAATAAAAATGAAAACTTTATCTTTCATTCAATTAAATTAAACCTATATGCATTTTTTTTATTTGTAAATTTTATAATTAAATTTTGATATTTTTTTATAATTTAAGATGATATTTTTTAAATAATTTAAAAAAAAATTATTTAAAAGTATTATTTATAAAAAAATTGTAAAAAATTAGTTGTTAAAATTTATTTTGTTATGAAAAGTTGAAGGCTCCATTTCCTTTTTTATTTAATGGAATTTAATGTCCCTCCGTACAGTTCATTTAACTAGTCCAGGTCCAACTTTATCATTTTAAACTCCAAATATTTCAATCTGGGTCCATACAATCAACCAAAGTCTAACTTCACAATAAGAGGATTGGTCTAAATTCGTAAATCATTCTTACCTCAACGACTTGATTAATAATATAAAAGGATTGGTGTAAGTTCTTAAATGATTTTATTATTCTATCTTATTTCAAATTATAAAATTCAGAATTTGGTTGATACTTTGTCATAAGAATACTGTTCATGGAGTTGTTAAAATGGATTATATTCTGCGAGCCAATCTGGTTCATCACGGATTCGGGTTGGGTTAAAATTTTTTTACAGTTTTAATACGGGTTGATTTTTGACCTGAGTCATCTAGAACGCGGCTCACCCGGGTAACAACTCTAAGTAAAGTGACAAATGGTTAGAGCAGTTAAAACGGGTAACCCGACCCAATCCAGTTCGACCTATCACGGAGTGATCATTTAGTGAGTCAACTCAACCCGGCTCACTTCTTAGTGAGCCAAAAAAATTTGAATCCGGTCCGGCCCACCACGGATTGGCTTGTTAAATAAGTTAGCTCATGGGTTTACTTAATTAAAAAATCCAAATTTTTTATTTTTTTTTCAATCAAAATTAAATTATAATTCTAATTAAAATCTAAATAAACTTTAATACAATTCAAATACAAACCAAAATAAATAAAATACAAATTATTTATGTGTTGGCTAAAAAAAACAACCTAACATCACTCAAATGTAAAACACAACTTAATCAAAAAATACTTGTATTACCATTTTATTTACGGGTTGGTGAGTCAACCTGACTCACGACGAGTTCAGTTCAATCCAGGTGAGTCAGATCAAAAAATCAACTTTATTAAAATTTATAAAAAAATTTCAACCTAACCCAATCTAAATCCATAATGAGTCGGATTAGTTCACGGGTTCCAACTCGTTTTAAGAGAAACTTTATTATATCAAAGTCTTTTTACTCCTTGGCTCGAGACTAGAGTTGGGTAGTGTCATAAGGGCGCAGGTCATCAATATATAATCTATCAATAACACATATCTAGACGAACAAAAACAAGTTAAGTTGGCGGGAGTAAAACTAATAATATTTAAACTAAATTAAATATTTTCGGAAAAAAGAGCAAGATTAAATTTAAAAAAAGTAAATAAATTGTGAGAGCAAGGAGGTGTCATAATACCAGATAGCGATGGTAATGATCATTCGCAATATCCCCATTTTTCCCACCGTATATTACATATCTACCTGCAAATACTCATCGTCGATAAGATTAATTGCAACTTCAGAAAGAACAGTGACAGAATTCAATTAAAATGAAGAAAAACTTGAACACCTGTTCCGTGAGTGAAGTTATCCCAGTTGCTCATCCCTTTGCCGTCGCTGTTGTAAGCTCCTTCATACTGTAAAACAGTATAATGTAATAATAATATTGAGAAGTGGATTGAAACTACCAAAATTAGGTTTCGTTATGCGTGTTGCGATCGAAGGTGGAGACGTGATACCTGGTAAGAGGAAGAAGCAGTGCCGAAGAGGAAACCAGTTGGCAAGGGCGAGAGATCCAGATCCAGTTCATTTGAAAGAACTGCAACTGAAAATGGTGCTAACAGATGCAGCAACAATATCACACCAAACAGAGCTTTTGCTAACATTTTGGAGCACAACCGTTGCTGTTCGTTGCGCTTCTTCGCGGATGTCAACCATCCATGGCTTTGCATCATTGTATATTGTTATGAACCCGCGCAACGCGTGGACAAAAAACTATTTTTTTAATAATTCTTTCTTTGTTAAACTATCACTTCCCTTGTTAAACATGTCCCCCGAAATTAAGTATAAAAAAAAAGTGGAAGAGACATGTTTCTGTATTTAAAAATTGAGATTTCATCACGATTTTCACACAAATAGACTATTTAAATTGAGACTATTATCTTGAACCGATTCAGAATCTTAATGGAATAGATACTGCATCTGATTATCCAATTAGAAGAAATAAGTTATGAACCGATAAAAATGTTTAAAAAGTTATGCATTTATTATATACATATGGATATACGAGATAAATATAATGATAATATTTACATTGTTAGAAATTTAAGTGTAAGTTTAAGTCTTATATCGATTAGAAATGAGAAAATAAAGCACCATATAAGGATCAAGATCCATAAATCTTAAGATCTTGGGTTGAGAGTGATATCAATGCATTATGTGGTTCAATTCAGATTTCATTGGTGTTTGTTCTCCCCCTAAAACCAAGATAAGAATTTAAAGAAGGACATCTAACGTCACAAGTAGCAGTAAAAAGTTATTCAATTATAGTATGTTAAGAATATTTTTTGACAACTTTATTGTATACAGTGATAGATATTTTATGTGATTTATAATTCTTCTTGGATATTAAAGCATGTAAAGTAGCAAGCAGAATGATGAAAGTATTATTTTATGACTATTCAACCATGATGCTTTGCTTATTTATTGTATGCAATTTATATCTTTCTGAATTTATCACATGCTAGCCTTGTATGTAGCTAAATTTCAAACTGGAGCAATCACTTGATAGCTCAGAACGCACCTCGTACTGATACCAATTAAATACATTTTTTTGTTTTTTATACAATAGGGTAGAACAAGGAAAAGAGTGTAATACTTGTCTAATAACTACTGCTGTATTGGGTACGATGTAGTTGTATTATTCTCTTCCCCTGTTTTTCTGAGAATGCTTCTTTGTTTTGTGTTGTCTGCCATATACTTTTCAATGAAAAACTTGTACCAACTTGCTGATAGTTTTGGTGTTCTCTTCAGTGTGGCAAAATCGACGTGGTAAAGTCCAAATCTTACTGAAAACCCATAGATCCATTCAAAGTTATCCAGCAAGGACCAAACAAAGTAACCTCTCACATCTGCTCCTTCCCTGCTCACATGACCAAAACAGAAATACTCACGTATTTTACTTGTGTACAAGATCAAGTGTATATAAAAATATTAGTCTACCTTATTGCTGCCATTACATTATCCAAGTGACCAGACATGAACTCTATTCTCTTATGATCATTCAGATATTCTTTCTCAGTAACATTTGGATCAGACAAAGTAGCATATCCTACAAAAGTTTGGGTGGTTAGAAACACTCAGAGACTTTAATATAAGGTGTTAACATGCTTTGCTCACCATTTTCCACAATGAACATTGGAGTGTTGTTATATCTGTCTTTTAGATACATAAGCATTTTCTTCATGCCTTGTGGGTGAACATTGAGCCATTCAAATGGAGTCTACATAACAATAGAGGTTTCAGAAGAATCAGCAAGGTTTCCATGAAGATCATAAAAAAGGGTGAAGTACTTACAAGCTCTCCAATTGGGACACCATTTTTTAGTGCAGTTTGCTCATATAAGCCCTCTGTTCTGGAGACTCCTCTCCCATGTCCACACACAGATGATATGCAATCTCGGACATAATAACTTGCGTAGTGGTTGATGCCGATAAAATCCAGTCCTCTCCTCAGTTTTACTTTGTCATTACTGGAAAATTTAGGTAAGAGGGTTCCTAGAATTATCTCCATCTCTTTTGGGTACTTACCGAATAAGATTGGATCCAAGATCCTGCAATAGAATAGTTGAATACTTATTTTCTATATGTTAACTGTGAACAATATTACTGTTGTTGATTCAAATGTACTGAAAATTATAAATATCTGTTCCAATCTATCATAGTGCCTAACTATAACCTATTATATCAATATCTAACTGCCTTTAACATTGGTATTCTGCAGTAAACAAGGAAGTTTTACCAATTAATGCTGAATGATTGCGCCCTTTCGGTTGCCAACTTATCTGCTGTGGAATTGCTTAATGGCTCAAAGGAATCACAATGTAAGACTATTCCAATTTTTCCGCCTTGCTCATTCTGGATATGCCATCAACAATACTACAATTAACAATACTACAATAGAGAAAGTTTATAATGTTTTGCACGACTGTTTCGTGCTATTTCCATTTTGATTTGTAGTATAACCAGCATTTTTCATAATGTGATGTTGTAGTGAAATTACCTGGTATTTGTTTCGATAAAGATCAACTGCAGATGCATGTGATAGGATCATATTATGGGCAACCACAAAGGGTTCTTTCTCTGAATCTCCCCCGCTACAATTTCCAAATTTGCCAGAGCAGCGACATGGTGGAAATGTACCTTCGCGGTAAGCAATTGGGATTAGATAATTTGGCTCATTGAAAGTCACCCAGTACTTGACTCTGTCACCAAAGGACTTAAAACAGATATCTGCAAAGAATTGAAAATCTTCCCTGCAAATATCAAATTATGTTTAGTATCATTATCCAGTTTTTTCAAGTCAAAATCAAACACAAAAAAAGGGAGAAGTGGCTGCTTTGCTTACTGTGATTGGGGACTTAGCCAAGCTCCGTATCTGTCCTCAAGTTCTTGAGGGATGTCAAAGTGAAACAATGTTACAAACGGTTGGATACCTGCGAGTTGCACAGTTGAGAACAGATAAAGATCAAAGAAATAGAAACTGTGTCTGGAAAACCAATAGCATAGGAAAATTGAAATGAAACCTTTGAGTAGCAACGCATCTATAAGTCTGTTATAGTAGTTGATACCCGCCATGTTAACTTCTCCAAATCTACCTTCTGTTCACAATCATTACAAATTCTGCTTGTGAATTGACCATCGTATACAGGTATTTAGTGTCTTTTAAGGTAATATCAGACAGATTTTGTTAAAACAAGAATCGTACGTGGTAGAATTCTTGCCCATGATATTGAAAACCGGTAGCTGTTCACTTTTATAGCTTCCATTAGATCAATATCCTCCTGTTTTCATTACAAATTGAAATTGGGAACATCTATTACTCAAACAAATTTAATGCCATTTTCTTCCTTTGGTATCTAACAAAACTTTTACCAAACAGTTACTTCTTTTTTTCTTCCAAAATGATACAGACACTAGGGTTATAAGTTTGATGTTTGGGGACTACCAATTTTACATCAATCACAAATATGTCATAGTAGATGCAAACTCCGTATATAGAAATAGGTAAGATTTATGAACATGATCTATAGAACTGAACAGAAACTTACCTGATACCGGTGGTATTGATCAACGGCAACGTCGCCATTACTTCCATCATCTATACTACCTGCAGTACATTGAGTTGCGAAAATTGAAGTTTGAACAATGTGTAAAAATTAAGAAAATCAGAACTGGAATACGAAAACTGGCTTTTGAGGCTGTTGGTCTGGTCACCTGCTATGTGAGAGAAGACATCCCAGTTGCTCAACCCTTTGCCGTCACTAGAGTAAGCCCCTTCATACTATGAAGAATATTAAATTGATAATGTTTAGAATAGTTGAGTTAAGTTCTTAGGGGTATTCCGAAATTTGATTAATGGGGTCATTAATATGGCAATAGTGATTGGTGAAAACTCAAGAACTAAACATGAAGATGATGGCAAACCTGGTAGGAAGAAGAAGCAGTGCCAAAAAGAAACGGTGGAGATGGATCTAATCCCAGTGAAATTGGCAACAGAGAGCACATGAACAGGAACAACCTTATCTCCATAACCAATCTTTCCTCAAATGCACAAAAACCCCATTGCATTGTCTTCCTAATTTGCCAACTTTCTTCTTCAATCTCAATAATGTCAACAATTCAATTTTTCATGTGCTATAAAAAGATCTTCACAACTGCCAAAGTAACAAAACATAGTACTTACCAACCAAATGATAAATTTAGTGAATGATTATCAAAAAACGATTATTTTACAATAATTAGTGAATACTACCAACCACTCCCAACTACTCATGTCTCCTACTTATCATAAATCTTTCAAGATTAGGTGGATGGTGACATTGAAAGAAAATAATATGATTTATTTTACTTGTAATTCTATAGTAAGCAGTGGTTAGTATAATTTTTACTCATTTTAATTAAAAGAAATATTGTTCAAAAGGGTTCAAATAAACTACCTTTGAGCATGAATTATATTTTAGGAGACATTTGAACTATATAACCACATCTTCAAGCAAAATTTCAGTTTTTAACTTGCTGTATAAATGATGAAATGAGGTAATTTTATATCAAGTTTTTTTTTTTTTTAATGTGTTTTAACATTTGTTTTGTCAGCATTAAAATAAGTTAAAGTAGTCAGTACGATAAAGAATCGATGTCACCATCGTCTTTGTTACTATTAATATTAATAATAATAATAATTATTATTATTAGTCTATAATAATATATAATATAATAATCTATAACCATAATGCATAATAATATATAAAGATGATTCTTATTTTTGTCCATATTTCAAAATATTAATTTTACTCTTTAAAATATAATTTTTTATTAAATTTTTGAAATAAATTATTGAAAATTAACCGTTACTTTTACAAGTTCTTTATAAAATAGTCTATCTCTGCTTCTTCTCTTTTTTTCTATTTATCAACCGTTATTCTCTCATCTTTTCTGATATATTTTACTTTATTTTTAATAAATATTTTTATTTTATATATTAACTTAATAAAATTACATTATCCACCTAATAATATAATATCATGCATATTTAAAAAATGCGTACACACATGCGCTGTCGCACATGAGCGTACACTAGTTATATATAAAAAGAATTCATTCTTTTGTATCCACATTTCATAATTCCAATTCTACCTTTTATAATATAGTTATTTGTTAAAATTTTAAAAATTAATAGTTACTTCTACATGTTTTCTATAAAATGGTCTATCTTTTTCTCCTTCTTTCTTTCAAATTCATAAACCGTTACTTTCTAGTCTTTTTTCCATTTATTATACTGTTTTTTAGTAAATATAAATTTATTTTGTATATTAATTTAATAATATTATAATATTATCACTTACTAATATAATATCATACATATTTAAAAAATGCATACATACAGATGCGATAGCGCATATATTTACACTAATAATATATAAAGAGAATTCACTCGTTTCCATCCACATTTCATTTTTCAATTTTATTCTTAATTATTATTTTATAAATATTTGTCTTTAACTGTTATTCTAAAATCTTCTTTTTATTTTTAACAGTTATTCTATTTAACAACTATTTTAAAATTAATTATATTTCGAAAGTAAATATTATTGATTTTAACTTAAATTTTTGTGAAAATTAAAATATATGAACACATATACATGATATTTATATAATAATAATTTTTTTCTTAAATTTTCATATTAAAAAATTGTATATCCAACATGAAACATTTGGTACCATTATGTTTTTCTGTTGTAATTTTTTGTTTTTTATAAAAAATATTATTTTACTAATATTTAGAACATTAACAAAGATATGTATGAATATAGATACCCGTTATCCTATACAAAAGAAAATTATATGAAAATTTTGTAGTAATTAGATAAGCTTTTACTAATCAAGCTCGCAACTACCACATAAGTCATCCATATATTAACTCAAGAGAAAGAGACTTCATGTCCCTATATATTTTAAACAATATATTAATAAAAATGGTTGCATAAAAAAATATTTTAAAACTAAATTTATTTTTACTATACAAATTATAGGTACTATGCTCTCCATCCCTTTCCAGTGTCATTTAAGAGAAAAATATAGTACATTTTCTTGATTTTAATCGAATTCATTCTCTTCGAATTTTACATCATAATAAATGAATGATGTAAATTAATTAAAAATTAAGATAAAGTTAAGAATAGTAAAAGAATAATTAAGATTGTCTCAAATACTGAACATAACAATTAAATAGGAACAAAATTTGTACCACTGACACTTAAAAAGCACCAGAAGGAATACTATATACAAATTATTTAAAATGACATCCGGTATTATAGGAAATAAACAAAAGAACTCATCAATTATACTTTGAAAACCAGATGAAATGATTATTTGAAATTCGATGACTTGGACCTCAAAGAATGTAGTTTGAAATCCTCTCGTGACAGCTTCTTAAACTACACTTCACTCACTGTTTAGCCTGCTCAAATAATCAACACAAACTTATTAGCTGTAGCGCAAATATGTAATTTAATATTCCTAATTTGAAAAGGTACACACTTTCATCAAGGAATAGTATAGTATAAATAATCAACATAAACAAATGGTCATTGTTATTTCATCCAAATCACTGTCAGGACATAAAATATTGGAAAGTAGCAACAGTCCTGAAATTCACTTTACAAATTACACAATGAAAGCACATTAACACTATGTTCGCATGAGGAAATTATATTGCTGAACTGAATATGAGAGAGCCCATTTTCATAGTTGAGCGTGTTTGTTTGTGATTATTTGAAGGAATATATGAGAGACGATTTGGGGATGGATGGTTTAATCTATCCCCTCAAAAGTGCGAAGATATTGCATATATTTTATACAGATTACGAAACTATCTTTGTTGTCGTTACGGTGTGTGTCTATGTGATTGTTGAGTGCATGAAGAGGAAGAAGAGGAGGTGGTTCGGGCTGTGGTGGTCGACGAAGAGGATGAAAGGGTGGCGTGGTTGCCAGCGGTGGTGGCTAGGTGGTGGCTATGGTTGGACTATGCACGTGGTGTGGTGATATGCACAGTACAACACCGGTGCTGTAGTGTTTTGAGAAGAGGATGGCACCGGTTACGTAACCGGTGCCTTGATTTATAAAGGGATGACACCGATTACGACCCCGTGTCGTTGGTTTTTTTTTTGACCTTTTTCCTGACTTTTTTTTAATATTTTTTTAACTTTATTTAACTTTAGTTTAAAATTTAATTATATAATTTTTTAAAAATTTAATTGTATAATTTTTTAAAAATTTAATTGTATAATTTTTTTTACATTCATAAAAATTTAATTTAATTTAATTTTAAAATTTTATATAATTTTAATATTTTTTTTAATTCGTATTAATTAATTATAATTATTTTTATAACATCAAATTACAAATCCATTAAGGGTATTTTGGTAACTTTCTAATTCTATCTATTTTTACAATTTATTTTATTTATCACATCAATCAAATCTTTCACTAACTTTCATACAACTTATCTCCAAATCTACTTATTTTACCCTGTAAATCCACTCAAAAAAACACAAAAATTCATCCACCCATATCTACACAAACTCATCTTCACACTCTCTCCCATATCCATCATCTCAAAGGAACACACTCTAAGTGTGTTTGGTTTGGCAGCAAAACCCAAATTTATTTTGTATCGCTAAGATATTTGGTAAAATTTTGTTATATTTCGTTGAAATATAAATGTAGGTTATTTTCGAAACAAAACTATACAATTAGTATTATTTAAAAAAAATTAATTTTTCTAATTATAATCCAAATAAACTTTAAGAATAAGAGTCTAAATTTTTTATTGAATTTTTTATACTGTATATATTATATTAATATTTTTTAAAAATTAATATATTTTAAATTTTCAAAATTAGAGCATAAATACATTTTAATAAAAATAATTTTTTAATAAACAATTTTTTGACAAAGTTAACTAAGTTACTAAACAAAGTAGACATGTCAAAGTTAGCCAATTTGGTTTACACGGGTTGGCTTACCACGAGTCAGGTTGAAAATGAGTGAATCAAATCCGGCTCACTTTATGGTGAGTCAGAAATTTTGCAACCCAGTTTAACCCAGCACGGATTGGTGGGTTAAGTGGGTTGGTTCACCAACCCACATAAAAAAATTATTTATGTATTTATTTTTAAGTAATCAAATATTTAAATAAATTTTTAAGCAACCCATGATATGACAATCACAGTAAAATCAAGAATCTATATTTTCAACATGCTCACCACCAATATATGATGAATTGTTTCTAAAAAAGTGTTCATATAGTCCAAGAAAATATAGCTAATATTACACATTTTCTGTCATGCTATTCAACAAAATATAAATAAAAGACTACACATTTTTCTCATACTAATTTAGAAAAAAATTGTTTATAAGACAGTTGTTTGAATAGCTTACTAGTTAAAGATTAAAGTATCAACATATATAACTTGAAAATCAAATTAATTAAATATTTGAACTATTCAAATATTATTGAACAACATTCTAACATTTAAAAATATGAAATTGTGAATATATATAATTAGTAGTAATAAATAATTATTAAAAAAATTAAAAGAATTGTAAAAAAATGTTGGTGGGTTAAGTGAGTTGAGTTGGATTCAACACACTTTTGAAAAAATTAAATTTTTCTCAACCCAATCCGACTTGAACCCGTAGTGACCCGGGTTGGCTCACGAGTTGAAACTCATTTTGACATCTCTAAAACAGAATAATTTTTTACTTTTTCTGTAAAAATTACAAAAAATAAAATAATAAATTTTAATATTTCTTTCAACAAAAATGGTTATTTATCAAAATATCGTTTCTCATATTTTAAAGACTTTATTAAAAAAATCAGAACACGAAAACTCGTCGTACGAGTTTAAATCTCGAAAGATATAAAAATCTTCATCACTGCTTTTGATTAGTCTCGAAGTGTAAGGAAACAGAAATAAGAGAATAAGAGAAACGAAAATGTACCTGTGAATAGAGGAAGGTACCAAGAATTGCAATGGCAGCACCAAGAGCATTGACGGGGTGAATTGGTGTGTGGAAGATAAGGATTGAAGAGACAATAACCGAAATCCTCTTCATCGTGTTCCCTATGCTAAATGTTAAGGGTGAAATCTGATCCAGGGACATGTAAGATACTTGGTTGTACAAATGGTAAAACACACTCTGAGCAGCCACCCACCTATAAAAATTAAAACCCTAAATCTAAAATTACACTTCCACAATAACTTGAAGAGATAAAAGATAGTAAAATTACCACACAAAATTGGGACCAATCTGAGACAAGGCTTTTTGCCAGCCTGCAGCCCATAACTCTGGGCCCTCCACAGCAATGGCCAAAGGTGTGAGAATGAAGAGAGATAACATGGAAAGACAAGCATAGTAATTCATTCCACTAACACGCATCCCTTTCATTCCCTTCTTCGAGAATATATTCCGAAACACAAAGGCCAAATTCGATATCATAGCGCCCAGAAATCCTGAAACATGATTGCAGATTCAACATCTTCATCTTATCAAAACTTAGTCACCATTATTCAGTAAATAGTTTTACCAATCATGTTGAAATTGAGCTCTGTCACAGCAGCGAGTGCGCAACCTCCTATAATCGGAAGCAGTGAAAGGTAAACCTGCACAGGGAATGCTTCCCCTAGCAAGAACCTTGATACCAGAACACTGAAAGCAGGTTCTCCACTCTTGATGATGTGCGTGAATGAAACTGCAACTTTGGACATACTCACAGTAGCTGCAACATGCCCAATGGTGTGTGCCACAGCAACCTATCAGTAAATAACTCCATAAGTATATCCAAACTTCAAATCTTGCTGTGAAAAAAAGAAAAACAATGAAATGAAAATGAAAATGATTACAGGAAAAAGGGCCTTCCAGAACTCCAGATCAACATTGGGAACTTCGGCAACCCTTGTGGCCCATGAGATTAACATCAAGAGAGAGCCAGCAGCAAGGGAGAGAGTGGAAACAAGCCAGGGGTAAGGAAAGGCGTTCAGAACCTTCTTGTTGTATATGTTGAAGACCACATTCAAAGCCCACCACGTCGCAAAATACAAACCGATTTTGAGTCTCTGGGTTGCTTCGATCCCTGTTTCTTCGTGGTTAAGCTCAATGTTAAGCTCCAATGGCCGCGACCTGTCTGCTTCATAGGCCTGGCACTGTGTGACCCTTGTTCTGAGTTTTGGCGACAAAGCAAAGTTGTGAGCGGATGAAACGTGAAGAGGTTTGAGGGAAGAGAGAGAGGGTTGAACGGTGTGGTTGTGGATAGAAGGGAAAGTGCAGAGTTGAGGCCTTGGCGCGTGACTTAAGGAAGCAGGGTTGGTGAGAGGCCATGCTGAGTACTTCACCAATGACATCATGATGCTTGAGTGGGTGAGTGTGTAAAACAAAAAGAGGTGAATTTGTAGGTGAGAAGAGAAGAAAGAGTGAGAGAATGTGGAAGAGTTTAACGGTTACTGCGAGGGAAGTGGCGAGGGAAAAGAGGTTGTCGAACCTTGGAGAAGTGGAGAAGAAGGAAGACAAAGAGAAGAGAAGGAGGAAGCGGGTACTCCTATCTTAGGATATCGACTACATGTTTGGTCACAACAAACATCCTTTGGAGTTTATCTAGGAAAAACCGAATAACTCAATCTAATCTAAATCTAATCGATCAAGTGTGATTAGCGATGTTTTTTCACTGCACAAGATTTTCATGCTTCATGCGACGCATGGGTTTGATACAGAGTGGATTTAAAAGTGACGGACTTTTTGTTTGCATTGGGGCGGTTTCTTGTTTCTTGTTCTAGCCATCATAAAAATGTGTTTATTAACTCCACAAACCCAAGCGCAGTCGATTTCTTAGTTTCAAAATTAGGTGAAATTGATTTTATTAGAGGTTTATTTGAATGCTTACTTTTTATTACAAAATATCAAAACTATTTTCTAACAATAATTTCAAATTTATATGTTTAAATATATATATATATATATAAAAAAAAATATATATAAAGCTAAATTATAAATAATTATTGAATGATTAATATTTTATTTCTAATAATTTTATTTTAATTATTTAATTTTTACAAATAAATATTTAAATTAAATTTATTATTATTAATGAGTAAAAAAATTTAAAAAGTGGATCTCTTCCATTATGGATTTTGGATAGGGGCAACTCTTGATGAGATAATTCACCAGCTTTTTTTTTTGGTACACGTGAATGTTCCAAACAAAACCTAAATTCTGTATTTATTTTGGTAATTGTATATATAGTAAATTAGTTTCATCAATATTTTAATACATTTCTACATAAGTTTTACTCGATAACAAGAGTTTAATTCCCATACATTATTATTAGTGTAATTTTTTTATACAATTAACTAATAAAAATCTTTCATATAATTTTTAAAATAGATACTATAATAGTCAATAATGTTATTATTTGAATTATGATATAAAATTTTATATTATGAATGAATCCTAATTAAATTACAATAATACTGATTTAAAAACACATCCTATTGTGGTACTATCATACCCATTTCATTTTAAGTTAGTTCAGCTAAAATTACTAGTAATCATCATTGATTTTAAGCTCTGGATATTCTACCGAATCATCTGACCTAGCTACATGCTTTAGAACTGGGCTTTTGCTTATTCCACCCGCACAATTTCTTCACTACTCCCCTCAAATTTGTGAAATGACCATTTTACTTTTATGTAAAAGGGAATTTTAGATTAGATATTTCGGGAATTTTTTGAAAAAAAGCTTTCCAGAATTAAAAAAATAAAATAATAAATCATCAAATATTTACTTTATCATTAAAGAAATGTTTCAAGTGTAGAATTGATTTTGTATTAGAGCTACCCTCGATTGTTTGTTTGTTTGATTTTAACAGAATGACATTACTCATATGTTGTATTTATCATCTTACTCTTTAAAATCAATGGCACTGGAAAGAAATTGTTGCCAAAAACCACCAAAAAATAATCACACATATCCAAACTAAGTAATCTAATCCAATCACAGTTTTTAGACATTAATAAAAAGTTAAACTCGCATTCATGACATGAACGTGTTGTTTGGACAATAAAATTAAATGAAACCATAAAAGTAATTATGATATACTTTTAGAATATAAGTATAAAAAAATAGTAAAAAGTGATGATACATATTTATATATAACATTAACTTGTAAAAAAATATTTATGCTAGCACATAATGATTTGGAGAATCTAACCAGTGTACTGAGCCACTAATTAAGGAATAATAATTGTATTTTGATATCATCATTTTTACATTGAAAGTTGAAATAATTAAATGCAGTAATTAAAATAGTATAAATATATATAATAAATTGGAGAATGCTAACCAGTGCCCTAAGATACTGGTTAAGGAATAATAAATGTGTTTTTGTATCATTATTTTTATATTGAAAGTTGAAATAATTAAATACAGTAATTAAAATAGTATAAATGCACATAATAAATTTTATAAAGACAAAAATACCCTTTTAAATTTTTAGACAATAATTTACTGTTACAAAAAAGGACTTTAGAACTGTTAAGGTCTCTGCTAAAAAGAAGAAAAAAATTTAATCAAGTCTCAAATTGACACTTTAATTGTTCATTTTTTGTTGTAACATTTTTAGATATTTAACACTAAATTTTTTGTTGGTTTTTCATTTTTTATAATTTCTTATGTTGTTTTTTGTTTTTAATTTGTAGATGTTTAACACTATTTTTTCTGTTGGTTTTTCTGTTAATTTAAGCTTTCTTATATTTAATTATATTTAATTTTTAGCAACATTAAAATATAGTTATTTTATTATTTAATTAGTTTTTAACTTTTATTTCTGAATATTAAATAAAATATTAAATACACATGTATAAGATTTATGGGTATTTTTGTCCTTTAAAAAAATAAAGTTGCATTAATGGTTATTAGGTCAGATTTTATTTAATTTTACACTTATCTATGTACTTTTGTGCGATCCAATGTATATTAATTATCCTTAACCAGTGCCCTTAGGGCACTGGTTAGCAAGACCCTAATAAATTTTAGGTTTAATTATGCTTTGATCCTCATTTTTTAGTCAAAATCTTAAAATGATACCCAAATTTTTAAAAGTCCCCTGTTTTGTTAAAACTTCTCACGTTTACCCTTTCCGTTAAGTCAAGGTTGACGCCGTTAGAGAGAGTGCCACGTGTCAGTTCATTGATTTTCTGATTTTTTTTTTATTATTTTTTGAATTTTGAATTTTGAATTTTTTTATTTAATTTTGTTAAAAAAATAAATAAATTGTCACGTGTCAAGCTGTCATCGTGCCACGTGGCAGTGGTAGTGACACGTATCAGTATTATGCCAGGTGTCATTTCCTTAATCTCAATTTGGTCCCTTTATTTTAATTTGTCTCAATTTAATCCCAATTTTTGTAAAAATTAGCAATTTTGTCCCTCCAAATTGAAATCAAATTTAATTTTAACATAGCTAAGTTTATTTAAAATTATGTTTCACATTCAACTTTACTTAAAATTGTTTTCAAATTTTAAATTTATATGTGTTTTATTGTTACATGAACTAGTTAATTTATGAATTTTTTTCTATTAACATTATTTTCTATTAACAACAATTAAACCATTTTAAATAAAGTTCAATGTAAAATATTAATTAAATGAACTTAATTTGGTTAAAAATATTTACTTGAAATATCAATTTTTATGGAAATATTTGTGTACATTTATATAGAAATTAAATTTGATTTCAATTTGGAGAGGGACAAAATTGCTAATTTTTACAAAAATAGGGACTAAATTGAGACAAATTAAAATAAAGGAACTAAATTGAGATTAAGAAAATGACATCTGGCATAATACTGACACGTGTCATTGTCACTGCCACGTCACTTTGTCATTGCCACGTGGCACGATGACAGTTTGACACGTGACAATTTTTTGATTTTTTAAAAAAAAATTAAAAAAAATAAAAAATAATTAAAATTCAAAAAAATAATAATAAAAAAATTCAAAAAATCGAGGAACTGACACGTGGCACTCCCTCTACCGACGTCAACCTTGACTTAACAGAAAGGGCAAACGTAGACGTTTTAACAAAAAAGATGACCATTTTGAGACTTTTAAAAATTTGGGTACCATTTTGAGATTTTGACTCCAAAATGGGACCAAAGGCATAATTAAACCTAAATTTTATAAAGACAGAAATACCTTTTTAAATTTGGAAAATGCGAACCAGTGCCCTAAGGGGCACTGGTTAAGGAATAATAAATGTGCTTTGATATCATCATTTTTATATTGAAAGCTGAAATAATTAAATACAGTAATTAAAATAATATAAATGCACATAATCAATTTTATAAAGACAAAAATACCTTTTTAAATGTGTAGACAATAACTTATTGTTACAAAACAAGATTTTGAAATTTTAAGGTCTCTACTAAAAAGAAAAAAAAATTAATTAAGTCTTAAATTGACACTTTAATTATTCCTTTTTTGTAACATTTTTAGATGTTTAACACTATTTTTTTGTTGGTTTTTCTTTTAATTTATACTTTCTTATGTTATTTTTTTTAAGTTTTAGATGTTTAACACTATTTTTTTGTTGGTTTTTTGTTAATTTAAATTTTCTTATATCTAATTTTTAGCAACATTAACATATAGTTATTTTATTATTTAATTAGTTTTTAAATTTTATTTGTGAACATTAAATAAAATATTAAATACACATGTACAATATTTATGGGTATTTTTGTCTTTTAAAGAAAATAAAGTTGTATTAATGGTTATTAGGTCAGGTTTTATTTAATATTATACTTATCTATGTACTTTTGTAGGATCCAATGTATATTAATTATCCTTAACCAGTGTCCTTAGGCCACTGGTTAGCAAGACCCTTTAATATTTTATTTATTTATGTACTTTTGTAGGATTCAATGTATATTAATTATCTTTAACGAGTGTCCTTAGGAAATTTGTTAGCAAGACCGTAATCATCTTGGTGAAACAAGACTCGAGCCATTCTTTGAAGGAAAAAGTTACTTTGACACTACTATTCCCAAATAACTACCATTTTGACACCAACTTTTTCTAATAAAATATTATTATTTAAATAAAATATTAATTTATATGAGTGTCAAGTCAAATGAGAGTATTGGTGTCAAACTAACACCGTCCATCTTTGAAATGAAAGTGTGCATTTTTTTAAACCATCAAAGGGAAACAAGTGAAATGATTGGGTTATAATAATTTCTATAGTGAGAAACATATTCCATAATTTTACATGAACAACGAACATACCACAAGAGGTGACATAAACCAGTTTCTCCCACTGAAAACCAAATTTGAAGTTGAACTGAAGCATTTCAAACTAAGGTCACCAAGACGAAGTTACAATTTTGATGATTTTTTTAAGAAATTCGTAAAAAGACATAATACTAATGAGATATAAGATATAAACTTAGACTAATATTTCCATATATAATAACTTGTATATGGAAGATAAAGTGGTGATAATTCCATAATCTAAACCCATGGAATATTCGTCAATTGGTGATGCCAAACAAAATGTAAGGACTAAAGTGTGACTGAACATGTGCACTTATTTTGTAAAACCAGTAACAAACACAAACTAAATTGGTGGATGCTGTTGAATTTGGATAACGTGGCCCAATCTTCCAAAATAACCGGATATGCATGTAAGCAAATCTGCACACACACTACACATTACACACATCGCTGGTTGCTCTCTGCTTCTTCTGTACGACATAACAAAATACACACACAAGACAACCTTGAATTACCAAGTACGTAAATTCCCATTTTCTCCCCGGAAAAAATGGCAGCCTCCGCCGGCGGCCAGATAACGGTGTCCTCAACGGTGCAGTTGCATGGAATGGGGTGTGGTCGGAACTGGAAGGTTGTCAAGTTTTGCAATGGTGAACTCATGGGACGTAAGCTTCACTTAAAAACTGCTTACTCTAAGAATCTCAACCCTCAACACCATATATGCATGTCTCTCGCAACCGACCTATTATCCACTGAATCCAAGGTTTACCTTACTCCTTTTATATCCTTCTCTTCTACCACGAATTCTATAATTCATTCACATACTTTTGATTTTCACTAATCTTTACGTTTCACATCATTTTCTGCAAACAAACTGTTAGGAAAAAATCACGCACTAAAAATAATAACCTCTTCAAAGCACACCTACGATTAAGAACAGAAAAAATAAATAAAAGTACACAGAAAATTTAACATGATTCAACACCTCAAGGCCTACATCTACAGACACTCAACAAAATTTTTTTATGGATAAAAATTGCAAACCCTTCATAGTGTAATTTTTCTGGCCAAAATTGCAAACCTTCCAAAGACAGATAACTATCCAAGCCTTACCAAAGTCCCCCGTACACCCAAGAATTGCTACTCTCTTCTTTATATTATTGAATGTGGAACTTTGGTGAATACTCACTTGAGAACCAACACAAACAAGGTCAAACATGTCAACAAAAATTTAGATTCTTGTTAAGGTAGAAGGGATACAAGAGTGTTAGGGAAATAGCTTGAATGGCAATAAACTTTCTTGCCCAGGATTTGTTGTTTCGAACGTGGTTCATATACACCATAACCACGAGCTTACTTTGTCAGAAACAAACATTCATAAAGTTGAAGCCAGTTGTTCAATATATATATTGGCCCATGCATGCTGCAATTGGATACTTAGGTCCACCACATCACCAATATAACGTAACGGGACTCATTTTTTTTTGTTCCTTTATTTATTTATTTATGTGGATATAAAACCAATTTGACATTCATTTTAAATTTAATCTATTTAGATCCGATCGACTAGAATTTGTTGCTTAACTCACTTGAAAAATAAGAATCATACATTAAGTTTTGAAGTTAGTGTATATAGCATTATTGAGTTTTGAAGAAGATGAATGGGGTAGTGCAGTTGAGAGACTTAGAAATGGAAAGAAGAAACGCAAGAACAGTGTTGGCAGTAATACTTGGTGGAGGAGCTGGAACCCGTCTCTTCCCTCTCACTAAGCGACGAGCCAAGCCTGCTGTAAGTTTATTTCCCTTTAATTTACCATTTTTATACTTATTCTATCAACTATGAACATAATGGTGCATAACTAAAAATTGAACTCTTGAGTGTTACATATAAATTTATAGCTGAGGAGTTTGGTATGGTATAGGTTCCTATTGGAGGTGCTTACAGGCTGATTGATGTGCCAATGAGTAACTGCATCAACAGTGGTATCAACAAGGTCTACATTCTAACTCAGTTTAACTCAGCCTCACTCAACAGGCACATTGCACGTGCTTACAACTCTGGTAATGGAGTCACCTTTGGAGATGGCTACGTAGAGGTATCTGCCATCATGTTTCATCTTTTACTTCTTCTTAGTCATCTTCAAAAATAGAGTTCCTGAAAGGTTCTTAAACAGTGCATGCTCTCTTTCAGGTTCTTGCAGCAACCCAAACCCCAGGGGAGGCAGGTAAAAAGTGGTTTCAAGGTACTGCTGATGCTGTGCGTCAGTTCCACTGGCTCTTTGAGGTATTAAGTTACACTCATTCATGTAACTACAACATTTAGACTCAGATCGTGTTTGCTTCAGCGTTGAAAAATTTATTCATAACACCGAAGCATTAGATGCTTCTCATATGACATGAATTTTTTATCTTTTAATTGATTTTGGAAACTAAACAGATGCTGATTCTGTATTAGAAAATCAATTCTAACCAATTCTACATTATTTTGACACATAATCATATATATGTAGAATTAATCTCCTTTTCTATGATGAAATTCGTTGTGTAAGTTTACTTGTTTGGCTGTTGTAGGATCCAAGAAGCAAGGGCATTGAGGATGTGTTGATTCTTTCTGGGGATCACCTCTATCGAATGGATTATATGGACTTTGTTAAAGTAAGGCGCTGTGCCATAAAACCAAATAATTTTCCCCCCTTTCAATTCAGTTGATGCAATCAAATTATTGACTCTCAGATGTTTGGACTCATTTTCATATGCAGAATCATCGGGAGAGTGGTGCAGATATCACTCTTTCATGTCTGCCAATGGACGACAGGTAGGTTGCTTGCATCACACATTCTACCTTTCCAATTATTTCAACATAGAACTTAGTGCAAATGTGTTGATTAATGGGCTGTCGTAAGGGTTTGGTGGACAATGAATTCTTATTCAAAGTTAGTAGTATTCATGTGATTCTTTATATCGGCAACTGGTAAAACAGAAAGATTGATGAAAGAATCAAAAGAAGTCATACAATTGATAAAAGAATAGTTAACAAAAATTTTATTTGTTTGAGTGAACAGAGTTGTCAACCATGACTATTTAAGGTTGATGTAATCACTTAGATCTTGTAAGTACAGAGCGTTGAGAAATTATTTGAAAGTGTGTTTTAATCCAAACTCATGGTATCATCTCGAAAAGATGAATCCATCAACAAATATTAGTGTCTTCAAGAGGTGACACATTTGGAAGAAGTACTAAAAGAGGAGGAAACCCCTCTAGAAGAGGAAATAATGGGATCAAACAAATCATAAAGAAAAAGACTATTGGAATAAAGGCAAATCACAGTGTTATAAATGCAAAAGATTTAGGTATGTTCAAGAGGATTTCCATTTTGGAAATCAATATCACAATTCATTTGGTGAAGCGGGAAATGGTGAAGGAACCTTGTTCTTTATTTGCAAAAGACAACTCAAGAGCATAAAAACTATGGTATTTGAATAACGATTGCGATAACCATATAGCCGAAGATAGAGAAACTTTTATTAATCTGAATTCTTCATTTACCTAAAACATTAAATTAATTGATGAAGAGTATGTTGAAGTAGAAGGCAAAGTTAGAATTGGAGTTGCAACAAAGCAGTGAGGTAAGGTAATTCATTATACTTTTTATGTGCCAAACTTAAATGAAAATCTGTTGAACATTGAACAACTTTTGCAGCATGGTTATTCTCATTTGATTTGAGAATTGAGAGTTCAAAACTTTGTATCCAAAAGGAATAATTTTTGTTGTGATGAAAAGGACAAATAAGAGATGTTTCATACTTTCTCTTAGTTATGAGAGAAAACTCAACTTAATGTTAGAGAAGAAAATGACTATCATCTATGACACAACACAATATACTTGAAATGTTAAATTACAATGACCTTATGTTTATGGGATATATCGTGTTGTCGAGTTTCTTTTAGTTGTATGATCAAGATGTTCAATCTTCTGTGAGAACATGTGCGTTGAAATCTTACATTCATTAGATATATGGCTAATTAATAATAATATATAAAAGAGTGGAAATCTTACATTACCAAATTAGTTTTGAAAGATTAAGTTTCACTTTCTTAAGATTGCCAAATACTTTCTTAAGAGAATACGGGATTTAAACTATCCACGATCGAGAAGAAAACTTGAGTATGTGAAGAACATGTGCTTGTTTAAAATCAGCATCAAAATTCCCAAAGACAGGAGTAGAAGCCAAGGAAGTATTAGAATTGGTGCACAAAATGTATATGGTCCAATGAGTAGCCTTTCTAATGCTCAAAAATAGGTATATTATCATATTTATTAATGACTTGAGTTGACTCACATGACATGATGAGAAACAAAGTTGTTTGGAAGAAGACACCATTTGAATCATATAGTTAAAGAAAGCCTTCCGCTAACCATCTTAAAAAAAATATAGTAAAGTTCTCAACCAAAAGAGAACAAGGCCTAAAGAACCAATTGTGAGATTTGTTACACTTTTGTATCAAAGGACTATATTTACCACTTAAAGTAAAAGGTAATCATTAGTTGCGATATTTGATTAGACGAATTTTTGGAATTGACAAAACAGAGAGGAGGGGAAAACAGTTTCAACAACTACTTTTACAGCAAAATTCGAACACCTAAGAAATGAAGAATTAACTTCGAATACACGAAGGTGTAATTATTTTGGAACCATAAATTTTTTAAGAGGCAATTAAAGAAAAAGGTGGGGGTAAGGTAATGCAAAAAGAAAGTGAGGTGATTGAAAAGAACAACACATAGAAGTTGTCAGAGAAGCCAAGTAACAAAGAAACTGTTGGTGTGAAAATGAGTAAATAAAGGAAAATATAACCAATCAATTTCATTTTATTTTTCTTTAGCATTGTTACGACTAAAACCCACAAAGAAAAATCAATCCAAAACAATAGCTGAGTCAACAATTTCAATCAATAATTAAGCTTAATGATATTTATTGTATATTAATGCTCTAAACTCTTCTGTGCAACGATGACAGCCGTGCCTCAGATTTTGGTCTGATGAAGATAGACAACAAAGGAAGGATCCTTTCATTTAGTGAAAAGCCTAAAGGAGAAGAGTTGAAATCAATGGTACACTTTATGTTTATTATAGTAATCACTCCCGAAAAGTTCCAACAGTTAGAACCACTGCTAATACGTTCTGCCTTATAATTTAGAAAGTGGATACAACCGTTTTGGGCCTTTCGAAGGATGAGGCTCAAAAGAAGCCATACATTGCTTCCATGGGAGTGTACGTCTTCAAGAAGGAAATCCTTCTTAATCTACTAAGGTACTGACCAATATCTAGCTAAACGTTTGGCTTTTTCCTGTGGTTCACTTCTTCTATTAATATATTCAATAAAAATACAGAAATATGCACTGAGAATAAATTGATCTTGTTGCAAAGCTTGATTGTTAAGTGCTACAAATTACTTTAATTTAGATGGCGCTTTCCCACTGCAAACGACTTCGGATCAGAGGTTATTCCTGCTTCAGCTAGAGAATATTATATGAAGGTATGAATGAAAAAATCATTGCATAGGAATCTTTTCTGCTTATTATTTACCTATGCTGTGACAATCTCTGTGTGCAGGCTTATCTCTTCAATGATTATTGGGAAGACATAGGGACCATCAGATCATTCTTTGAGGCAAATCTTGCCCTCACTGAGCATGTGAGTGTCAAATCACCTTGTTGAGCTTCAATGACTTGAATTTGTTGAATTCATTAGTTATTTGTGGGAGGTATGCTATATGTGAACATAAGAAATGAATTGAACTGTTAAATTGAAATAATTAACAGCAAAAAAAAATTCATTTAATCCTTTCAAATTTCATGTCATAGAACTATTTTCCTTGTTCAATGATTGAGATCCAAAATCTTTCTTGCCTAGAAAAGCTTACTTCTGTAATTTTTCAGCCCCCCAGGTTTAGCTTCTACGATGCAGCAAAACCAATGTACACATCCAGGAGAAACTTACCACCATCAAAGATTGACAATAGCAAGGTCAGTTCTTCAAAATTGCTCGTGATGAATTTTGTTGGTAATTCAAACAAGACGTGCCAAAGCCTTACTGCATGGAGAAGAGTGAACTTAATTTGTTAGGCATACAGCAAAAACAATTATTTAACATACTGTTGCATGCCTATATTATCACATGCAGAATGCTGTACCCACAAGTATGGAGGAATTCATGTGTTTAGATGTTCAACAATTATTTTACTTACCTGTTGTATCCCCATCCCCACACCAGAAAACCACCTCTTTTCTGCTTTTAAATATCAACCATAACATTGTTATTTGTCCTTTCATGCAGATTGTTGATTCAATCATATCACACGGAAGCTTCTTGAATAATTCCTTGATAGAGCATAGTGTTGTTGGAATCAGATCCAGAATAAACTCAAATGTTCATCTAAAGGTTTGGTGCACCAATTCTACCATCTAACCATGTCTGTTTAAAAAATTATAGAAGATGACGATGCATATTGTTATAAACATTGCCATATATACATACTTTGTTGCTATTGTGCATCAAGTCTCAAATTTATAGGTTAACATTCAAATTTTTTGTTCCGCAGAAATATAATTGTATTTATGGTAGAACATAAATTTGGTATTTTTCTTAGGTGCGCGCTCATCTAGTTCTATAACTTCTGGTGCGTTACACTTCTTTGCAGGATACGGTGATGCTTGGTGCTGATTTCTATGAAACCGATGCAGAAGTGGCAGAGCTCTTAGCTGAAGGAAGGGTTCCAATAGGAATAGGAGAAAATACAAAAATCAAGTATGCATTATAATGCTCACTATTTTAACCATTACTTCCTCACGCTTTACTCACTTCTCACATTTCTGCAGGGACTGTATCATTGACAAAAATGCTAGAATAGGAAAGAATGTTGTTATAGCAAACTCAGAGGTATGCTCTTGACACTACTCTAAATATATATAGCATTACAAGAAGACTACGTGACACACATACCAATTGATAACCAACTTTATTTGGGGCTATGATGCTCCTAAAACTTTTTGTCAATTCACTAAATCACTGTATAAGAACTAATTAACCTCGCTTGAATTTTCTCTTACAACCCTCAAATAAGTGAGACAAACATTTTCTTTTTACTGGAACACCATGAAAATTCACAATAGTTTAAACTATAAATAAAATCATTTAGATATGCTGAAAAGTGTACTAAATCTGTCTTTAATTACTTACAGGGCATTAAAGAGGCTGATAGATCTTCAGAAGGGTTTTACATCCGTTCTGGGGTTACCGTTGTATTGAAAAACTCAGTAATTGAAGATGGACTCGTCATATAATAAATTCGCCCGCGATTTGTTTGCCCCGGTTTACCAAGAATTTGAGGATGGGAATGTTCTAATTTTTATGAATAATAATTTTGAAAAAAGAAAAAGCATTTAAAAACTAAATATCAATGTGCTGTCGAAATGATATATCTGGACAACTTTTCTGAGAATGTACTTATATATAATACTTATCAACCTCAGTTATACATTTTCACAGCAGTAAAATATGTACAGCTTTACATACCCAATTGCACTGAACTTTTCTAGATCGGGCTCCTTTAATGAGAAAAATCATTCACTTTTTCGGAATAAGAGTCGAAGTATGAAAAATAATGAAATGAGTTTAATGATGATGAGAAATGAGTATAGAATTTAAAGGATCACCTTTTCAGTGGTAGTTTGCATTGTAGCCATGTTGCACGCATCTCTTCGTGGTAGTCATTATTCCTTAACTGAACAGGAGGTTTTTGATATTGTACGTGAGTTCACCTGCCAAGAGTGTCAAAATCCCTTTTTGTCTCGTGAAAATAATAGTATTTTTTGAAAGGTTACCGAGAATCCTCCTTTAATTGCTGAACACACTGTGAAAGTTTCATTTAATTACCGAGAATTTCAATTTTACATCAAAGTTCAGGAACTATATACATACTTAACCATTTTTCTTATCTCCAGTAGCTTGTTATTTTAATATTCTATAGTTCCCCACATGATGAAGATCATCCAGAATATAAAACGTTTCTAAAAGCGAGATAACTATGAAAATACAGTCAATTTGAGGCACACCGTATTTATATTAATAAGCTCAAGGTTTATGGAACAATAAGCTCTTCACAGTCAAACATCAACTCGTTTTCATATCTCTGCAGAACAAATCGCTCATCTGGAACAATAATGCTGGTAACACTACAATTGATGTCAGAAAAGGGCTTTCTACATGTTCGGCCTGCTCGATGAAGATAATCAACAGCAGTCCTTGGCAGATCAAAGTTGTAAATGTGAGACATTTCTGGAAGGTCAACCCCCCTAGCAGCTATATCTGTTGCTACAAGAAGATAGCCACCTCCTTTTCTAACCTCCTGAATCAAAGAAACAACACACTGTTGTTACCAACCATTTTCCCCTTCTCAATTTTAACTTGTCATATATTCACAAAATACACATTTTAATGCTACTGCCTCCGACAGACTTAGGAACTCTGACGAGAAGGTTTAAATAGAATTGAATTAAGAATTCGAAATCAAGTAAGTCTTAGGCAAACGACTGGGGTGACGCTTGAACTAAATTTTCCCCACTTGTAGTCAATGTTATCATCCTCAGCCAATACTCATCAAAGAGTTCCCTTAAATTTTGGTTCACTAATTTATTTGCCAAGGGCAAGGGAGTAATGTCAAGGATTCAAGGCTGAAGAGTGCTACCAACACACCTTTTAACACTTTTCAACACACTATTTCCTATCAATTGTAATTATGTGCGTCCCACTAGTTTGGGAGTAGGATCCGCCAAATGGAGAATGAGAGTCACATAGCAAGACTCACATGAATTTCTTCCAATAGGAAAGGAAAATGTGTTGCTACTATTCTTGCTAAGGTTTTATTAAAAATTAACTAGAATCCAAACTTATTTCGAACCAAGCTACAGTTTATTAGACTGAAGGATGACTGTTAAAATGAATTTAGATGCAGAATACAGTGGTAAAAAATGCACAGGGAACAGATGACTAGGGGTCTACCAAAAAATCTCCAATCAATATCAATCCACTGGATGGCACTTACCAACAGTGAAGCTGCTCGTGAATTGAAATTCATTTTGTCTTCAAGGAGGAGGACATCCAAATCACCTTGGTATGATGTCTTCAAAAAATCAATCAGAAGGGATGTTGATGGAGCCTTTCCAGCCTTTTTGGACTTCTCAGACTGCATAACAGAATATGTAATATTTAGTCGACAGATTTCACATAATACATGACCAAGTCTAACAGATATTAAATGTAGATATATGGGTTAATCATTTGAAGGGCACTAACTGTTAAGTAATGATCAATAGATGCAACCAAGTCCTATAAATATGAACTTTAAGCAGATTTACAGGGAAATTATCATAACAGAAGAAAGGACCTCATGAGAAAACCATAGTTATGCTAAATCTATAGTCTGTCACCCCAGGTGCTTGTATTTTGTCAAAATTAAGCAAGATTTGAATCAATGATCATCAACAATGCACTTACTCACAAAAGTGAACCTTGCAATTTAGAGGATCTTGATTCGAGAAACTGTTCAACAGCTCAAGCACTAATGACAATCACAAGTTCACAACTACTAGAATATAAATTGTCAAATGTACCAGCAGATAATAGTAATACAACATGGGAAAGTATTTTATCAAGGAATGATAATTATACAATTTATACAGTTTCTCATGCCTGGGACTACCCAAAAATTGTAAAGGAAAGTAAGGCATATATTAACGTAAAATGTTAAAATTTAAACTAAACTTCCTCTACTCCCAGATCGTTACCTATTGATTGCATAATCTCATTGATGCAAAATTGTTATTGCATAATCTAATTGAAGGAGGAAAAGAAAGTTCTTAGCATACCTGCTCAGCAACAAATATAATACCAGACTCAGGTGCATCAGATTGTAACAAGGATAACAGGGTTTGTAATTTTCTTTTGGTTTCACATCTCTGATAATTGAAGTAGCAAAAGAATTTAGTTAGTAGCAAAGATAAGTACTTAATAAACAAGTGACTAAAAGTTGAAATTTAAACAATTTTAAATACATCTTTCTAAGATCTATGGGGACAGGCAGATATGTTAACCAAGCATTGAAAGAGAAAGACGCACACATTTTTACATGGAGAATTAGAGATACACAAGGCTTATTTATTCAATAAACAATATTTCTTACTATAAATCTATGATATAGGCGAGATGGCATGGGCTCCACTGCACTGACATGAATATGGACCACATCTCTCTGCAAAACAAATAAAGAAGTCAGACAAAGTTTACGGTACCTGAAAGACAGACATACAATCGGACCAACATACCTTTGTCCATTTTTGCTGCACAGAGTCATGAATAAATCGGTTATGCTGTGGTATAGATGCACTGGCAAAGATTGTCTGACGGTTATTGCAAGATGAATATGAAGTCAAAATCTTTCGAAGAGAACTCACTTGCTTTGAAGAATTGAAAATACAGTCAACCTAAGCAGAAAACAATACAAAATAATAAGAAATAAATATTTATAAAGTTGATGAGGGGCAGAGAGAAGAACTGGTGTTGGCAATATATAATCTCAAGTCTTGTATTTTCATATTTCACAATTGGTAATTTCTAAAAGGTGTAATACTGTTTTCCACTTTCCACTCATGGTAATGTGAAATAATAAAATCTAATATGCTAAAAAACACTTTCGAACTACCTTTAACTTATTTCACTTAGCTGAGCCCTGATATACATATCTTTTTAAACCAATTATAGTTGGATGGTGGTGCGCAGTCATATTTATTACTTCTAAACCATGCAGAGACAACAAAAACAAGACATATCTGGAAATTTGCTTTTACATTTTACTAAAAAATGAAAGACTAGGTGACTTAAATTTGAAATTCAAAACTCTTGCCTCGTCAACAATCAGCACACGCACAGTTTCAAGCGAAAAAGTATGTCTTTCAAGCATTTGGCATAAACTCCCAACTGTTGCAACCACTATTGTTGGTGGCTCTGCCTGAAACCTGAGAAAGTTAAACGAGCAAAAAGGGTCTTTTCTATAAAACTTAATGATGCAAGCGACCAGTTAAGAGAATATAAAAATCAAAGTAAACGAAAGCAATGTTCAAAAGGAGCAGTCAGTCGTATATCATTCTCATGTCATATGTAAAAGTTTGGGATACATTTGAGTAAACAACTTAATTAAGCACTTTTTCAATAAGCTTTTGTCAAAGTGTTCATCCATAAACCAAAAGAGCTTATCTTGATAAGCTTTTCCATGAAGCTTATTGAAAAAAGTTAAACAGAGCTAAAGATAAGTCATAAGCCACTTCCATGAGAACAAATAAGCACTTCCAATGGAAAGAATTGATAATATTTAAAACATAAAATTATCTATACTACACTGTACAAGATGTAAGGACTAAATGGGCTTTTAGAATATTCAAACCATTTTCCTATAAAGGTCTAAGGTATAAAAAAAGACACACAAAACTAAAGGATTTGGTCATTGATGCCTAATCTGCAATGGTCAACACTAGGGGTGGGCATGGATTGGATTTTTAATGATCCAATCCACATCTATTTTAGATCCAAATAATTGGATTAGATTTTTGACCCAAATCCATAATTTTAGCAAAAGTAGTTTGGATTTTTTAAAAATCCAGATCCAAATATTTGGATCAAGTTCAAAATCCAGAATCCATTTTTTATAAAAGAAATTTAAATTGAATTTTTTAAAACTTGTGTCATTAAGGCCCGGATGACCCGGATGGATCCGAGGACCCGGACGACCCAGATGGGCTCGACGACCCGAACGGGCTCGACGACCTGGACGGGCTAGACAACCCGGACGGGCCCGACAACACGAACAGGCTCAACGACACGAACGGGCCGAACAACCCGAATGGGTCCGACAACCCGGATGGGCCAGACAAGCCAGACGACCCGGATAGACCCGTCCAAACAGTCCGGGTCATCGGGCCCGTCCGGGTCGCCAGGCCCATCTAGGTTGTCTGCCCCATTCGGTTCGTCGGGTCCGTTCGGGTCTCTGGGCCTGCCTAACCCGTTCGGGTCTTTGGGCTGCCTGACCTGTTTTCGTCAGTGGTCCCGCCTGGTTCGTGCGGGTCTTCGGGTCCGCGTGACCCTTTCAGGTCTTTGGGTCTGGCTGACCCGTTCGGTTCTTCAAGCCCGCTTGACCCGTTCAGGTCATCGGGCCTGCTTGGCCCGTTCGGATCTTCGAACCTGCCTGGCTCGTTCGGGTCTTCGGGCCCACCTGGCTCATCTGGTCATTGGGTCTGCCTGCCCCGTTCAGGTCATCGGGCTCACTCGAATTTTCCGGATCGTTGGGCCCATTCGGGTCATTAGGCCCGCCTAGCCCGTTCATATCTTTAGGCTCGCCCAACCTCTTATGGTCGTCAGGCCTGCCCGATCCGTATAGGTCGTTGAGCAAGGCCCGTCCAAGTCTGAATTTAGCATAGTCCATCTCAACCTTTAATCTAACCCAACTAAAAATTTAAATTGAAAATTTGGATTGGATTTTTTGGATTATCCACATTTAAAAATCTTGATTTATAAAATGGATATCCAATCCATAAGATATATAAAATGTAAATTAGATTGAAATCCAGATCCATTAAATGGATTTTAAATGGATTGGATTTTTAATAAAATGGATTATAAATGGATTGGATTGGAGCAAAAATGGATTGGATCAAGAAAATTAGATTTTTTGTCCACCCCTAGTCAACACCCCATCCGCTAGCCATTTGCATTATAAACATTAAGAACAAATAAGCACGTCCAATAGAAAGAATTTATAATATTTAAAATATAAAATTATCTATACTACACTGTACAATAATTAAGGACTAAATGGACTTTTAGAAGATTCAAACCATTTTCCTATAAAGGTCTAAAGCATAAAAAAACACACAAAACTCAAAGTAAGGTTTTACAGTTTATTTATTGGGCCAAACAGCAAAACAACAGAAGACTCAAAATATACCAAAGAACATAGGTTAAGTTATCGTCACTTTGACCGATCAATCACATCTACAAGCTTCGATAACAACTACTCCCGTTAAAGAACTCTCTTAAAAATCTCAATTGCTTAACGAATCCAAATAACTTTAAGCTGTTTAATGTTTTTATTCCAAAAATGATCAGTACCCTAAAATTAATTCACACTACATATCTATAATACAAAGCATTTTGCATCCATGAATATCTGTGGCTTCCAAAAAATGGAACAAAGTAAAGTAAGAAATTAGAGAATGAATTAATTGCATCAACAGTAGGAACATAATTAGATATTGTACAGAAGAGTCAATAAAATTTACTCAGAAGGTAGAAAAGTGTGAGAAGCAAGAAGAAAACCCATTATCTCTCAAATAATCTCCAAAAAGATTAAAAAAGAGGAAATCCTGTTGTGTTAAGAAGATTTCAAAAATTGCAGCAGCATTCATTTGGTAATCACTGAGAGTATTAGGTTAAAAATACTATAATATAACTCATTAAAGAAAAAGACAAAAGGGTTCTACCTTTAACCAAGTCTTGTGTCTTTTTAGTGTTCCTCCATCTAGCAGAGCCATGATGGAACATGACTTTTGCTCCCCAACAACTCCAGTTGGCTTTGCAGCCAATGCCCTGGCGACCTTAGTGACCTTATAATTGAAATTTGTTTATTCTTTAGCACTAGTAGTGGCCCTTACCAAGGGAATTACCCCTTACGTGTTGTAGTAAAAATAAGCAACATACTACTATGACGTCACAGCTCAAAAATATTCTTACTTGCATTCCGAGTTCCCGGGTGGGCACAACAACTAGGGCTTGCACAGAGGATTTTGCAGCATTGATGAGGGAGTGAATCAAAAGCAGGTATGTGAGTGTCTTCCCAGAACCTGTCTAGAGAAGAAATGAAAATAAGCCTACACATGAACATCGATCAGAATGCAATAAAAGGTGTAAAATATAAATAACCTGAGCATGAAGAATGCAGTCACGCCCGGAAAAAAGGTAAGGCAAAGCTTCCCTCTGGATATCTGTGGGCATTACATATCCAATCTCTTCCATCCTGAATAACATTCTTCAAATTCTTAGCACAGAGCAGAGCAGGAAAAAGAGAAAGGAAAAAAAAAGGAGAAAGGTCTTGAAATTGCCTTTGCAATATATGTTGAGGAACGTGAGCTTGGCATAATTCTCTGAGAGTGGAAGTGGTGAGCGGTGTTGGGGTTATGGGAGAGGTATCGAGAACGGCTTGTGGAGTTCTGAATTTGGAGTTGCGATTAAGGTTAGTGGCGTAGGAGAAGTGTTTGACAAAATGATTGTGAGGAGGAAGGCCGTAACAGGTAGGAGTTGGTTTTTCAGATGAAAGAAAACGAAGAGTGGGAAGAGACCACAACAGTGAGACCGTGCTGCAAGCCATCGCTTCTCAGATAGACAACCTGATTTACGGAATTTCTGTCATGATATTAATATAGACAATAATATAATAATTACGTTTAATAAATATAAAAATTTAATTAGTCTGGATGATATTTGTTTTATGTCCATCAGGTTGATATCATTTTTAAAAAAGTGTAAATCGATCAATTAAAAAGAAAATTATCAAGGTCCTCTCTAAAAAAAAATTAAAATTGTTAATATTCATTATTTTTATCACTAAATCTTAAAATAAATATTAATACTTAATCTTATACGTAATTTTAAGATAAATATTAATATTTAATTTTATATGTAATTTTAAATATGTTAATAACTTTTTTAAGAGACTTATTTGAGATATTTTTTAAAACGTTACTCAATTAATCTCTTTTAAAAACAGATATTAAAATAACACATCCAAATTGATACATCTAATTAATTAAATCTATATTTAATTAATCAAAATTTCAAAACTAAAATAGTAGATGTATACGGGATATCTCATTCTCTGTATAATCTCTCTATTATTAATAATATTCTCCATTTTAACTTTGGAATTTTGGTGAATTAAATTTGCCTATTATAAATACTCGTAGGATTCTGTCATATATATTATATTTTCTCGATTAACTCATACATAAATTTAGTCATAATCATTTTCATAATTTATTTAATTACTCTTATTTAAAGTTAGTTGTTATATAATTTAAATGTATATATATATATATATAATTTTTCATATAATATAGAATTAAGAATTTAAATTTAAATTTAAATATAATTTAACCTGGTAAAATTGGTTTCTAAAATAAAATTTATATTTTATATATTATAAATTGATTATTCCTTATTTTTAATACACTTACATCATGTAGAGTATTAATCACTGGTACGAGAGTAACAAACAAAATTTTTTATAATAGGTTTTAATTTAAGGCTGATGTCAGGCTACAAAATTAATATTAAACCTAATTTAACCTTATAAATCATTTTATATGATTAAGTTCAATCTCTCTGACATTTAAGTTTTATATTTTTTGATCAGTTTTTATTTTTCTTCAATTCCAATAATTTCATGTTTTTACTATTAACAAAAATAAATCATTCAACAACTTATATTAGTTTTCTTTGTTTTTTTTATTTCAAAAAATATGAAAAATAGAATTATATATATATATATATATATATATATTCACAACATTGATTACTAACATAAATACACGTGAGTCTGTAAGTCTGTACATATGTATGTGTTTTTTAAATATATATAATATTAAATTATTAAATAATTATGTTATAATATTAAGTTAATATATAAAATAAATTTATATTTGTTATAAAAGGTGGAATAAACGAAATAAAGACGAGAAAATAAATATTAAGGAATATAAAGTACATTACATTTATTAAAAACAAAATGGAATAAAAAGAGAAAATAAAAAGCATTGTTAATGAATAAGAAATAGTTGTTAAAATAGTTTTGTAAAAAATATATAAAAATAATTGTTACTTTTTTAAAATAAATAAATAATTACATTATAAATTATAAATAAATAATTAACAGAAATTGTTTTTAACTTTAATTTAAATTATAAAATTAAAAATAATAAATTATAAAAATATAAATTTATAAATATAAAATTACAAAAAATCAAAATTATAAAATTTACAATTTGATAGTTTTATAATTTGATACCTTCATAATTTTTGTGTTTTCATAATTTCACAGAGTTTGATAAATTGATAATTTTGTAATTTTGTAATTATTTAATTTTATAATTTTATATTGGGTTAAATATATTTTTGGTCCCTCAACTTTAAGTGAAAGTTGAAACTAGTTTTTCCTCAAAATTTTGTTTCAATTTAGTCCCCTAACTTCAAAACCGTATGAATTTAGTATTTTCAATCAAAGTTTGTTAAGTTTATTTAACGTTTCATATACATCTCATGGCAATTTTAAGATTGAGGGATTAAATTAGTCGAAAATTTCTTAAAAAGACTAATTTTAATTTTCATTTATAATTGAGGGACCAGAAACATATTTAACTATTTTATATTTATATATTTTATAATTTTATATTTTATAATCTTTTTATTTTTTAATTTTTATTTCATAATTTTATAATTACATATTTTATATTTTTAGTATTTTACATTCTTATATGTGTTATCTTTAATTTTATATTTTTAATTAAATTTATTTTATTTTTAAATATATTAAATATTTGAGAAAGATCTCATCATAATTTTTAAAAATTTTTCATAATATTATGTAACGACATTCGAGAGGAGTTATTTTAGATTTTTCAGAATATTACGTAACGACATCCAAGAGGAGTTATGATAAAGTTAACGATATTACCTAACTGTAAATATTGGACTGAAAATGAATTTGAAGAATTTAATAAATAACAAAAATATTATAAAGAAAGTTTGAGATTAATTATGAATTCAAAAGATAATCAAGCCTAATAATAAAAAAAAACAAAATAACAATAATAAAATGCAGTAGGAAATAGAAAATAAGTGAAAGTGAATAGGGTTTGATGTGAAAGTTTTTAGGCTGTGGCATGAGGAGCGAAGAGACACTTGCAATCAGAAAAGAGCAGAGAAGAAGAAGAAGTGCATCGGTTTCAATTTCTGATCCATTGTCTTCCTAGGGTTCGGCTCCGCTTCTTCTGGCCATTACCATTTCAGCTTCCCACAATTTTACAATTCCAAACAATAAGGTTTTCCATTGCTACTCACTTCTCATCTCACTCTCAATCTAGGTTTTCTCACATCTCTTTTTCTTCTTCTTTTATCAACCATGTTTCTTTGCCACTTCTCAGATTGCTGAGCGAGATTTCACTCTATTCAAACTGCGGAAACATGGCGAATTTAGCTTTGACTGGCATACTCGAAAAGGTATGCATATACATGTTATGATGTTCATGTATTGATGCATTATAGCTGTTTATGTTGAATGCTGACCGATTTCTTGGCGCAGATGACTGGCAAGGACAAAGATTACAGATACATGGCCACCTCTGATTTGCTGAACGAGTTGAGCAAAGCGACGTTTAAGGCCGATGCTGATCTGGAGGTAAAATTGACAAACATCATCATACAACAGCTTGATGATGCAGCTGGAGATGTTTCTGGACTTGCTGTCAAATGGTACGCATTTCCTCTTTGCTCACTCTTTTACTTCCCCTCATATGTAATGTATGCACAACATTTCAAATATTTGTATTCTTTTGTTTTTCATGGTTAAGTTGAGCGGGACATTCATTGCTCTAGAGTTTAAAAGGATAATCATGGATATTTTAATGACAAGTTTTTAAAGGTTTTGAAAGTTCAGTACCAGAACTGTTGCTCGTGCAATATAGGGCACATTGAAATTACATCACATAATTTAACAAGTCATAGCGTTTGTTATTGCTGCTAATGATTTGTATGTATGTGTTTGTTTTATGTTCTAGTGCATTCAGTTTGGCACATGAAGATAACAAATGATAAAGCATTAGTGTTGCTATAGTTTATTTATTAGTTCAAATTTGTTTGAAATTGCAGTCTTGCTCCGTTAGTGAGGAAGGTGAGTGAGGTAAGGGTGGTGGAAATGACCAGTAAATTATGTGACAAATTGCTAAATGGGAAGGATCAGCATCGTGACATTGCTAGCATAGCTTTGAAGACAGTTGTTGCTGAAGTTTCTACTCAGTCTCTTGCACAATCTATTCTCCAAACCCTCACGCCACAATTGATAAAAGGAATCACTGGTCCTGTAAGTTCGTAGTTTTGCTTAAAAGCTGTAATTGTATTGTGGGTGCTGTATATAGCCAATCATTGACTATCCGCACTTTTAGTTAACAAAAGGAGTCTAGCAAAAGTAAAATGCAGTATTGGCACTTATAATCCATTTCCACATCATCTAAAATTATCTGTATAGTGGCTCAATCAAAAGGTCCTGTAGGTTTGCTTGGTCTCTATGCAAGGCTGAGTGCATCGGGCTGTGGTTTTGTCATAGGCTGATGCCACCATTAAACTTCATTGTGCATATATGCAGATTACTTAATCTGTGTTCCATGGTTTCTCATCTGTTATGTACCTGTTCAAGATGACGAGAATTATATAAAAATTTCAATGTCTTTCATTTTTAATCTACATATTTATTGTTATACTACCCTTGTATATCACTATCCATAAATCTGCCATCTTGAAAGCATGAGTTATTAGGTGAAATTATCCATCCCACTCTATCATGCAAGATGGATTGTATGAGGTTTAACTGTGGGCAACGCACTGGCCCACGTATTTAACTTTGAGATTCATCTTCTATAGATGAATAGGAGTGATAGGGATTGAGCTCTAGACAACTGGGTCATAAAGCACTGAAACTGTGTTATGAACCAACTATTCAAACCAGCTATTCAAAGAGAAGTTTGAATGGTTTTATGTCTACATTGTCCAAGACTTCATTGACTTGTGAGACAAAGGGGATTAGATTTATTTTTAGCATTGATTTTAGCCTTGAGGTTTGGTTTGGGTCTACTCACGCTCACTGGCCCAGGAGTGATTATTTATGAAGTTGTTTAGTTTGGTCCTCCTCCTCCTGTACTTAATTATTAATCACGAACTGCTTATTTAGTGTTTTTCTAAGTGACATCGTGTTGTAATATACTCCTCATCTACAGGGAATGGGCTCTGAGATTAAATGTGAATCTCTAGATATTTTATGTGATGTGCTTCATAAATTTGGAAATCTAATGGCAGCAGACCACGAACTTTTATTAAGTTCCTTGCTTTCTCAGTTAAGTTCTAATCAAGCTAGTGTGCGCAAGAAGACGGTGGCATGCATTGGTAAGATGAATTTAAACTTTCTGTATTTGATTTTCATAGAAAGATTTGTTTATTACTTATTATTGGAGAGTTAATGTTACTTTTTGCGTTTTGAGTGTTGTCAAGTTTCCTTTTTCACCTTGTTGAATTCCATTAATGAATTTGTTTAGAGAAAAATTGTACTCAAGTTGTGCCATCTGTGGCTTTTCCATATTCTGATTTGGAACCTTTTGAATTTTGAAAATTCACTTAGATTTTCATTATAACTGGAATGTGGGGTAAATCTGACTTTGAACTTTATTTGATAAACATGGTTGACTCAGACTAAATTGGTAATCCTTAATGTATTCTATTATATTGAATACTATCTTTAAATTCAATGTTTGCTTGCATGTTGGAACTTATCTCAAATAAGGAATATTGTCATATTATTGATGTCTTTTATTTTTAAAGTCTGTTATTTAGCTATGAGCAAATAATTAGAAACACTAACTAGTACATGAAAAGACTGATGATGGCCTCCAGACAAATTTACAAAGTTCGGGATTTAAATAGATTAAGCAAGTTCATGTTTATTTTGTTTGTGATGGAACTTAAATTAATTGAACCCAATACATGTAATTACTAATTTCAAAATGAAAATACCTTGAAGCAAGCTGTTTGTAAGCCTAAAATGGTCTCAAATTTAATTTGCTTGAAGATGTTGTCAATGAAAGCAAAACTGTATTCATCTCGTTAAACTTTTCATTTTGTCAGCATCTCTCTCTTCAAGCTTGTCAGATGATTTGCTGGCAAAGGCAACAGTTGAAGTTGTTTCTAACTTAAAAAATAAAGTTGCCAAGTCTGAAATGATCCGTACAAATATACAGATGATTGGTGCTTTGAGGTTAGTATTCTCATTAATCCATTCCTTGTGCTTTGTTTTATTTTTATAGAGAATATTGAGAAAGAATCTTTTTCTTGTTATCAACAAGTTTGAACTAATTTTCAGTCGGGCTGTTGGCTATCGATTTGGGCCCCATCTTGGAGACACTGTTCCAGTGCTAATCAATTATTGTACTAATGCCTCGGAAAATGATGAAGAGCTTCGTGAGTACAGCTTGCAGGTGCCATGTTTGTTTATTATCAGTAACCTTAGTACTCTGAAGTATGTTATTCCGTCATCTGAATGATGTTAAAATTTTGTTAAGGCACTGGAAAGCTTTCTTCTAAGGTGTCCAAGGGATATTTCTGTTTACTGTGATGAAATTCTTCATCTGACACTGGAATATTTAAGTTATGATCCAAACTTCACTGACAACATGGAGGAGGATACTGACGATGAAGGTCTTGAAGAGGAGGAGGATGAGTATGTTTTTTTTTTGGTTCATTTAGCTGCAGTATGTTTTTAATGTTTGCATGACATTCATCTTTTTAATCATCCCAAACATGCTACCTTTTGCAGTGAGAGTGCAAATGAATATACAGATGATGAAGATGTCAGCTGGAAAGTTCGCCGAGCAGCAGCTAAATGCTTAGCAGCATTGATTGTTTCTCGTCCTGAAATTTTGTCAAAGCTGTATGATGAGGTAGCTATGCTATGTGTGCCTAATTTTAGTAATTGCGTTTATACTCAACTCAATTTCTCAAAACTTGTTTGTAAGGTGAAGTTTGTCATATGCTATAATTTGGTACCATCTCTAGTTGATGTAAGCTTTTTAACATACCTCCTCACATTGATGAATGAACATCTCGAGTTGTGGGCAATCTAGCGGGAGCCCTTTAGGGAATGGCATAAAACCCCCAATGAACTTTACTAGAATAGGTTCTGAATAACTTTGATACCATCCTTATAAGTAGGTTTATGCCTAACTTACCTCACAAAGCTTGTTTGTAAGGTGAGTTTTGTAGTCCACTTATATAATATAATTTGGCTTAATATTTAGTCAATGTGGGATTTCCTACAAAAATATTGCTGTTCTTATATCATTTTATCTATCTCTTGGTATTAGATAAACATTAGAGTTACTAGGTCCGTAGTTTGATTAGATATTTTTAATAGTCTTATGTCCTAATAAGTTTTTTATTCTCTAGAAAACCCGACTGTGTTTGCTTGTATAGCTGTTTGCTCCTTCATAATACTTAGTTGCATGACTATCTAACTTTGAAATTTTTATCCATTGTTTAGGCTTGTCCAAAACTAATTGACAGATTCAAAGAAAGGGAAGAAAATGTCAAGGTAGGCCCAAGTAGAGATATTAATTGTCGTCTTTACTGCACAAGGTTGCTTTTTAACATGAATATGTTGCAGATGGATGTATTTAATACTTTCATTGAGCTCTTGCGCCAAACTGGAAACGTCACAAAAGGGCAGCTTGATGCAAATGAAATGAGGCAAGTGGCTCATCCTTTTCCTAGTGTAAAATCTCTTTATTTCTTTTGATGAATGTCTTTACTGCTTGTTAATAATTTATAATTAAATTGATTGTGAACTTCTAGACATATTAACTGAAGATGCACACTCAGTAATATTACTATATGTAAATCTTAGATGAATATTTTAAACGACCGAGTAGTAGGCTCCTTAAGATTTGTTATCTTGTAGAAACTCGGTTATGATAGGTACCTATATATTTATTGCTCCTTATATGGAGGTGTCAACTAAATAAATCTGTATCCGAATATTGTTCTTTAGTGCTGGTGTATGAGAAAATTAATTTTTAATATTATCTTATCAGTGTAACTATAACGACTGCTTTTAGAAGCTCATAAATATACGTCCAAATTTTACAATGCCACGTTTGGTTTATGACTTTCATCTGTTTTTTTAAGAGCAATATGAATGAACATCCACAATGGTTATTACTTCAGCTTTTCCTGTCGACAAGCCTTGGTTTTACTATATGTCATAAAATATAGCAATTATTGACTGTCTTAGGGCTGATATGTAATGCAGTCCTCGATGGTTGTTGAAGCAAGAAGTCTCAAAGATTGTCAAATCTATAAATAGGCAGTTGCGTGAGAAATCTATCAAGACAAAGGTAGTAGTCATCAAAAGTTGGTAATTGAATTTTTTATTTTATTTTATTTTTTTTAAATTATCACCGAATCTTAAGCATCAATGTCTATGCAGGTTGGAGCCTTTTCTGTTTTGAAAGAACTTGTGGTTGTATTGCCGAACTGTCTTGCAGACCACATTGGATCTCTCATTCCAGGAATTGAAAAAGCATTAAATGTAAGCAATATTCGTTTCAATTATAATTTATCATAAACTCAGCTTGTTTTCCAGTACTGATTGCTTGTCTTTTCTTTTAATCGTCAGGACAAATCTTCTACCTCGAATTTAAAGATTGAGGCTCTAACATTTACAAGATTGGTGTTATCTTCACATTCTCCTGATGTTTTTCACCCTTACATCAAGGTAAACAGTATTACTTGTTTAATTTAATCTTTGAATTGGTGTTTGTGAAGCTTTATGACTTGTGTTATAGCAACAATTCAGGTACAGTAATGGGTGAGCTTTATCATGTGAAAACATAAATATATCTGCTGTTAGCATTTCTAAAGAAACTAGATCAACTGAGAGAGAAAAACTGAATCTGTAATTTGTTATGGATTTTCTCTCGTTGAAGAAATGAGTACAACAGTATCCATGTTCAAAGTATCTGGGCACTAATTGTCTTAATCTAGCTAACAGAGGAGAGATAGAATACAGCAGGTTTACAGTAAGAGACTGTTCCCATGGGTACGCTAGGCTATATTCTCTAACATAACCCCCTAAGCCGAAGGTGACTCTCCTGAAATCACTTTCAGCTTGTTCCTCAAGAACCAGAAGGGTGTAGGAGAAAGAGCTTGGTGAAGAATCAACACATCGTTTGTTGATCAGAAGGGAAATGCAGAACTTTCAAAGTGTTGTCTACAATTTTCTCGGAAAAAACACCAAGCTCTACATGCTTCGCTTGAGCATGAAGAATTGGATTATGAGAGAGAGAGCAACTCTGCTACAGTTGTCACACTAGATATTAGGTGCTGAAATTGGCATTTTTAACACCTTGTTTAGTTTATGATTTGTGGGTTGGACTGTTTGTCACACAGCGCATCATAATTTAGATTGGAAAAACACTAGAATTGATGCTTGAAAAAAGTGGATTATTTTGTGATTTTCCAATCTGTGATGTGTCTATAGCCTTAATGATTGTGTTGAATTCAGAGAAGACCTCACAAAATATGCTCCCTTGAAATTATTATTACTCATTCTAGTGTTTCCCTCATCTTGTCCGGATATTTAATTTTCTCTTCGTATTCCACTTATTGAGTATGTTGATCTTTTGAAAGTAGCTACTACCTTTGGACTCAATTATAAGCAAAATTAACTACTTTCACATTGATTACGAATAGTGGTTAAGTTTGTTTAATATTCTTGTTTCCATAGAATAAAGAGGTACTTCACTTAAATTACCCTTAATTATATTTGTTGAGAATGTGCTTAGGTTTAAAGATAAGGGTATTTCTGAAAGAGTAGCATTAAATAAGGTTTCATGGAATTGAAATATGTTTTATATTTTAGTCCACCTGACAACCCTTTTTTGCTTATATTTTAGTCTAGAGGGAGTGTATTATATGAGGTTTTTGTTCCATGGTTTCTTTGACATAGTGTCATTCCTAGTTAACTGAGTTATGTAAAATTCAATCTCTTTGCCATTCCAGTGTTTTATGGTTCTGTTTAGTGCCAGACCAGACCAACACACACAATAGGCAGTTATAAAGATCTTGTTCTACACCATCTTTTATACACAGTATTGGGGCTTCATGAGGGGGATGTGTCAAAATAAAATCCTTCCCTTGGTTGCATAATTCTTTACTTGAAGCAATTCCTTGACACACATTGCTTAAATTTTCCTGTCAAACTCTTTGATGCAAGGCAGTGACATGTATGTGGTATGTTAGTTTCCATGTATATGGATAAACATACGGCTGCATTTTGTGATCAATTACATTTATGTTTCTGCTTGTAGGCTCTTTCTGCTCCTGTTCTGTCAGCTGTTGGTGAACGTTATTACAAGGTCACTGCAGAGGCCTTGAGAGTATGTGGAGAACTTGTTCGGGTTGTGCGACCAAACATTGAGGTATGTCTTTGTTTTTGGTTTTAGAAATAATGTTTAGGCCTATTTCTAACAATCAGAGTGGCATTATTGTGTAGGGGTCTGGTTTTGATTTCAGACCATACGTTCAACCCATATATAATGGCATTATGTCACGCTTAATAAACCAAGATCAGGATCAGGTTAGTTGGATAACTGTAGAAGAATTCTTTATATGTTTTATCATATATAATAACCTTTTTCCTGTGCAGGAGGTTAAAGAGTGTGCTATTTCCTGCATGGGACTAATTGTGTCAACATTTGGCGACCATCTAAATGCAGAATTACCTGCATGTCTTCCTGTGCTTGTTGATCGTATGGGAAATGAGATAACTCGACTTACTGCTGTTAAGGTTGGTCTGTTGAATATTGTGCATTAAGATGATTGTCTTGGCTTGCAACTTGTCTCTTGTGCTGTTGAAAAACTGTTTATTGTATAATAATAAGGGAATTTTTAAGGTTCAAGAGATTGACTTCTTCTAGTGTATCCAAAGTGGATACTTTTTTAGTAGTCATGATTTTAATTCAGATAAAGGTCTAAATCTGTTTCATATAAAATAAATTTTTAAATATTAACTGTTGTGTAATGAATGTGAAATATGATATTCATTTTATTTCAATATAAATAGTTAGAATTTATCCCAAATTTGGGATTTTTTTGCTGCAATGCTCTTTAGGTGTCCTTCCCTCCTTTACATGATCCACAGGCTAGGGGTGTTCGAAATCGAAGTAAACATGTTTGTGGGAGAACTTGAGAAAAAATAATTGGGTTGATTTTTTTTTTGCTAGATCAGCTGGTAGGTTAAGTATCTAATTGCTTGATTATTTTTTTGTATAGTTCAGTGAATTTTAACGCTGACTAGCCTTGATCCACCGTCCTTGTATTACTAGGGGGGAAGAGGCACCCTATGTCTCCCTATATTTTTTAAGATGTAATATGGAAAAGATAGCTTGTAGATGTTTACATACATTTGAAATCAGACTTTACATTCAATTATTTTAATGTATTTTTTCATGCAATGAAAACATCATACTGGTGTGGTTATAATGTTAGTCAAGGGACAACAAATTATAATAAAATATCGAAACAAATAGTTTATATATACTTTGTGTGATTTGTTTTAAATAATATCAGGTTTTTCTGGCCAGTGAAGCTTAGTGAGATTGTTTTTTACTGCTTCACAACTTCGCCTTTTGTTTGTGGAACCAAGTGGAGCAGTAGAGATCAATCAGAGAGTAATTTTCTGTCAATGCCTCAAGGATCGGGATATTAAATCCGTTTTGTGCAAATTTTTCTACATACCAAACCTAACCAATCTGAGGATGAAATTCCCCTAATACAAAGTAGTAGGAATTGAATATGCAATTATTTAAATTGAAATATTTTAATTGTGTTTTCTGTAGAAGTTCTTGTGTAGCTAGATCCTGTTGTCTTGAATGTTACCATTGTTATGCAGGCATTTGCTGTCATTGCCGCTTCTCCACTTCGGGTGGATCTGTCATGTGTTCTGGAGCATGTGGTGGCAGAGTTGACTGCATTCCTTCGAAAAGTATGCTACTCCTCTCACTAATATGTTTATCAGCTTATGGTGTACTTTATTATTTCATGTAGGCAATTTGATTTTTAAGTTCAATTTGCTTATATTCTTGAGAGTTTCTCACTGTAACACGTGAAATGTGCTAAGCCTTGTTTTACTGGTTTGCAAACAGGCTAATCGTGCTTTAAGACAGGCTACCTTGGGAACCTTGAATTCACTTATAGTTGCTTATGGTGATAAGATTGTGTTGTCTGCTTATGAAGTTATTATTGTAGAACTGTCTGGACTTATTAGGTTTGTCTTACTTGCCTACTTTCTGCAGATTGGTAATAGGTGATATGGAATAATTGATTCCATTTTTTGTTGCTTAATTTTGTTGCTTGTGTTTCAGTGATTCTGACTTGCACATGACAGCTCTTGCCCTGGAACTCTGCTGCACATTAATGGGTGATAAGAGGTCAAATCAAAGTATTGGTTTGGCTGTTAGAAACAAAGTTCTTCCTCAAGCTCTAACATTAATTAAAAGCTCATTGTTGCAGGGGCAAGCACTCTTGGTAATTATTACACATGTGCCTGCTCTTGTCCCAATTTATATGAAGTATAATATATGTATTATAAGGGTTTTCTTTTGATGATTGCTACAGGCTTTGCAAAACTTTTTTGCTGCTTTAGTCTACTCCGCAAATACTAGTTTTGATTCTCTGCTAGAGTCACTACTTGCCTGTGCTAAGCCTTCTCCTCAGTCAGGTGGCATTGCTAAACAAGCTTTGCATTCGATTGCCCAGTGTGTGGCTGTTCTATGCCTTGCTGCTGGTGATCAGAAGTGCTCATCTACAGTGAAAATGCTTACTGACATTCTCAAGGATGACAGTAGTTCTAATTCGGTAATTTTTTTCTCCCATGTTTCTAATTGTGTTATGAAGCACCGGCACTTCAATTTACTTCACGTATCCAATACCAATATTTATCCATAAAGTACTCAAACTTGTGAAGCACCAATACTCTTATTTGTTTCCCATATCCTACGTCCATACTTTTGGATATTTCACTGATTAATGTTGGTGATGTGTCTCTTTTAAATCATTTTTAAATTATATCCAATAAAACTACAAGAAACATATAAGTGTGGGTAATATAGAATTATAGAAACATTGTCTCGTTGTAAAACCAAAGTTGTCTTTATGAATCACTTTTGAAAAGCAATGAGATTGATAGTGTTATTTCTATATGTAATAATAGAAAGTAATTTATGATGACAAGGATTTACTATTTTTGACTTAAACAACATCTGAGAAATGTGATTCTGGTTGAGAATATACTGCTTCGAAATTCATGTATTCTGTAATTAGTGATCATTAATGCTTTTCCCTTTTAATTTTCAAAGGCTAAACAGCACCTTGCCCTTTTATGCTTGGGGGAGATTGGTAGAAGGAAGGATCTAAGTACGCATGAACACATAGAAAACATTGTTATTGAATCTTTCCAGTCTCCTTTTGAAGAGATAAAGTCTGCTGCCTCATATGCTCTTGGTAACATTGCTGTTGGTAATCTTCCAAAATACTTGCCATTTATCTTGGATCAGATTGATAATCAACAGAAGAAACAATATCTCTTGCTCCATTCTTTGAAAGAGGTATGTTGCATTACAATTGGATGTGATTTCTTTCTATTATTAAATATATACGCAATCATGAAATTTCAAAAATGTTTAATTTAATATTAATATACACAATTCTCTTGGCCCCTACCTGACAGGTTATTGTGAGACAATCCGTTGATAAGGCAGAGTTTCAAGAGTCCAGTGTGGAGAAAATACTTAATTTACTCTTCAACCACTGTGAAAGTGAGGAAGAGGGAGTGCGCAATGTAGTGGCGGAGTGTTTGGGCAAAATTGCACTTATTGAGCCTGTAAAACTTGTTCCTGCACTCAAGGTATCTAAATTTTCTTTTGGTATCCTGTACATGGGACTGTTTTTTACATCTTTCATACTTGATGATTGTGTTTGTATGTTTTGAAACTTCTATAGGTAAGAACAACCAGCCCAGCTGCATTTACTCGAGCTACTGTTGTCATTGCTGTGAAGTACTCTATAGTTGAACGTCCAGAGAAGATAGATGAGATCATATACCCTGAAATATCCTCATTTCTGATGCTTATCAAGGATAACGACAGGGTGAGTTTTTAATCACCTTAATGAATGTTAAGAAATATAACATGCTATGTTCTTTTTGTTGGTTGTGTATTTGTTCCTTACATTGCGATGGTGTATTAAGCTTGAACTTATTTATTGCTGGTTGTAAATATGAGCATGCAGCATGTTAGGAGAGCTGCTGTTTTGGCTCTAAGCACATTTGCACACAATAAGCCAAATCTCATCAAGGGGCTTCTTCCTGATCTGTTGCCTCTTCTATACGATCAAACAATTGTTAAGGTAACCTTGGGATACACTTGTTCCATATGTTTCTGTTGAGTATATACATACTACAATAAAAACACTTTCTATTTCCTCTGATTCTTTGAACATTTAATTTAATTTTAATATATTCTGTAGTGGTTTTTGAGCCCACTTTAAATATGGGAGGTGATCTGATTTTTATAATGAAAATTTGACAGCAAGAGCTCATAAGGACGGTTGATCTTGGTCCTTTCAAGCATATTGTGGATGATGGACTTGAATTGAGGAAGGCAGCTTTTGAATGTGTAGACACATTACTGGACAGTTGTCTTGATCAAGTGAACCCCTCATCATTCATTGTTCCTTATCTTAAGTCTGGTTTGGATGGTAAGCATTAGTTGTAATCTATTCTCCATCACTGCGGATTACATTTGCTGGTTCTGATTCACTTGTCCTTAAGGGAACATGGTGCACAATAATACTCTATTTGTTATAGCCGTACTCCTGCAAGCAGATAGGCTGCTTCAAGGGAAACTGTGAATTTTAATTTCGTGTTGACAGTTGATATATTTTCTTTGGATGAACTCTATCTTTCATCCGTTTTCCACCGCAATGTCCTCAAATGTCAAACTTTTATGATGATTCGTGTACTAATTTTAACGAAAAAAACTAGTTTTCTGCTATTGCTACTGAGCAGCACTCAAATTGTTTTCTAGACTCTGTATATTGCCGTTGCTTTTAGCACTATGCTTCCCCTCTTTCTGAATTTGTTGAATATGTTTTTGTACTGGAAATGCACAGAGGACTGAGAATCCAACTGTATCTTTCCCTTTCTTTGTTGGTACTAATTTTAAGGATATATTTGTGTTTTTTCAGATCATTATGATGTTAAAATGCCGTGCCACTTGATACTTTCAAAACTAGCTGACAAGTGTCCTTCTGCAGTCTTAGCAGGTTAATTTTGCCTCTGGCGTAGTATCAAGCTTTTCCCGTGTTGCATCTCTCTTTTCTAACTCGTATTTTTACCTTTCAGTGTTGGATTCATTGGTTGATCCTCTCCAGAAGACTATTAATTTTAAGCCGAAGCAAGACGCTGTCAAGCAAGAAGTAGATCGTAATGAAGACATGATTCGAAGTGCACTTCGGGCTATTGCATCCTTGAACCGCATAAGGTATGTGTTTTGACCTGTTTTCGAACCGAACTACTCGTCTTTTGCTGACGCTTAATAAACCAAATGAAAAATGCTTCTTAGAAATCTAGTAAGGTAGTGTATAACCAGCTATTAATAGGAAAAAATGGACCCAACAGTTATAGAAAAGCTTTTAGATAGAAGCTATTTTTTTCCTCTTTTCTCTTCACTATTCCAGACTGATGACCTTAAATTAGAAGTAACCGTGAAGCTAAAAAAGCTATAAATTACTAAATATCTTTAATTGTTTTTTCCCCTTTAAATCAGCTTTTAAGACCTAAATAGCCAAACACCACTTAAGAATACTCAAATCAGCCTGTGATCTTTTCTTGTAGGCAAAGTTTATGTTTTGCATCTTAATTTAGATTTCTCATTGAATATTATGTGGTAATAGTATTATTATAAAAACAGTATGCTACAAATTGTAACAAGGTTTAATTACTTCTTTTTTCCCTGTTTTTGTTCAAAAATATGAAATTGATCTCCAATTTTAAGTCTCAATTTGGTCTTGATTTTTGAAAAAATTATACAATTTGGTTCTTTTTTAGCAAATCAATGATTTTTCACTAAAATTGACAATAGAATTACGTTAATTACACTAACAAAGCAAATCACTCTTATTAACATCTTCAATCTTGATGAAGGGTTCAATTTTGATGAAAAATCCTTCATCTGTGTCAAGAAATTTAACAAAAAGGACCAAATTACATCAATTTTTTCAAAAATCTGGACCAAAGTGAGGGTAAGAAAAATTAGAGGATCAACTAAACATTTTTGGACGGAAACAGAGACAAAAAGTAATTAAATCTTGTAACATGCTCTGTTTAAATTTGATATATTTTTCACTGCATGTAGCCATTTTGAAAACACCGACTATATGCCGAGTTTTTTGCAACCATATTATGTAGACAAGAACAATTTACCTTTTCTGACAAATATAGTTGTCGCGTTTTACAATTCCCTCATTTTCTGGTAGTGGATCTGTTTATTATTGAAGTGAATCTTTCCTCCTTTATGTTTCTCTTTTCATTTTTGTCTGTTTATATGTGAAACGTATATATATACATTTTAACTTTACATTTTGCAGCGGAGGAGATTGCAGTGTTAAGTTTAAGAATCTTATGAACGAAATATCGAAATCACAAACTCTGTGGGATAAATATTATTCAATCCGCAATGAATGATTCACATACAGATGTAATTTCTCTCAATCTCTCTCAATCATAGTTCTGGAAGGAGTTTTGAAATTTTACCTACCAAGACATCTCGCTGTTTGATGCAGAAGCCTGGAAAACTTGTTTATTTTATTGTAACATAGGAGAAATCGATTCTAGCAATCGAAATACTAGTGGTGATTTCTTGTATAGGACGAAATATTTTGCCTTTTTCTGTATTTTTTTCTTGTTTTTACTACATTATCTGATAATCAGTTGCCGGCCTCGATTGCCTAGGGAAAAATTTAAACCAAAAGGAAAAAAAATTAGCATACTACGAAATCATTGGATATTTTTGTCATACTTTTATTTTTCGAGTTTACATCTACTGAAAATCCCGTGAATAGCAGGTGAAGTTCTCGGTATCAAATTTTTGCTTACAAATTAGATTTAATATTACAACCTTTTAGAATATCTCACTCGGAGATTTTCTCGTTCAATAATTTGAAAACGTTAAAAAATCTATTTTCATTATGTAGCATGCGTTGACCATATCCTTCCGAGTTGACTATAATGGACCCACTTCCTATTATGTAATAAATGGTTGATGGTTGATACTATGTTGCCTGATAAAAACACATACCAAATCCAAAGATGGACAACAACTCTTGGTGTCATTATGACATTTAAAAATGTTTTATATGTTCTCCTATTAAAATGTAATTTATTTCTCTTTCTCAGTTGATTGAAGATTTAAATTGTGTAGCCATGGGATGCTGTGTAGATTGTGCAAATATTTATACTATCTTCTTCATACTGTTTGCATCTCATTTTCATTAGGATTTGTTTAATCTAATGCTTAATGCTGATTACTTGTTCCCTGTTGTACATGTTATCCTTCTTCATATTCTTGTGTATGATCATTGCCGAAAACTTTCACATGAAAGATTTGGGAGTTGAAATATTTTATTGGTATTAAGATTACCTGCAGACCTACTAACTTTCTTTTTCAACGTAAATATGTACTTAGATATTCTTTTCGAAGTTGGTTTGCTTAGTGCAAAACCTTGTGATTTTTCCATTATATAAATGGTTGATACAGGACTTGATTACAAGGGTCGTTTGATTTATCTCATCATTGCCTGACATTGTCATGTGATTTATACTATAGCACAATTTATGCAAAGATCCAAAAAAGCACACTACAATGTTCTCCCATGAGTTGCTTATAAAAGTCGGGGCAAGGTATTTTGCTTTACATCTTACTAATTAATGTGATTCAGAATACACCACTTACCTTTTGACTTGTCATCAAAGGTAGATTATGAATATATAGTAAATGTTTTGTTGAAGATAATTACTTCTAGAAATTTACATGTTCTATGCATTAATACCCGTATTTTTAAACAGCATTTAACTAATATATGAACTTATTTTTACAATAAATGTAAATTTTGAATTAATTATATTAAGAGTGTACTACTTTAATAAAATACTAGAAATATACACATTAACTTTTAACAAATTAAAATCAGATTACGGTATTTATTATGTTAGATATAAATAATCATTTTTTTTCTGAAAAACAATTTTAATAAGTTAATTTTAAAGTATTTAACCTTTAATAATAATAAAACTTTGAAAATAACGTTGTTATAATATGATATCATAATAGTTATATATTATTATGAAATAAAGTGAGCTAAAAGGAAAAAAAAAATGTATAAAGGCTAATACCATAATCTAGAACAGTCTCCACATTTCACAAGATAACATAGCCATGAGTGACAGTGAATAGTTTGTTTGAGCATGTTATACATACACTTGAAAGGCTAATAGGTGAAAGTATCATATGACCCTAATCATCATTTTCAGTTGTACCATCTTTGAGGTGAAAATGTTTTTCTCTCTTCTGGAACTCTGTCAAACCTTTCCCACTTCCTGTCACGCCAACCTTTCCCTGAGGATCATCAGGAGATTTAAAAATACTCTCTCGTTTTCTTCCAGAGAAGAAACCAATCTGTATCACATACCAGAACAAAAAAGATCATTTTTAAAACTCAATTTAAGCATGTAAACCCCACCAAGTTGTATACAAAAGCAACGCAAAAATCAAAGGAATTAATGCTTCAATAAAACTAGAGCAAATTGTAGATATGTAACTTTCTACTTCCCCTAATTGCAAAGGCTTTAACAAATTTACTCCTAACCGAGCACTACTGTAACCTAACGGACCAAATGGCCCAGTTAATTTTCAATATTTACAACTATAATGCATATGGAAAAGTAATTCATTGCAATTCTATCATGAAAACTACCGTTTGTACGGTAAAAGAGAACCTAAAAGAAAAAGATAGCACCAGGGCATAACATCGTATCCAATCAAGCCTTGTTGTAACCTAATGAACCAATTGGCATAGTTCAATATTTACTATATACTATAAAATGCATATACCAATAAAAATTCAATACTTACAAGAAAACTACCATTCGTCACAGAACCTAAAATAAGGTGCAAAAACTAATGTGACAACAAAAAAAGTTGAAAATTTGAGAAAGGCACCTTCTTCGCCTTTCCTTTGGTTGACTGGAATTGCTGCCAAGCATTTTGCCGCTTATTTTGTGTGACTTCAAGTTGCTCCATCCGCATCTTTGACTTAAAGGCATGTATTTTCTTACGTTTAGAAGCTTTCTGTGATTGAGTCAGAAAACATGTCATCAGTGTAATCAGAGCTAAGTGGTAGGTAAACAACCAACAAAAACAAGTCCCGAACCCACTGGCAAACATTTTCGTTCTTGCAAGAATAAACAGGAGAAAAGACTTATCAAATGATAAGTAGAATCCTTAAAAACACCAAAAAACTCAAGCATTTCATCAACATAAAAAGCAACTATACGAAGATTTACTGAAAACATCTCACCACATCCTCAGGATCATCAGCCTCTATACGAAGTTTGGCAGGTAGACTGCGAGACTGTAAATCAATCGATGCAGCTTGTGCAATTTTTCGTTTGATAGCCTGTTTTGTAGCTTCCGCAACTCGCTCAGCTTCTAACAAAGCATCTACAGAACCTTCCTGAATTGGCCTTATATTTGCAGGATCAACCTGTAATAAACAATCACCATCAACGCGTGACTATTATCTGTTGGTTCTTTCACAGAGAATAAACCAGGGAGATTCAATATCAACTAGTCATGAGTCAACACATATAAGAGACTATAATACCATGTCTAACCCAAAACCTTAAAGCAATACAGGTCTTTCTCCTTATTTGTTACTCAACTTTTTCATTACTGCTCAATGTGGGACTCAAACTCGATTATGAATCCCTAACATTACCATGTATAAGAAACAAACTTGAGAAGTGTATAAATATTTGACTATAACCAAATATTCTCTAGAATATAATTTACAAACATTGATTCATTATGGCATTGGTATATAGGTGTGGCCAACCAATACGGATCCCCCAAACAAGAGATTCATAAAGTTGTCAAACAATCAAGTTAAATCTTAAAATCAATCCTACACAAAGAGGAGTTAACTCACTATCAAAACTCTTTCCATAAACTATCAAGTTCACTCGAATAAGCTAGTGAAGAAGCTAGTACAAATTGGCTCAACACACTTTATTATTACGATTTGCCTCTTTTATTTATTATCATGTGGAAATATTGAATTATTGTTGTATCAGGAGTATTATGTTATGCTTGTATGTCATTAACAAATTTTTTAATATTAGTATTAATTTTATATTAGGTAAACTCTTACCAGTTGAATCTACAAATTGATTTTACGAAAGCTTCATGAGCTTATGTAAAGTTTAGAGTTTGATCACGCCTTTATAACTCAAACCCTCCACCCACTGTTTTCCTAGGTGCGGAAAAATACCCATAAAAAATAAAAAAAAGCAATGAAGAACTTAGAGGCAAAATTATGCAGACCTCGTATGACATCGCATGACTTGCAATGAGATCATCATGTGTATATCAAGTAGTTTTTACAAGCCTTACCTCTTCTTTATTACCCCAATTGTCATAGGATACATAATAACCATTTGGTGTATAAGCCTCAATAGTAGCATCATACCTGCAAATTCATAACACATCAAAGTGAAAACACAGTAAACATAGGTAAATGAAATTGAAAAAAATACAGTGGTAGACAAAAATACCACTCCCCATCTTCACTCCAAACTGCCTGAACTTTGGTGCCAATAAGAAATTTCTCTTGAAGATCAGAACTGCTATCAAGCTGTTATACGTTATTGAAAGTATTAGTGACAAAACAAGTCACAGACGGTAAGATATTTCCCTACCAAATCATACCATGTCTCCTATGTAATGAAATCATATCTCTAATATAATCAAATCATATGTCTAACAAAAGTGAAACCAAAAAACAACACACCAACAATCACCAGAAAAGTATTGAGTATAGAGATACAATTAGGGTAATAGTGACGAAACAAGTCATCAGATTTAGAGATGATTTCAATCGTTGCCTCCACAACATCTGCCAGTTCGTAATTACATAAATAAGTGTTGGATAAAACAAATATCTGATACAGGTGTAGGATAAGACAAAAATTATATAGAGACTATGACTGTAAGAAAAAATTATGACTGTGATATGTATGTGTGTGCGTGTGTGAATATATATTAGTGAAATGTTATAAATGAGACTATTTTAGGAAAAAAGGGGATTGAGTGTGTGATCCTTGTGTTTTGTTGTACCAATAAGCAACCGTTGTAACTTATAAGCACTCTTTCTACCTACATTAAGCACTCTTTTGATTTTTAATTGCTAACACTTTACAGATAAGTATTTCAAAACGTATGTGTCAAATACATTGAGGACACGAATATATTTTGTGCCTCGCATCATACAGAGATTATTTCAATTACTTCCCCCCACCACTTTTACTATTTTAATTTTATCTATTAACAAATGAAAGCAATTAAATGAATCATGAACAGGCAGTTCTACCTACTCAAGGTTGTCAAACTTGAAAGTCTACATAGACAAGTAGAGTTTTCAGTTATGAGTTTAATTATCATAAAAACTAATATTAAAAACATGCACGCATTATTACATAATACTATTAACACGACAATAATTCTATGTTTTATCTCCACAAGAGAAGCAAATTGGCAAACGATAATAATAAAGTATATAAAGTATAAAGTATAATAATACATTGGGAAATCACCAATGGGAGTTTCTTACAAGAGTTCCTTATTGATAAAAAAGAAACATTATTTTAATGAGTATCCCACAAATATGGACTTATTTAAGCAGCTATATTAAATTTTAAGGAAAGTTTTTTGAGATTCACATTAAATTAATGTTCTTGTTGATAATAAATTCTTGTAAGAATTTCCCATTGAAGATGCTCATAGTACTAAACAGAATCACACTCCATAAATTCTCAAATAACACATATATTCACACAGACAAATTCTTAAAGTGAAAAACACTTCAAAAAGGAGTTAAATTCTTTAAATCATTCGCGCCATAAGAAAACAATAATACTTGAGACCAATGAGAAGCAAAGTTTAGGTTGGACTTCAATATTGAAAACTTGTTTAACTCAAGCTTGATGTGAAAGTTTACCAGAGTTTATCCAGAAATGAGTTAGACCATGGGTTGACTTACTTTCTCTACCTAGAATTGTACCTTGGTTCTGCTTTAGAATATAAGAATGCAATGACTTGCAGATACATATCAATGCAAATAAGATCATCGGCATAGTTAAATTATAGCCAAAAGCAGACAGACGCCTGGCATATGCCAATGCATATTTTGAAAAATAACTACCAAAATAACTCACAAGCAGGCCTAGTCATCATAATATAGGCAGAAATGAAAATGGGACCCCAGGAAAATTGGCGGTAGGAAGAAGTGGGGATATGACAAGACCCTTATCATGCACACAAGAACATCAACTTGGTCAGAATTAAAATTCATCTGACTACATCTATATAAAAATGAGGACATAACTCACTGCAGTAAAAATTGGGTATGACAAGAAATTCTCTCTACTTTTTTCTTTATTATAATCAGACTATGGCAAGAAAACTGCTTCACTTTCCGAAGGAAAACACAAGATCCACCAAAAGAAGGATGTTAAATGTATAGGAGAAGGCAGACGTCGTATGAAAAAATACTAGGCAATATTAGTCACATGTTCCCTAATCATTATTTTCGATTTCCCTGACAGCAATAGTGCAAGTAAACTCCAAAATCAAATGAGAATGCAGAGAACATACCATTTGATTCTCCTTATGTATCGACAAAGTTGGAGATGTACCAGCATTAGGAGCAGCCGTTGAACCTGACATCTCATTTTGCTTTGCAGTTGCAAGGAGTTCCTCCGTCAGAGCGATGACCTGTGTAACACAATTTTAGGGCACATATTTGGAGTTCAGTAAAACAAATTGTTTTCAGAAAATGTTTACATTATAAACCAAAATTAATGTCAAAATTCTAACTTAGGTGAATCTCAGTGTGAACATCTCATATCAGGTGAGAGGGAGAAAGCATGCTGGACATCACGACAGAGAGCACACCTGCACAAGAACCAAGATAGACGTGATGTGCATTTTGACGAGGTTGTCTTTGGTTTTTTGTTTTGTTATGTAAGATTCACTTATTTAATTGATCATGGTCCTCATGTTGAGCAATTTGAATCATGTTACAAATTGCCTGAAGTGCAGTTCCTAATAAAAACTAGTACCCTCAGCACCTTTTAGAAGCAAGAAAATTCAAGAAATGAATTTGCCTACAAGGATCCTCTGATGTCTTTATGGTAGGGATCTGCTTTCTCGAGAAAGAAGGTATTGAGATCGAGATAATGAGGAAGTAGGACAAGTGTTGTATTAGTTGTCAGCATGAAAAGAAAAAGGGGACATACCTCGGAAAGTTCCCTCTCCATGTCAACGTATTCTGAATTCGAAGGTTCATCGTTCAGGAGCTGTCTGACCTGAATTCATTGAAAGAGGAACGAATGAATGAAACGAAACCCGATACTTCACCAGAGTGAGTGAACAGTTAAATTGAACTTACCTGGTGGAGTTGATCTTTGTAGAGGGAAAGATTCGAGGCCAACTCTTCTATACTCACTTCGTCACCGCCTTGCATCTTTTCTCTCCACAACCACAAACCCTAACCCTAATTCTTCTTCTTCCTCTCTCAATCTTTCACAGCTGCCACCACGCCTCCCTCCACCAAAACACAAACATAAACATCATATCGTATCTTCGTCGTGGACTTACTTTCGCCCTTTTAAAGCCCAAATCAATGTTGGGCCTCTTATCGGTCAATACTATTCACACCTCCATACGCTCCCGTACAATTGACGCAATGTTATTGGTAGTAGTAGATGAAGATATATGTTAATCACCTTTCATATTAGATTATATTATTGATAAAATATTGAATAATAGTGAAATTCAAATGTTAGCTTATAAAAGTACTTAACAAGGTAAAAGATTTCATGGGGTAAGAGATTAGATATTAAAACTGAAATTGTTGTAAAAAAATAATTGTCTTGAAAAAAGAAAATAGATCTACACATCTCGATTGTATAATGATTTTTCTATGATACAATAGATTGATTTATATTTTGTCAAAGTATACAGCCTATTAAATTAAGAAATAAAATCGAATACAAATAAAAAACGAAACACGTTTTTAATTGATTAAACCTTATTATTATTTAATATGATTACAAAACTTCCATAATAGATTATAAAATAGATACACACTTTAAATTTAGTTGAAATTACAATATTCCACTTATATTACATTATGAAGTATTAGAAAGAGTGTCTTCACAGACATTTTGAGATCAACACGTATATAATGAAATTATCCAATAAATTTTACATCATACTAAATTAAAATTTGAAGATGTTTCATTAACTTCGCTAGTGTAAAATCAATATTTGTCACAAATATATGTTTGCATTTTTTTAAAAATTATATTGTATTATATGTTAATACATAAAAGAAAAAATAAAAAAAAAGTAAAAAATATGTAGTGTAAAAACATGCGTGTTGCTCATATGTTCACTTTTTTTTATTTTTAAAATAAATATAATTATTTTTTTAAAATTTTGTTATAAATATTTTTTAATTTATTTCATAGATAATTTATCTATTAAAGATGTTTATTTTAGTTTAAAAGTGATTAATTTTAAAAAGAAAAATTAAATAAATGACACAGTTAAATCTAATATAACGGGTTACTTAAAAAGATAAAAATGATAAAATAATTAGTTTAATTTAAAAAATGATTATTTATTAAAGAGTATAATTGGGAATAGAAGCGTAGACAACAAAATGGAGTATACCATTATATTTTATATTTACTAAAGATGCTTTTTAATTTAAAAATGATTAACTTAAAAAGAAAATTTAAATGAGAGAAATTTTTAAATTTAATGAAACTGTTACTATGGTACTAGATTAATTTAAAAAAATATTATTTGTTAAAGGGTAAAATTGAGAATGAAAATGTGAACATCAAGATAGAATATCCTATTATATATATATATATATATATATATATATATATATATATATATATAAAGAGAGAGATGAGGAGAAGTAAATAAAATATGTGAATATAAAAAGATAAATCAGGCACAAATGATACAAAATAACAATTTAAAATAAATCAAATATTTAAGGGTTGAACATGTATTTTTGTTACTTAATGAAATTTAGAATTAATCTCTCATCGAAACTTTAGACTAATATAGTTTTTATTTTTTAAACATGTATGTGTGAATTTAGTTACTTTTAAAAAGATTTTATTAACTTTACTTGATGCTTTACTCTATTAATATTGAAGCATAAATGTTTTAAACAAAATGATGTTTTGATATGTGTTTAAAATATTAAATAAATTTAACAAAATTTGGTTAATATGACTAAATCTACATATTTATAAAATTTTTGAAAACTAAATTTAACTGAAAGTTCGAAGATAAATTAATCTCATTTTTTTGTGAAAAAAAAATATTTAACCCAATATTTAATTATGAAATCAATAATTACAAATTAAATTGCATTTACAAATTCATTCAGATTCAAATATCTTAATAAAGAGATTCGGAATATGCTATCTGAAGTTTATATATGCGTACATAAATATATATATACATATATATATATATAATACTTATTAATCACAAATATGGTTTATGAAATATATCTATAATATTATAACTTTTATAAAATCTGGAATATAACTAATTTGCTATGAAATTATTAGTTTTCATTTTTTGAATGTAAAACTATAAAAAATGGCACAAAAATATCAAATAAAATAGAAACTAACAATTAATCTAAAATAATGTAACTTGAATAATTAAAATGAAAAACAAAATCGTGTATCTTGAATTTTATTCCTCCCATAATGCTGCACAAGTTTATTTATTGTAGACCATCAACGTTACAAATTATTAGAACCCTAAGTAATAAAATAATATAATTAATATCCTTATATATATGGAGTTAATTGAAGTTAACATCCTTAAATTTTCTCATCAATTGCTATCGAGATTCTTAAATCTGTCTTTCAAATTATCCAAGATAAAAAAAAGAAAAAAACACTAGTTTTTCATCTCAATTATTATTGGAGAAGTAATTTATATATCTTTTTGAGAAAATAAATTATAGTGATTAAACAAAGTATAGTAAATAATTTTTGTATTGTACTGCTGAGGTAGGGCATTGGATTTAACATCAACATACTGAAATCAACAAAATAAAAATATTATTATAAGAAGTTATTTGCTGCAAATGTTTTTGTAGTTGTTACTTGAAAAAGCATAATCATATGAATGAGTTAAATTAATTACATTTTCACAATAACTTTTATAACATGATAAAATATTATCAATATTAATAAGTTCTGAAATACATTAAAGAAGGATAAAGTCATGCTGGAACCGTATAGTTAATGGTATTGTTGATGATATTAGAATATTGAAAATAAGTTAATATCGAGATTAAAATTGTGCATTTTTAAAATATATATACTAAAATTAAGCAATTAAAATCTTGAAATGAAAATAGCCTAGAGAAACCAAAAATTAGAAATAAACTTAAAATTGAAAAATATGCATAGAATAGTTTGATGAGATGAAAAGAAAAAGTAAAAAGAAGGAAGTAGAAGAGGATATGATATGAAAGTAGGGAGTTTTACAGAAAGGATGGATGATGGAGAAAACAATCATAAATTTGAGACCAAAGTGGGCTCGGTGGCATGACCAGAGCCATTTTTGTTGGGGGTAAGTGGGGAATCTGTTCATCTTTTAGCCAACAATATTTTTATGTAACTATTGTCCTACGAGGATGCCATTTTAAATGTTTCTGCCCTCAACACTAAAACATGTCTCAGACATGTCTCAATACACAACCCTACATCATTGTAAAATAGAACAACAACAACCACAACTTCCTCTCAACTATAATTTTTTCACCCATAACTTTTCATAAAGTTTACAATCAAAATTTAACAATTAAATGAAAAAAATAAAATGCTCTTTCTATCCCCATTGATGTCGATATTTCAGAAGTCTTCGGAACCCTAAAGTCCTCAAACATGGAGCATAACTCATGCTTCATATGCTCCTGCATCTCATCATGTACTTTGAAATATTTCTTTTGGATTCTGTCAAATTTCGGTTCAAACTCTCTTTATTGTTTTCAATGTTTGTTTGTCAGAATAAACTATTTCCCACGAGATCGGTTACTCGCAGTCAAAGAGTATACTATTATATAAAATAATTTATTGATGACTTGAATTATAATCAATTGATTAATTCTGTTCTCATTCTTCATAATCGTCAAGTAAAATCACTTGTTTCGTCGCCACCAAATTTCAAGAGTAATAATAAGCTTGTGAAATAAGGATACTATTTTCTGGGCATTTTTTTTCATATATAATTCTTTACAGTAACTGTAAATTTGAAGAGTATACAAGCAGAGTTGTCCATAGCTTTATGTATATTTATATATAAAGAGAGAGATATAAAAAAAAAAAAGAGTAATTTAAGAGTCTAGGGAATATTGTCATCTTCTACGTATGGGTTGATTTCCTTGGCATTGGGTTGGGACAGGGAAGGAGCATGAGAATAACGTTTGGACCAAAATAAATAGTTGAGGAAGTTGAGGAAACTCAAGACAGCGAGTAGCCAGTAGAAAAGGTCGAGCCTGTCCTGGTTAAGGTTGTTGTAGTGAAGCCAACCACCATTTGAAGAAGTTGAAGTGATCTTGTTCACCAAGGTAACCAAAACTGTGCTCAAATAAAACCCAAATGAATAGGAGCAGTACGTGATGGCTGTCAAGAATGCTTGCATCCCTTTCAAAGACTGTTTGTAAAAGAACTCAAGGAGACCAATGGCCGTAAACATCTCTGACAATCCAAATATTAAGAATTGTGGGGTTATCCAAAAAATGGACAAGGTCTCGTTATGCTTCACAGCTGCATCCCTTCTCTTTTTCTCCATCACAGCAGCTGCAACCATAGAAAAGGTAGCTAGAAAAAGACCAAAACCTATTCGCCGCAAAGGTGAGATTCCAGACTCATGTCCGGTGAATTTTCTGGCAAATGGGACAAAGAAGGTGTCGTAGAGAGGGACTAAGACGATGAGCATAATGTAGGGAATGGACTGAAGCGACGCGGGAGGGATGTTAAAGGATTTGGTGAGATGGGTGTCCATGGCCCTCCCTTGTTGGACCGAGAATGTCTGCAGTTGTGCTAAGATTGTGTTGAAAACGATGGTGCACGAGAAAATGGGAATAACCGATAGCAATATCTTCACTTGTTCAACTTGCCCAACACTGCATAATCTCCATGGGCTTTCCTTTGTGTCTGTCCCCTCTTGGACGACTCTGATACAAGCCTTGTCCAAGAACCTGATCAAACATCAGTGAATCTTTCAAAATTGGATCAAAGAGTTTGAATCTTGAAGTTTATAAAGACGATGACAAATGAAAACAAGAACCAATAGAAGAAGCAACATTAAAAGTACCTGAATTTATCAGATAGAAGAGGGCCGGTATGGTTTTGGTTTCCATAAAACATTTGTGGGTTAGATGGTCGAGCCAGCTTTCTTTTCGAAATTGCAGCCACAAGAACCTAAGACCAGCCAACATGACAGACATTATTATTACTTAACAACATTAATCCGGTACATGCACAACTCAGCAATAAACAAACAACTATACATGTTACAAAGATTTTCGGAAAATCAAAACAGTGTTAGTGGAAGAGACTGTTTTCTAGTGTTCCTGACAGTAATGATGAATATGATAAAATAAGAGTGAAAAAAAAATGGTGGAATGGTTTAAGATGGGTACTTGAGCAATGGGCGTTAAAATACTGCCTTGTGGGGGCTTGTTCCTGTAATAGAGAGTGCCACATATCAAGCTTATGAGTCCCATTGCCATTACAGCCGCGGATACACCAAAGCCCACGTCCATTCCCGAATGGGTTTGAACCCAAACAAGAATGGTCAGGCTGACCAGTTCTCCCAGAGAGAATGCAAAATACGCTGCATTGAAGTAAGTGGAGAGTCTCTTCAACTGCTTCGGGTTGTCTTGGTCGAACTGGTCTCCTCCGTAGGCAACCATGTTGGGCTTCACACACCCACTCCCTAAAGCCACCAGGTACAGCGCCACAAAGAATATCGCCGCCTTCAACCCCTTTGCTTCCACGCACTGTTCTCCGTCGGTTAACACATTGCACGCCGCCGGCTTCAACTGAGGAACATGAGCTTGGACCGATAGCAGAATGAAACCCTGTGTAAGTAGTAAAATCAATCACGTCGGTATAATATTAAAAATTATATGCAGCAGAGGCTCTGAAGGAACAAGACAAGTACAGATGGCCCAAACAAACAACAGTCCAAAACTCATATTTTTAAAGGAAAAAAAAAAAAGAATTGAAACTGAGTGGGTGAAGATTCCACGTGAATGATTTGAAAGGCAAGAAACGCCATAGATGTCCAGCTGTGACAGTGGGGGTTAGAGGCAACACATAAGAGTACGGAGTACTGGAGATAAAAAGAAGAAAGTAGATGATAAAGTGGGTGTGGCTATGGTGATAGAGAGAGGAGAAGAGAAGTAAGGTAGAGGCTTACAGAAAGTTCTAGAAAACCAAAGATGAGCATGGTCCAGAAGCTGCCGAGGTGGGAGTCGGAGAGATAGCCTCCGAGGAGAGCGAGGAGAAAGATAGTTCCAACAAAGTTGGTGACAACGTTGGCAGCCTTGGAGAGAGGAAAGTGCATGTCATTGGTGACATAAGTTATGAGGTTGTTTCCCACTGCTGCTATTGCCATTATCTCAAATGCTTGCAACCCTGGCGTAGACACAGATATGTAAACTTAAACCATGCATTCATCATGGAGGAGAAGCAAAGAGAAAGAGAGAGAGAGAGAGAAGTAACCAAACCAAGAATAAAAGCAGCGGGAATGATTCCACCGTGTTTGGCAGGATTAGAGGGTCTGCTTCTCCAATCGAGAGTGGAAGATTCTCCCTGTGCGTGACGAGGTTGTCGTTCCTCTTCACCAACTTTAGCTGTCTCCATTGTTGTTGTTGTTGTAGATGATGAGAGTGGAAGATTGTTTTATAGTGGTTGAGGTGCAGAAGAAGTGTTGTGTTGTCTTTTGTGAGGGAAAGAAAAAGCAAAGATCCCAAGCGGTGTAACAATCTTTTTCAGTTCTCATTCTTCTTCCTTCAGTTCACACCACTAATATTTTTGCTTTCTGTGGGACCCACCCCTCCTTTCCTATCCTATCAAACCTTTAAACCTCTCCTGTTTCTCTTTTCTGTGTGCGGGCCCACCACCCCCTCATTCTTCATCTAATTATTATCCTTCCTTCTAAATTCAATATTTCTTTAACTCTATCATTAATATACTCTATTATTATATCTTATAATATTGTACTCTCATTAATACTTTATTATTATATTTTTATAATATTCAATTTTCATCATTGCTTTTTATTATTTATTTTAAATATTTAAAAAAAATTAAAGTTTCCATTAATCTGTAAGGAAAGACAGAAAGTTTATTAATTTGCGGTTGCTTATATAATACCGGTTGTCAAACGCATTATAACAAGATTGTTCCAACATTGAGAAGACTTAACCAAAAAGTTGTTAAAAACCAGCCATCACACATGCTTCACCCCTTCACCACCACAAATTTTTCTTGTCTTCTTCATGGTTGTGCTTCCACTTCAACTGAGAGGCGTCAAAATTTATTCAAATGTTAGGATAATGTTATTTTTTCTCCTGTTGTTATATATAATACGATATTAATATTCAAGAAAATTAATAACTTTATTATTATTCAACAAATGTACAACTGGCTGATTTTTCATATAAGTACATAATTTTGACATCTTAATCAGTTAGGATGATACTTCAAAGTTGACGATTGCTATCACATCAAATAATTATTACAAACAAAAATAAAAGAAATGAAACAAAAAGAAACATGAAAACGATGTCAAAACTATTATATAAAATTACACCTTATAAAACATAGATAGATAGCATCTATTATAAAAAATATTATAATAATTACACATAAATGATTGATAATAATAACAAATATGTCAAACTTCAAGTTTGTTTTATCTAAAAACCACAATCTAGCAATCTTAGATAATATCATTAATCAATCTTCTTCAACAAAAACGTCTAAACCTTATTGGTACAATTTAAAGAATTTTGTTTCGAAAGATTGATAATAAGTTACTTGTTAGATTTATACATTTTTAAAACTTAAAACTAATTATTTATTACAAATTTATTATTTTTTATCAATAATTATTAGTTGTTAATTTTTATTAGCGGAAGAATTACCCTTTTTTCTATGTCTAACTAAACTAACCTTATTTCTTAAATTTCCTCTTTCTTTATTTTTCAAGGATCACACAATCTTATCACTCCTATTATAAATTTATTGTTAATAGTGTTACTTTATATATATATATATATATATATATATATATATATATATATATATATATATATATATATATATAATTTTTAAAACCAAAGCAATTTTATCCTTATTCAAATTGAAACCAATTTAAATTTTTATATAAATTTTACGATGATATTTTTATTATAATTAAGATTTTAAATTAAATTAAATTTATTTAAATTTATATTTATCATTGAACTTTATTTAAATTTTGTTTTAAATATTTATATATCTATAAATAAATTTTAGACTTTTTTTAAAAATACAAACTTTATAAATTCAAATATAAAATTTCAAAACAATTTTATAACAATTTAAAATAAATATATTTATTTAAAATTTTACATTTCTATTTATAAAGCTGTTATTTTAAAACTAACTCTAACATAAATTATTCATATATAAATATTTAAAACAATATTTAAATAAAGTTTAATATAAAATATAAACTTAATCTTATTAAAAATATCACTATAATATTTATATAAAAGTTAAATTTTGTCTCAATTTGAATAAGAATGATTGCTTTAATTTTAAAAAAAATTGAAACCAAATTAAGACAAAAAAAACAAACACATATACTAAATTGAGAATTTTTATATTCAATAATAATACGTGTCACTACCACATCCTACTGTTTTTGCCACGTGATATAACGTCAATACATGACATTTTTTTTAATTATTAAAAAATAATAATAAAATAAAATAAAACTCAGGAATTGACACATAACATATAATTAATGTGATTAGTGTATAACTAATGTAAATAACCTGATTGTCACAAATTAATCAAAAATAAAAACTAAATTTAAACAAATAAAATGAAAGGACCTGCCTAATATTTTCGTAAAAAGTGGAGATTAATAAAATAATTTAACCTCTTTTAAACTAAAATTTTATCTTTTCAGAAAGCTTGAACCTGAGATTTTTAATAGACGCGACAACCCACACTGTAGGTCAGTCGCTCCTAAAACAAACTCTTCATATTTATGTCATGCATTTTAAATTAAATATAAATTCCTTTTTAGTCCTTAATCGTTTTTCTTATAGAAATTAGTCATCCAAAAATTGCAATCATTTAAGGCTATGTAAATGTAAATTTATTACACTTGACAATTAAAATCGTATAATTAAAGAATTGGACAATATAAAAAAAAACAGTACTTAAAACAAAACTAGTATATTTAAAGGTATTATTGTTATTTAATCTGTCATATCTAGAAATTATAATAATTACGAAAATATTAAAATAAGGTTAATATTTTAAATAAAAGACAAAATGATATGTTTATTATAATTTAAATGATTTTTTTAAGAAATAGGATATAGTGAAAAATATTTTAGGTAAACGATATGAAATATTTTAATATATAATATACAATAGTGATAATATATATATATATATATATTACATAATATACAAACGTGTATATTTTTGGGAGTGAGATATAAGGTGAGATTTGTTAAAATCTTAATTAATTTATTATAGTAAAGGATGAGAGTAGGAACATTCAAATAATTTGGTATTCAAACTCTATAATTTTCATGTGGTTTAGAGAATGAAAGATGTGAGTTGTTCAAATAAGGGACATGAGTAAGTTAAATATTAAAAAAAGTTAAATTAAATTTGTCGATATCAAAGTGAGGGGAGCCAATTCTTTTTTTTTTTAATTGTTTAACATGTTTTAACTTGTTTTTTATCGGATTAATATGTTTTTAATCTCTAAATTTTAATGTGAAATTGAAATTTGTATTTGTCGAAAATTTGATATATTATAGTCCTCAAATCTTTAAAATGAGTGGATATAGTCCTTTTAACCAAATTACTTTAAATTTTTTTACAACATTTTATGTTAGTATTAGTACTTGAGTTGTTTACATATGTTGACACGTTTCTGCTTCAATACATCTTATGAAAAATGTGTTTGAAACGTCAAAATTTTTTTATTGTAATTGGACTAAAAAGACTATATATATTAATCTTTAAAGTTTAGGGATCAAAATATATCAAAGCTTCAAATATGGACGAATTCCAATTTTGTATCAAAATTTAGGGACTAAAAACATATTTAACTTTTTTGTATCTTATTTTATAATATATAACGAGCTTTGGTGGTGTATTGATGTTGTGTGATAAACCTTCTGTTGATAAGAGACAATTGTTGAAATATTTGTGTCTCTTAGCAAAAGGTGAGGTGAAGTCTTGGATTCTTGGTGAGACATGTATACTTTATTAGTCTCTAATGAAGAAGGAGTGGTGGTACAATTGGGATTTCCACGTTATATTATTATGTTTTTTTTTTGTTTTTTTTTTGTTGATATGGTGATTCTTGAAAGTAAATACGGTTCCAACATTAAGAATGTATAGTTTAAATTTATTTATACTTGAAATATTAAAATCGTTTAGTTAAAGAATTGTGGCAATATCAAATTACAATACTTAAAAGACAAAAGATATATTTAAATGTGTTATTATTATTACTAGCGTAACACAGGCGCTTGATCGCAAGCGCCTGTGTGTATATATTATAATATTATTAAGTTAATATATATATTAAAATTATATTTATTAAAAATAAAGTGAAATATATCAGAACAAATAAAAGAATAACCATTATAAATAAAGAAAAAGAGAAAAAGCAGAGACATTTGATTTTATAAAAAGTTTGTAAAACGAACGGTCAATTTTTAAAAATTTAATATAATCTTATATTTAAAGGGTAAAATTGGTATTTTAAAAAGTGGACACAAAAAAGGGAATCCCCTTTATATGTTGTTATAGATTTTTATTTAATCCCTATTATCATTTTGTAATGTTTAGAAATCATGTTATCCAGAGTTTTGTAGTGGCTTCAAATTAATATTAAGAATATACAGTTAAACATAGGAAATGATAAATTAACAGTAAAAATGAATGTGGAATAGTCCACATGAGGTTGACTTGAATGTTGTAATCTGACCCACATTCATTTCCATTGAATCCAGAGGAAACATTTTACTTTTTCTTGACAACACTCATTTCATAACCAAAATTTTCCAACTTTATGCTCCAATTAATGTAGAAAGCAAAATTATATTATTACCGTTGCCATTATTTTATCTTCTAAAGTATACATCCACCAATTAAAGGTCAAATTTCCTCAAAAGAAAAAGTTGGGTGGATTCCACTTTTCAATATGGCCTTTCATACTTTCTACCTTTCACCTCTTACATACTTCAAATTACTTTTAGTGAACGTATTGAAAATTATATTTGTATCGTTAAAAGATTAAAAGGACTAAAGTATATTAAGTGACTTACAAATATTTTGATAAATAGTTAATAAATTTGCAATAAGTACTTTAAAAATCATGCATGTTCGATTTTTTTTTTTTTGGGTTACTGGGCAAATGATTTTATACTCAAAAGCCACAAAATTGGATTATTAAAATCATAGTTTACAATTTAAAAGAGATTTTTTTTTTCTATTGAAAAGACATTTTCCTCGAAAAAAGAGAGGATGAGTTGAGAATGATGTTGTTAACAACCCTAGGATTCGAATCTCACAATGAATTACTAATGAGGTTTGTTTGGTGTGTTACAATGTAATAGGACAAAAAGACAATTTCAAAAGGCTGTCTCTGCTTAATCATTTATGAACAAAATAATGCTCACATTTTCCAATCTATTTCCTTTTCATAATATATATGCTCTCTGTGTCCTTTTTCTTTTATAGAACCCATAGAACACACTTTTAGTCCATATCACATTAATTAATAAAACAAAAATCCATTGCAATTTATATAAATAAATAAATAAATAAAAGCCATTGGAATTGACTATTGACAAGGAAATTGGATAATACATAGAAAGTTGTAGATCGAAAACCTCAATAGAAAATAGTAAAAGTGTTATTTTGATACTTAATCACACAGCTCTTCCACATTCTATAAAACTAAATAAAGTATTCAACACTATGTCAATTTAACTATTGCACGTAACGTGTGATTTGAGTGATGTTTAGACTAAAATAACAACAATAGAGTTTATGAGAAAACAAGCACAATTTTAAGAATTTTTTATCCTAAAAGGAAGAGTAAAAATGTTATTTTGTTTAGCGGTTTAAAAGACTAAAGGACATATTATAAAAAGTAAAGTGTCCGTTTTCAAAGTGTAACATATTTTTACACAATTTGTTTATTTTTATTTTGTAATATTTTTTTTTGTTAAGATATTCGTTCATCTAAATCGGTCAATAATATTTATTTAACACACTCTGATGTGACGTTCAAATTAGTTCGGTACTGAACAATCAAACGAGCTAAAACAGTGTATTAAATGTACAAACAATCTCTCCTAATCATATTTATTGTCTTCATTAATATAATTCGCTTATTCAACTAATCGATCTTAATTTGGAATACCCACCATTCGATTATCAAAGTGATAGACTGAGCGTTAATGTTTGGTACACAAAATCACATAATCATTTTGAACAAGGTTGTTGTATTATGCATTTTTTTATGATGTATTCTCTAAATCTTATTGTACGATTACCATAGATTGTAAACAACAAAACCCACTAAATCTTTATTGTTCAATGGAACTTTCAATTTTATTCACATGTACATACCGTACACAAATTATAAAGATGAAGTAGAATAATGAGATTAAAAGAAGCTTAAGAATTAAAATTGTTAAACAAAATAAATTTGATTAATGATGTAGATAGTAGGAGAAAAACAGAAAAATAAAAATTTGAATACTAAATTTAATTTTTAGTTATTCACGCACACTATATTCTTCGAATATGCATGTGTACTTTTGAAAAAGAAAATTATGAATAAAATATAAGTATTTATATTAATGCAAAAAGATGTTTTGATAGGAAAGTGGGAGACAAGTGGAGACACACCACATGCATCCATTCTACCTAAGCTCACTGTGATTTTACCATTCACCCTTCGCATTATAACTACAAATTACTTTCTACATTTTACTTATTTCTAACCGTAAACATAAAATTCGTTATAAAAGATCGACAAATATGCATTACTGAATCAATTTGCAGTGAAGAAAAGTTGGATAATAAAATATTAGGTAGGATTTTTTATTTCTTTTTTGTCATTGAAGAAGGAAAAAGTGGAATCCCTTTCTGAATTGAGAGAAATATTTGGTGGAAAAAGTTGAAGTCGGTTCTATATTTTTGGGTTTTGCTGATGTCCTTATCTTCTTACTTTCCATTCATACCAAGCTTTTTTCAATTAAATTGTGTTATTTTATCCGAAAGTCAATAAAGGCTATTTGGCCTCTCTTTCGTTCCGTCCATTAAAAATCATTATTTATTCATCCATAATGTGAATTTGTCATCGAACAAGACATCAATTCCTTTTCTTCAAATCAACCCTAAACCAATACATACCGAAATAAAAAACTATGATTATAAGAAAGCTGGTTATAAAAAATACATTAACTAAAAATGAAAAAAATGAAAGAGAATCTAAGAACAATAATACTATATGACTCTCATATTTTGATTTTGGGTTAAATATGTTTTTAGTTCTTGAACTTTGGCCAAAAATTAAAATTCGTCCTGGGTTAAAACTTTGATAAATTTTGGTCCCTAAATTTTAAAAATGAATGAATATAATCTTTTTAACCAAATTGCGTTGACTTTTTTCAACATGTGGAATGTATTTCATGTTAATATTGGAGTTGTTTACGCCGTTTGACATATTCTCGACTCAATATTTACTGAGAAATACGTTCGAAACCTAAAAAAAGAAAGTTAATAAAATTGGGTTAAAAAGACTATATTCATTTATTTTTAAAGTTTAGGAACCAAAACTTATCAAAGTTTCGACTAGGGATGAATTCCAATTTTGGGTCCAAGTACAGGAATTAAAAACATACTTAACCCTCTAATTTTTATCCTTTATTCTTTATTATGACTTAGTATAAATCATTGATTAATGTATCATTATCTTTTTCTTTTAAAAAAGTCAATAATCCATAATAAACAACGTTAAAGAATAAAAAATAAAAATAAAAAAAATAAGAATCAAAATATACTTTTCCTTATATTAAATCGGAAGAGTTAAAATATATCAAAAGACAGCAGCCACAAAGGGTACACCACAAAATAAATAATTACCAACAACATTAATTTTATTTCACCAGACATGTTAGTTATAATGCAATATTGACAATTCTAATATATATATAATTTTAAAAATAATAGAATATAAAATAAAAGAAGTTTTTTTTTTTTTTCAATTTGAAGTCAAAACATACATGTATACCTACATTCAACTTTACACATTCAGAGAATGTTATAATTGTTTTTATATGGGTGGTAGACCTATCCCTAGTCACTCGTGTACATTTTGTGACACAAAAACACACACACATATACATATTAATTATTAATTAATATATATATATATATATATATATATATATATATATATATATATATATATATATATATATATCCGTAGCGGTGGACATGTGCTGATATTTAACAGAGTAATGTATTGAAGAAGTTGCTTTATTGATTCAAAAGATTGAGTTAGGTTTGTACTAGCTCTATATCACTCAGCTTTGAAATTATTATGACTACAGTGTTTGGCCAACCCATCATACACTGTGTATACATGGGGGTGTAGACTAATTAAGCAAAATAAAACATTTTAAACAATCTTTTACGTAAGGTATTTATAATAAGAAACTTATTTGATAGTACACGTGACTATAGTAATCCATTATTGAAATGATGTATATTTTTACAAGATAAATGGTTGCAGTTTCATTGATTTAAAACATATTTGAGAAAGTAGGAAATAATTGATAAAATGGTGAAAGGGTGGTGAAAATTGATTGAAAGTGAGTGGTGGAGATTAGGTAGTTTGAATGAAGTGGTGAATTTGAAGTTGAAATGAGAGAGAGATTAAGGAGGCAATGCATTGGCATTAATATTTTATGTGTGTGTCGGTGAATGACATGATACAATTCTATTTCATTTTCAAACCTTCACTTTACTTAACTTAGGTTAGCTTTCACCCATCCACCCACTCACCCTAACCCTTCTTTTTCAATTCATTGACTCACTGTATACATGCATATATAATATGTTCATTTCTGAGTCATTAGTTGTGGTGCAAATTTGAATGTTGATGTTAATGAAGTCAACTCAAAGGAACATTGAATTGGATGCAATCCCTTGAACCAGGTTTTGTCAAAGCAAAAGTGATAAATAGTGAAAAGGAAGAATGTGATAATGTTATGATATGATATAATATAATATGATGGATGTGTGTGTTGTTGGTTGGTCGGTTAATGGCTCATCCTTTTCTTCATCTTCTTCCTAACATATCTTCTGCCTTCACACACTTACCATACCAACACAACAACATTCTATTTCGCTTAATATTTTAAAAGTCAAACAAAATTTCAACTTGCAATTGCCTTGCATTCAAATTTCTACGCTTTGACTTACGCCCCTGTACTTTCAGAGCATGGTTGATGGTTGAAGTGTGAGTGGGTATGAGAGTGAGGTGTCACTTTTTTGCATTTCACATTTCTTTTCTTTTCTTGAAATAAAACGTCAACATATTTGCCTTATTTGGCTCGTGAGCTCTGAATTCAACATGTGAATTCCTATGACAAGTAAAGGTGAAGTGCAGTGTGACCAAAAAACTGGCTACACGTTAAACCTACCCACTTGCTAATCAACACCGGTTTAATTTACTAATCAGCACATAATGATAATGATTCACTTCATATGCAGCATCATAACATAACTCCTCGTGCTGATAAAAAAAAAACATAACATAACCCCTCGTTTCTCATATGCATCACCGCCATTATTTTTCACTATTCCTATTTAAACAAACAACGTTTACATATATTCATTTTTGAAGCTAAATTATGCTATTCTTCTTAACTTAGGACAACACGTTCTTAAATAACAGGCTTGGCGTCCCATTTTAAATAGAGTAATATACTAAAATTAAACATCACATAATTATAATATAAAAGAATACACAGCATAAAACATACATGTACTAACTATTATAGTTATCTAAAATATACTTGGAATGAAAGTTAAGGCACAAGACAATGACCACTAACAGAACATAAAAGCTAACAATACGCAAAAGAACTGCCCATAGAATAGAAAATTACAACAAAATTATTGTTCTTCCAAAATGGGCTCACTAATGAGCCAACACCAAAGCATGGTTCATCTAAACCGCGACACTCCCATCATCCTGATGACCACCAGGGGTTTCCGTATCTGTTCGCACAAATTAACTGATGATCAACGCAAAAGAAAAACCAAACAGGACTCTTTGACTCGATTATCCGGATCATACTCTTGATATAGAATTCAAAAAGAAGTATGCGCCTGTGCTGGTTTCTAAACTCTGCAGAGTCTAGACGCAAGGGGTTATCACCCAACCACACACATGGTTAATCCTATAATGTCTTGGGCCCGATATGTCTCAAGACTAGGACCTCCTGCTACTCTCATCACATAAATCATTATGGTCTATGTGAGCGTGAACGATTATTAGAGTTTAGGATACATTCCTTTATCTAGACATCTCTTATATCAAGGTATACACTAACCACCATCACCAAGAGTTTCCCTTGAAACTCTTTTGCCAACAATTTCCGCATGCCATCTCAATCATTCAAGTCTCATGCCAATCCACCACCAACCAAACAAGCCATGTTTTCCATTTCATACTAAACATAACTAGATTTCATTTAATCTCATACTTTATAAATGCATACCATGACATACATATCTCACAAAATAGTATTCATCCCAAATAAGTGAATGTCAACATTTAAGTACCTGCAATTCCATACAATCAAGCATAACACACAACCATAATTCTTACAGCAAAATTCCTAAGAAAAGTTTTTATCACAAAACCAAAATCACCGCAGTAATGCATAACACATTTCTTAAGCTACATACATCTAATCGACAATCCAATCGGTCAAACCAAAAAATAGCATGTAATGAACCAAATGTCCAAATTTGAGCTCAATCCCGGTTAATGAGTCAGAAAAGTCAATTTTACCAAAATTGTGCATATCAGAAAAAGAAATAGTCGCCTAGCGACCAAGGTACTCGCCCAACTATCACCTAACACTTCTAGAAATACGAAAAATAACATCCATATCACTGTTTCATGAATATTTGAACCTCTAACTTGGAAATACACCAAAAATTAACGTTTTCTCCGAAACAAAACAAAGTTACTAAGACAAACCCTAGGCAGGACCACAACAAAACAATTGGTAAAAGATGATGGAGGTAGCAGAGCTGTTGCTCAAGAGTTGGAAGAAGGAGAGAGAATTGTTTTTAGAAAAGGAGACAAATGAGATCTATTAGACTGGAAAGGGGTCTTGGAATCCCAAAATAGACTGACTTTTGGGTCTCAAAAAGGCTAGGCCGAACCCCTTTTCAAAACAATATTTTAATAAAAAGGGTCTCACAACAGGGGATGTCACATCATGATAATATTATGTACAATTTCCGTGCAAAATTTACTATGAAATTAATATGGAATTTTGATGGATTATGTCTATAAATACTACATTCGTTACACCAGATTCTGAATAAGTAATTTATTTATGGTTTGAGATAAACAATGAAGAGGAATGCACCTTCGAAGTTTGAGAGAAAAAAAATGTAATATTTTATGATTGGGGTCCTAATATTAGAGAGAGAATAGTTTAAGGAATGTAGTTGGATGGAATTGGATATTGGTTGACGTGGATAGTTTTGGAATCTTTGTGCGGTCGGTCAATGTCAAGCACTAAAATCAGATACACGTTTTCAGAATTTGCACACTCCACGGCTATGCTTCATTTGTGGAACCATTATCAACACCCGATTAATTAATTAACTATGAAACAGCAATTGTGTGGAATAATCATGATTAAAGTAGCTATCCACATAACAAAGGTAAAATGAAAAACAAAGGTAAAATAAACAAAAAAAGGAGATCATTATTTAGGGTAAGACTCGGTAGCAAGCGGGCTATGCAAGATATGGAAACTAACTTTATGAAAAAGCTCATCAAACTCTATTCGTCCACCTTAAGAAAAGAAGCCAAAAAATTACGCTTAATTTGAAGAATTGAGTTTTACGAAGATGAATATGTTTGAGGTGGTGAGTGCGCAGTAAGGTAGCACCACAAACATTCCATTCCATTCCACTCCAATTACGCAAGCTAGCACCACCACTCCCCTGCAAACCCGGCCAACACTTCAATCGCAACTTTCAATTCTCATTCCACTACCAACAAAAACACACATTCTTATAACCCTACACAGCTTAATTAAATTATTAGAACTCTCGATATGAGATGATCTTTTTATTTACTTTCTAATGTAGATGTTCTGCAATTATTTATAAATTTAATCATTTTTACAATTTTAGATCATATCCCACTAATTTCATGTGATGAAATAGATATATATTTTTCACATGACACATCATTTTAAAATGTCAGATTAGAATATCCATTCATGGTGAACAAGATCCCTACCATAGCGCAAGTGCTGGGCTGAAATCAGCTAGGTCCCTCCATGCTTGGTGCAATCATTTCAAGCAGACTAAACAAGTGATTGATGATTAGGACATTCCATAAACAATGGTTGGCTTCCGACCCTTGGTTGCCGCTGCACTACTAGGGAATTAAACTAGGAAAACCAGGAACAAAAAACAGTCACCTGCTTTAAACAATCACACTGAACAACTGTCTCAATATAAGACAACAGATATATGGAACACATCCTATTTAGATACTCATTAGCATGTTCGTCATCTGTTATCACATTTACAATCTTGTGACGCACATCCAAAACATTCGTCTCGAACCATACATAATTCTGTCTCAGTGCCTAATTTCATGAAATTTGCATCCCTACAAAACTTGTTAACAGAAATATATCGGCTGGGACGTAAATTGAGAAGGGGAAAATACGGAATAAAATAGAACTCTTCCCAGTGGAAGATTTGGAAAAGAATACCCAAACTTGAAAATACACATAACGAAATAAGAAAAGTTTAGTCTTACAAAGAAATAAAACTTAGGACGTCTGCACGCCAAAATTTCCACCTCGCTATTCAATTATTTTAAAAAATAATGTGATATTTTTCAAATCCAAGCCATCGATCACCATCCTAGCGAACTGATCAAATTCCCAAAGTTGAAGATGCAAGATATATACAGCATAACTGTAAGTTGCTTGCTAAAACTATCAGTAGTATAGTTGGTCTTTGAATTTAAGACAGGGTTCTTTTATTGAAAGACTCCACCGTTATGTTGGCAGTGAAAGCAGGAATTGAATTCATCTTCCGGATGAATATCTCCACCTGGGAATGTATGAGGGGCATAGGTAAGACTTGGCAAAAGAAACATGTGTTAGAATTACATGCATGATGGCAATTATCATTTGCTCATTCACGCAAGTTTTCTGTTTTTAAATCCATTTACTGCTACTCTCAAACTCTCTTATACAGTCACACTCATTTGGCCGAATAGATCAAATCAAATTTAAAAACAATTGAAGAAATGTCAGAATTTGGAATAGCAGTAAATTTCTCATACATATTATTTTTCTTCACAAAGGTTAAACAGGAAACAGGTTGTTTTACGGAAAATCAACTTCTAGATCGTCTCCCAAGTTTTTTATGTTTCCAAGCATTAAATATGAATAAGTTATTTTCCAATATTAATTAAATATTAAATGGATATTTAAAATATGTTTTCCCTTCCTATAATATGTAGCTGGAAATGCACACTATTTTCAGTAGAAACATTTTTAGCTGAAAATATTTGATGTCAAAAACATATCTCCACAAGGAATGTTCTGTTAGGACTCGTTCTCAACATTGTCAAACTGCAACTTGAAAATCAAATACTCTCTCTTCCCCAAAAAACAGATCATTGAATTACTTCTTTATTTCTCTAAGTATCAAGCATTATAAACAAACAAGGTAAACAAGTTTACCCTCAAATCTCCTTTTCTACATCGGAATTCCCAGTTTACACAAAATCAAAATTCCTAACCTCCTCTTAGTGAAACCAGGGGACTATGTAAAGGAAAATACATTTCCTTAACAGGTTGTAACAAATCAGGAAAAAAAAAAAACCCAACTAACACTAACGGATATAGCAAACTACGTCTTCCCATAATTTAGTCTGTATTTCTCTCCTATAATAAACCTGGAAATGTAAAGGTTTATCATGTACCGGAGATCCAACAATTTCCCAACCTTGTCCTCAATGTTGAAAGTTGGGAATTGATCTATGATGGAAGAAATGCCTTCTCAAGTAGCTTCTTCTAGGGGCATTTCTATCCATTAGACCAACACTTGAGGAATTTCTGACCCAAAAACGTTTGACTGTCATTGTTCCCATATTGTCTCCTGTAACTCAGTCGGAAGTTGTTTCTGAACTGGATCATGAATTGTTGCTTTCTCTAGTTGTGATAAACGAAAGACTGGCTGTACCTTGACTTGCTCTGGAAGTTGTAGCTTAAAGGCTATGGTACCAATACGTTAAACCAAATACGATCCATAATATCAAGCAGCCAGCTTGAGATGCAGTTTGATAGACATAGAAACTTGTCCATGTGGTCTGCTTCTAAACCAATTTGCATAGTGAGCAATCTGGTTTTGTGCCTTCTGCAAATGGTATTTGAGTTGTTTTAACTCATAAGATCTTGTGCAACAACTTCCATAAATGTTTCTCCCAGGAGTTTTTTTTTTTTTTTTTCCCAAAGAAGGCGATGGTCTTCCTTAAGCCACTTCAAATGGGGTGCAGTGTACAGCTCCTAGGAAACCAGTATTATGCCAATATTAAGTCCATCCAAGGTATAAAATCTGCCTAAGACTTCAGCTGTTCAGAACAAAAACACCCGACATAGGTTTCCAACAGTCTGTTAAGAACTTCAGTTTGTCCATCTAACATTGGGTGGGAAGTTGTGCTCATGCTCAGTACAGTTCCCTGTAGTCTGAAAATTTCCTACCAAAATAAACTCATAAAAGTAGGATCTGACACTTACAATGGACCTTGAAGTATAGGGATGCCTAAGCAAATAAAATATTGATTTTTACTCAGTCTGTCTACTACCAACAACACATCAAAACCTTTAAATTTAGAAGTACCCACAATAAAATATATACTAATTTCCTCCTAGTGGCTGTAGGAATGGGTAATGGCTATCGTGATCCTGGTATTTACTTCTTTGGCACACATGATAGGTCACTACATACTCTGTTATTGTTCCCTTCATGCCAATCAAGAAATCAATGTCGCCATTCTTGTATAGGTTCTTTAAAAATACCCAAATGTTTCCCGTGGGAAATGTATGAAATTCATGGAGGAATTTAGGAACCCATGGAGAACCTGCTCTGCTATAGACTATCATAGCATGGCTATGAATTTGGATTATTAAAATTTCCACAATTTTGCTTAAAACTAGATATTTCTTAACCCTTCAGCGATCATTGCAATGTCTGGCCAAAAGGGTCTTAATAGCTCACATTTCTTTATCCACATGCCACCGAGACAAAGCATCCTCAATTATATTGGAAGCACTACATACTCTGTTATTGTTCCCTTCATGCCAATCAAGAAATCAATGTTGCCATTCTTGTATAGGTTCTTTAAAAATACCCAAATGTTTCCCGTGGGAAATGCATGAAATTCATGGAGGAATTTAGGAACCCATGGAGAACCTGCTCTGCTATAGACTATCATAGCATGGCTATGAATTTGGATTATTAAAATTTCCACAATTTTGGTTAAAACTAGATCTTCCTTAACCCTTCAGGGATCTCTGCAATGTCTGGCCAAAAGGGTCTTAATAGCTCACATTTCTTTATCCACATGCCACCGAGACAAAGCATCCTCAATTATATTGGAAGCACCCACCTTGTACACTATCTCAAATTCATATACCCTATCAGCTTTGGCACCCTTTTGGCCAGACATTGCAGAGATCGCTGAAGGGTTAAGAAAGATCTGGTTTTAACCAAAATTGTGGAAATTTTAATAATCCAAATTCATATACCCTATCAGCTTTGGCAGCAAATTTTGCTGGTGTGGAGTGGTTTTTCTCTGCTCCAAGAAACATCTACAAGTTCTTTCGCTTGTAAATAAAGTAAAATTCTGACCTAACAAATGTGGCTTCCCATGTTGGATAGCTAGTATCAAAGCTATTAGATATACTATGTTTTATGTTAATTAGGGAAACATAGCATCTATTGTTAATTAGGGAAACATAGCATCTATTGTTAATTAGGGAAACATAGCATCTATTATTTATTAGGGAAACATAGACATTGTTTGATATTGGTAGATATTGTTTTTAATAATATCTTCTATTTACCTTATTTATGTTTGGTTGCCATATATACTTGTATTACTCTTTCTTAAAAATATATTCACCCTACGTGTATTTTAGACAAAAGGAAGATTAATCCTAAACCTAGTTTTCACTATATTCAATAAAAGTCATCAATTCTTTCTCATAGGCTGGTTTAGCAAGTGTAAAATCTACGAAATCATTGTTAAAATATGCTACATGTCTTTTACTGCATCAACAAAACCCTATTCCCTTTCCCGATGCATCACATTCTATGGAGAATTTATGTGAAAAATCTAGCATGAGTAAAGTTGGAGCAGTAGTAACAGTCTGTTGTAACTTGGTGAATCTTCAGAACTCTCTTGTGTCCATAATTCCCGTCTTCAATAAGCCAGTCAATTGGTGATTTATAATTACATATAAACCTCTAGTAACCACTAGTAAGTCCTAAAAACTCTCCCGAGGCTTTCATAATCCTTGGTAAGGGCCACTGTAAAATAGCTTTAATCTTGTGGGTGTCCATCAAATTCCCCAAATAAGAAATCCTTGTTTTTCCAAAAGCACACCTTTTTTGGTTAACAAAGAAAGACTGCTTTGCTAATTTTATTAACACATGCCTCAAATGTTCAATATTATGCTATATACCAATATATATTCAAAGAAAACAAGGACATGCCTTCTAAGGAAAGACTTTTAAGATAGAGGTCATGGTGCCCTTAAAAGAAGTTGGTGCATTGGTTAAAACAATAGGCATTACCAAAGAATCTTAATGACCTTCATATGTTTTTGAAAGCGGTCTTCAATATAGGTGATTCATGCATCTTGATTTGATGATACGAATCCTTAAATTTATCTTAGAAAAATACAAAAACCCCATTTAATTCATTCAACAACTCCTCTATCACTAGAATAGTAAATTCATCTAGTAAAATGGCTCAGTCATCCACAAAAAACTGCCAACTGCGATCTTTTTTCTTTGCCAAAATAATTAGGCTTGAATATGGGCTATTGTTGGGCTGTATGATACTAATCTCCAACATTTCGGCTACCTGGGTCTCTATATTTCAATTTTTTGCAGATGGAGGTATTGATATGGTTTTATGTTGACTGGATTTTCCCTGATTAGGTAATAGGGATGGTAACGGGACACACCAAGAATCAAATCCACTCCTCCAATTTGAACAAATAGAATTCTCCTACCATATTATATTGTCCTGACCGCATGACCAAATTCTAGCAACAACTTTGTGTGGCCTTCCTCTTTCCCCCTCCTAATCTTACATAATAAGGCCGGTTGGGTTGATTCTTGTTGATCCCCAAGTTTTTAAGTACCTTGCCAGATATGAAATTGTGACTAGCTCCATTATCTATCAAGATCACAATTTCTTGATCCTGCAGTTTTCCTTTCAGCTCCATAGTTTGTGGTTGTGCCATGCCACCTGCTGAACATATTGACAAATGCATCCGTTGTCAAACCATGCCCACTATCTTTCCTAAATTCTAGTTATGAAGTACCAGGACCCAACAGTTTCACTGTTAAAACCTAAAAGTGAGAAGTCACTCCCAAGGCTCAAACAAAACCTTCACGGATCACACACAATCATAAATAAGAGATTAAACCCCTAAGTATTTATTTAAAAATATTACAATATTATAACATTGTTACCTGACGAGAAACCTCGGGCAGAGATGTATAATGATTTGCCTGTTTTCATGAAAAAGATAAAAATGGAAAATTTCAGTATCTAATCATGCCATCATTTGCAAAAGACTGAAATATTCGGACTGTTTCAAGGTCCAAATTGAGGAGAGGGGGAGGGAGGGGCAATTGCCTGTTAATATGGAAGATCAACCCAAACTCTGAATGAGGTATAAAATTAAACAAGTAAAATCAGCATTTCTATCTCTTTTCTAAATTCAATACAAAATTCAACATCTTACCAAAATGTTAGTATTCCCCGATTCATATTCAAATTCAAGCTTCTCATCATCACTTTGTGCATAAATGGATTGCAAGGTAAATCGTGTGACCGGTATTCCATTTGGTCGATGGTGTTCATCCATCACAATCTGTCAATATCAAGAGATACATAAGGATTTTCTTTTAAGAGTAGCAGAAGAATATATAGTCAATTATCATACAATAATTTGTCAGCAGTTTTCCAGTAAGAATATAGCTTATGGCTTCACAGAAAATGTATGGCAGAAAATTTATTTTACAGAGTAAATAACAGAAGTAATGGTTAACACTTCAAGCTACCCAAAAAGGATTTTATATCTTTGAGGTAGAATTTCCCCAACAGAAGCATGCAACAGTCTTCCATCAAAATACAGTGATTAGAAATCGAATATGCATTTAGATTTTAAACCATCTAATTCTCTATGAGTACTGAGAAAGATAAAAAAATGGGAAGAGTAAATAACCCCTTATTGGAGATGGTTTTTACCCAGAAATTTTAACATGAGTGAGTACGGGTGCTATAATATTCATCCTGCACCACCTCACTGCTGTTATGTATATACATGGTTAGGATATGTTTATTCATCCTGCCCCACCTGTAACATCCCTTCCCGGGTCTTACACCACCTCTCATATGTTCTCATATTTAAATTGATAGAATTGATACAATGAGTATAGGAAAGAGCAAAGATCAACCGAGGTTTCTAGGTATAAAGATAGGCACAACATATAGCAGTATTCCAATACAACTACTTCCTAGCTATATTTAATACCCATTCTAACAGTTTCAATAGTACCCTACTCATAGTCATCCCTATTACCAACAATATCTTTAAAGCCAATGTGTGTGACGTTCCATTCCAATCAAGAAACAAAAGCAACACTTTTCAATTCACAAAAAGAAAAAAACAATAGTAGAAAAACTAGATAGATCTGTAAATAACATTACCAACCTTGTAACCAAAAAGCTCACAGCATGCCCTCCGGAAAACTGAGATTCGGTCTGCAAACACAGTCTTGTATCTGTTGATATTTCAGTGTTTTAGTTATTCTAGAATAATCTCAGGACAACAAAATAATAAAGGTATGTTTGGACAAACTTCTCCATAAGAACTTTCAAAAGAAAAATTAGAAGAAAAAATTGACTGCTCTACAAATTAAAATTAGTCCATGTACAAGTTAAAAATAAAAATTTGGCAAAATTAACTTTATTCTTGTTTTCACATTTTTCTAACCAGGCGGTTCATATGGAGAAACATGTTCAAAGAGACGCTAAATTATACACACCTTTCTTCTCGTTTTTCAAGTGTTGCAATTTGCTCTTTTAGTTTCAACATCTTATCCGATATGTAGCTATCTACTAGCTTTCCTGCTTCTCCTAAACAGTTAAAACCTAGAAGTGATCAGAAAAACCATTCATCTAATAACATATTTATACAATGCAATCGTTAATAAGATGGTACAGGAAGATATAAACCACCCTTAAGGCACTGAACACATGCTTTCATCTTTGCAAAATTTTCATTACCATTGATGTCTATCTTAAAAGGACAGATGTCAAACTAATATCATAAAAAGAATGCATATTTCAATTTTATATTCAATTTTTTTCCACTTTTTTATTTCTAGTTTAGCAATTTTCCGAGAGCCTCTTGGATAACATTCTTATCAAAAGGCTAACAGATGGCACTGGAAGATATAGACCACCCTTAAGGCACTGACACAGGCCTTCATCTTGCAAGATTCCCATTACCATCGATGTCAGTCTTGAAACGATAGAGATCAGACTAATATCGTAAAAAGAGGAATTCACGTTTCATTTTATTATTTTTTTTTCCAGTTTTTTTTTTTTTTTTTCTATTTTGGCAATTTTCTAAGAAACCCAGACTCTTTTGGCATACCTCCTGTATACTTAAATAGGTTTCTTTGGTAGTTTTTCTTTTAAATATTTTATTCAAACCAGATACCACAACAAAAAATTCATTCATTGGAAACTGATTAAAATTAACTACTTGGTTTAAGCTGAGCCTTGAATTCTAATTATCAAAAAAACAGAAAGTTTTGATCAAGAAGCATATGCTATCCAGTCTAATTAACGGAGATAAACTCTTCAGCAGGACGCCAGAAATTTGATTACTGGCTTCTCAAAGAAGCAAAATGTGAATAATAGCCAGTGGTAAGTATGTCCAAGGTGGAACAAAACAAAATTCTACCTTTTGCCTTTTTTTATCTATAATTATCATACATACCAGCAGAATATTAATATGTAGTAAAAAATTCCACAAAAAGGAAATGAGGAAAATAAATACGAAACCTACACATTATATTCTCTTCCTTTTGGTATTTATCTAAATACTACAAATTGCAGAACCATTTTCAAAAGCCTCAAACCATTCTCCTCCCTCAACCCATCTTGTCTTTATTACCAACTCATTTTAAAACAACATTTAGAACTTTGTATCCACTGTAAATACAAGGTTTAATACCTGATTGACTTTTCAATTCTTCCACAGCTTTTAACTTGTCTTTTGTTTTTTGCAGCTCTGTTTGCAGTGCCTCTATAGTTTGTTTGGCCTCATTATCAACAGTAAGTGTATTTACCATACGCAGAACTTTTGTATTAGCAGCAGAAAAATCACCGTGACCCAACTAAAGGAAAAACAAAGTCTAGATAGTTAGAATGTAAAATGAAAACCAAAATCTGGACACCTTTGATAAATAAGTAATACAACAGCACATGACAAACATAATAAATGAAGAGGACATAATATTAAAAACATGAGCAATACGATTGTGTACTACTATGCCTTGTGAGAGACCAAGCCACCAACCTTTGCCTCTAGTAATGAAATCTCTGATCGGAGTCGGTCACTCTCCCTCTCCAATGACTTCACTCTTCTTGCTTCACTGTGCAACTTTTCATTAAGTAACTTTATTTCCTCTAACTGACGACTATTAATCAATCTCTGATCATGCAAGGTACTTTCTAATTCTTTAATGCTATCATCTTTCTTCGTAAGAAATGATTCAGGTTCCTGTATGCATTAACCATGCAACAAGGGAAAAAGAAAATTAAGAGAAAACATGATAAGTTAAATAATAATGAAATTAAGGGAACTGTGACCTGGACAGTATTTACATTTTTTGATGCATCCAGAGTTTCAACATTCTTGGAAGCACCATTTCTTAATTTATCTCTTTCCTCAGTAACAACAGCAAGCTGCAAGACAAATAATATATATTTTAAAGCACATAACCAAAATAATGGCAACAAAATGATTACATATTTCAGATAAAGCTATCCACGGTAACTATCACTGCCATACAGGAGATCTAAAGTTATAATGAACAGATTGCCCAGAGCTTAGTCAGTAGTGCCCCCAATTACAGCCAGTTTCTTCAAAATACACAACATTGCTTCAGTGTAGCAAAAGGGGTCAAGTACAGCAATAATAAAAAGCATCTGAGTGATCCATTAAAACTGTGGAATAGTCTTAGTTGACATTTCGTATGTAACTACCCATTAGAGAATTAGTTTGTTAGCTACTTGCTGATGTTTGTTAGTTTGTTGGGCTGAGAGAGAAAATAATTAAGGCAAATTGCCTACAAATAAGAGTAGAGGTGGAAAGAGACGAGTATCTTTAAACTTGAGAGAAGTGGGGCTTTTGGGAATTGGGATATAAAACTGTATAATCTAAAAGAGACACACGATTGATTGTAAACCTATTGATAGTCCAACGGATTCAAATCAAAAGTTAATGGCAAAGCAAAGGGTTATAGAAGACTTGTTGGAAAACTTATTTATCTCCCTATTACTAAAATTGATTTGTATTTTGCAGTTGGAGTAGTTAATCAAATTATGCAGGCTAATGGTTTTAATTACTAGAGTGTTGCCACTCACATCTTCATATAACTTGTTAAGATATCATTAATATCTTATCTCTATCTTATTTTTAGTTTCGATTGTTATTATTCTTTGTATGTATTTTTGTCTTAGTCTATATTTTCTTTATTATAAATACAGTCCCTATGTGTATTTTGCACACAAGGGAGATTAATCCCAAACATAGTTTTACTATATTTAATATAACTCAAAGGCCTCAAGCAAGGATTGCTCTTATGAAGATAAGATAATACTCGGATAATTATTGGGTATTGTAATGTTGATTGAGAAGGATCTTCTATAGGTTGGTGTTCCACAACCTGCTATTGTGTTTTCATTAAAGGCATTATTTCTTGGAAAAGCAAGAAACAAAATGTGGTTATTCAATTTAGTGTCAGAGTATAGGGCAATGATATTACTCACTTGTGGACTTGTGAGAATAAAACAGCTCCTTGAAGAGCTCAATTTTTGTGAGATGCAACAAATGAGCATGTACTGTGTCTGACAACCAGGTAGTTATTCACATTACTCCCAATCATGTATTTCATGAGAGAACCAATTATACAGAGATTGAATGTCATTTTATTAAGAAGTTGTTGTCCAATGAATTTTGCACAAAATTTGCCAACTCCAATGATCTACTTGCAGATAGTTTGACTAACCTCTTGAGAGGACCTCGAATTCAAATTATAGGTTTCAAGTTTAGTACATACAATCTATATGCTCCGGCGCGAGAGGAAGTCTTTGAACTGCTTTACTTATGCGAAGGGGTTAACTTGTTAGAATAGCTTAACTCATCTTCTGTATTATCTATTTGACACCTATGAGTAGATCATCATTTCTCTTTTTGTATTTTACTAATGAAAAAAAACGACATAAATGAATGGATCAGCTAAGAGATAATTAAGCCCCTCTTGTACACCAGCGAGTACTTTGAGACTCACTAAGTTCTCGGAAAACTCGAATACCTTTATGACATTTACAGGAACCATGATTATCAGTGATGAAAAATACCACCAAAAGCCTCTTAGGTTATACCATCCTCCTAGCATCTAAATCACTTCAACATACGCCATAAATATTCCTACTGTCAAGCTACTTACCTAAAATATAACATTCTAACTACAGGTTCCAAAGCCTATATTTCCTTTGGGCCCATCCAAATATCTGAAATGCATAACCTAACAGACAAATATTTATCTATTAATTTAGATAAAGATTTTTTTTTTATCATTTCTTCATCTGTTCTATAAATGCATGCTTTACAAAAGCCTAGATAAGAAACCCAAGAATTTAAAAAAATGGCAATGAAAGAAACGCCTAATATAAAGTATGTAAAGAACAAGTAAAATGTTCAGCATTATCAGTGTCATGAAAACATCCTAATCAAACACTGACCATTAATTCAATTCGTTTAATTTCTGATATCAATACTTCTGCTTTCTCTTTAGCCAACGCAGCCTCAGCTTCAGCATTTTTTTTACCAATTTCAATAGCATCTAGAGCCACCTCCATTTGTTTCAAGCGAGCAGTTATCTCGCCCTCTTTCTGTGTACTATAAATGACTTCTCTGCATACGATACAAGATATCAAGATCAAAGACAATAGGCGCATACTTGCACATAAAGCAGCATAGAAATATCCAGTACTTTGAGTAATTTGCATACAGAAATATGCCACATAACAGAAATAGATATTATCATGAATATCGATGAATACACAAGGCTTCACAAACCACCACTTTTCAGAAAAGTAGTGCGAATCAAATTTCCAAAAAATGAAAACGTAGTGTCATAGGGAATGGGCTAATAGGACATCATCTAAAAGATTTATGGCCTCGAGGTGGTCATAACAAAGAGATTAAATAGTAGCAATCCAATCTCAACCCAAATAAAAGCTCTAAAAGAGTATTCCAGAATTATTAAACTTGACAATTCCTCTAAAAGCTCAAATCTATTAGTATAACCATGCTCACAGATTTGTAGCTACTGACATACTTCTGTAAAGCTGCAAATTTAACAGGCAAGTCCTCAAAACATGTCACACCAGGTATGTCTGTAATCATCATTCTCCATGATGATATTTGATCCTCCAACTTTTTCATGTTTAACTGGATATCTTGTAACTTGGATAGCTCTGATTCTGCCCTTTCCCGGTGACTCTTTTCCTCTATTAATTTCTCCTTCAAAAGGTCAATGTTCTCATGACTTGATCTAAGTTTTCGTGCTTCCCTAACTTCGGATTCCTAAAATTTCAATTGAAATACGTTATCAGATTACGGTAGCAAACAGATTCAGTGCTAATTCAACTGGTAATTTCCTAGCGGGCAGGAAAGGCACAGAATATATTAATATGCTATTATAATTTGAAATTAAAATTTTCAAGAATTAAACAAAAAATTGAAGGGTGCAATTCTGTTTTCTGATACAACAGTGCAAGTGAACAATATACAGTGACATTGACAATCAAAGTATTGCATCAATGTGAACTCAATCTTTTAAAAGTTGTGTTCCACAATAATGAATTGGCCAGAATAGGCTTGCTGTAAAAGAGAGATAAACTGAGTAAAACACCAGCAAAGGGATGGCTAAAGAGGAATATTACATAACATAATAGCACAAGTTGAAAAGAAAAGAGAATATTTGTTGAAATGAAATAAAAAAGTTACATATATATATATATATATATATTTGGTATTTCTGAATATGGGGTGTCAGTTTAAACTACAGTCACTAAACTTTACAACTTAAGTGTGTGTTTGGTTTTCAGTTTGGGAGCTGAAACCCAAGTTTACTTTACATTGAAAGTCACAAATGATGTTTGGCAAATTTTTGTTCTGTTTCATTGAGCTTCAAACATGGGTTGGTTTCAAAGCAAAACCATAAAACTTTTCCGTTGAATGAGATTTTCATTTCATTCAACCAAACTTATTTTTTCTAACTGCAATCCAAACACACACAGAAAGGGACAAAAAATTGTAAATGGAAATTAAATACATTGTTTAGGAGGCACCAAACCATAAACATCACAGCAAATTTAAAAGAAACACTCAAATCAAGGGCCAAGACTGCCAAAACATTTTTACGATTGTGCCAGATGATAACTACGAAAATGAGTCCAGAGTGACACATCAAGCCATCAATGTATGCATTCTCGAATTACTATAATCCCTATAAACAGAGCATCAAGATACAAGCTAAAAAAGAAAGCAAACTTACATAGTTCCGAAGCTCCTGTTGCAAATGCTTGACTAAAACATTACTCTCTGTAGAAGCAACTTCTTGAAACATTAAACTAGATACTTTTTTTTCAAGTTCAATCTTCTGGTGCAAACACTGGAAACAGGAATCATGATATAATGCGATCAGATGTCAGTAATCCTAATGGAAATGAAAGTAAGGCAATGAAATGAAGCATGTACAATACATTAATCTACCAGAAATATGTCCACGTGAGAGAAAAGGCTTAACACCAAATGAAAATTTCATTTTCCAGAGGATACCTCTGTTCACTGGACATTCTTAAAGAAACAATGGAAGTCAACAATCAATAAATTAGACACCCAAACCTCATTAAGTTGACCCTTAAGATGTTTCAGTTGTTCTTTTAGCAGCTCTGCTTCTCTCTCAGCATTATTAGCTCTGCATTCCATTTGTTCAAGCTACAACAAGAACAATACAAAGCTCAAACAATAACACAGATGTAATAGCTTTTTAATATGAAAAACAAATAACCCACTTACGTTGGCAGATATTCTAGAAATAGATAACTTTGAGTCACTTTTCAGTTGTGAATGCTCATCATGAAGTCGCTTTTTTTCCCTTTCTATACTTTCTGCGAGATGGCCTAGCTTTCCTTCTAAAGATGTCATTTTCTCCTCTGCTGAAGAAGCATGAGACTCGGCTGTTTTGCGAAGGTTCATCTCATTTTGGAGCTTTACCTAAATTCCAGTTAAGAGAAAGTTGAATCACAGTCTAGAATTGCATCACAGGCAGAGGGGTAGTAATAAGCTTCAACAAGTTTGAAAAAAAATAACATTATATATTATCACCACATCAACATGACAAAGAAAACATGCCGACATAGTATTAGAATTTGCACGAATGCGACACACAAAACTAATTGAACATAACAGATTCTCCAGCTAATGAAGTAGTAAAAATACAGTGTAGGCATTGAATGATTGAGTAACAAATAAAAAAGTAGAAAATGTGGAACAATCAAATAGGATAAGAGCACAAGTGCTCTTTCAGTTCCTTCTCATTTAACAATTTAAGCTTGCACAGCTTTTCAATTGAATTGTGTGATTTGTAACACTAATTCATTCAAGCATTTGAGATTGATCTTATAACACAAATAAATAGGAAGAGAAATTGTATCGAATAATTGGATTCAAATCAAGATCATAAAGTTTATTATTTGTCTAAAAGAATTAAACAATAAATAAAAAAATAAGCACACCTGGAGTTCGCTGTTCAATTGGATTTGTTTTCTTAATCGTTCTTGAGACTCAGTGACCTCCTTCAAAAGTTGTTCCTGGAGTGCCTGTTCACGCCCTTTTGCAGCTGCAAGCTCCTGTTCGGCATATAAGAATTGGTCCACAAATTTCTTCCTCTCGGATTCTGTAACAAGTTGACAGTTAAAGCAAACGCACAAAAATAGAGGATATATTGGTATACAGAAAAGGAAAAAAAATCACGAGGATATAAATTAAAATAAAAAGAAGTGCTGGAAAATATCAAATGAAAAGCCACTTCCACTAGCATGTACTGACCAACTTTTTGGAAATTATCCTCCAATGTCTCAAATTTTGATTGATAATCACGAGCTTGATTTTCAGCTTTGTTTAAGGCTTCAATAAAATCTGATTTGACCTGCAATAATTTGACATGCAAAAATATGTGTTGGAAGCAATAGCATACACAACGGAGGAGCTTCGATGTTACAAGGGGTAGTCGTGGCTCCCACAAACTTTTATTGGAGTAAATACGGGTAAAAAAACCTACATATATGCCTTTTCAAATATCTCACACCACTGGTGTGTTTTAATCTTGACTATTCGTGACAAGATCAAATTATATAACCTTTATTTTTCTTACTTACACACACACGTATATTAGCGAAAAGTGCAAGCGCAGATATGATTTTAATTATAACCTTTAACCATGAAACTTTCATAATACATTTTTCTCTCAAGTCCTAACCAACTTAAAGAGAAAAACTTCAGCAGCTAATCTTCTTTCATTGGAAAACGTGAGTGATTGAGACTCGAAAAATCCAAGAAATATAAACTGTTCCTTTCTTCCTCTATTTTTTTTCTCGGTTCATGATTTCTCACACAAACCAAGGCCTTAAAAAACAGTACAGAACTACCCTTTCATCTGCACAGTCGATTTTATTAGGGTGTATGCAACTGCAATTGAGGCTGCTGCATTGGCAGCATTTATCCACAATATCTCACAATACCAAGGATCTAAACCCAAAACTATTAACACCAACCGCAATTTAAAAGGTAAAACACATTAAGTGGTGTCGGTTGCAAAGCAAAACAATGCTGCGCGCGGACAGTGCCAGTAGTGAACTATATTTGTGTGTGTTACTTTTTCTCAAAAATTCAGCATAGCTAGGCAGATATGTCAAATGTGTAGTCGTATCTAATTTTTTGGCACAGCTTCACTACGAGGCTCGTTTATTTTAGGTTCTTATTTATTCTGATAAGCTTTAAGTACAACTTTATTACAAGAAAATGAAGCTATGGTATAGAAATGGTTGATACAGTGGAAAAATATTATTAGATAACGCAATCCAGATAGCAGGAGCATGTGATTATCGATTTTTTACGTGGTAACGTGGATTGACGAGAAGGAAGGAAAATAAGACAAACCATCTGGCGACACTGATAGGTGCAGAGCATGTGCTCCGAAGCCGAGGGTTCCTGGGATGACTCCGGCGGATCCTCGTAGATGACCAGCTGTCCATTGCCGTCGCCGTCCGCATCGCCGCCGCCGCGTGGCCTCTTCGACGGCGGTGGAGTTCTCAGAATCATTTTTCTTCTTCCCTCCTTTCTTTCGCTTCCCTTCTAACAATTGTGTTTGAATTTCACAGCACATACATGGCCACCAACAAGGCGCAAATTCTATAAGCTCTAATAACAAAAAACAATTATCAAATATATTGTTTTGAAAGAAATTTCACAAAGTGGTGTCGTGGTGTAGTTGGTTATCACGTCAGTCTAACACACTGAAGGTCTCCGGTTCGAGTCCGGGCGACGCCATTTTCTTTTTTCTTTCGAATAATTCCAATTTCATATTTTTATTATAAAATTATATGTCATTTATCCCGATGCTTGTGAGATGAAAAAAGAAAAAAACTAGTTGTAACTTGGTTGTTTATTTTTTTACCACACTTTTCAACATTCATTTTCATCGATCTTGTATGTAATATCACTTTTTTACGAATGATTAATCGATCATATTCAATATAAACAAAGTGAGTCATTAGAGGTGACACTTCACAATTGCGTTGCTTCCTTCATTTGAGATTGCTTTCTTTTAATTGCTTAGCTTTCATTCCCTGCTCCCTTGATGCCATATTTTTTCCTTTATTTCCTAACGGTGTTGTTTTACCAGAGAAATTGTTTTTGTCATCATACCAGTAAGTTCAAAATTCCATAAAGTTATTTTTAATGTTCTTACTTATTTTGTTTATGGTTGAGGTGTGTTGAGAGGTTTACGGATTAAAAGTGTCCCTGTTAAAGAGGATCCACTTATAATTTCTAAATGTTACATGTCATGACTTTTAACATACTTAAGAATTTTTAATGAATGTGACTTGAATGTTGGAAGGGAAATATTTCTCTTCTGTATGCCAAATTGATGTTAAAAAGGATAAATAATTTCAATGTACTGAAGTGTTACAAACCACCTTATGTTGTATTTATTGAGTTATTTATTGCGATGAAAAGTGAGTGTGTAAGGTGTTTGATGAAACGTTTGGAGCGATTTGGTGAGACAAATTTGTGGGATTAAGCTAAAGGGATGTTGGAGGCCAGTTTATTCTGGCCACGGAGCAAGTTAACTTTTTGTGATTTTACTTTTACATATTTAAAATTTTTACTAAATACTTACGGTTCATAAAAAGATGAGTATGCGTGTTTGAGCGAATCAGTTTTAGAATAGATCTAGTCACAGTATGCATCTAGGTGTTCTGGCCACTGCATCTCATGTCATTGCAACTGGAACACTGTTTTCTGTGTTTTACAAGCCCAGGTTTTGTATTTAACAACATGAAGTTGGTAGTTTTAGTTGCCCTTTTGTTTTTGTTTGTGGTGTCATTGTGGTCATATTTTGTTGTTTTCCCCTTTAATAACTTCACATTTTTTATGTGTTTGATTCTTTTTATGTGAATGATTCTCTTTTTTCTTTTATTGAGTTAACACTTTGTGCTGATTTGTCAATATTTACCTTAGAACAAGCCGGTCAGAGTTTATTGCGAGCGTCAACAAGTATCTGGAAGCTCAGAGTCATAAACTCTCTGTTGGGATGAGATTCATAATGAGATTTGAGGGTGACGAAATCCCCGAAAGAAGGTGCATGACCCGGCTTGTTTGTATTTGATATTTGGATATTATCAAATTATGCTATCTGATAATTTTGCTCTCCCCTTGAATGCAGGTTCAGTGGGACAATTGTGGGTGTTGGAGATAATAAATCATCGGTATGGCCTGATTCCGATTGGCGATCCTTAAAGGTAAAATTTACAAGATGCCTTGTGTGATTTTAAACTTGTTGTGCCCAATATTGTTCTATTGTTTATATGGTTGAGTTATATGATTCGGACAGATTGATTTGAAATGAAACTCGTTACACTGTCTAAAGAATAGAGTTGCCATAACATTCACTTAGCTGCCAGAGAGTTGCTAAAGGTTTAGTATAAAAGATTGCAATGTGCTGATGCTCCTCCTGATGGCTAGAAGTTAAGCATAAAACATCAGCTTTTGGTTTTGTAATTTTATGACGTATAATGATCCTATTTCAGGTACAATGGGACGAACCATCGTCAATTTTGCGCCCTGATAGAGTTTCTTCATGGGAATTGGAGCCACATGTCTCTACCACTCCTGCAAACCCGCAGCCAACACAAAGAAACAAGAGGGCACGGCCTCTTATTGTACCTTCTACAGTGCCCGATTCTTCTTTGCAAGGTGAGTTTGCTGGGCTGGTGTTACACAATTTCATTTTGTCAATTATGCTGTTTATTCTGTTTTTCTACATAATCCTCTTTCTTTGTACACCAGGCATGTGGAAATCTCCCATTGAATCTACAACTTTCTCTTTTGATCCTCAACATAGACGTGGCCTCTATCCATCGCCTAAGTTCAATCCTTCTGCAACTAACTTTATTGGTTTTAGTGGGAATAGCTTTGTGGGACCTCCTTCCAACAAATCAATATATTGGTCTAATAGGATGGAAAATTCCTTGGAATCAATTTCACCTATAGCCCTTAAAGAAGCTGGAGAGAAGAGACAAGACACTGGAAATGGCTGTAGACTCTTTGGGATTCAGCTACTAGAGAATTCTAAAGCAGAAGGAAGTCTACAAACAGTCAATTTGTCTGGAAGGCTGGGTGATGATAGGTTTGTTCCATCTTTAGATGCTGAATCTGATCAGCAGTCTGAGCCATCAAATGCCAATCGATGTGATATTCCTTCAGTAAGTTGTGATGCTGAAAAATCATGCCTGTCTCCACAGGAGATGCAAAGCAAGCAAATAAGGAGTTGTACGAAGGTATTATGGATTAGGTGGTTTAGCATTTCTCTTCAACGATCCAGAAAAAGTGTACTGTTTTTGAGATTATTTATTTATTGCCAGAGTATAGGGCGATGATATTACTCACTTGTGAACTTGTGAAATGCCAGAGTATAGGGCAATGATATTACTCACTTGTGAACTTGTGAACTTGTGAGAATAAAACAGCTCCTTGAAGAGCTCAATTTTTGTGAGATGCAACAAATGAGCATGTACTGTGTCTGACAACCAGGTAGTTATTCACCTTACTTCCGATCGTGTATTTCATGAGAGAACCAATTATACAGAGATTGAATGCCATTTTATTCGGAAGAAGTTGTTGTCCAATGAATTTTGCACAAAATTTGCCAACTCCAATGATCTACTTGCAGATAGTTTGACTAAGCTCTTGAGAGGACCTCGAATTCAAATTATAGGTTCCAAGTTTAGTACATACAATCTATGTGCTCCCGCGTGAAAGGAAGTGTTTGAATTGCTTTACTTATGCGAAGGGGTTAACTTGTTAGAATAGCTTAACTCATCTTCTGTATTATCTATTTGACACCTATGAGTAGATCATCATTTCTCTTTTTGTATTTTACTAATGAAAAAAAACGACATAAATGAATGGATCAGCTAAGAGATAATTAGGCCCCTCTTGTACACCAGCGAGTACTTTGAGACTCACTAAGTTCTCGGGAAACTCGAGTACCTTTATGACATTTACAGGAACCATGATTATCAGTGATGAAAAATACCACCAAAAGCCTCTTAGGTTATACCATCCTCCTAGCATCTAAATCACTTCAACATATGCCATAAATATTCCTACTGTCAAGCTCCTTACCTAAAATATAACATCCTAATCAAACACTGACCATTAATTCAATTCGTTTAATTTCTTATATCAATACTTCTGCTTTCTCTTTAGCCAACCAGCCTCAGCTTCAGCATTTTTTTACCAATTTCAATAGCATCTAGAGCCACCTCCATTTGTTTCGTGCGAGCAGTTATCTCGCCCTCCTTCTATGTACTATGAATGACTTCTCTGCATATGATACAAGATATCAAGATCAAAGACAATAGGCGCATACTTGCACATAAAGCAGCATATAAATATCCAGTACTTTGAGTAATTTGCATACAGAAATATGCCACATAACAGAAATAGATATTATCATGAATATCGATGAATACACAAGGCTTCACAAACCACCACTTTTCAGAAAAGTAGTGCGAATCAAATGTCCAAAAAATGAAAACGTAGTGTCATAGGGAATGGGCTAATAGGACATCATCTAAAAAGATTTATGGCCTCGAGGTGCTCATAACAAAGAGATTAAATAGAAGCAATCCAATCTCAACCCAGATAAAAGCTCTAAAAGAGTATTCCAGAATTATTAAACTTGACAATTCCTGTAGAAGCTCAAATCTATTAGTATAACCATGCTAACAGATTTCTAGCTACTGACGTACTTCTGTAAAGCTGCAAATTTAACAGGCAAGTCCTCAAGACATGTCACACCAGGTATGTCTGTAATCATCATTCTCCATGATGATATTTGATCCTCCAACTTTTTCATGTTTAACTGGATATCTTGTAACTTGGATAGCTCTGATTCTGCCCTTTCCCGGTGACTCTTTTCCTCTATTAATTTCTCCTTCAAAAGGTCAATGTTCTCATGACTTGATCTAAGTTTTCGCGCTTCCCTAACTTCGGATTCCTAAAATTTCAATTGAAATACGTTATCAGATTACGGTACCAAACAGATTCAGTGCTAACTCAACTGGTAATTTCCTAGAGGGCAGGAAAGGCACAGAATATATTAATATGGTATTATAATTTGAAATTAAAATTTTCAAGAATTAAATAAAAAATTGAAGGGTGCAATTCTGTTTTCTGATACAACAGTGCAAGAGAACAATATACAGTGACATTGACAATCAGGAACAAAAAACAGTCACCTGCTTTAAGCAATCACACTGAACAACTGTCTCAATATAAGACAACAGATATATGGAACACATCCTATTTAGATACTCATTAGCCTGTTCGTCATCTGTCATCACATTTACAATCTTGTGACGCACATCCAAAACATTCGTCTCGAACCATACATAATTCTGTCTCAGTGCCTAATTTCATGAAATTTGCATCCCTACAAAACTTGTTAACAGAAATATATCGGCTGGGACGTAAATTGAGAAGGGGAAAATAAGGAATAAAATAGAACTCTTCCCAGCGAAGGATTTGGAAAAGAATTCCCAAACTTGAAAATACACATAACGAAATAAGAAAAGTTTAGTCTTACAAAGAAATAAAACTTAGGACGTCTGCACGCCAAAAATTCCACCTCGCTATTCAATTGTTTTTCAAATCCAAGCCATCGATCACCATCCTAGCGAGCTGATCAAATTCCCAAAGTTGAAGATGCAAGATATATACAGCACAACTGTAAGTTGCTTGCTAAAACTATCAGTAGTATAGTTGGTCTTTGAATTTAAGACAGGGTTCTTTTATTGAAAGACTCCACCGTTATGTTGGCAGTGAAAGCAGGAATTGAATTCATCTTCCGGATGAATATCTCCACCTGGGAATGTATGAGGGGCATAGGTAAGACTTGGCAAAAGAAACATGTGTTAAAATTACATGCATGATGGCATTGATCATTTGCTCATTCACGCAAGTTTTCTGTTTTTAAATCCATCTACTGCTACTCTCAAACTCTCTCATACAGTCACACTCATTTGGCTGAATAGATCAAATCAAATTTACAAACAATTGAAGAAATGTCGAATTTGGAATAGCAGTAAATTTCTTATACATATTATTTTTCTTCACAAAGGTTAAACAGGAATCAGGTTGTTTTACGGAAAATCAACTTCTAGATCGTCTCTGAAGTTTTTTATGTTTCCAAGCATTAAATATGAATAAGATATTTTCCAATATTAATTAAATATTAAATGGATATTTAAAATATGTTTTCCCTTCCTATAATATGTAGCTGGAAATGTACACTATTTTCAGTAGAAACATTTTTAGCTGAAAATATTTGATGTCAAAAAGATATCTCCTCCACAAGGAATGTTCTGTTAGGACTCGTTCTCAACATTGTCAAACTGCAACTTGAAAATCGAATACTCTCTCTTCCCCAAAAAACAGATCACTGAATTTCTTCTTTATTTCTCTAAGTATCAAGTATTATAAACAAAACAAGGTAAACAAGTTTACCCTCAAATCTCCTTTTCTACATCGGAATTCCCAGTTTACACAAAATCAAAATTCCTAACCTCCTCTTAGTGAAACCAGGGGACTATGTAAAGGAAAATACATTTCCTTAACAAGTTGTAACAAATCAGGAAAACAAAAACCCAACTAACACTAACGGATATAACAAACTACGTCTTCCCTTAATTTAGTCTGTATTTCTCTCCTATAATAAACCTGGAAATGTAAAGGTTTATCATGTACCGGAGATCCAACAATATCCCTCCTGCGAAACAACCTTGTCCTCAATGTTGAAAGTTGGGAATTGATCTATGATGGAAGAAATTCCTTCTCAAGTAGCTTCTTCTTGGGGCATTTCTACGCATTAGACCAACACTTGAGGAATTTCTGACCCAAAAACGTTTGACTGTCATTGTTCCCAAAAGGTGCAGTCGGAAGTTGTTTCTGAACTGGATCATGAATTGTTGCTTTCTCTAGTTGTGATAAACGAAAGACTGGCTGTACCTTGACTTGCTCTGGAAGTTGTAGCTTAAAGGCTATGGTACCAATACGTTAAACCAAATACGATCCATAATATCAAGCAGCCAGCTTGAGATGCAGTTTGATAGACATAGAAACTTGTCCATGTGGTCTGCTTCTAAACCAATTTGCAAGTGAGCAATCTGGTTTTGTGCCTTCTGCAAATGGTATTTGAGTTGCTTTAACTCAAAAGATCTTGTGCAACAACTTCCATAAATGTTTCTCCCAGGAGTTTTTTTTTTTTTCCCAAAGAAGGCGATGGTCTTCCTTAAGCCACTTCAAATGGGGTGCAGTGTACAGCTCCTAGGAAACCAGTATTATGCCAATATTAAGTCCATCCAAGGTATAAAATCTGCCTAAGATTTCAGCTGTTCAGAACAAAAACACCCGACATAGGTTTCCAACAGTCTGTTAAGAACTTCAGTTTGTCCATCTAACATTGGGTGGGAAGTTGTGCTCATGCTCAGTACAGTTCCCTGTATTCTGAAAATTTCCTACCAAAATAAACTCATAAAAGTAGGATCTGACACTTACAATGGACCTTGAAGTATAGGGATGCCTAAGCAAATAAAATATTATTTTTACTCAGTCTGTCTACTACCAACAACACATCAAAACCTTTAAATTTAGAAGTACCCACAATAAAATATATACTAATTTCCTCCTAGTGGCTGTAGGAATGGGTAATGGCTGTCGTGATCCTGGTATTTAATTCTTTGGCACACATGATAGGTCACTACATACTCTGTTATTGTTCCCTTCATCCAATCAAGAAATCAATGTTGCCATTCTTGTATAGGTTCTTTAAAAATACCCAAATGTTTCCCGTGGGAAATGTATGAAATTCATGGAGGAATTTAGGAACCCATGGAGAACCTGCTCTGCTATAGACTATCATAGCATGGCTATGAATTTGGATTATTAAAATTTCCACAATTTTGGTTAAAACTAGATCTTTCTTAACACTTCAGCGATCTTTGCAATGTCTGGCCAAAAGGGTCTTAATAGCTCACATTTCTTTATCCACATGCCACCGAGACAAAGCATCCTCAATTATATTGGAAGCACCCACCTTGTACACTATCTCAAATTCATATACCCAATCAGCTTTGGCACCCTTTTGGCCAGACATTGCAGAGATCGCTGAAGGGTTAAGAAAGATCTAATTTTAACCAAAATTATGGAAATTTTAATAATCCAAATTCATATACCCTATCAGCTTTGGCAGTCAATTTTGCTGGTCTGGAGTGGTTTTTCTCTGCTCCAAGAAACATCTACAAGTTCTTTCGCTTGTAAATAAAGTAAATTTCTGACCTAACAAATGTGGCTTCCCATGTTGGATAGCTAGTATCAAAGCTATTAGATATACTATGTTTTATGTTAATTAGGGAAACATATCATCTATTCTTAATTAGGGAAATATATCATCTATCGTTAATTAGGGAAACATAACATCTATTGTTTATTAGGGAAACATAGACATTATTTGATATTAGTAGATATTATTTTTAACAATATCTTCTATTTACCTTATTTAAGTTTGGTTGCCATATATACTTGTATTATTCTTTCTTAAAAATATATTCACCCTACGTGTATTTTAGACAAAAGGAAAATTGACCCTAAACCTAGTTTTCACTATATTCAATAAAAGTCATCAATTCTTTCTCATATTTAGCAAGTGTAAAATCTACGAAGTGATTGTTAAACTATGCTACACGTCTTTTACTGCATCAACAAAACCCTATTCCCTTTCCCGATGCATCACATTTTATGGAGAATTTATGTGAAAAATCTAGCATGAGTAAAGTTGGAGCAGTAGTAACAGTCTGTTGTAACTTGGTGAATCTTCAGAACTCTCTTGTGTCCATAATTCCCGTCTTCAATAAGCCAGTCAATTGGTGATTTATATTTACATATAAACCTCTAGTAACCACTAGTAAGTCCTAAAAACTCTCCCGAGGCTTTCATAATCCTTGGTAAGGGCCACTGTAAAATAGCTTTAATCTTGGGGGTGTCCATCAAATTCCCCAAATAAGATATCCTTGTTTTTCCAAAAGCACACCTTTTTTGGTTAACAAAGAAAGACTGCTTTGCTAATTTTATTAACACATGCCTCAAATGTTCAATATTATGCTATATACCAATATATATTCAAAGAAAACAAGGACATGCCTTCTAAGGAAAGACTTTTAAGATAGAGGTCATGGTGCCCTTACAAGTAGTTGGTGCATTGGTTAAAACAATAGGCATTACCAAAGATTCTTAATGACCTTCATATGTTTTTGAAAGCGGTCTTCAATATATCTGATTCATGCATCTTGATTTGATGTTACGAATCCTTAAATTTATCTTAGAAAAATACAAAAACCCCATTTAATTCATTCAGCAACTCCTCTATCACTAGAATAGTAAATTTATCTGGTAAAATGGCTCAGTCATCCACAAAAAACTGCCAACTGCGATCTTTTTTCTTTGCCAAAATAATTAGGCTTGAATATGGGCTATTGTTGGGCTGTATGATACTAATCTCCAACATTTCTGCTACCTGGGTCTCTCTATATTTCATTTTTTTGCAGATGGAGGTATTGATATGGTTTTATGTTGATTGGATTTTCCCTGATTAGATAATAGGGATGGCAACGGGGCAGGGCGGAGACGGGTTTCGCCATCCTATACCTATCCTCGTCGAAAAAATCTACCCACATCCCCATCCCCAAAGCCAACGAGTATCAAATTTTTGTCACATCCTCAACCCCATCGAGTAATGGGTATAATCTTGTACCCATACTCATACCTATTTTTTTACTACTCCAACTAGCGAACACACAGGCGTTGTCGCACGTGTGTATCCGCATTTTCTAATTTTTATAAGATTAATAATATTTATTTTTATATTGTAGTAAATAAAATTTATTTATACAATTATAGTGAAAAAATTATAGTATGATCAATAAATGAGTTAGAAAATAAAAAATAATTAGATAAAATATATCGAAATAATATATTACATGATGAAAATAAACAACAAATAAAAATATTAAAAAATTAACAAATGTGTGTCTGATAAATAATTTGAGATACTATCGAAAGAAATTGTACAAAGAAAACAAATGTATAATTAAGGGTATGATAAGATGAAAAGTTTTCAAATGCCTTAGAGATCTAAGAAAACTTTTCAAATATCAACATACATACTCAATGGTTGAGAAATAACGAAAATTGTTTTATCGAAACAAAAGTTCTTCAAATGAAACAAAAATTAATAATAATAAGTAAATATTTTTTTTTTTATATTACCTAATAAATGAAAAGTTTATGCTATTAAACACTTAAATTGAGAATATTAAACATTTTTGTGTGAAAGGAAAATATACAATAAATAAAATATTAAAAAATAATAAAAATATTCAAATGTGACACATAAATTTTTTTAAATTGACATACATCATTTCAACATAATTACATAAACGTTATGATAAGATGAAAAATATATTGGAAATGCAAATGAGTTTCATGACAAACCAAATAATTAGAAGAAATAAAATATAGAAAGCATATATATATATATATATATATATATATATATGGTTACTTAATTAATTATGAATATTTTAATAATTTAAACAGAAATGGAGATATGACGAGGATGAGTATTATGACGGGGATATGTACATCCCCATACCCAATTGAAAAAGTTGGAGATTTTTCATACCCATACCCATACCCAGTCAATGCGGGAATTCCGGTCAAAATGAAGACAGGTTTCAGAAAATGGACGAATTTATTTGCTATCTCTAAATAGGAATTCGGTGTTGTACATCCATTGGTGGTGCAAGTTCTTTATGTTCTTAAAATATTGGGTCGTTATCAACACTTCCTCTCTTAAACCATTCTTCTCTACAATCCATAGCATTGGACATCATGTCAATTTCCTCTTTGGCAGGTTTCTTTCGAGCTTTGGGGTATGTATATCATGGTTTTGGATAAGTTTGGATCTCTTCGCACTTTTATATTCTCTCCTGCACGTCTAAAGGTCCCACTTAAACTTTGCTAATTTGCTTTAATCTCCTCGGGAGTGACCAACCTTGTCACACCAAGAATCAAATCCACTCCTCCAATTTGAACAAATAGAAATCTCCTACCATATTATATTGTTCTGGCCGCATGACCAAATTCTAGCAACAACTTTGTGTGGCCTTCCTCTTTCCCCCTCCTAATCTCACATAATAAGGCCGGTTGGGTTGATTCTTGTTGATCCGCAAGTTTTTAACTACCTTGCCAGATATGAAATTGTGACTAGCTCCATTATCTATCAAGATCACAATTTCTTGATCCTGCAGTTTTCCTTTCAGCTCCATAGTTTGTGGTTGTGCCATGCCACCTGCTGAACATATTGACAAATGGATCCGTTGTCAAACCATGTCCACTATCTTTCCTAAATTCTAGTTATGAAGTACCAGGACCCAACAGTTTCACTGTTAAAACCTAAAAGTGAGAAGTCACTCCCAAGGCTCAAACAAAACCTTCACGGATCACACACAATCATAAATAAGAGACTAAACCCCTAAGTATTTATTTAAAAATATTACAATATTATAACATTGTTACCTGACGAGAAACCTCGGGCAGAGATGTATAATGATTTGCCTGTTTTCATGAAAAAGATAAAAATGGAAAATTTCAGCATCTAATCATGCCATCATTTGCAAAAGACTGAAATATTCGGACTGTTTCAAGGTCCAAATTGAGGAGAGGGGGAGGAAGGGGCAAGTGCCTCTTAATATGGAAGATCAACCCAAACTCTGAATGAGGTATAAAATTAAACAAGTAAAATCAGCATTTCTATCTCTTTTCTAAATTCAATACAAAATTCAACATCTTACCAAAGTGTTAGTATTCCCCGATTCATATTCAAATTCAAGCTTCTCATCATCACTTTGTGCATAAACGCATTGCAAGGTAAATCGTGTGACCGGTATTCCATTTGGTCGATGGTGTTCATCCATCACAATCTGTCAATATCAACAGATACATAAGGATTTTCTTTTAAGAGTAGCAGAAGAATAAATAGTCAATTATCATACAATAAATTGTCAGCAGTTTTCCAGTTCGAATATAGCTTATAGCTTAATAGAAAATGTATGGCAGAAAATTTATTTTACAGAGTAAATAACAGAAGTAATGGTTAACACTTCAAGCTACCCAAAAAGGATTTTATATCTTTGAGGTAGAATTTCCCCAACAGAAGCATGCAACAGTCTTCCATCAAAATACAGTGATTAGAAATCGAATATGCATTTAGATTTTAAACCATCTAATTCTCTGAGTACTGACAAAGATAAAAAAATGGGAAGAGTAAATACCCCCTTATTGGAGACGGTTTTTACCCAGAAATTTTAACATGAGTGAGTACAGGTGCTATAATATTCATCCTGCCCCACCTCACTGCTGTTATGTATATACATGGTTAGGATATGTTTATTCATCCTGCCCCACCTGTAACATCCCTTCCCGGGTCTTACACCACCTCTCATATGTTCTCATATTTAAATTGATAGAATTATGATACAATGAGTATAGGAAAGAGCAAAGATCAACCTAGGTTTCTAGGTATAAAGATAGGCACAACATATAGCAGTATTCCAATACAATATCTTTAAAGCCAACTTTTCAATACCCATTCTAACAGTTTCAATAGTACCCTACTCATAGTCATCCCTATTACCAACAATATCTTTAAAGCCAATGTGTGTGACGTTCCATTCAAATCAAGAAACAAAAGCAACACTTTTCAATTCACAAAAAGAAAAAAACAATAGTAGAAAAACTAGATAGATCAGTAAAGTATTTCATCAATGTGAACTCAATCTTTTAAAAGTTGTGTTACACAATAATGAATTGGCCAGAATAGGCTTGCTGTAAAAGAGAGATAAACTGAGTAAAACACCAGCAAAGGGATGGCTAAAGAGGAATATTTCATAACATAATAGCACAAGTTGAAAAGAAAAGAGAATATTTGTTGAAATGAAATAAAAAAGTTACATATATATATATATATATATATATCTTTGGTATTTCTGAATATGGGGTGTCAGTTTAAACTACAGTCACTAAACTTTACAACTTAAGTGTGTGTTGGGTTTTCAGTTTGGGAACTCAAACCCAAGTTTACTTTGCATTGAAAGTCACATGTTTGGCAAATTTTTGTTCTATTTCATTGAGCTTCAAACATGGGTTGCTTTCAAAGCAAAACAATAAAACTTTTCCGTTGAATGAGATTTTCATTTCATTCAACCAAACTTATTTTTTCTAACTGCAATCTAAACACACACTAAAAGGGACAAAAAATTGTAAATGGAAATTAAATACAATGTTTAGGAGGCACCAAACCATAAACATCACAGCAAATTTAAAAGAAACACTCAAATCAAGGGCCAAGACTGCCAAAACCTTTTTATGATTGTGCCAGATGATAACTACGAAAATGAGTGCAGAGTGACACATCAAGCCATCAATGTATGCATTCTCGCATTACTATAATCCCTATAAACAGAGCATCAAGATACAAGCTAAAAAAGAAAGCAAACTTACCTAGTTCCGAAACTCCTGTTGCAAATGCTTGACTAAAACATTACTCTCTGTAGAAGCAACTTCTTGAAACATTAAACTAGATACTTTTTTTTCAAGTTCAATCTTCTGGTGCAATCACTGGAAACAGGAATCATGATATAATGCGATCAGATGTCAGTAATCCTAATGGAAATGAAAGTAAGGCAATGAAATGAAGTATGTACAATACATTAATCTACCAGAAAAATGTCCACGTGAGAGTAAAAGGCTTAACACCAAATCAAAATTTCATTTTCCAGAGGATACCTTTGTTCACTGGACATTCTTAAAGAAACAATGGAAGTCAACAATCAACAAATTAGACACCCAAACCTCATCAAGTTGACCCTTAAGATGTTTCAGTTGTTCTTTTAGCAGCTCTGCTTCTCTCTCAGCATTATTAGCTCTGCATTCCATTTGTTCAAGCTACAACAAGAACAATACAAAGCTCAAACAATAACACAAAGATGTAATAGCTTTTTAATATGAAAAACAAATAACCCAATTACGTTTGCAGATATTCTAGAAATAGATAACTTTGAGTCACTTTTCAGTTGTGAATGCTCATCATGAAGTCACTTTTTTTCCCTTTCTATACTTTCTGCGAGATGGCCTAGCTTTTCAACAAGTTTGAAAAAAATAACATTATATATTATCACCAGATCAACATGACCAAGAAAACATGCCGACATAGTATTACAATTTGCACGAATGCGACACACAAAACTAATTGAACATAACAGATTCTCCAGCTAATGAAGTAGTAAAAATACAGTGTAGGCATTGAATGATTGAGTAACAAATAAAAAAGTAGAAAATGTGGAACAATCAAATAGGATAAGAGCACAAGTGCTCTTTCAATTCCTTCTCATTTAACAATTTAAGCTTGCACAGCTTTTCAATTGAATTGTGTGATTTGTAACACTAATTCATTCAAGCATTTGAGATTGATCTTATAACACAAATAAATAGGAAGAGAAATTGTATCGAATAATTGGATTCAAATCAAGATCATAAAGTTTATTATTTGTCTAAAAGAATTAAACAATAAATAAAAAAATAAGCACACCTGGAGTTCGCTGTTCAATTGGATTTGTTTTCTTAATCGTTCTTGAGACTCAGTGACCTCCTTCAAAAGTTGTTCCTGGAGTGCCTGTTCACGCCCTTTTGCAGCTGCAAGCTCCTGTTCGGCATATAAGAATTGGTCCACAAATTTCTTCCTCTCGGATTCTGTAACAAGTTGACAGTTAAAGCAAACGCACAAAAATAGAGGATATATTGGTATACAGAAAAGGAAAAAAATCACGAGGATATAAATTAAAATGAAAAGAAGTGCTGGAAAATATCAAATGAAAAGCCACTTCCACTAGCATGTACTGACCAACTTTTTGGAAATTATCCTCCAATGTCTCAAATTTTGATTGATAATCACGAGCTTGATTTTCAGCTTTGTTTAAGGCTTCAATAAAATCTGATTTGACCTGCAATAATTTGACATGCAAAAATATGTGTTGGAAGCAATAACATACACAATGGAGGAGCTTCGATGTTACAAGGGTTAGTCGTGGCTCCCACAAACTTTTCTAGGAGTAAATACGGGTCAAAAAACCTACATATATGCCTTTTCAAATATCTCACACCACTGGTGTGTTTTAATCTTGACTATTCGTGACAAGATCAAATTATATAACATTTATTTTTCTTACTTTCACACACACGTATATTAGTGAAAAGTGCAAGCGCAGATATGATTTTAATTATAACCTCTAACCATTAAACTTTCATAATACATTTTTCTCTCAAGTCCTAACCAACTTAAAGAGAAAAACTTCAGCAGCTAATCTTCTTTCATTGGAAAACGTGAGTAATTGAGACTCGAAAATTCCAAGAATGATTTCATAAGTGGTGTCGTGGTGTAGTTGGTTATCACGTCAGTCTAACACACTGAAGGTCTCCGGTTCAAGTCCGGGCGACGCCATTACATTTTTTCCTTTTGAATTATTCCAATTTCATATTTTTATTATAAAATTATATGTCATTTATCCCGATGCTTGTGAGATGAAAAAAGAAAAAAACTAGTTGTAACTTGGTTGTTTATGTTTTAACCACACTTTTCAACATTCATTTTCATCGATCTTGTATGTAATATCACTTTTTTCCGAATGATTAATCGATCATATTCAATATAAAAAAAGTGAGTCATTAGAGGTGACACTTCACAATTGCGTTGCTTCCTTCATTTGAGATTGCTTTCTCTTAATTGCTTAGCTTTCATTCCCTGCTCCCTTGATGCCATATTTTTTCCTTTATTTCCTAACGGTGTTGTTTTACCAGAGAAATTGTTTTTGTCATCATACCAGTAAGTTCAAAAATCCATAAAGTTATTTTTAATGTTCTTACTTATTTTGTTTATGGTTGAGGTGTGTTGAGAGGTTTACGGATTAAAAGTGTCCCTGTTAAAGAGGATCCACTTATAATTTCTAAATGTTACATGTCATGACTTTTAACATACTTAAGAATTTTTAATGAATGTGACTTGAATGTTGGAAGGGAAATATTTCTCTTCTGTATGCCAAATTGATGTTAAAAGGATAAATAATTTCAGTGTACTGAAGTGTTACAAACCACCTTATGTTGTATTTATTTTGAGTTATTTATTGCGATGAAAAGTGAGTGTGTAAGGTGTTTGATGAAACGTTTGGAGCGATTTGGTGAGACAAATTTGTGGGATTAAGCGAAAGGGATGTTGGAGGCCAGTTTATTTTGGCCACGGAGCAAGTTAACTTTTTGTGATTTTACTTTTACATAAAAAGATGAGTATGCGTGTTTGAGCGAATCAGTTTTGGAATAAAATAGAAATGAAGTATGCAATAAAAATGTGTAATAAAGTATTTGTGTTCTGTTTTCTCGTCGCTAGGTTGTTGTAATCATTTGTTAAATATACGTGACAAGTAATTAATTATACCTTGATTTAAAAGGGAGAAATAGTTTGTCTTTGACAGATTCTTCATCTTAGAAAAGGAAATAGAAAAATACAATAATAATAGTAATAAATGAATTGACATATGCTTGATAGGCATGGGACAACGGAGGAATGTGTAGGGTTTGAGGGGCACGCATTGGATCCCTGTTTCTATTTTAGTTTTAATTTCTCTCTCTTGGCCTGCGCACTCTGCAACCAAGTTCACACTCTCAAATAGGATCAACAAAATAAGCAGAAAGAAAAAGCAAGGTTGGTTGATCCACGCCCAAAGACTGAGTGATCGTTATATCTGCTTCCACCTGCGCTTCCCCTGATTCTAAATCCGATTCTCAATTAGGGAAATCCCCACTTTCATTTCTCTGCGAATGGATCCACCTCTATGACCCCATTCACAACTTTTTTCTCTTTTTTTTTTTGTTATTTTCATCACTTGAGTCTTCAACCAAACCATCATCATCATCATCACCACCCACTCTCTGCAATTCACACACAATTTAACTTTCTCTGCTTCGTTTAGGTTGCTTCACAAAGCTATTTACTCAATTGCTACCAAAACTGACAGCCATTTATATTTTCTATTTTCTATTCTCACCTCCACCAGAAAAACAGTTGAATTTCAACTTATAGTAATTTGCACGTTTCTCTCCATGGCATTTTCTGCTGCAACTCACAAATCTGCCGGAACTCATCCAGGTTTCACACAGTTCTTTCTTACATGACATCCTTTATCACTAATTCTCTGCTGCTTTATTTCTTTTCTGGGGTAAAGTGTGGTTTTATTGTAATAAATGACCTGTGCGATGATTTATTGACAATAAATGTTATGTCGGGAATGGAATTACAAAAAATATATAGCTATTTGTTGTGCTCTTAATCAGCCTGGATTGCTACCCGCTGCTTTCTATGTTTCTGACTCAAAAATTATACTTAATTATTGCTGTAGTAAGTTTTGACTTGTTTAACCCTGCTCTGGATAGTCCTTGAAGTATTGAGAGCCAAGTTTGAGATTGCACCCACTTGTACCTGTTTAATATTTATGTATTCTGGACAGGTAACTATAGATCCTGTAAAAAATATACATGCTGCTAAGTCAAGCTAGCACTTAAAAGGATAGAGCTAGAACTGAGATTATAATGGTATCATCTGCAACTGCAACCTTCTAAACTTTAATGATAGTGTAATACTTCTTATTCTTAGAAACATAAGCGCAGTGTCTTTCTTCACCCTCTCTATTGAAGCTATTTTGTATGTTGTTGCTGGGGAATGAATTTTGAATTTTGCAACAGGCTTGACACATCCAGCTGCTTTTTTGCTTTTGTGATATTATTGTTACAATGCTTTCTGTCGTGAATGACTTTATCTGACTGAACTGTTCGGCAAACGTTATCAATATTGAAAGGTGTTTTGCGTTTAATGTATATTTCAAATTGACTTTATGTTATTGTGTACTTCATGTTTATTTTTAGGGGCAATCAATGATGATTTATACAAGGAGTTGTGGCATGCTTGTGCTGGTCCCCTTGTCACTCTCCCTCATGAAGGGGAGCGAGTTTATTACTTTCCACAAGGTCACATGGAACAGGTATTTTGGTTTAGTATATATTAATTTTAGTCTTACAAATTCCAAATTTGAACTTAGCAAGAAAAATGTATTTGTAAGCCTGGAAAAATATAAAATGTTATCCTTTTTATAGGGATGAAAGTTGGCTTTATAAGGCATTTAATGGGCCATCTTTCTTGTGGTATAAGTTATCATTTATAGATTTCGTTAGTCTATAATGTAAAATAACTAATTTTTGGTAACATGGTATCACATGGTAGTTATTTGTCACAACATTGATTCTGAATGACACTCGGGACATTTGACATGCATACCTATATTATTGTAATGCATATGGCATTTTAATCTGCAGGACAAGCTGCCGTGGCATGGGATCTTAATTTTTGATCTTGAACTGCAGTGACATGCCTGTGTTCCTAGTTTTGAATCATGTACCTTGAGTTTTGGTTGTACCACCCATACTTTCTTTTCTGCATGCAGCATTGCAATTTTCAAGATGCATTGGGTACAAGTTTCGCGGGCATGGGATCTTAATTTTGAACATTAATCATGTCCTCCTACTTTAGAATCATTCTATACCATGGTTTTTGGACGGTCTGATTTAATTATTCTATTTTTCTATGGTTTAAGACTCCGTTGGCAATTGGCATGGATTCATCTTACCAGTATATAACAGTTTTTCTTAGAAGTAATTGTTGGCTAGTGTTAAATTGGTTTGGTCTGTGGTGGGAGAGCCACATTTCCCCGTAATTGGTTGTATGTTTCCAAAACAATGCAGAATTTCTTTTGTGTGTTCCATTCAAATTTTGGGGCCAGTTGAATATTACTATTTCTTTCAAAACTCAACCTAGGTTCATGATTGTGTGTAACAAGGGAAATAAACATGCTAGCCCAAACCACTCAATCCTCCTAAACCTGTCATTCACATTCGAAAATAACCAGAGTAATCACCACAATTCCTCAAAATAAAATTCAATTTTCAAATCCCACGAACCATGAAAATTCACTTCATATATATTCTGTTGGTAACTAACAAGTGATAAACTACAAAATATATGTCCTGTGTAAAGTCCTAATTGCAGAATGATGTTTCAATTATGAAAATATTAGTCAAAAAGGCTTCAAAATAAGAGTTTAAAACATAGTTAAATAAATACATAAACATGCTAGAGGACTAAAACCAAGAACTTTATTGAAAGCTTTATTTACAATCAATAACCTTGGTATACTGAAAATTCTTACCTACTATATTAATAGAGAAAAAAAATAACTACACAAATTTGCTTCATTTGTTTTAATAAAATGGTTCTTAATCAAATTATTAGAAATTCAAGTCAAAGTATCTGACTGTTTGAAACTGTTGAAATTATTCAAAGTATAATGGAATCTGTAAAATATTTCACACGGGAGAATTCACTGGATAGAACTAAAGCAGGGTGAATAGACAGCCTGAGTAAACACACATTTGATTGACTAACCGAAAGCCATTTGATTGACGAGCATGAAGCTGGAAACCATAAGCACCTAATGTTTCTCGTACTATAATTGGACCCTGCCAGTTAGATTTTTGATCAAATTATAGGTGCACCAAGACGTAAACAATTAGAGCTTACAGCTGTTCGATAGAGTGCCTTGATGAAGTGTTTTCTCAATTTCAGAACAAAACTTTTTTCTCACAGTGGCAATCGTGTGGAAACAATTTTCAAAGGTATAAATTAATTTATTGAAATGAAATTATTTCAAGAACCTTTTTTTTTTTTTGATGAATCATTCAGCGAGAACACTTTACCTCAAAAAAGCTAATACTTTCAGATTTTCTTTTCGTAAGTATAATAATTGTCTCTAAAAATTACTGTAATTGACCTTTCCAATACTGTCAGTAACAGTAAATAATACCAACACTAGCACAAAATTATCATTTTATACCTGACATTAATCACTTTGGTCCCCACCAATGTCAAAGATAGATCATGAATTGTGTATTATCACTAAAAATTTTCACAGTTGAATTGGAGTTTCCTTACACTGTTCAATAACAATAGAAATACCAATGAAACACAAATCAGTGATGTCGCACCTAGTTGCTAATTTGATTCCCTAAATTTTTCAATGGAATGCCTAAATTGACCATCCAACCTGCCATGTATGAAATTGTAATAGTAAATTTATTATCCAAGCTTTTGGGTTTAGTTTACCTCAGAGCAAAACAAGTAACTTTCAAGGATTGGATAGCATGCACTGTTCTCAGTGTACAATCCTAACTTGAATTTTTTTCCCAAAATGAACTTGCAAAAGAGTTATATTTGAATCTTGGAAATTTCAATTTATTCAACAAATTTGCAACTTATGGGTGAGATTTGGTGGCTTTGTTGAACAAAAGGGGAGCAAGAATGAAAGAAAAGAGAACGTGAGGGATAAGAGATATTTGACCTTTGTTTGGAGAAGTTTATTGCTATAAACAAAAAAAATTAACATTTTTCCACAATTCACCTCCTATTTTGGTTTGTGAAATGGTGCACCACATTTAAGTTTTCTTATGTTGCAGCTAATTAGCATCTCTTATGGTGTCATTTTAGCTTTAAATTGTAGTAATTTTGATCCATAATTCCTTACAATTTTTATTTTGGCAGAATTTTGTTGTACTTTTAATGTTTATGTTCTCTTTTTGTCTTGTGTTGTTCTATTTTATAGCTTGAGGCATCGATGTATGAGGGATTGGAGCAGCAGATGCCTTCCTTCAATCTGCCTTCTAAAATATTATGTAAAGTGGTCAATGTTCATCTTCGGGTGAGTTCTGATTTTTTCTGAATAATCTTACCGGATACTCTTCTTATTGAAGTTTGTCACGATTTACATTGACAATGATTTCATTATTGATTGATCTTGGTTATGTAGGCTGAATCCGAAACAGATGAAGTATACGCACAAATAACTTTGCTTCCTGTAGTAGATGTGAGTGTAGTCTTATTCTTTGTTTTATATGATTTATATATCTGCACTCAATTTGTCTCTCAAACCCTTTTTCTAGTCACAAGTAATAACTGTTTTTTTCCATTTGAGTTCTCTTTCCTCTCGTTGTGTATGTCTTATTTTACCCTGCCTTGTTGGTTCAGCAAAGTGAAGTGACGAGCCCTGATGATCCTTTGACTGAATCTCCAAGGGTCAAGATCCATTCATTTTGCAAGACACTTACTGCTTCTGATACCAGTACCCATGGGGGTTTCTCTGTTCTTCGAAGACATGCCGATGATTGTCTGCCTCCATTGGTTAGACTCTTTCCTCCTTTCATGATGCCAAGGGTAAATTTTCTCTTCGTTTCTTTCAGCTGTACTTCTCTTGTAATTTTTGTTTCAGGATATGTCACAGCAACCACCATGGCAAGAATTGGTTGCAACTGATTTACACGGGAATGAATGGCATTTTAGACATATTTTTCGAGGTTAGTAACTTGGTTAATTTGTTTCTTTTCCCCTTTTCTTTCAATCTGTTTTTTCCCATGAACCTGTTATAGAGTGTGATAATTTGACTTTGGACATGTCTCTTTAATGATGTGTCCTTGTTTCTGAACACCGACACTCTTATGATTCATATTGATGAAGTTTCCGATATGATTTGGAAATAAGGGGCAAATCCTATAAGGGTAATTTAAGCATCCGTTTTAACTTGTGGTCATGTGGCCTGTTATGTTTTCTGTGCCAAGGTAATCATCCTCATTAATAGCTGAAGGTACAGCTTGCATGTGCAATAATTTTTGTTATGATTTTGTTTATTGCAGCAAAGGGTTCTATAAGATTAAATTCATGTTTATTTATACTGTCAGTGAGTTCCTGAATGAACTGAGTAATTTCCAGGGCAACCCAAGCGCCACTTACTTACCACTGGGTGGAGTGTCTTTGTCAGTTCCAAAAAATTAGTGGCTGGTGATGCCTTTATATTCTTAAGGCAAGTGATTAACAGCAGAAGCTACTATGCCTCCATTCCTGTGGGGGCAAGTAATAGTGCTTTCTTTTCCCCTCTTGCTTTTGTTCCTTAATGTTGTTTGTGATTTTGGGTGTGGTTTGTGTTGCATGCTATATTCCAGGGGTGAAAATGGAGAGCTGCGAGTTGGGGTTAGGAGGGTGATGAGACAGCAGAGCAATGTGCCTTCTTCTGTTATATCTAGTCACAGTATGCATCTAGGTGTTCTGGCCACTGCATCTCATGCCATTGCAACTGGAACACTGTTTTCTGTGTTTTACAAGCCCAGGTTTTGTATTTAACAACATGAAGTTGGTAGTTTTAGTTGCTCTTTTATTTTTGTTTGTGGTGTCATTGTTCCCCTTTAATAACTTCACATTTTTTATTTGTTTGCTTCTTTTTATGTGAATGATTCTCTTTTTTCTTTTATTGAGTTAACACTTTGTGCTGATTTGTCAATATTTACCTTAGAACAAGCCGGTCAGAGTTTATTGTGACCGTCAACAAGTATCTGGAAGCTCAGAGTCATAAACTCTCTGTTGGGATGAGATTCAAAATGAGATTTGAGGGTGATGAAATCCCCGAAAGAAGGTGCATGACCCGGCTTGTTTGTATTTGATATTTGGATATTATCACATTATGCTATCTGATAATTTTGCTCTCCCCTTGAATGCAGGTTCAGTGGCACAATTGTAGGTGTTGGAGATAATAAATCATCGGTATGGCCTGATTCCGATTGGCGATCCTTAAAGGTAAAATTTACAAGATGCCTTGTGTGATTTTAAACTTGTTGTGCCCAATATTGTTCTATTGTTTATATGGTTGAGTTATATGATTCGGACAGATTGATTTGAAATGAAACTCGTTACACTGTCTAAAGAATAGAGTTGCCATAACATTCACTTAGCTGCCAGAGAGTTGCTAAAGGTTTAGTATAAAAGATTGCAATGTGCTGATGCTCCTCCTGATGGCTAGAAGTTAAGCATAAAACATCAGCTTTTGGTTTTGTAATTTTATGACGTATAATGATCCTATTTCAGGTACAATGGGACGAACCATCGTCAATTTTGCGCCCTGATAGAGTTTCTTCATGGGAATTGGAGCCACATGTCTCTACCACTCCTGCAAACCCGCAGCCAACACAAAGAAACAAGAGGGCACGGCCTCTTATTGTACCTTCTACAGTGCCCGATTCTTCTTTGCAAGGTGAGTTTGCTGGGCTGGTGTTACACAATTTCATTTTGTCAATTATGCTGTTTATTCTGTTTTTCTACATAATCCTCTTTCTTTGTACACCAGGCATGTGGAAATCTCCCATTGAATCTACAACTTTCTCTTTTGATCCTCAACATAGACGTGGCCTCTATCCATCGCCTAAGTTCAATCCTTCTGCAACTAACTTTATTGGTTTTAGTGGGAATAGCTTTGTGGGACCTCCTTCCAACAAATCAATATATTGGTCTAATAGGATGGAAAATTCCTTGGAATCAATTTCACCTATAGCCCTTAAAGAAGCTGGAGAGAAGAGACAAGACACTGGAAATGGCTGTAGACTCTTTGGGATTCAGCTACTAGAGAATTCTAAAGCAGAAGGAAGTCTACAAACAGTCAATTTGTCTGGAAGGCTGGGTGATGATAGGTTTGTTCCATCTTTAGATGCTGAATCTGATCAGCAGTCTGAGCCATCAAATGCCAATCGATGTGATATTCCTTCAGTAAGTTGTGATGCTGAAAAACCATGCCTGTCTCCACAGGAGTTGCAAAGCAAGCAAATAAGGAGTTGTACGAAGGTAGTATGGATTAGGTGGTTTAGCATTTCTCTTCAACGGTCCAGAAAAAGTGTACTGTTTTTGAGATTATTTATCTATAATGTAATTTCACGTTTTTGTAGGTTCACATGCAAGGAATGGCTGTTGGGAGGGCTGTGGATTTAACACGATTTTGTGGATACGAGGATCTGCTCAGGAAACTAGAAGAGATGTTTGACATCAAGGCTGAGCTGTGTGGGTCCATACAAAAATGGCAGGTTGTCTACACTGATGATGAAGATGATATGATGATGGTTGGAGACGATCCATGGGAGTAAGTTCATTTAACTTGTACATTTTCTTGTCCTGGAAATTTTCATGTTTGTAGTTAACAGTATTTGTGCGGTTGTGATGAAACACATGAAAAGAAAGGATAATTTGATTAACAGCATACTTTTCTTCTTGCATTCGGAAACAGAGGGTGAGTAGTTTTGTGTGATTGTGGTATACGAAATTAACATGTCAGCACTTTATCGCAGTGAGTTCTGTAGTGTTGTGAGGAAAATTTTCATCTACACGGCAGAGGAGGTGAAGAAGCTCTCCCCGAAAATAGGGCTTTCAATGAATGAAAAATTGAAAGCAAACAAGCAGGATTGGGAAGAAATAGTCAATCCCGAGGAGCAGTCGTCTAATGTGGGACCCAGTTGCTAGAAATCATTATAAAAATTCCAGCATATTCTAGTTGTTGTATATGCAATAAATGTTGGTATTGTATGGGAATAGAAGATGAAGATGGTGACGATGAATGTGGCCATTGGAAACATGCCTACATAATTCAGACATGCTACTTTCACTTCCACTTCCAGTTGTGTATTGTGCAGCTAGGGTGGGTGGCTGGCACGACATGGTCTTGTTTTTACAGGCAGCATGGATGAATGGAATGCAGAGGGTTGTTGGTTTTATTTTGTTAGGAGATTCTGCTGTCTGTTTGATTTGATCTTGGCCTGTCTTAAATTAAAGATCGTTTTTTCTATAACTTCCAGACCTCTCTTCTCCTTCAGTTGATCATCCACTGGAATTCACTCAATGTGATGCATCTCATTTCTGTATATAGTATTTATTATTGTCTTGGAATTCTATTTGTATGTATCAGACGTGACCCTCTCTTCTCTCTCTAACAGCCCTGCTCAATTTTTTCTGGATTGTTTACTATTTCTGTAACTCCATCTCTTCCTGGATAATGGAAAGGAAAATCATTTTGTCCATCTGTTGTATGATTTTATGAATACACTATCTTGTTTGAGTATTGGCATTATATAACGATGATAATGGGATTAACGGACTCCAGGACATTCTTTCATATGACCATGATATTTCGTAAAATAAAATATAAAAATATTAACATAAATATTTCACTAAGACAACGGAGTTCGAGTTATAATGTTAAAGACAAAATAAAAATAAAGAATGACTAAAATAATAATAAAATAAAAAATCAATTAATAGAATTGAGATAAGAAAAGGTAAACCATGATAAAAGTTTAAGTAAAAATTGAAAAAAGAAAAGTTTAATTGAGTTTTAAATATTTTATGTATTTAGTTATTATTAAAAAAATGTTTTATTGAATGCGAAAATTACTTTTTAGTTTTATTTAAACTTTATTTTTGTTCTCATCAAGATGATCTAATTATTTTCCTATTTTTTATGTTTAGCTTACTGGTTAATTCGTTTTTCTATTCTTCGATATTAATTTTATTAATGAAAACAACTAATTAATAAAATACTTAAATAAAAATAAAAATAAAAATGAAATTTTAAACACACAAGTTTTAACTAAAACATAATTAAATACATCTAAATTTATAAAATACTAGAAGTTAATTAAAAAAAATACAGATAGAAAGAACAACATGAGAGAATATTTTCTTCTAGAAAAACAAACAGCAGTGAAAACAAAAAAAGTATCAATTAAATATATATTATAATTTATATTAATGGACTCATTTATGTGAGAGATGAGTTACATTCATGAGTAGGCGTTTTAATGTTTTCATTAAAACTGATTTGATTATATATATTATATATAATATATAATTATATTATATAATATATAATATATATATTACAATTAATACTTTCTTAGTTGTTTCTGAAGTGGCATTTTGAAAGGTTATTGGTTTTTAAAATTTAAAACAATACTAATTATTCATTTGTTATTTATATTATTATCCTTTATCAGTTTATAGAATATATTTATTATGACAGAAAAGTTGAAAAAGCCGAAATAAAAAGTTTATAAACATTTTACTAAAATAAAAAACTAAAGTAATATATAATATATAATTTATTATATAGTTTATAACATCTATAACAAATTATATACGTTTTAAAAGTTATACAAAAAAATTGTTTTGTGAAAAAAGAGAGTAGAAAAAAGTTAAAAGCAGGGATGGAGAAGGAGAAAGAGAGAAAGATGAAGACAGGACGAACAGTGCTGATAACAGGGGTTGGGAAAGGGCTTGGGAGAGCCCTCGCTGTTGAACTCGCCGGTCGAGGTCACACAATAATTGGCTGCTCCCGTTCGCAGCATAATCTTGATTCCCTCCAAACTCAACTCTCTTCCTCCAATCGCAACCACAACCATTTATTTTTCAATACTGACGTTGTTAGTGCTTCCTCAATCACAATCACTCTTTCTGTTTCTCTCTGTCTCTTCCCACTGACAAACACACTTTGATTATTTATTTCAGAGGTCCGACGATGGCGTTCAGCAAATGGCCCGACTTGTAATGGACCAAAAGGCCGTTCCTGACATCATAGGTTCGTAAGCGTAACCCTAATTCCTTTAAGTAATAAGTAATTTTAAATAAATTAGTATGAAATGAGGATGTGGATTTGTTGAACAGTGAATAATGCCGGAACAATCAACAAGAACAACAAGCTATGGGAGGTTCCGGCGGAGGAGTTCGAGGAGGTGATAGATACGAACGTGAAAGGGACTGCGAACGTTTTGCGCCACTTCATTCCTCTGATGATAGCGTTGAAGAATGCGGAAGGCATAATAGTGAATATGTCGTCGGGATGGGGGAGGTCCGGTGCGGCGCTGGTGGCTCCCTACTGCGCCTCCAAGTGGGCCATAGAAGGGCTGAGCAAGTCGGTGGCGAAAGAGGTGGGTCAAGGGATGGCCGTGGTGGCCCTGAATCCAGGTGTTATCAACACCGACATGCTCACCTCGTGTTTTGGTTCTTCCGCCTCTCTCTATCAGTCCCCTCACTCCTGGGCTCTCAAGGCTGCCACCCTCATTCTCAATCTTACCCCTGCCGACAACGGTGCCTCTCTCACTGTCTGACCTCTTCTCTTATTCTTTCAATTTCTTCTTGTATTTCTTCTTTCAAACAAATGTCAAACTTTTACATTATATAATTCATGTTCTTATTTACAACACACTATACCCTCCTTTTTCCTCTCTACACTATTCCTTCCTTGAAAGGTCCAGATTCATGCAAGAGTTTTATGACAAGCTTCACCTGTGCATACACAAAAACTCACCTTTAGGAAATTTATTTTCCAAAGTCTCTAACCTAATCATATTGTTTTTCAAACTACCCAGAAATATCAGCTTAAAGTATTTTACAACATAGATCTGGCTAGTGCTAAAGCAAGACTAAAAAACAATGACGAGAATCAAAACATAACTATTTAACTAAAAATTTATGCATCATACCTGAGATGCTTCACGTTCCAGAAAATCTTGGATGGCTCCCCTAAATTCTTCATCAATAAGGTAATGACAGCTATACGTTGTGACAGGAAGATATCCCCGCTGAATCTTGTGTTCACCCTGGGCTCCTGCCTCTACCTTTCTAAGATTTAGTTCGATGGCTGCTTCGATTGCCTGTCACGTCAGCACCGAGTAAGTAAGTATATATATATATATATAAGTAAAACAAAACTTTTTTTTGTTCCTCGAGCTTGCATAGCGATGCCAGGCTGAAAAAGCTTGAACTCAGACCAGTCGAAAGAAGAGGAGAAAAACTCACTTGAACCAAACAATATGTGGAAGAGAGGCCGAATTAGACGTTACATAGAAAAAAAAAATTATCTGCCCACACCCACCAGCAAGCAAAAAGGGAAGCCCATTCCATAAAAAAAAAAATATAATCTGATAATACTCACTATTTGTTTTCCAACCATAAAACCAAAACCTGGCAAAAGGTAATAGCATTACCTGGTAATAGCATGCTTCAAAATGCAAACTTGGGTAGTAACTTCGTGGCAAACACCCCCATAGGCGCCCAAACAAAGTATCTCCTCCAATAAGATTCAGGGCTCCAGCAACTAGCTCATCCCCTTCTTCAGCCACAACTAGTAGCACGTTATCTCCCATTTTCGATCCCAGCTCATGGAAAAATTCCCTTGTCAGGTGAGGAGTCCCCCATCTGTCAATAGACCAACAACAATACTAGATAGTGACACTTCAACCATTCCCTTGTCATCAAACACTCTTAAAAAAATCAACTCTACAATGTTCAATTAGGGTAACATACTTGTTATCAGTTGTGTTCCTGTAAAAAGTGTAGAAGGAATCCCAGTGCCTAGCCTTCCAATACAAAAGAAAAAAACAAGTGAGATCGTGAGTAGAGGGAATCACTACTAAAATTTTCCCCAATGAAGTATGCTATTATAATATCTTTAAGGATACAGCAACTATACAATCATCACAGGGATATATTAAAATGCACACAAGAATTGAATTGCTCTCAAATGTGTAGTGACCAAAGCATTATGATTTACAGAGAGAATGTTCGGATGAACACATGTTCTAAACCATTTTAAGTGAATATTGGATATTCCAGATAACATTAGTCTCACTCACTGTTTTGGTGTGGTATGACAATGCCATTAAAATTTTTAATGGTTTGAGCAACTAAATGTACTGTGAACTTTAGGGGATCATTTCATGTATGCGCTAAGGTGCAAATGGATTAAAATTGGTGCGTGTAAGCAGCAAGTTACCTGTAATTGAGCATTACCTAACTTATAATGATGGCAAATATGCTATATTGTAATATTAGAAAATCCTATACTATATACAGGAAAAAGTGTAAGGTGATTTTAATATTCTTCATAATATAAATTTTTCTTATCTTGAGATCGAACAGAACTATGATGTTCTCCATCCTATTGCTAGAAGACATCAATTGGTCACATTTACTTCAATAAAAGGCGGTTTGTGTAAATGTTATATGCACCTAAATCTTCAAAAAGTATATAATGTAAAGTACCTTTATTTCATGACCCCGGAGCCGTTTCATAATCAAGTTCTGGGCTGAGATCTGCAGATAAAGATATACGTGACCGAAAAACTAACAGGTCAATGTGCATTGACGTCATTTAAAATCCAGAATCATTTGGCTCGTGGTAACCCAAAGAAAATAAGGCATTTTCGCAGTTCATTCTAATTGTGCTATCACAAGCCAATAGAATTGCAAAAAATGTCATCACATTAATAATTGACCTATAGAAATAACAACACAGGACAGTGCTATTGGATAGAATTCTAAAAAAACTAACCACATATTAATAAATTTTTTTATATGAATACCAACCTTTTTACGCTCTTGACGTATATTTTTCCTTTTACTTTGCTTCATGTCTTTCAAGAAGTCATCAAAACTGCAAACATAAAATAACAACAGTATTGGTATAGAGTGATGTTTATGATTAACTGGACAAGTCTCTTTACAGAACTATTATAGTGGATCAAAATCACACGTGATAACTCAATGACATCTTGTAAACAGATAAAAATTTGACAAATGAAGATGAATGATTGGATCCTTGCCACTGTCCAGCATATTTCTGATAAACAATATTATTACTTGAAAAAAAAAAAGATGCAGGCTCCAAGAACAACATAAAACAGCGTAGTTCCATGGATGACTCACTTCTTGTAATCACGGTTTTTCCAGTGGTACTGCATTCCAATCCTGGGAAGGAAGCCCTTCTGGGTGAGTTTAAGCCACTCATTCTCAGAGGGAAAAGTAATATGTAACGAGGAAAGCTGTGACTGTAAAGAGACAGAAAGAGCTTAATTAGTAAATGCATGTAAAAATAAGAAGCAGGTGGAGAAGTTGGTCATTGATTACATTGACAGTGAGGTCCTTCATTGCAGAGACAACAATGTCAAAGATTTGATCTTTGAAGGAGGTGTTACGAAGCAAGATTCTTGAACCGGTGACAGGGGTGAAGGGCACACAAGATTGTAACTTGGGGTAATATTTGTATCCGTATGAATGGTAAGCATTGGCCCAAGAGTGATCAAAAACAAATTCACCGTAGGAATGTCTGCAAGGGAAGAGAGTGAAGGAAACGACAGAAAAACGAGAAAGGTGAAAGGGTGAAAGGAGAAAGTAAGTGCGTACGTCTTAAGATAGAGAGGGACGACGGCGAGAATGTTGTTGGCCTGATCTTTGGCAACGATGTGGTGTGGCATCCATCCAGTTTCCCTCACGGCGGAGGCAGAGTGCTCCAAGGCGGAGAGAAAGGCGTGGGAGAGGAAAGGATTGAAGCTGTGAGGACCACTCGCATCCACGGCACACGCGTCCCATTCCTTCGCCGGAACGTCCGAGATGGAAGACAACACCGACACTCGAACTGTGTCTGTGTCTGTCAAACTGAAAGTGAATTGGTGTTGATGAGTGGAGGAGAAGGAGAGGGAATTTTTTCTGTTCCCTAATCCCCAATCCCCAAAAAGTGCATTAATTCTGAATCTGAATCTGAATTTCAATCTGAATCTCACTGGAGAAGGTGCCTTCCTCAGAAAGAAAGAAGAAGAAGGACTGCATGTATAGCACCTCACACTGCCTCCCACACCGGCCATTCCCACTTCTCCGGAACAACTCTCCCCTCCTCCAATGATCGGATAATATATATATTTTTTATTATTAATTCAATATTTTCTTATTTCAATTTTGTGTTTTTCTATAACACAAAACATCAATTTTTGGATTGATCACCACTCACAGACAAACCATGATAATTAATGATAGGGGATATTATAAACTATAATGTTACAGTCTTCTTCATTTTTTCTTATCTTGCTTCTGTTATACGATTATTTATTACATCTACACTTCTTCTCAGTAAAAATTGAAATATAATCTGCTGTATGTTTTATTATGAGTAAGAAAAATTATATTATCTTGTTTTAAAAAATTGAGATCAAAGTGAAAGTATTTAAAATATTTGAAGGAAATTGAAAAAATCACTACTGTAATAAAATAGAATTCTTAAACAAAGAATAATAAAATTTACCTATCTTAGAAACGATTCGTATGTGGTATGTTGAGTTTGCGGTGAAAGGACTCTAAGGATTTCGTACAATTTCGCACAATGTTGTTATTAAGCAATACAAGGAACTTTTTCGAGGAAATACTAGATATTTATCTTTTCTAACTTTCGGTTCATCAAAATAAATGTTCTTCTCTCTACATAATAATTCAAGCCAATTAAATGAATGTTAACCAGATATTTTAGTCTAAATATTCCAACAAATAGTAGAATAATATGGATAGTAAATATTTGAACTTATTATTTTATTGCTTCCATCCGAATGAATTAATGGTAATGTGAAAATATAATCGCCTCATTTGAATTTATAGAAAAGTAAAATTTATATGTAACACAAATAATAAAACCTGAATATATTAATATTATAATTGCTTATGTAAGTAGAATGCATCATTCACGCACGGATATATGTACTTTGTTTTAAATATTTTGTCTGTAAATTATTTGTTGTGATAGTGTTATATTTCTATCTTCATGAGTACTTTAAATTTTTTTTTAGTTAGGTTTAAAAACTGCAATATATAATTAATTATGTGAGAATATTAAGAAATTTCAATTTTAGATACCTTGTATATTATCTTCGCATAACATATAAATATTGGAAATTTTCATATTTGAAAGATAATTCAGAATCAAAATTTGTGACATAAATATTTTATTACTAATATTTTTTTCTGTATTGAATATAATATAAATAATTTTTTTTAAATCATTGACTTGTAAGCTTGTCGAAAAATTTAAAAACTTTACCTATTTAACATAATAATTTGTGGTTGAAAATAAGATTTTAAAATAAAGGAATCAAATTTATAAATATGAATGAAAGATTCTTATACTTTTCAAAACACATTTTTATCTTTTTAATAGAAATTATACATGATTTTTATTTCTATAATATATATCTAAGCAGGATTTAAGGTTTTGTATGTTTTATTAAATTTGTTTTCAATTTTTAAAAAATGGAGGAATGATTTACAACGAAATGTGCGAAGAACCATTTGATTTTGAATTTCACTTTTTAAACTTTAGTTTGTTTTATTTATTTGAAAAAAATTAAATATATATATTCTTTCTAATTTTAAATTAATTTTATTTTTATTTTAATTTATACACTTTTTTTCTATGATTCATCCATTAAAATACTAATGTTAATTCATATAATTTGAAAATAAATAATAATAAAAAAAGAAAATTTAGGAGATCAAACATATAAATAATCTTTGTAGACATAAAAATATTTGCTTTTTTTTGTTGATAATTTTTTCAATTGTCAACTTCCATTATCATCATAATATCATTTTTTTTAAGCTGCATTGAATGCCTACCCAGGTATGGTATCTTCCTGATATCATGAGAAATTGTGGCAACATGAGACCTCATGAATCTAAGAGCATTACTATCGAGACAAAAGAAATAAATTTATTTCCCTCATCATAAAGAAACATGTTTATATAATCTAATACAAGATAGAACTAGCTTAATGAGAACCTAGTACAGTTAAACATGGGACAGGATAAATAAAATACACAACACAAAGATAATTTTCTTCTAATTTTGAAGATATTATACCTGAGGTTTGTGGTTGATATGGGCGAGACTTGTGCATGTCGACAACACAATCTCAGCGCCTAGTCCTCCACGCACCAGATTCTGCTGTTTTTTTAGTCTCCATATTCCTGATAGAAATTGCAACTATATATATGGAACAAACTTGGTTTCGTACAACTATGCTATCCCGAGTAAATTTATATTTGAGCATTAGACAATTGCCATAACACAGAAAATATGAACTATGCTATACTTTTTTATATAAATTATTCGAAAGAGTTAAACAATTTTTAAAACATTCACGACCAGTTATACCACTGGGCACTTTTCGGCCATCACATGATGTGTTATTCCGTCGCCTCAGGATTTGCCCTCTCCAAAGTTGCTTTCGGGATTTTTCAATTTGGAAGGGTCTAAACTTGATTTCAATAACCACAAGCTTTATTTATCATATAATAATACCAACGAGAAATTATTAGCGTTTAATAAAGTATGCGGAAAAACAAAAAGGCATTGATAATAAATGCTGATAATCACATTGGATACAAAACAATTACATTTGTAAGAGGAAAAAGAATGTGGGGAAGACACAAAATTATCTCACCCAACAATGCCCCCACATACCCAGTAGGGACTAAAATTGGACACATACTGCGTATGACCGTAAGATGAATAAGAAGTGAATACTTTACTTATCTACAAAACTATAGCATTCCGACTAAATGCTCTAAAAGGAGGTGGGACAGTCTCGTTATAAGTAGAAAAAACTGAAAGCGCAAGAATGCATATTTTTTATCAAAACCAGTCGTTGCTTTATCTAATATCTTGAACCAGATGGCGGAGGAGCAGGAGGCAGCCGAGTTGGTGTCCTGCGACTATTAGAATTGGAGGCTGAGCTCACATCACCATTCTGGGATGGGTCACTGTAACGTCTACTATGACCACCAGCACCATACCTAGATGATAAGTCGCTTGGACCATTGGCAGCAGCATCAAAGGCAGACCTCCAATCATCACCTGACGAGGGTCCAGAGCTTCTTGGGCTGCTTTCTGCATAATTGTTTTTCCAAAATTATATAAAAAATCAACAAAATAAGTCTACATCTTAACTGGTTCATTATGTTCGAGGAGAGTTACAACAAAATTTATATGCATAATCTAATCATATTCTTTCTTCAACAAAAGCTAAAGGTCTTCTGAAACAGCTAGCAAACCAGCTAAGCTTTCATGGAAAGTAAGTCAAATGTGAAGACATTACCTGCTGCACCCCCTCTGTCGGACCAATTGGATGCTGCAGCCGCTCTATTGTCATGGACACCAAGCTGCCTAGTGAGTTTTGAAAGAAGGGAAGACTGTTTCTGAATTCGTTCCCTTTTGCCCTTGGCATTGCGGTCTTCCTGGAGCAGCTCCTCAATTTTTGCAGAGCTTTGGGCGCTGCGAACCAAAACATTAATACTACACTTAATTTTCACTTCCAAATGGTTCCATTCCATAATAGAAAATTGTAATAATTGAATTGTTCAAGTTTAAATGAATAGAATCAAAGATTCAAGTATTATTATTTATCGCAAACAAGAGTTATTAGACAGAAGAGGGAAAGAACTACTAGGGATAGGTTAAGATCACAAAGAAGTCCTACTAAAGAGAAAAGTCAAGCAAAAAGAATGAACTTACAATGGCAACTTCATAAACTTAATCTACTTGTGTACCAAACCCAAAGTGTCTGTGTTGATCTCCAAGACATTGAAAAACACAAAAATCCACAGGAGCATTCACATTATGACCAAATTCACTCATATGTGGTTGAATATACTAAGTAGATTAATATAACCTTAGGTTGCACGAATATTAATATTGACCAAAGTGAATACAGGTTGAATGTCAGTACATAACATCGTATCCACTAAGATCCAACACACTCAATAGTCATCCAGTAATATGATGAGAAACGACAGCACTTACCTGATGGAACTGTATAACTGGTTGAGCATGTCTTCCTTGGCTTTCTCTACTTGGCAAAGAACAACTGCCTGCTTAGAGCGAGTGAAATGATCTTACAAACAGCGCCAAATCTGAAGAGAAAATTGTGGCAGTTGACAAAAAGAAACTCACTTTTGGGACATTAGCAGCAAGGCTGTTAAGAACAGCTTCAACATAACCGCGTACTTCTTGAGACATCCATCTGAGCTCCTCTTCAGGATCTGCAGGTTTTCTAGCCATCGTATCCTACAAAAGATTTTGAAACATCAAAATACAAAAATGACCTCTATTCTAGACGGACTGTAAATTGGTTAGTGTTTGTAACTTCTAAAAAAATCTAACAGCAATAAGTAAAGGACTCCATGCTAAGTTCCAAAACGTCATAATTCATTTCTATATAAATATTTTCACCACCAGAAGAAGGATGATATTTGTTAAACTATAATGATGAAGAGTTAAAATTATGTGTTTTTGTGACAGCAAGAGTGGTTTATCTATCTTGAGAAAAAGAAATCAATACAATAAATAAATGAGATTTAATATGTTCTAATAATAAAGATAAGATCCTATAATAATAAGATATGATCTTGATGTTTCTGATTATAAACATCTGATCCTAAAAACTGTAATCATAAAGGTATGATTCTTATTTATCTAACTATAATACTGTTAAAGGAAACTTTTTGTATTTAACAAATTTATCCCAAACAAACCAACAAATTTCTGAGACCCAATCACGGGAGAAGAAACGAAATTTAAGTGGTTAATTGGTCAATTAAATGAATTTTGGAAAAGTTGGTTGCCAGTGTCTCAGAAAGGGCTACTACCTATGGGGTGAGGTGAATAACCAGAAAATTAATGGTGTGTTTATTTGGAAAGTAGGAAGTGGAAAGATAACAGATAGAAACTTACAAGAGAACCATCAGAAAGACTTTGCCGCATAGGAAAACCCGGTTCCCCAATGACTGGACCTCCTTTAGCCTGTGCAACACTTCTTAGCTTGTTAATCCACTCAACCTTATCTGCCATGCTCTCAGCTTTTAACAAAACTGCACTTTCAGCTGCAAAATGTATGTTTTAATATTGTCAGTTGTCACAGTTGAGGTTTAATCAGATCTGGTGAAGAATTCTTAAAGTGGAACACGTGTGGGAGGATGCAAAAATTAGAACAAGAGAGATTACCTTTCATAACAGTCTTATATGGGACCTTGTTTGTTATTTTGAAAACAAGGTTCGATGCTTTTCCAGAATCAGGTCCATTGGACTTTTTATCCTTGGAACTCTTTGTGGAGACTTCATCATCATCAGAAATGTCGTCAATAATGCATTCCTGATCAGCACAACCAAAAAATAAAACAAGTCATTATTCCGGTCAACTTCAAATTCTGTTTGAACAAAGCATTATGTTGTGTCTGAACCATTGATTATATGTCTCAGGAAAGATATTTAAGACTTCATCACAAAGGAGACAATATCCATGAGAACATCAAAGGGGGGAGGGGGTTTCACGGATTAGGGCTTTGAAGGATATTTTGAAAGACTTAATTTTATAAAAAAAAAAAAAAAAAAAAAAAAACCAAAGGAAATTAAATCAATACTTTGTGATATTCAATTAGAATAATTAAGCCTTTTCAAGAAAGAAAATGAAATCAAGTGGTATCCAATTAAGATATGTTACAACGGATAAAAAATCTATTGATAATAAAAAATATACAAAATTTAAAAAAAAAATATTTTTCAATACAGATTTTGATTGATTTTATGTGATTTCTTAATAAGGATGTATACTTATCACATCCATCAAACAATCCCACTGGAACTCTTGACACCTCCAGACTCTTTCTTTTTCTTCTTGCTGTTGGACTTTTCTTTCTTCCATTACAATTCATTCGCTCTTGTTAAAGATGGTAGAGACATTCATATGTACTTGGTACTTTTCTTATGACATCCCCCAATGAACCAATTAAGATTTTGAACCCAGTAGCATGCACCAGAAGATGCTAACACATATCTGACTAGTATAAGATTGAAAAATTTGCATTGTAAGATTGAAAAATTTGCATTGGTTTTACTTTTTGAATCCAAGTTTTATCAGTTAATTTATGATTTTTCATCGCCTCTTGTAATTTTGGATGTTTTATAAAAAAAAATTAAAAAAAAATATGGAGTTCTTTCAAATCTTTGTAAATGTATTAGCTTTTTCAAATATTGTAAATTCTTACCATATAAATCCATTAAAATCTAAAGTACAAAACCTTAATCATAAAAGTCTTTCGAAAATATCTTATAAGTCAACAATTTCAAAATTATCTTATAAGTCAACAATTTTACATGGTCTTTTAAAATCATAATCCAATATCCCTTAAATCATAAATACTGTATGGCACTTTAATTTTGTAACTGATTACACAGAGGTTTTTTGCCCGTGTTTTTCCTCCAGTATCCCAGAAAGAGTTTATTGAAGTTCATAAGCTTTCTAACATAAATTCAAGAAATCAACCAAAAAGTTCATACCTCCAATGTAATTACTCCCCGGAAATGTCTCTCTTCTTGTTTTTTGGTGTATCCAAGCTGGCAATATAAGTATAGTTAAATCTCAGCACATGCTCAGAAAGATGTAGTTTGTACTCCCATTTCATAGCATAAGCACCAATATCAAAAGGACCTCCAAATACAACTTACAAAAGTTGAGACTGAATACAAATTCTTACATAGTGGATCTAGGTCTAATTCATTCCTATAAAACTGACTTCTAAGACGAGGATCGCGTCCATTTATATACTATATTTTAGCACTACATCTAGTTGATTTGGGATTTGGATTTTTCCCAATACACCCACTCACATCTAATACAATTTTTCAAAACAGATCTAGGTTTAATACAATCCTACAAACCCGGTTTATAAGGTAGAGATTGTTCCCACTTATGCACTATATTTTTTGCATTATCTCTAATTGACGTGGGTTTGAGTTTTTCCCAATACAAAAATATGAGAACTTCTCGCTCATAATAACAGATAGAATGCCTGGTAAGTTTTAATAATTAAAATGAAGGTCTCGCTAATCATAACATAAATGGGCCATATTCCATCATATTACACAAATGCTTAAGAATTTGTAAACTAACTCGACTACTAGAAATGTCGAGAACCAAGAAGTACACTAATAGTTTCCACTAAATATCATTTTCAATTTCACCAAAGAAGCTTTTATCCATATGAAACACTTCTGTGCAGCTACAGCTTAAAAGGCTTCTAAGCTCAGATATTTAAACCAGAATGTCCAGAGAAGTTTTGAACCGTGTAGCAACAAAAGAGACAATTTACTAACCTTGCCAGTCTTTTCATTTAAAACAAACCATCGTCTGCTCCAACCACCTTTTCCGCTATTTTTCAACATATATCCTGCATCGAGAGTTGAAATCAATTCAAAGTAAACTAAGAAACATTCAATTCCTTACTTTGGTGAGAGGAAAAAGATGAAAGATAGAACACTCAAAAAGGTACAGAAACTGTTGTTGTCCTTGGATAATAATAGATAACTACCGTGGAAATTGCATTAAAAGCTTAACATTTGTTGATATCCACAGCAACCACTAGGCAGAGTTAACTATACAGTTCAAAATGTCATTGTAATCTCTAATGACTTAATTGGAAAGCATAACAAGATAATAATGTTTCTCTATTCATTATTTATAATGTTGGGGGGGAATGGAAAATAATCCTTAATTTTTTTTTCTCTTTAGGGAGGCTGTCTTTTCAAATGATTGTGTTATGTACTATCTGTGCACCATCAATTTAGTGATTAAACAATCAGCTACAAGCAAGATGCGCCAAGCAATGTCTGTCAATATACAACTGCTGCAAATCCTATTGGATACCGAGGGTGACTGCTGAGAAAATTGAGGTAATTATTGAGTGAAGCAAATACTGAAGCTCTGGATCTAAAATAGGAAAAAAGGAAGCCAGAAATTTAATACTCCAAGGATTGTGCAGGGCATGAGACACAGCAGAGAGACTTGTTGACATTAGACTTGGAATACAAATTTTGGGATGAATAATAAAAACCTGCTGTTATCTCCCCTTCGGGCCCAGCAGTCTTCAAGCCAGATGCCTCTTGTGTATCCTTGTCTTGCTGACTAGATTTCTCTTTCAGTGATTTTAAATTTCCCCCACTTTGTTGACTTGTTTGAGGACTAGTTGCCTAGAAAACAAAACAGAACATACACCTAGTATATATAAAGCCAAAATTTAAACAAATGAATAGTGTGTAACAAATTCAAGTATGTACATTTTAAACTTTATTCCTTACCCTATTTAGAATTGATTGTTCTGCATCAAGTCCCTTCTTGGATGACCGGTTCTTTAGCTCCTCTTCTCTGCGCTGCCTTTCCATTCTAGTGAAATTAGTTGAAAGTATTAGATCATTTAAAATTAATTCTAAACAGCAGCAGTCAAACAGTTACAGTTGTATTTATGTGTATACAATATAAGGTTGAGAAATAGATGATATTGAATTTGAACAAGGTGACAATCAATTTCTATGTCTTTAGTCGTTTCATGGAACACAGGATTGTGATAAACTCCAAAAGATTTCACCAAATGGGACCAGAACGAAGAACAAATGACAAAAATGGGCTCAAAGTGCTCCGCCGAGTCGATCCATTGTGGTCTGGAAAGATTCCAACAACTAGAATGTCGTGCATGAGACACACACACCTAGGGAAGCTGCAACTGATACGGGTGTCAGCTAGAATTAGGATGTGCGCCATCGAGGTGGGGTAGTGCTCCTTGAAGCACACTAGAACCAAGTGTCGGAGGACGAAACTCTGCGCCGAACAACACAGCTAATGACTAGATGACAAATCCTTTGTTGGACAGAGATTGGGCCCGCTCTAATACCAACTTGAGAAAATTATAAAAGAATAGATAATGAATTTGTGAGTGCTTCATCACTCCTCATATGTTGTCATTAATATTAGTAGAATTCTGATACAGAGCAAAGACCAAACTATCCTAATTAAATCAATGGTGGTGATTCTTCTGACTTTCAAATTTATCCTAAGTCTGATGAATGAAAAACAAGTTAGTGCTCCAGTTAACCACATGAAGATTACAAATTCATATATTATAAAAAATAAATTAAATGTGTCAAGTATTGAACATACCGCCTCTGCACTAAACGGATAAAATGTTGAGGTGGAACAAATGCACGCTCCATATCAACTAGTGCAACAACCATCTTTTTGGATTCATCTTTAAATGTCTCAAGGGCTGAAGTTGCAATTACGACAATCTGAAAGTTGTACAAAATGAGCTAGATAATTTCTAAAAATCAAACCAAGCTATGTATGAATTACTGCCCAGAATTTTTACCTCTTTCTTGAATGGAGGATATCTTCCAAGACCAGGTGTTGCATTTGCAGAAGCAGAAACAAGATCCACAAGCACACGATGTACCTAACATGAGAAGAGAGAAAGAAAGATTTTATTTTCTGAATTTTCTCTAGCATACCACTTAGTTGATGATCTATCTATAACAATGATTACATAGATAGCAAATAATTACTACTATTTTAAAAAGAACAATTAAAATATCACTATTTCCTAAGATACATTGAACTGAAGAATAATGATCATTGAATAGCTCTTATTTCCACACCTAATTTGGTTCTGGTCACACTTTCTTACAAAGAAGGTCAAGAAAAACACCAATTGCAACATTGCAGTGTTCACGAGATGATATCAATAGCAAAGCAAAAACCTTGTAACTAGTCAATCTCTAGAAGAGTAAAGCTTAAGATAAATTAAATGCATGAGGCATCAGAAAGATACTTGCTGCCCCCATAAGAAATTCACAAGCAGTTGGGATCTTCTAATCAGTGGGAAAACAATCAATACATGATGACATGCCATGATATAAATAGTTTTATTACCCAAAAATGTTCCAAAGGTGCATCAGTGGTGCAAAGGAAAAAAAAGGACTATTAAAAGGTGTTTGGCAAACTTGAGAATTGGTTTAGAGCTGTGCAGTATAAAACATTAAAACTAGTCATACAAATCTATATAAATTTGCAGTAATTTTACAATATACTTTGTACCCCTTTTGGTTTAGAAGTAGTTTTTTATATGAATTTCTCTCATGAAAGCATTAAGCTTCCATCAGAAAATAGCACAAAAAAGAAAAAAAACAAAAACACTAACCATGGGGGAACCACACCTAACTCATGAAATCAGGCAAATGTAAACTCAGTAGCCCTACCAAATTCAAATTAGCATTTCTGTGGATTTTTTTTTGAGCCAATTATTTCTTAGAATCTAATCTAATAAGAACTTTTTCTTAATTTAAGTGACTATGAAGCAAGTGCATCACATTCAACTGCTTGTAATTAGTTGTTCAGTTTTGGAGGTTGACAACCACCCCCAAAGGCTCCCCACCAACCTACAGTTCAGACTCTTGATATAACTTCGCAAGTCACACCTTATGATATACCACTGTTTTCATTTGAAAGATCCACATATCATCGGGTCTGTAACTGCTACCCAAATTATTTTGGACAATCTTTACACAAATCTGAGACATTAATAGTTGTTGAAACAACATTAACAACACATTAAAAGCATCATACCTCATCGACACACAATCGTGATGGCTCCTTCGCCAGTTCAAGAACGCCTTTAATTAAGGATCTCAAACCTTTCTCTGGAGAGATAAGATAAGGTTGATATCCATCTGCTTCTAGGACAACCTGACATATAATGGGGGAACAAGCAAGCACCTCTAGAGTCAAGAGACTAAGACTAACTAAAATCTAAATAAACAATGACAAACTCAAGGAAGAAGATTTACCCTCTTGACATTGTTTATGTCAAAGTGCCTGTCAATAGGAAGTTGCTTGATTCTATTAGGAAAGTTCCCTTCAAAACTGGCAACAACTTTCCAACCATTACCCTGCAAGGAAATATAGGAAAGAACTTAGATACAGAAAAATAGTATGTTTGTCCCCTTATTTAGAATACATAAGAAACAGATTACCAATCAAAGGATCAATGTAAAGAGTTCAAGCATTTGAATAATTGAGAGCCAGATTGACATGGTTCAACAACTTTACATTGTCACACTTCTTACTTGCCTCCTTATTCATCATCTTCACTGAATATCGGGTGCAACCTAGATCCTTGGAACATTTTTTTATGATGAGCTTTCACTGTTTTGGTGGAAATAAAGATATATTTAAGTAATGTGCAAACAATACTGTAGTTTGGTGTGTTGGGCTGAAATAGAATGCTCATATTTTTATGTGAATCCCTTTTCATTAACAGACATGTTAAAGGATTAGAAAGCTTTGATCCTTTGATAATTTTTTATCACTCTTCACCCAGTGGTTTTCTGTTTTGTTCTTTTTAGGTTGGGAGGACTCCTCATCCTCATTAACTTAGAAGTTTTTTGGTCTCATGCCAATAAATTCTCTTAAAGACACACACACGCACAAAGGTGCAGCACAAAATCAGTTATTATTTGCCCAATCTCTTCAAAGGGCTGACTTTTGGATATTTTTTCTTGAATTAGTATGTTAGCTTCGTTGCTCCAACAAGATCTTTCTCTTTCAACCCCTCAATCATAACATTTTTTAAATAACTCAATTGTTGAAAATCTCACATCGAATAGAGAAATGATCAAATCATAATATACAAGTGGGTGTGAACCTCATGTTACAAGTCGATTTCGTAAGGTTGAATTAGACTTAAAGTTCATTTTCTACAATTGTATTTGAGCTTATATTAGCAAGGTTTGTTAGGCTTATCACGTCAATCACTATTGAACCACCCATAAATATTTACTCACACGCTTGAGACGTCCAATACTCAATGCAATGGGTGTTTTGGAGATCCCACAACAACTAAAGAGAAAGTCAAATTATAGTATATAAGTAGGTATAAATTTCAACTTACAAGTCGGTTTTATAAAGTTGACTTAGATTTAAAGTCCACTTTCTAAGAATATCATTATGAGATCTTCAACTACCTTGACGTATATTGGATCATTTTGGAGTAGTTCTGCTTTTAATTGTGTTTCTCTTGGAATTTTTTCGTATTTGAGCAATCTTGTGCTCCAACAGGATCTTCGTTGTTGAAGATCTCCATCAGAATATTTATTAAACACCTCATAATATCATTATTATATCTTAGAATACCATAAAGTATTTTTGTAAGACATTGAGTGGCCTTTTGTCTTTAATTGTATGTGTTTATTTGTTTCCTTGTTTAAGTAAGATCTTCTATTAGTAAAAAAAAGCTCAGGTTTTCTTGGGATCACATCCATAACATCATTAAGCCCAAGAACAGAATCCATATAGTTCTATAATGTCTCTTCCTACTTCCCTGCCTAAACCCCATAATTTCAACGTGGTGTTAGAGCCATGACATCTACCTAGAGAATAACTTTTTTCACCACACTTGATTACCACCAAGCCAACAATTTGTTTGTGTTTTTCCATCTTTGTTTACTCCTTATCTTTCTTTCTTTGAATTCTGTTATATTAAGCTTTTGGACCTGAGATCTTGTACTGCAGCACATTGTTACCATCATTCCGATAACTTAGTGCTGCAGTGGAATGATCATTTCCACCTAACCTGATTAAGGAACACACAGGAAAAGGTAAAAAGAAATCTACCAAAGCAGTGCTGTTTCTGCTAAGGTACGCATAACAGATTCCATAACTAACTTTCCCAAAGTGTTATTCTTCTCTCCCTTGATGTTTTGGTCCAGGGGAGGGGTTGGGGTGGTATTTTCAAAGATACCAGGGATCAAACTTAGCCCTTTAGCAATCTAAAAATATCTATGATCTTGTACGAGGGCAGAGAGTAGTATTTTTATTTCATTATAATTAACAACTTGTTTCCTTAATCAATCAAGAATAGTATTCTTCAATCACTACATATAGAAATTAGTGTTTTCACTTTGAAACACGCAGTCACAACATTATATACAAGAGAATAACATCCAGAATCTCTATACTTTATCTTCCTCATTCCCAACCTAAATCCCCATAATTTCAACACATTTTCAATAATTTTTTTATAAGAAAATAATTTGGTTAAGAGAGGGTACAGAAGCAATGCAAATCAATAATTTCAACACATCTTTACTTTTCCCAAAATCTCTAATATGGCACATGAGAAAAGCTCCAATCTCTTTTGACATCCAAATGTCCCCAGATAATATGTAACATATAAAATGTAAAAAAAACATAACAAAAACTACCAACCTCGCCTCCAGTGAGATGTTGAAGAAATTTGTCCTCAAATTCACGGCATAACTGCAAGGCTAGAGCTCTTGTACCTTCAGAACTACTAACCATTTGTTCACCAAGTTTCATTAACTCTTCCTGAACAATTTGAGACTTTCCCTGAAGACTGCAGCATTTATAACAAAGGAATAGATTTCAGGCCATTCAAAACCAAAATGAACTTTAAAAATAAAGAAAGAAAAGGTAATTACCAACCCCAAACTGAGGCTGTTGGAATTTCTTTGGTTTTTTATTGGGGAGAGGGGAGAGATTCTTTTAAAAGGTCAAATTAACTCAACCTAACCAAATTATCTGGCAAAGTCTACATTAGTACTAATTACTAACAATAAACATATTACACAAAAAAGTAAGAAATATAAATAGAAATGGAATCACACAATCTCTCATCACTTGTCATATTGTGGAAATTTAAGTAATCACTCCAATTTCTCTTACTATGATATTTACAATGCACAATTTTCGTTAAACACTATGATATTTACAATGCACAACACAAAACAAAACATAAGATAGTAAAAATAATTACCCAGTGAGGAGAGTTGGAAGCCTGAGCCTCATACGATCGCGAATCTGTCCAGCAAGAGACTCAACCAAAGCAATTCTACCAAGCTTGCTATGAGGGGCTCCGGTCAATATTGATTTCAAACTTTCAGTCTCAGCACGCCAAGCAGTCTCCAATGAATTCTCGGATGAGCCACTCCCAGACTGTGCAGAAGCTATAGAAACAGATTGCCCTATCAAAGCAACCCATGGAATATCAGAGGTTTTAGGGGGTCCCTGGTTCAATAGGAGAGCCTGCACCGCTGCAAGAGCTTTTGGTTCGGATGAAGCTTGATCAATTTTACTTATAACACCAACAGTTCTGGTGGCTACAATTAAAACCAACAAAAAGGTTAGATGAATTAATACTATGAAAATGATTAGGTACAACACAAGAAAGGAATTTGTAAACTTTAGAGGTTTGATTGGGTCTAAGACCAGTTTCCAAAAAGCTTAGGTGGAGGTTCACGAATGACTTTATTTCAGCAATACACACCCTCATACAAATTCACTTTGAGATTAAAGAATAGTGCACAGGCTCACTTTACCTCATGGAATTCAACTTTATTTAAAAAAAAATGAGGCCACCAAAAGTCAAAACCCCAAAGAGTCCTAACCACTCAGTCATTTGGACTATCACCATGTCAGGGACCAAATCTGAAGAATTGTCTGAGGCTCGTGATTAGTTTTATACAGCTAATCAAACACTCCAGAGTTATTTTTTCGGGGGGAGGGGAGACAAAAACGTAATCTGAAAACTTACATTCTGAGTCATACTCCTTAGCTACTCTAAGGGCTCGTGATGATGAAATTTCTGGCACCTGAGCAGCAGGAATTACTACCAGCAAAATAGCATCGTTGTGCTCAACATATTCACTGATCTAGAAATGATGAAAGAGAAGACATCAAACTTCTCTACAAGGAGAATGCCTCAAAAACAACCATAGATCTAAGAAATAATTAAAAGTAAACATACCCACCACCATCAAATGAGAGTGAAGGGTATGAGGCCACAAAGAAACATACTCGAATTTGAAATTTAAACTTAGGACAAGATAACATATACCTACTCACCATTTTGTCATCCACTATCCGCTGGTCCAATCCAGGCAAGTCAATCAATTTCAATGGAGGTGCTGTAGAATTTTAGAACAGAATAAAAGGATCAAGTCCCATGATGCCAGCATAAAAGGAGGGAGCAACATACAATTTGATGATGGGCTTACCAGTACTGGTACGAAGTTTGAGATATATTTCATCACGGGTCCTACCAGATGAGCCTTTGCTTAGTCTATCCTGTAGAGAATGTCGAAGGGCGCCTAAGAGAAAAGAACGGAAAAAGGGTAAGACAAAAAGAAACATTGAATGATATCATATAAACAATTGTGGAGTGAAGGTGATTCTTACTTGCCGAAACCTGTTGAGTTTTGTTTTCAATTTGCAGGATGATTGACTTGCTGCTTAATGAGGTATCTCTATTCAATTCAATGCTAATGGGAGCCCGGGTGGCACCATTTTCACCAGTTGGCTGGAGTTTCCAACGGAGAAGTGGGCAAATAAATAGAGATTAAAGAGGAAATAGAAGAAAAGGAGGAGAAGGCTAATAGGCAATACCAAAACAGGATGTCCGATGAGGCTATTCAATGAAGCAGATTTTCCAGCCCCCTGATCCACCACCGCCACAAATGTATTGCATTCATAACGGATCCAACGAATTATACATACAATACAGATATATGAATAGAAAATGTGTAAGTATTTGTGTGTGTTTGCTCGTAAAATTGCAACTACCTCATCACATCATACCACAAATGTTGATTGAAACTAGAGCGATAAATGTGAATGGAAGAAAAACTCACGACATTGCCGAGTGCAACGACATTGAGGAAAGTGGTAGGGCGTTTGTAGTTGTCGACATCTTCGTCGGCAAGGACGGCAGCGGCTTGGCGCATAGAATCGGAGAGCTGAACCAATTCTTCGATCGCCTCCATTGGATCTGAATGAACTTAGGTTTCCGGCGAGCGATTGAATTGGATTGTTGGGTGTAAAATGCAAATACAAAGGCAAAAGATAAACGGAATGAGGGTGATGAGAGAACTACACTGGGAGGAGGAGGAGACTCTTAACCAAACTCCAATTAAATCACCGTACCAAACCAACTGCACCCTCTCCTCTTCTTCCTCTCTCTGATTCTGATTGCTTTGATAGCGATTGCGATTGCAACTTTCTTCTTCCTTTTTCCTTCATTATTGCAACATAACATAACATTACTCTATTCTCAGCGCTCCCATTGTCTTTACCGAAAATCACTTTAGTTTGGTTTAGTAAAATAACATACCCATAACAACAACATTGCTTGCCCCATCGCACTTCCCAAACTATTAACACTTTTTTTTACTATAGGACACGCCCAAAAATAACCTCAGTAACTAACATCGTCGCAATTCGATTCAATTCTTTTCACTATCTCAAAATTATTCATAGTAGCCCCATAATGCCCCGTGCTCTTTTAAAAACATATTGAAATGCAAAATCATCCATTTTTATGTTTACTTACTCCTCTTTACTTCTTCTTCCTTTTTTCTTTATTTCTTCCTGTTAGCAAACAAAATGTGAAATATATATTCTTTACATTGATACTTGTTAAATGTATTTTTTAGTATTAAAAGTTTATTATTTTTTTATTAACCGCTTAAAAAGTCGTCATTGTCGTGCTTTTAATTAGATAAGAGTGTAAGGATAAGAAATTAAGGTAAAGCTTATTTTTATAATTTTAAATTATATTTATTTCTTAAAAAATAGGAGAAAAAATGCATAAGCCCATTTCAGGATTAACGATAGGAAATTACTACAACTAAGTCAAAACACGTTCAAGTTTAATTTGTCTATTTACGATAAATTTCACATATAAGTAAAAGATAAATAAATTATTATTATTTCCCTCAATTTAATACAATAGATATTTTAATTCACTAAGAATTTGAACTTACGAAAATATGTTTTTAATGTTCGTTTTTTTGAAAATTCATATTAAAAAATTATTGTATTGAATATAAAAAAATCGTATATTTTTTAATTGGAGTATTTATCGGTTAATTTTATTCTTAATTTATTGCTTACAAAATATATATATATATATATATATAATGAAAAATAAAAAATACTTAATGAAGTTATAAATCTCTTTAAATTCAGTTGTTAAAACTTTTTACTCTATTAAGAGACTAAAATCTCTATATTTTAAGTGAATCTCTCTCATCAATTTGATCAACTTTATTTTTTCATTTTCTTAACAAATTGAGAGGGACTTTGAACAATAAAAACTAAACGATAACCATGCTGCACATGGTTAATTTGATTTTTGTTTTGGAATTTAATTTTAGAGTTAAATATTTCTTTTTCATTAACTCTCAATTAAAATCAGAATCAACTAATTTTCAAAATTTAAAACTAATTTAGTCTTCTATTTTTCTAAAATACGTGAATATATTTTTTAAAAAAAGTTTTAATAAATTTATTTTTTTAAAACATCAAATAATTTTAATAAAATTTGGTTAAATAAATCAAATTCAATTTTTTTATAAAAATAGAGTATAAATTAAAAAGTTTTGAAAATAGTCTAGTTTTAATTTTTATTTATGAGAACAAAAATATGTTTAACCTTAAATTTTAAATTAAAACGATATTTTTTTTATAAAATTATTTTTTAGTTTCATGTGGTATTCTGTTTGAGACTTGGAAACTCAACTGGTTATTGAGTTCATCTACAGAACGAAAAATTTTAATATATAGTTTACTAAAATTATTTCAATTTATAAGAAATTTAAAACTAAATTAGCCAATTTTTGTTTTTATGTCGAGACACTTAACTAATAACGATGTAAAATATTATGGTGATTATAAAATCAAACCTCAAATACCCAATTAAAAAGTAAAAAACTTTAGATATTCAATAAAAACAAATTGTTTAATATAAATTCAATTAAAAATTCTAAAAGTTATGAAAAATTTAAAACTTAATTAAACCAAAACTTTGTTTTAATCTATAACAATATACAATCATATATCCTATCTTGTGTCAATATTTCGTTATTTTAATTTTATCTTTAATTATTATTTTAAAAATTAATTATTTTATAAATAATTTATTTTGAATCGTTAGCCTAAAAACTTCTTTTATCTTTAATAGTTGTTTTAAAAACTTCTCTTATGTACATATTTTATTTTTCTAATTTTACATTTAACAACTATTTTAAAAATTCATTATATATTTTTTATTGAAATAAATTGAACCAAACGAATCGAATTGAACTGAACCGAACCGAACTGAACCGCACTGAACCGAACTGAACAACACTAAATCGAATCGAACCGGACCGAACCGCATTGAATCGAACTGAACCGCACTGAACCGAACCGAACCGAACCGAATCAAATTCAACTGAACCAAATCGGACCACACCGAACCGAACAAAACTGCACTGAACCGAACTGAACCGGATCGGACCGAACCAAACCGCACTGAACCGAACCAAACCATACTAAACCGAACTGAACCCAACCTAACCGCACAGAACCGAATCGAACCCCAATGAAACGAACCAGATCAAAACGAACCTAACCGCACTAAACTGAACCGAAATGAACCAAATTGAACTGAAACTAACCGAACTGAACTGAACCGAATTGAACTGAACTTGAATACTCTTTACTTTTTTTGAATTTTAAAACACCTTCAAAAAAATAGGAGAAAAATAAAGGAAAATTTTCACACATTCATAATTAATTAATATAGAGCAAAAAGATAATGGTTTGGTAAGGTGCGTAACAAAATATCACACCCAAAAGTTTTTTCAGCACCAACACCACAATTGTGAGGTCTCTTTTAAACAATTGAAACATAATGTTTTTCCCCAAATTAAATATAGCAAGTGTATAAATAATAACAAAAACAAACTATATACTTTCAATAAAAACAACATTCAAAGGACAAACTTAAATTCATTTGTATTCACCTTTCTCGGAAATAACTGTTTTGTTAAAGTGGAGAACATAGAGTTCTGAGATTAGTAAAAGCCTAAATATTTAAGAAAAACATTATAAGACGATGAAAAAAAAAATTTAAATGGTTGTAGTTTAGCATTGAGTATAAAAAATGAGAAAAATGCAAAAGACATATAAGAGAAGGATAATTAGAGTTAAGGTTTAAAAAAGACATACCAGTTGGGTGTGGTGTGAGGTGTTAGAATTGCAGTGAAAGTGGTAAAGTGGGATGACGAGAGCAAGGCGACATAACCTTATATAGTACTGATGGGGATGAGAAGCTCACAATCATTGTCTCAATGGTGGTGATTGAATTAAAAAATGGAGTGTGCGTGATGTTTAGGGTAAGAGGCAATTGAAGAAAAATGAGAAAATAAAATATATAATTCAATTATTGAGCAATTAACCGATAGAAGTTAAGTTTTTTAAAAATAAACAATAAAACAATACTTTTAAATTTTTATTAAATTATTTACTTTAATATTTAATTTTTATTATAAATAGTTTAATTTATTTTTTTACTTTAATATAATACAGATAATCATAGTTAAGTTTAGTTAGATTAATTTTTTTCATCTATAACAATATATAAAGATGATATCCTATTTTGTTTCCATATTTTGTTATTCCAATTTTACCCTTAATTATTATTTTAAAAACTATATATTTTATAAATAATTTACTTTTAATCGTTAGCCTAAAAACCTTTTTTTGTCTTCAAGAGTTGTTATTCTTATGTACATATTTATTTTTCTAATTTTACATTTAACAACTATTTTAAAAAATCATTATATATTCTTTGTTGAATTGGACTGAATTGGACTGAATTGAACCAGCCAGACCGAACCGAACCGAAATGCACTAAATCGAATTGAACTGCACTAAACCGAACTAAATCGGACTAGACCAAACCGAACCAGACCGGACCGAACAGAACCAAATCAAACCACACTGAACCGAACCGAACTGAATCGAACCGAAACAAATTGAACTGAATCGAATCGCATTGAACCGAACCACATTGAACCAAAACTAACCGCACTGAACCGAACCAGATCAAACCAAACCAAACCGGACTGAAGCAAATTGAAACTAACCGAACCGAATTGAACTAAATTGAACTGAACATAAATACTCTTTACTTTTGCTTGATTTTAAAACACCTTAAAAAAAAGGATAAAATTTAAGGAAAATTTTTACACTTTCATAATTAATTAATATAGAGCAAAAGGAGAGTCACTTTGTAATGTGCGTAAAAGATGTCACACCCAAAAGTTTTTCCAAGACCAACACCACAATCATGAGGTTCCTCTCAAACAATTGAAACATAATGTTTTTCCCCAAATTAAATATAGCAAGTGTATAAACATTAACATAAACAGACTGTATTAAATTGATTTGTATTCACCTTTCTCGGAAATAACTGTTTTGTTAAAGTGAAAAACATAGAGTTCCGAAATTGGTAAAAGCCTAAATATTTAAGAAAAATATTATGAGATGAAGAATTTTTTTTTTTACTTTAATATTTAAGTTTTGTTATAAATAGTTTACTTTTTTTTTTCTTACTTTAATATAATACAGATAATCATAGTTAAATTTAGTTTGACTAATTTTTTTCATCTATAGCAATATATAAAGAGAATACTCTTTTTTGTGTCCATATTTCGTTATTTCAATTTTACCCTTAATTATTATTTTAAAAACTAATTATTTCAATAGTTGTTTTAAAAACTTCCCTTATGTACATATTTTATTTTTCTAATTTTACATTTAACAACTATTTTAAAAATTCATTATTTATTTTTTATTGAACTAACCTAAACCGAACCAAATTGAATTGAACTGAATGGAACTGGACCAGACCGAACCAAATTGAACAGCACTGAACTGAACTGAACCAAACCGGACCAGACCGGACCAAATCGAACCGGACCAAACCAAACCACATTGAATTGAACCAAACTAAACAGAACCTAATCGCACTAAACCGAACCGAACCTGATCAAACCGAACCGAACTGAACCTAACCGAACTGAACTGAACCGAATTGAACGGAACTGAACTAACATACTATTTCGTTTTGCTGAATTTTAAAACACATTCAAAAAAAAGATGAGGAAATGTAAGGGAAAATTTTACACTTTCATAATTAATTAATATAGAGTAAAAGAATAGTCGTTTTTGTAATGTGTATAAAAATTGTCACACCCAAAAGTTTTTTGAACACCAACACCACAATTGTGAGATCCCTCTTAAACATTTGAAACATAATATTTTTCCTTGAATTAGATATAACAAGTGTATAAACAATAATATAAACAATTTGTATACTTTCAATAAAAAAACATTCAAAGGACAAGCTTAAATTGATTTGTATTCACCTCTCACACAAATAACTATTTTGTCAATGTGGAGAACATAGAGTTCCGAAATCTGTAAAAGCCTAAATATTTAAGAAAAATATTATGAGACGATGAAAAAAAAGGTGAAATGGGAGTAGTGAAACAGAGTATAAAAAAATGAGAAAAATGCAAAAGATATTTAAGAAAGTGATAAAATGTTAGTTAGAGTTAAGGTTCAAACAAAAACACATCAGTTGGGTGGGGTGTGAGGTGTTAGAATTGCAGCGAAGTTGGTAAGGTGGGATGACGAGAGCAAGGCGGCATGACGAGTGGCGGAACTTGGATAAAAATTTTAGGGTGCCAAATTAAATTTTTTTATATATAAATTATTATTTTTTTAATTTAATAAATAAACTTTCATTTCCTCTACTTAAATTATTTTTTCACATCGATCGGATGTACTTTTCAATTTCTAGTATTTTTCCTTTTTATTCCAATTTAAGACTAATTTATTATGAGTAACAAAATTTGTAATGCTAACTCGGATACATTCATAAAATTTTACAAATTTAAACTAAAAATAGAAAATCCCTAAATTTCATAATTTATAATTATACTAATATGAGGAAAACTATAAGTAGGGTTCGTGCCAATTTCATAAATGAATTCCTAAAATAGGGTTCATACTAATTTGGAGAAAACTTAAGTTGGAAAAAAAACATTGTAAGAATAAGAGAATCATAAATTTAAGATACATAAATCATAATAGAATGGTAATCTCGATTTATGAGATATACTATGATAATACATTCCTCAATCTATCTGTTCTTCAATCTCTTCCCTTAATTATCTTTTTATCTTTTTTCTTTTTTACTTTCATACTTTATTGATAACTTACTCAGAAAGAACTTTATGTACAGAGACAAAATCTTATTCTTTTTTATTAACGAGCATCCATCAAATTGATTTTTATTTTTATTTTAAACAATAAAAATCATAAATAAATAATATATATAAACAAAATGATAAAAAAATTTAAAACTTAATATATATATATATATATATATATATATAATATACTTAAAGACTTTTGGAGTTTTCTATAAAATAATTAAAAAAATATATTAAATGTATAATATAATATAATATAATTAAATACATATAAAAAATAAAATTGTAGACTTTTGGGGGAGCCATAGCTCCCCTTAGTTGCCAATGGGCATGACCTTATATAGTAGTGACGGGGATGAGAAACTCACGATCATTGTCTCAATGGTGGTGATTGAATTAAAAAATTGAGTGTGCGCGGTGTTTAGGATAAGAGGTCATTGAAGAAAAATGAGAAAATAAAATACATAATTCAATTAGTGAGCAGTTAACCGATAGAAATTCAATTTTTTAAAAATAAACAATAAAACAATACTATTTAATTTTTATTATTTTTTTTACTTTAATATTTAATTTTTATTATAAATAGTTTAGTTTTTTTTACTTTAATAATTTTTTAACTTATATTTTTTTATTTCACATATTTCCACGATTCAAATTGATGTTGATTTAAAAGTATGAAAAAAAAAAATTCAAACACATGCATCAATTTTTTTTTCTATTAAATTATAATTTTTGTAAATTAAAGTATGATTTGTACTGTATATATTTAAGTCTGTCAAGAAAATAATTTATATACTTGAAAAAAAAAATCTAAATGCTACATTGTTTTAAGGGAACATTGTGTATATATACATAGAGAAATATAATTAGTTTTGACCGACTTTTCTGTCCACTCTTGTGTTCCATTCAATATATAAAGAAGATTATCTCTTTTGTGTCCATTTTTTATTTTCTAATTTTATCCTTTATTATTATTTTAAAAATTAATTATTTTATAATTAGTTTATCTTTAACTGTTTTTTTTTTGAAATCTCTTTTATTTTGACTATTATTTGAAAAAACTTTTTTTAACAATTATTCTATTTAATAACTTTTAAAATTTATTATATATATTTCAAAAGTAAATATTATTCATCTTAACTTAAATTCTTATAAAAATAAAAAAATGGAAATACTCACACATGTATTTTCGCTAGTTATACTTTTATTATAATAAGTATTGTTAAGGGTTTACGAGTCTAATGAAATGACCTTCATCCTAAGCAACAATGATTAATGTTTATGTATGTTATGAGTAAGTTATTCCTCTAAAATATTTTATAAATTTCCCAAAATGAATATCAGTAAGTTATTTTAAATTTTGGAAAGATTAATATAATATGATGTTTTTTTTTTGAAGATATAAATTAAGAATTGACATGCTTTATTTATAAGCACTAAAAGGAATAATTTTAAATTTTAAAAGTTAAAAGAAATATAATGACTGAAATAAAAACATACTTATTTTTTAGAAACTAAAAACATCTAAACCTAACTTTTTTACAAATAAAATAATAAGTGCATTACTTAATTCAACCATACGCTAAAAGTAATCCAATTATCTTATAAAAATATGTAATTATATAATTATAAAAATATATAATTATAAAAGTATAAAAGTATATAAATACAAAATTCTATAATTATAAAATTATTTATAATATTACATAATTATATAATTATAAAATATAAATTCTTTTAAAATATAATTCATAATTTTCTAATTTTATAGTTTTATAATTATCTAATTTTATAAGTTCATATATTTATAGTTTCATAATTTCGTAACTTTAATTTTATGACCTTATAATTTTGTAATCTGTAAATTTTATAATTTTGAATGTAATAATTTTATACTTTTATATTTCATAATTTTATAGTTATATATATATATATATATATATTTTATAACTTTTTTAAATTTTATAATTTACAATTTCAATTAAATTTAATAACATTTTTTAAGGGTTAAATATGTTTTTGGTTCTTTAACTTTTAGTGAAAATTGGAATTAGTCTTTTGGAAACCTTAACCAATTTAGTCTCTTCTCTTTATAAATGCATGAATTTAGTTTCTTAAACCAAATTTTTCTAAGTTTATTTGACGTTTCAAACACGTTTTTCAACTAACATTGAAGTGAACATGTGTCAAACGATATATACAAAATACTATAATGAAATGTGTTTAAAACGTCAAATTGGTTAAAGGGACTAAATGCACACATCTACAAAGTTGAGAGACAAAATTGGTTTAAAGTTTCCAAGAGAGATTAATTCTAATTTTCACTAAAAGTTGAAGGACCAAAAACATATTTATCCCTTTTGTTAAATACAATAAAGTTTTGAGGAACATCTCATTATAATCTATTGTAATGAAATATTATGTGAAAACATGCAGAATGACAAAAATAATTGTCACATCATATAGTTAAGACATCTAATGGAAGGAACTCACTTGTAAAAAGTTTTAAAATATTGAGAACTCAATTGATCACAAAATTTCAATAAAAAATCCATTAAAAGTTCTCAAATTTATCAGAAAATCAACCCATAATCAATGAAAAAAATTATTACTAAGTCACATGTATTTAACACCATTAATATCAAAAAGAACCTAATTGTATTGATTTTTAAAAAAAAAAATCCATTGAGAAAAAAAAAACAAAGAGAACCTCTACTTGAACTATTTCAACAAAAATTGGGACTATAAGACTAATTTAACCATAAATATAAAACTTTTCGTTATTTTCATATACTTAACACATCAATTGTCACATTATATAGTTAACACATCTAGTTGCAATAACTCAATTGTGAAAAGTTTTAAAATTTTGAGAGATCACAAAAGTTTAATAAAAATTCCATTAAAAATTTTAATAGAAAAAAAATCATTTCTAGACATGTTGGATTATAAGACTAATTTAACCATAAATATAAAACACGTTGAATGCTTTCGTTATTTTCAAAACATTAAATACATTTTAACTTTTCATTCCACATAATAAAAGTGTGGATATTGTGGGTATATATATATATATATATATATATATATATATATATATATATATATATATATATATATATATATCAAAAAAATGAATGTCTATGCCCACATCCTCTTGCAAGTAAAATCATATATAAGCTGAAATAGACTTCTAGAATCTGTCTCCTCCTTCACCTTTAGAAGGCGAGCAACTTTCGAGTAACCATCATGATATTTGGACATAATATCTTCTTCTTTTATATCCGATATATTCTCATATTGAGCGTGCTTTGTTCTTGATAATTCCCATTGCATTGCCCATATGGCTAAAGGGCGCATGTAAGATAAAGATCTATATTCATCTTTATTGGTCCACGCTTCAGGAGTTTGGAATGAATAACTGTTGATCAAGTAAAAGACATTAATTAGCTACTATTAACAATACAAATACATGAAAAAATATGCATATCTATAAAGTCTTAAAGATCCATAAGAACAAGCTAGCGAATATTATATATTGGCATGAGTTAGTCAGTAATTCAAAACGGCAACGCAAAGGATACCATCGTGCCTCAATATGAAAACATGGCCACTTTTATTCATGTGATAGTTAGCCACAGTGCAAACATCCACATAAACTATACTACGCTGTAACAAATAATCCATAATGGTCTACGTCTTTGTTAAGGATTCAAGTGATTTGGAAGTTCCACATTGGATAAAATTGTGCAAGATAAACAATATATTTGTAAAAAGACCCACACACTTGTTATTTTAAGGCTCAAGGCTTTGAATTGGAAACAGTGTCTTGATCTTTTGCATGAATTTGATCATGTCTCCCCTTAAAATAACCCTCGGTTTCATGAATTTGTTCTATTTGGAGATAAAATCAACATTGAGGAAGTTCCTTATAGATTTATATGGCAATTAGAAGATCAACTTTTGGACAAAGCCAGACTGTATGAGATGGGAAAGATGATCTTTCATTAGCAAAAAGGGTTCACACTAGTTTCCATATGTAGTCATCCCGATTAAACTGTTAATCGTGTATTTTTTTTTTCACTGCCCTTTTGCTGTTAGATTGTGAAATGTCATTTTATCAAAATTCCTCAATATTGTTATTCATGCCATCAGCTGCAAGATTAGCATTTACAGAAATTCTATTCTTACATTCAGTGATAACTTATCCTACCAATGTCTAGCGTCAATTTATTTCTGCCAAATCATATTTTGTTAGGAGCTCGGATAATGGTCCTGATCTGATCCATTTTCTATTTATAACAGACCAAATAGATCCAAGAGAGAAGAGTGATCAATAGGAATCTTGATAATATATGGCAAAGCCAATTCTACAATATGGCAGAAAAAGGGAAGTGAAAAAGATATGATCAACAATTTCTTCATACCGACTAAAACATGGAAACCGTGCAAAAGATCCTCAGTTGGTTGTTTGTTACTAACCAACATCCATACAGAGAATGGTTGTCACATTGACAGCTTACGTTTTTAGTCCAAGTCATGATCTATAAATTGTTTTTTATGTGCTTGTATGAGTGTCCCAATAAGAGCATACGATCGTGGTGTTTTCCCATATCATACAGTCTTGGCCATCACCAAAGGTAATAATTGTCTAGAGAGAAATTTTCTTGAGCCCATTAAGCATATGTATTTTAGGGCTTCACAAATTTTTAGAAAGGGAAATAGTTGTGCTTATTGACTTGTTGCATAAGAGATCTATCTTCAAGATTGAGTTTGGTGGTATCATATTCCATCTTATGTTAGGCAAGACAAATTTAGAGAACATTTTGGCCTATCAAACTAGATTTTCTTAAGTTGTATCCTGTTTGGTTTGGTCCCCCGCTCTCCTTGTTTGTTTTATTTCTCTGATACTTTGGTGTGTTGCAAATACAGGTTGAGGTGCAACCTGGTTGGGATTGCACACCTACTTTTATTAAAATAGAAGTGTGAAAGTTAATGTGGAAACCTTGACTGACTAACGACGGCAGTTCACAGGGTTCCACCTTGGTGACAAGGTAATTCTTGATGGGAAAGGAAATGGTATGGCAGAAAAAAAAGGCCCACAATAAAGCATGTGCATAAGGAGGAGATAAATGTGCAATACACCTAATCAAGACACTGAAGGAAGAAATAAGAAGACTATTCTGATAGCAGTGTTGGGAATGCATCCCATGCAAGTGAGTTAGGAAGGGAAGTGCTAAAATGGGGAAATAAAGATCGAGGAGGAAGAACAAGAGGTATGAACTGGAATCTGGATCCTTGTGACATACTAGGCTCTAGAATAACTAGAGTCGTACTTTTCTATCTTGTCCACATTCTGTTGGGTGTACCCGTCATACTTAGTCCTGAACCCCATTCATCAGGCCTTATTCTATAATACAGTCAATTACTTCTCCTTATTTTTCTGTTGATTTCTGCTGGTAATTATCTAGATGCAACTTCATATAAACTTCAGTCTGTAACTTTCACAAGTACCACTAAAAGAACAGAATATAATATCTTTACCCGAGTCCATTGTCAGACCATGCAGTTTCGTATACTCCACCAGCAGTTTGAAATGCCATGTCAATCATATTTTGTTGGATCATTGTTGCAGCTAAGGCATATGTGACGCCTGACCATATTTCCCGAGATTGCATTGTAGACATGTCAATCTTTCCATCAGGTAACATCCCATTTACAGCACCGCGCCTCCCATCCTGTACTTTCATAACATTGTAATCGTAAACCATTTGAAGCGCGCTTCTGCTTCTCTTTTCATCAACAATAGGCGAAAGACCACATGCTCTAGCATACCTGCAAAGCAAGAAATAAACAGTTTGAATTGCATTTTAATATTAGCAGCGTGAATCTGAATGTCCGTTATAACTGAGGAAAACTGCAAAATTTAAACTGTTTAGAGAACTATGGCATAGTTCAGATGCTTGCATTTTCTTATAAAGTTTAGTTTCAGATGCTTTGCTTGTGACAACTGACAACAGCCTAAGTGGGGTTGGCAACACCGACCAAATCATGCCATTGTACTCTATCAAAATTCAAAATTTTAGGGAGACCAATTAGACATGAATCCTTTTTAATGATTTCACTCCAAATTTTTCTTGCTCTTCCTTTACCTTTAAATCAACTCTTCTAATAGGCTAGTTGGCTTTATTTAAGTCAACACCGCAAGGATTTATAATGGGCTTAATATGTAAGCTTGTGTGACATAAAGTGGGTGCAAAGCTCTTTAAATTTTAAATTAGATGAAAAAATCTCAATGAATTCTTAAAGAAATAAGTTGGTTTTACACCCACTCTATATGACACAAACTTACATGGTAATTATAGGTACCACAAAGCTAAATGTCACAATGAAAACCCATGCAAAAAATTAGTAAGGTACTTGGTCTCTAGTTAAAGTTTTAATGGATCACTGCACCATAGAGCCACTAGGAAGTACTAAGGCTACCAAATAGTTTCCAAAAGACAAAATACTGACCATTGACCAGCTAATTGATCAGCTTGAATGGATGAACTCGTACTCCCACCACTGCTATCATAATTGAAGTAAGAACCATTCCATAACTTTTCATATACAGCCTTTGCCTTCTGAAACTTCAGCCAAAAGTAATCTTCAGAACCCTTGTCACCAACTTCATGTGCCAGTGCCGATGCTGCCTGAAGTGCTGCTACCCACAGTCCACCACTATACGCACTCACACCAGACACAGACCATGTGTCATAAGTTTGGTCAGGGAAGCCTTCATTCTCAATCATTCCATCACCATCCTTGTCAAATTGTTCCATATAAGCAATTGCAATATAAACAGCAGGCCACACAGCTTGTGCAAACTTCTTGTCACCAGTGACAACTACATCCCTATAAATCTGAAGAACAAATTTTGGATTCAAGTCTTTCCACCTATCTGTGTTATAAAGATTATAGCCATTTACTTCAAACCATGGATCATTGAGTCCAATATCATGAGGAACAGCACCAAGAACTTTTCTAGGTACCCATTGGCCATCAACTAGAAGTTTCATCTTACTAGGGTCATGCATCAGTACTGCTGCAGCAACGTCTCTTTGGATGCTGAGTTCAAGTTTTGGGAATAGCATGACTAGTGAAAAAGAAGCGTAAAAGTGGACATCGTAGGTATTCCACATTTTATACTCAATGCCTTCAAGATAAAGAAACTGACCAATGTTTTCTTCCCCTTCTTGGAGCAGATGTACTCCGTATGCAGACTTTGATGCAGGTGGAGAGTGGACTTGCTCAGCTACTGAGCCAAACATTTCAAGAATGTTGATAGCAGTATCATTTTGATGTGATAAATTATTGGTATTCTTTAAACGAGATATGTGTCCATCCAAAGAAAATTTTCTTTCTCCTGTGTTGTTAACTAAGCTATTTATAGGAAGTGAACCATCTGCGAAAGAGAAAAGAAAAAAACAATGACAAATTGACAGTGGCAACACACTATCATGCATGCAGGGATTGCAGGACTTCCAAAGGAAAATAGACCAGACTTATTAGCTGAAATAAAAAAATAAAAAAAAAGTTTATAAGCCAAACATACCTGTCCAAATTGTCCCCCCAGAATTCAAATAGTAAAGTTCATTCAAAAGGGTAGTTGGGTACCTGCACAGAACTCTGAAAACGTCAGATTTTGATTATAGGAGCGGGTTTGAGAATAAAGAATTGAATATTACCATTCAGGTAGTCTCTTGTCCTCCAGTATTGGTCTTTGCCAATCATCAATCTGGGTCTCCCATTGGCAATGTTCTATGGAACAAATTTATAGAATTTCAATTAGTAATTTATGGTATTAACAATCACGGATGAGATATGACTCATGCATGGGGTTTTGCAACAAAAGTAATGTCCACATCTAAATTAAGAAAAACCATATCCATAATCTAGCTTGCCAGAAATCTAACTATACATATAATCATTAAGGGCATCAAATTTAGATGCAATCCCCACCTTCCAACCATAATATTTAATGGAGTTCGGCAAGGAATATTACCAATAATAGCATCATGTGCAATATCTGCAGCAGCGTCTCCATGAGTACCATAAAATTTAGTATAACGCCTGCAAACCAAATTTTTTAGTTATGTTGTGTATCTTTAGAAATAGGATGACAACATGGCAGGTCAGGTGTGGGTTTGACGACCTCACTCACCCCATCTGCCAGGTAACAATTCATAACAATTCATACTTATCTGATATGAAAATTTTCTTCCATCCTCATCTCCATCAGGGGACGGATATACCCATAGCCTATACCCACCTCTTTATAGTTTCAAAGATTAATTAAATATTTTTTACAAAAAATGAAAAATATAACAAAGAAAACGTGATATTATCAAATATTCAATGTTAAAAGGATACACATATTTTTTTTGCAACGTCAAATATAAAAAGAAAATATAATTGTATAAATAGTTATAGAAATATTGGATAAAGGTCAAATAGTCATAGAAAAAAATAAAAAATGATTAAATGTTTGCTCTGGAAATAAGTTACGAAATTAATGACCAAAGAAAAGTTAATACAAGTTTTCTAAATTACCTAAAAACTTAAAGGTGTTTTAGAAATTTAAAACGGACACAATTATGAGGATGAGATAGGGTAAGGGACATGGATATGTACATACACATCCCCTCCTCATACCCAATTTCAAAAATTGGTTATTACCCATATACATATCCGTATCACGTCAACATTGAGATTTCCCATCAAAATTGGAATGGGTTTGGAAAATGTCCATGGTGATGAGTTCATTTGTCATACTCCTTAGAACAAAGATATCATCATACAAGTTTTCTACCTTAGTACCACCCACCTGAAATATGTCCTTCCTTCGGGAAATTTGACTTCTGGGCAGTCCCATGCCAATGAAAATGTCACAATTCGCTGAGCATTAGATGGAACAGTCACAGTGGCTGCGATGGCTGCTCCAATAGATGATCCTGGTTCTGAAGGCGTAGCAGTTTCAGCAAAATTCAGATGGTCAAACGACCCATGCTGAAAAGAAAATGGTACCATAATGCAATTTAGTGCAATGTTATGTAGCGTGCATACGGATGAGAGCAAGTTTAATATCATCTAAGTTGTACCATTTTGAATGAGCATCGGTAATCAACAACTAGAGAAGAAGTTCTCAAATTTCATCATTAATGTTTCTTGAGGGAACAAAGCATAGATAAATTCCATTATCACTCTGAATACAGGAAAAGATCAAGCTAAGCAGAAAGGAGAGATACTATCAGCATCGTATTATATTCATTTAATTTAATCAGTTCAACCATGACTAAGCAGTAATATGATTTTAGTTTCTTTAACAGTCTTTAAACTTTATACAGGTTTGCATCAAATGCATACTTCAATTGTAAATCCATAGTTACAACAGCCAATCCTATGAATGAATAGGAGGCAAGGAAAATTAACAAATAAGACCCAAGAAGTGATTATTTAAGCTTGAAATATCCTTTAAGAATTATGTTCAAAGAGATTCCAGTATTGATAATTGTCAGAATAGAGAACAATAAATTCAGACGTCCAAAAGCAAAGGAAACTCCAAATAATTGCTTTAAGAAATTCTTACAGCACAATGATTAGCTTTATCTGTTACAGAACAGCATGAAGGAAAATAAAACATCAAAAAACAAAAATATTTCAAAAAAATACATTCGAAAGTAGATCTCTGACCTGTTTAACTTCATGCCACATGTCCTTAGCCGAGATACCATTATAAGAGCCGGATACAACAAAGACAGGACACTCTGAGATATGAACATATTCAGTCTCTTCTGCTGCAATTGCAAATGTGACTGGAGATCTATCATTTGCCGTCCTGTATGTTAAACATACCACAATAACATTTATTTGACCAAAACTAAATGTTTTCCTTTTCATCTTTTGCTGAAAAAGAGAATAGCAAGCTATACTTATGATGTAGAAGCACGGCATGAACCCCATCATTCAACCTATATCAGAAGATAATATGTATTGTGAATATTAGAATAAACTATTGATGACCTTTGGGGGGTTGAAACAAATTGGATCATCTGTGTAAAGAAAGCAAACCAACTGACTATTTTCTTACATTTTCTTGGAATTAAAGTGGTCACCAGTAAATTCAGAAATTCCTCCAACAGAATTCTGAAGCACACAGCAATTTGTTTGCACTCAGTGCCCCCAACAAAAGAATAGAGTACTAAAAACCAACAGATGGTAACAGTAATGGGCAACATAAAAGTATCACTTACTGTCCATGTGAAAAGCAAGGTAACATCTGCTGACATATTCCCTAAATTTTTCAGCTGCATAAAATAAAATTGTCTGCTTATTATTAACTTTAGAAGCATAAAAGTCCAACCAAAAGTTATATGGAAGTCATCCTTGCCTACCGTGAAAGTGAAAACTGTTACAGGAAAGCTACTCTCCTTGTAATTATGAGGTATAACAGGTGAAATCTGATGACAAATTATCCTCAAAGCTGGGTCAGGTTCTGCATTTGAACAGAAGAGTTGATAGACGAGAGAGATACAGAGTACTATAATGGAATTGAAACTATGCCAACTAGCCCAGTTTACCCTCATAAATCGTCCAAGCCCTTGGGTACAATGCATGATATGTGGATCTGTTTCCATTTATGTTCCAATCCCATGATTCAATCCCTGACACTGGATTTTGTCTGAATGAAGTTCATGCATAATTTTTTAAATTATATTCAAAGAATTTAAATCTGCCATTCAAAATAATAAATCAGAGACAGTTAAGTTACAAGCCATCTACAAAGACTTACTTTCTTATCTCTTGCTTCGCAGGGCAAAGTACACTAGAATATTTTTCACCACTTGGACGTGAAACAAAAACCTGAGACAACAATCTTTTTCTTATGTCGGAAAAGATAATATTATTTTCAGGATGAAGTAAAGAAAATATAAGATATAAAATAATTTGTAAGAGATACTTGAACTTCAACAAATACTGATCCAGAAACTTGAGTTTAACTTGTTCATAACCACATTCCAGGCTAGAAATGTAAATATACAGATGAAATTCTAGGATTTAAGGGTAACCAGTTAATTGACACTATATAAGCAACCAGGTTAACCAAAATGGTATAACACCTAATCCTTAATTACAACCCCAAGTTTTGTCGTTATGTTCAGTGCAGATTGGAGACAACTGTTTAGTGTCGGCATCAGGTAGTTATGCACATGTTCTTTTTTATCCACATTTCAAGCATTAAGGCCTTTGATGTGAGGAGACCTATCATATAAAAACACTGATCAAACTTTTCCTTTATAGTTTATCCTTTAAGACGTGGTATTTATGTAATTATTATGCTCAAATGGGAACAGAACCACCTCCCAAGACACAAACTAATGCTTATTTCTTCCATTATGAAGAAAAATCTACTTAAAAAGATTTACGGAAAAAATAAAAAAGTAGTGTGAAAGGTAAATAAGAAACGGGAGAGATACACATAGATGTTACTCACAAAACATTATGATATCAAAGCCTACATTATAACTATAATGTGCATTGTTGATAAACAATTCAATTTACTGAACTAGTAAAAAAGATTGGACATTGGTTTGCTCATCACAGTGTGAATAAACATCACATTGTTATATTGACATGCAAATTCTGGTATCACTATATCTAAGGTCCTGAATATTGAATATCAAATTTCAAATTTCAAGGGAATACAGACAGTGTCAGACTGCTAGGATTTCTAGAAATGTTTAAAAGAAAGTAAAAAGGTATCTTCCTGATCAAGGAGACTGAGCAAAACTTACAGAAAACTGATTTGCTAAAACTGGTGTCTCTTCACATACTACAGGGAATAGTTGCCAACGCTGAAATTCACCTCTGAAACTTCTTCCAATACTTCCAGCTCTGGACATCAGTTTGTCAAAATATATATATATATATATATATATATATATATATATATATATATGCATATTATTTACATAAATTATCCAAAATGTTCTCAAGCTAATATAAATTGGATAATAATGATGCTGTTAACATCATAATATTCAGGTTGTCACATATCATTAAATGATTTTTACCATTTTATCACTGTATTATTTTAGTAGCCTGAGTTATTTCCCCATAAATATGCTGTACATTTCAGTAACGTGGCCCTACAATTTCTCCCTTGTACAGTTACTAAATTACTATTTAATGAGCAAGGCCTAAATAGGGAGAATAGTTTTTTTCCCAAAAGCACACTCTAGATATTATCAAGATGATTCGTGTGTGAGTGTGTGTATTTTGACAAATGTAATGTGATTATAACTTATTATATCATTGATATAATTAGAAATAAAAATATACCTAACATTTTAAACATAAATCCAATTGGCACCTGTGGTAATATCAAGCCAATAAAAGATAACACATTTTCCACGCACAATATGCACATGTTTTACACTACAACTGCAATATTTCAAACCAAAATTCATAACCTAATTAGTTGAAGGCAACATTAAAAGGATCATATCAGAAGGATGGTTAATTTAATCTTGTGTATATCTTTTGGCTGGAGCACATGGAGGAGAAATGTTACTTAATTCAAGATTGAAGACTTACCCAATAGCTCATATTCATAGAAAAGGAAATAAATGTGAATATTTGCTTGCATCACGTGGTATTAGAAACTTGGGTAGTTTTTGGTGGGTTGGGATTCCTTCTATGGTTTCTCGTGATTTCTTCAGAGACCGGTTTTTCCAGGGGTTTTGGCATGGCCCCCCACTTTTGTTTGTATTGTTTCGTTATTTATTTAAAACATTTAGGTAGAGATACTGCATATGATTGTTACTGGCTAAAATGGGAGGCTACATGGGATTGTTGTCAGTATAGTAATGTTTTTGCATACTAGCTTCATAAAAAAATAAAAAAAAAGACTTACCCTATACCTCCCAAAGGAACACCATGACCAAATGTCACGCTACGCTTGGCAAAAGGATCAATCATTCCAATCTGTGCAAGAAAGATAGAAACATCAAAGAAACGCAGAAAACAGTCAGAGAAAAATAATCAGATGGATTCTTCATAGCTCTAATCGATATATGATAGAAATTTATAGACAAAATAAGATTACCCTTCCTTTGGCAGCTTCTTCCCGACAATAACGCCATAAGCGATAGCCAATTGGAGCCTACCAAATCAAAGAATAGCCTCGTCAAATTCCTGATGCTCCTAATTTTTAAATATTATGCAAGCATAGGTGGGAAAAAAAAAACGATAGAGTTGATATATCATATACCCAATAGGGATAATATTGCAGAGCATCAAAGTATATGAAAGGGGAGTTGACATTGAACTGTCTTGTCCTAAAACAGAAATCAAGAACAGAGTCCTTGAGATTTAAATTACCCTATAGGGTATGATTGCACGAGATATCAACATTTCATAAATATTTGAGAGAAGTTGAGTATGATTAACAGTAAATTGAAGTTGAAAAAAAAAAGTGTTGGGAGTGAGATAAGCAGTAAGGAGGAGTTAATGGTATGCAGAATGAAGGGTTATGGTGCGATCTTTTTTAAAGATTGTTACATGAATAACCTTACCAGATGAACAATATCTTTGAAACATAAGGAGATTTCGGATGAAGCATTTCCATGGGAGTTCAATTTTCGGTGCCATGTAAGTGAAGGAGGATTGGGTGGGTGAGCCTTTAGCGGACATGAAACATAAAAGAGATGTTAGTAGAATGAATGAGGCATGATGATGAGATGGGTAGTATGAAATGGACCTTGCTGGTAGAAGACTTGTTGTCTCCCATTTTCCCTTGCCTTGCGTTTTCTTTCCTTAACCAGTACGTTGAATTGGATATTGGATCTGCTGATATATGACTCTTCCCTCTCTATTTATACTTTTTTTATAAAGCCCCACCTAACTAGACTTATTTTTTAAAATATTTAATTGTCCATCACATCAGATGTAATTACATTAAAATTATTTTAAATATTAAATGGTTAGATTAAATTTTTAGTAATTTAACTGAGCTTATTTTCAATCTTCATTCAATAGTCATTATTAAATATTTTAATGCAATTTCTTATTATGATTGCTTTTTATTTATTGTTATTTGTTTTAATTTTATAAAAATGTTTAATTATTATACTGTTTTTAATATTTTTTGAATTGTTTTTGTAATTTTATATATAGTTTAAATTTTAAAAAAATAACATTATAAATTACAATAACTAATATTATGTGAAAAATATATATAATAAAAAATATAATTTAATTAAATTAAATTTAGAAATAAAAAATAATAATTTCAGAAAATAAAAAAAAGGTTACATTTGATTACTAATATTTTTATTATAATTATTATACTTATATAAGTATCTTCTTATGTTTTCAATACGTGATTTTGGTTCCCACGACTTGAGTTACCATGTTTTAGAAAAGTCATAACTTTGACTCGTTCTCAATTTGTTATTAGTTTATTTAAATTACCTTGAAAAATGTGCTAAGTATTTAAATGTATTCACACTAGCTTCGCCATTGAACATCTAACTGGTCTAAAAATTAAAAATAATATGATCATTGGAGAAGCACTTGCAACCAACCACGCAGATAAAATCAACGTCATGATATATTTGTCAAGAATAATTAATAAATATTAAAACTTATAAAAAATTATATATAAATTTAATATTAAATAAAATTTGACTAATAGTTTGTTTTATTTAGAGAACAAAAAGTGTCCATAATATTTATCATATAATCATTATTATTAATAATTTATTTTATGTACATAAAAAATAAAAAAGTATCAAAATAATTTTAAAATTATTATACTATTTCTTTTTCGTTTTAGTATTATTACAAATTCAAATATAATTAAATGTAAAAAAAACTTAAATTAATATAGAAAATAACAAACGAAAAAAAGGAAGGTATATTAACTATCAATTAATAAGGTATTAAAGGTTCAAATTATTTTATTATTTTTTAATTTTATTTTTGTGTACTCAAATAAATTATCAATTATAGTTATACAACATTTATACACAGTTTTTATCTTTAAATAAAGTAAAATTACATCGATGATTATTGATGTCAAAATCATTTATCAGAATCCATGTAATAACATCTATGAATTTATATTATTTTAACTAGTGAAATTAATTATTTCATATTCATAAATACATTGAATTAAGGATCATTAATTATACTTTAATGTTGTGTTTTGTTGAGACGAATGATGTGAAGAAGAAGGAGAGTAAGAGATTAGAAGGATTATAGAATAAAGTTGGTATTGTTTATTTTAAGAGATTCATAAGTGATTTTAGAGTAGATTAGGAAGTGAAATTTATGACTGAATTCATTAATGTGACATATTAAACAAACTTTTAATAGATAATAAATTAAACTACTAAAATGTCTCTATTGTTATAGGTTATATAAAATTATATATAAATGATTTAGAATTATTTTTATAAATTTTATTCAATAATTGAAATTATAAAAAGATTATTTAAAAAATAAATAATACAATATATTTTGTATGAAAATAAATTCAATATGTAAGGTAGAAAATAAGTAAATATTACGACACTAGCATGAAAAAAAAATAGGAAAAGGATGAATTAATTATTTAGCCTCTGTCACCCTCCAATCTCACAAAAACTAGAAAAATGACATTTATTACAAATCATACTCATCCTCCCTCCCTATCCCTTTCCATAACTCTTAAGAAAAATAGTCAATCACCCTCTCTGATACTCAGTTTCCATTATTATTGAATAGTGAATCTATTCAAAAGAACACGGTCTAAAGAGAACGTCGAACACAAATTAACATTTTTCTTACTTTTATACAAACATAATATATATCATTAAACACACATGAAAATAAATTTGTATTAATTTTTTATTAAAAAATAAATTTTAATAATTGTATTAATTTGTAATTAGATGAAATATTTTGACAATACACGTAACAATTAATTTTTTTTAACTATATTAACTTTCAGTTAGATCTAAATTTACTTTAAACTGAATTCAGGTTTTGACTACTTTGTTTGTATTAAACTCTTACACTATGTTTCATTCTGCTGATGTTTCTGTTACCACATATTTGTTGCAATGGATTTGTGAGTGAAATTTTGTATGTTCACATGCACCAATTTAAAAGAGAATAAAGATAAAGAATTCAAAAAATAACCTTTTAATTTTATCCTCTCTAAACAGCAGAGATTTGAGTGGATACATCACTATGTATATACAATGTTCTTTTAAAATAATGTAACATTTAGATTTTTTTTATGTATATAAATTATTTTCTTGAAAAACCTAAATATATACTGCACAAATCATACTTTAATTTACAAAAATTATAATTTAATAGAAAAAAAAATTGATGCATGTGTTTGAATATTTTTTTTTCATACTTTTAAATCATCAATTTGAACCGTGGAAATGTGTGAAATAAAAAAATATAAGTTATAAAAAAAATATTAAAGTAAAAAAAAAACTAAACTATTTATAATAAAAATTAAATATTAAAGTAAAAAAAAATTAAACAGTCTTGTTTTATCGTTTATTTAAAAAAAATGAACTTTTATCGGTTAACTCCTTACTATTTGGATTATGTATTTTATTTACTCATTTTTCTTCAATGGCCTCTTATCCTAAACACCGCGCACACTCTGTTTTTTAATTTAATTACCATCATTGAGATAATGATCGTGAGCTTCTCATCTCCGTCACTACCATATAAGGTCATGTCGCCTTGCTCTCGTCATCCCACCTTACCACCTTCACTGCAATTCTAACACATCACACTCCACCCAACTGATATCTTGTTTTTTGAACATTAACTCTAACTAACATTTTATCATTCTCTTATATGTCTCTTGTATTTTTCTCATTTTTTTTATACTTGTTGCTTCACTACTCCCATTTCACCTTTTTTTTTCATCGTCTTATAATATTTTTCTTAAATATTTAGGCTTTTACCAATTTCGGAACTTTATGTTTTTCACTTTGACAAAATAGTTATTTGTGTGAAAGGTGAATACAAATCAATTTAAGCTTGTCCTTTGAATGTTTTTTTTATTGAAAGTATACAATTTGTTTATGTTATTGTTTATACACTTGTAATATCTAATTTGAGGAAAAGAATTATGTTTCAATTGTTTAAAAGAGACCTCACGATTGTGGTGTTGGTGTTCAAAAAACTTATGGGTGTGACACATTTTATGCACATTATAAAAGTGACTATTCTTTTGCTCTATATTAATTAATTATGAAAGTGTAAAATTTTTCCTTAAATTCCCTCCTTTTTTGAGGGTGTTTTAAAATTCAGCAAAATGAAATAGTATTTCAGTTAAGTTTCGTTCAATTCGGTTAGGTTCAGTTCGGTTCAATTCGGTTCGGTTCGGTTCAGTGCGATTAGGTTCGGTTCAGTTTGGTCTGATTCGGTTCGTTTTGGTTCGGTCTAATCCGGTTCAATTCAGTTCAATTCGATTCGGTTTGGTTCAATTCAGTTCAATAAAGAATATATAATGAATTTTTAAAATAGTTGTTAAATGTAAAATTAAAAAAATAAAATATGTACATAAGAGAAGTTTTTGAAACAATTGTTGAAGACAAAAAAGGTTTTTAGGCTAACGGTTAAAAGTAAACTATTTATAGAATAATTAGTTTTTAAATAACAATTAAGGGTAAAATTGGAATAACAAAATATTGACACAAAGGAGAGTATCTTCTTTATATATTGTTATAGATAAAAAAAAAATAATCTAACTAAACTTAACTATGACTATTTGTATTATATTAAAAGAACAACAAAAATAAACTATTTATAATAAAATTAAGTATTAAAGTAAAAAAAAATCATTGTCTTATAATATTTTTCTTAAATATTTAGGTTTTTACCAATTTTGGAACTTTATGTTGTCCACTTTGACAAAATAGTTATTTTCATGAAAGATGAATACAAAAATTTTTAAGTTTGTCCTTTGAATGTTGTTTTTACTGAAAGTATACAGTTTGTTTATGTTATTATTTATACACTTGCTATATTTAATTTGGGAAAAAACATTATGTTTTAATTGTTTAACAAGGACCTCACAATTGTGGTGTTGGTGCTGAAAAAACTTTTGGGTGTGACATTTTTTATGCATATTACAAAACAACTCTCCTTTTTCCTCTATATTAATTAATTATGAATGTGTAAAATTTTTCCTTAAATTTTCTCCTCTTTTTTTCGAAGGTTCGGTCTGGTCCGATTTGGTTTAGTTTAATTCATTTTGGTTTGGTTCAGTTCGGTTTGGTTCAGTGCAGTTCGATTTAGTCTGGTTTGGTTCGGTTCAGTTCGGTTCAGTGCGGTTCGATTTGGTTCAGTGCAGTTCGGTTCGGTTTGGTCCAGTCTGGTACGGTTCGGTTTGATTCAGTTCAGTGAGGTTCAGTCTAGTTCGGTTCGGTTCGATTCAGTTCGGTTCAATTCAATTCAATAAATAATATATAATGAATTTTTAAAATGGTTGTCAAATGTAAAATTAGAAATATAAGATATGTACATAAAAGAAGTTTTTAAAATAACTACTGAAGACAAAAAAGGTTTTTAGGCTAACGATTAAAAGTAAACTATTTATAAAATAATTAGTTTTTAAAATAACAAATAAGGGTAAAATTGGAACAAAAAATGGAAACAAAAGAGGGTATCCTCTTTATATATTGTTGTAGATGAAAAAAATTAATATAACTAAACTTAGTTGTGATTATATGTATTATATTAAAGTAACAAAATAATAATTTCTTTCATGGTCTTATAATATTTTTCTTAAATATTTAGACTTTTACAAATTTCAGAACTATATGTTATCCACTTTGACGAAATAGTTATTTCCGTGAAATGTGAATACAAGCATTTTTAAGTTTGTCCTTTGAATGTTGTTTTTATTGAAAGTATACAGTTTGTTTATGTTATTGTTTGTACACTTGCTATATTTAATTTGGGGAAAAACATTATGTTTCAATTGTTTAAGAGGGATCTCATGATTGTGGTGTTGGTGCTGAAAAAAATTATTGGGTGTGACATTCTTTACGCACATTACAAAACGATTCTCTTTTTGCTCTATATTAATTAATTATGAAAGTGTAAAATTTTTCCTTAAATTTTCTCCTATTTTTTTGAAGGTGTTTTAAAATTCAACAAAAGTAAAGAGTATTTATGTTCAGTTCAGTTCAATTCAATTCGCTTTAGTTCAGTTCGGTTCAGTGTGCTTAGGTTCGATTCAGTGTGGTTCGATTCGGTTCAGTTTAGTGCAGTTCAATTCGGTCCAGTTCGGTTCGGTTTGGTCGAGTCCGATTCGATTCAGTGTGGTTCTATTTTATTCGGTCTGGTCCGGTTCAGTTCAATTCGTTTCAGTTCAATTCAGTTCGGTTCGATTTAGTGTGGTTCGATTCGGTTCAAAGTGGTTCGGTCCAGTCCGGTTTGATTAGGTTCGGTCCAATTTGGTTCAGTGTGGTTCAGTTCGATCTGGTTCGGTTCAATTCGGTTTAATTCAATTCAATATGATTTGGTTCAGTTCAATTCAGTTCAATAAAGAATATATAATGAACATTTAAAATATTTGTTAAATGTAAAATTAGAAAAATAAAATATTTACAGAAGAGAAGTTCTTAAAATAACTGTTGAAGACAAAAGAGGTTTTTAGGCTATCGGTTAAAAGTAAACTATTTATAAAATAATTAGTTTTTAAAATAACAAATAAGGGTAAAATTGGAATAATGAAATATGGACACAAAAGAGGGTATCCTCTTTATATATTGTTGTAGATGAAAAAAATTAATATAACTAAACTTAGTTGTGATTATATGTATTATATTAAAGTAACAAAAAAATTAAACTATTTTTAATAAAGAATAAATATTAAAGTAAAAAAAATTAAACAGTATTGTTTTATCATTCATTTTTAAAAAATTGAACTTCTATCGGTTAACTGCTCACTAATTGAATTATGTATTTTATTTTCTCATTTTTCTTCAATGGCCTTTTGTCCTAAACACCGCGCACACTCCATTTTTTAATTAAATCACCATCATTGACATAATGATCGTGAGTTTCACATCTCCGTCAATACTATATTAGGTAATGCCGCCTTGCTCTCGTCATCTCACCTTTTTTCTCGTCATCCTCGTCAATACACCCCACCAAATTGATATCTCTTTTTTTTTAACCTTAACTATAACTAACATTTTGTCCTTCTCTTATATGTCTTTTGCATTTTTCTCATTTTTTTATACTTGTCGCTTCACTACTCTCATTTCACTTTTTTTTTTCATCGTCTTATAATATTTTTTTAAAATATTTAGGCTTTGACCAATTTTGAAACTCTATGTTCTCCACTTTGACGAAATAATTATTTATGTTAAAGGTGAATACAAATCAATTTAAGTTTGTCCATTGAATGTTGTTTTTATTGAAAGTATACAATTTGTTTATGTTATTGTTGATACAGTTGCTATATTTAATCTGGGGAAAAAAATTATGTTTCATTTGTTTAAGAGGGATCTCATGATTGTGGTGTTGGTGATGAAAAAACTTTTGGGTGTGACATTTTTTAGGCACATTAGGACTCTCCTTTTGCTTTATATTAATTAATTATGAAAGTGTAAAATTTTCCCTTAAATTTTCTCCTCTTTTTTGAAGATGTTTTAAAATTCAGCAAAACTAAAGAGTATTTCAGTTCAGTTTAGTTTAGTTTAATTCGATTAGGTTCCGTTTGGTTCAATTTGGTTCAATTCGATTATGTCCGATTCGGTTTGGTTCGATCTAATTTGGTTCATTACGGGTCGATTCAGTTTAGTGCGGTTAGGTTGGCTTCAGTTTGGTTCGGTGCGGTTCAATTCGGTTCAGTCCGGTTCGATCCAGTTTGGTTCATTACGGTTCGGTTCAGTGCGGTTAAGTTCGGTTTACTGTGGTTTGGTTCAGTGCGATTTTGTTCGGTTCAGTGCGGTTCAGTTTGATTCAATTCAATTTGACTCGGTTCGGTTCAGTTTCATTCAATAAATAATATATAAATGAATTTTTAAAATAGTTGTTAAGTATAAAATTAGAAAAATAAAATACGTACATAAGAGAAGTTTTTAAAATAACTGTTGAAGACAAAAGAGGTTTTTAGGCTAACAATATATAAAAAGGATTACTCTTTTTGTGTCCACATTTCATTATTCCAGTTTTACTCTTCATTATTTTAAAATAAATTATTTTATAAATAATTTATCTTTAACCATTATTTTAGAAACATCTTTTATCTTAAACCATTATTAAAAAAAATTGTGTACATCTTTTATTTTTCTAATTTTACATTTAACAATTATTTTAAAAATTAATTATATATTTTGTATTAATCTTATTTTTTTATAAAAATTAAAAAATACAAACACAAAGGTGCAATAACGACTGTATTTTTTGCTAATCAAATAGAGAAAATAGAAGTTTAAGTAAGAAAAAAAAAACAATTTTAATTGAAATTAATTATAGAATTCCAACTAAATCAAACCTTTACGGTTTGAATTAGTTACCGTTTAGGATATGTAAACAATTTTGTCATGTATTATTTGTGGAACAATCTTTTAATTTAAAAAAAAAACATTAATCAAAATTTATATTATTACAATTACAAATTCACAAAAATACAATTAACTTTCTAATACATAAATAAATAAAGAAGTCAAAATATTTTTAAAAAGTCAACTATAATAATATAACATATATTTGCAATAAAAACATTATAATGAAAAAATGTTGAGAACCTAAATGTGGGTCTAAGTCCCATATTGAATAAAAATGAAAAAATTATTGAGCACTATATAAGGATGAAAATCCATAAATTTATTGTCATGAGATTTTTGTTAAAAATTGTGTTAATCCCTTATGTATATGTTGAATTCATGTCTCATCTGTGTTAAATCTCCCTAATGATCATCTTTCTCAGTGTACTACGTTCTTAATGGATTTTAACTCAACTTTTTATTTTTGTATAATTACTCGTATAGTACCCAGTTTGGGGCTAGTGTGTCAAGTCCCTGTGTGTGACACATGGCATTATCAGTATCACTATCAGATGTCATTGTGTTGATTTCGATTTAGTTCCCATATATGTCTTTTTGTTTCAATTTAGTACCTAAGTATGTGTATCTGATTCAATTTTATCCCAATTTTTTTTAATAATTAAAATATTTTTATAATCCATTTTTTATAAGATTAAAAATAATTAAGTATAAATATTTTTACAAAATTAAGTACTAATATTTATAATGTTTCTCTCAATTTCAGACCAAATTTATTATTTGTATAAATGTTATACTAATATTTTTTATTAAAAACGACTTTTTAACATATTACTTTATTAATTACTTTTTTATTAACTACTAATGTTTTGTTAATTTTTTAATTACTTTCAAAATAGAACAATATTGTGGCTTACTAATTTTAAATCAAAATTTCTATTGGTATGGATGTTATACTAATTTTTTTTTATTAAAAATTACTTAATAAAATGACTTTTACCACTAAATTTTAATATAAACATCAAATACTTAATTTTTGTAAAACTTTTATACTTAATTACTTTTAATTTTATAAAAAACATTAGGTCAAAATTGAATCAAATACATATAAGTAGGTACTAAATTGAAACGAAAAAATATAAATGGGAACTAAATCGAAATCAACACAATGATATCTGATAGTGATATTGACACGTGACATTGACAATGCCACGTGTCACACACATGGACTTAACACGTGGCATTTTATTTTATTTTTTAAAAAAATTTAAAAAAAAATTAAAAAAAAATTAAAAAAAAAAATTAAAAAAAAAAATTAAAAAAAAATCAAAAAAATTGACACGTGGCACGTTGACTAACGACATTAGTCAACTCTGTCCGAAAGGGACCTAATTGAAGCAATTTTCAAAAGTTGGGATGCAATTGACACTTTTTTAAAACTGGGTACTTATTTGACACACTAGTCCCAAACTGGGTACTATACGAGTAATTAAACCTTTTATTTTTTGTGTGTTCTCTCTGTGGATCAAATTCATCAAGCAATTTAACAAATACGCGACTAATTATATATTATGAATGTTACACTCACTAAACCTATTTATATGTTGTTATATATAATAATAATAATAATAATAATAATAATAATAATAAACCACTAAATTGTTTATGGAACTATCATTTTTAAATAATTATATATATATTATTAATTATTATATATATATAAATATATAAATATATTATTATTTATTATTATAATTTATTATATATAATTAATAATAATAATTATCATTAATAATAATATATATAAAAATTAAATATTGTCAAAAATATAATAATTAATATATTATTATATCATAATTAATATATAAAATAATTATTATTTTTAAGTATATAATAATTAATAATAATAAAAATTATAATATGTAGAATAATTAATATTAATTAAAATATTATTAAAAAATAATAATATATATAATAATTACTATTATTAATTTTTGTATAACTTTTTTCACATTCATATAATTTTATTATTTTTTTAATAATTATTTGTAATTATTTTTGTAACATCAAATTACAAAATTATTTTCTTTTTCCATCAAAGATATTTTGGTAACTTTATAATTCTAACTACTTTTATAATTTATTTTATCTATCACATCAATCAAATTTCTCAATAACTTTTATAAAACTTAACTCCAAATTCACTCACTTTATCCTTTAAATTTACTTTAAAAAAATATACATATTCATTTACTCAAATACACACAAATTCATTTTCATACTCTCCCTAAGATTCATCCAAACAAAATAACACGCCCTTAATTCTGCAGTACCAGCCTTTCTTACAAGTTGATAAACTATTTGTGAGAAACCTTCCCTTTCAAAGAGATTAATCATTAATTATGTTAGCAGGTTCTCACACGTGGTTGTCCAATGATCGCCTACTTCTGGGATAACAAATTTCCTTATTATTGTCATCTGACATTCCCACTACTGAATGGAAATACTAGATAATTAAAGTTAATAAGAAACCAAAACTGATAAATGAAGATAATTAAAACAAAAACTGAAGAAATCAAATTCAAGAAATAACCATGATAAAAGAAAAAAAAACTAAATGTAAAAATTAAGCCACATGTATTCAATCCTTTCAGATAGAATAGAAACTAAGAAAATTGTGGAGATGGATGGTACAGGAAAGAAATAAAAAATTACTCACTACAAATTCTAAAGCAAATACGTTACGCTTGTAATTAGGAGACAAAACAAGAATTAGAGACTTGTTGACTCTAAAAGCCTATATGCACTTAGTTTCCTTTGCCACAAATAATGATCAGCCAAAGAAATCTGTTTGGGTGGGAGAGAAGAGGCTTAGTTCAACAAATTTCCTGTCCCTTTCCAATGTCCGAAATGAAATTGAACCACCTTTAGTTGATGCATCAGAATACCTGCCATGACCGGGACGGGGAGTTGGACTGTTCCCTTCAACATCATAATCTTCTTGGTGACCATGATTAGCAATAAGAGACATGGTATCATTATAATCAACATTCAGTCTCCAAGCATCTAAATCTGGCAAATTCCCCAGCGCCAAACTATCTGCAACTGGACGATACACAAGCATGCACATGCACACCCCAGCACAACACACAAGGGCAAGAAAAGCCAAGAAAGCAAAGGCTTCAAACATAAAATGCTCAGGTCCAGATAAAACAGATAAACCAAGGAAAAGAACCCTTAATGGAAGGAAACCTGAAACTGAGAGTATCAGTGTGTAAATCCTCTTCTGCAAACCCTTATTAATAACTAATTTCAAAATCCTGTTTCCAAGCCAAAAAAGGTAGGAGGTGAGGATAATGGCGAAAAGGCCAAGGAGAAGAGTACTGAGTAAAGGGTAAGTACAGAGGGCGATGTCATGTTCCTTAGCAATTGAAGAGGCAGTAGCTGTACTTGTAAAATAATGAGGCAACTTTTCTCCAGAACCATTGTTATTCTTGTTTAAGTGAGGTCCAACCAAAATGACAAAAAGTTGAAGAACAAAAACTGGGAAGCAGTAGAGCAGAATATAGCCGGCTGTTTTCCCATTCCATTTTCTGTTCATAATTCCAGTATCCAACGTCTGCAAGGGTGCACGGAGGAGAAACACGAGTGTGAGGAAGAGACAGGGTTCTGCAAACCCCAGATTTGATACAATGTAGCATTTGCAGATCGTTTCCTGCCATTTTAAGTGAAGGGCACGTCTTAACAAACTTAACCGAATAATCTCACCAAGACCCCACCAGATTGCAAACAAGATAAATGCTATTCTGATGATCCAAGGACCACTAAAATAACTGAGCTGAACAAAACCCCGATTATTAATACGAGACCGAAAGTAAAATGAGTATGCAATGCACATCAAGCCCAGAATAAGCAATATGGCTACTAAACAAATTGTCACCACACTGAATGCATCGGCAGCAAATCTCGTCAGGGGCATTACCCGAATTACAGATTCCAAGCATGCTCTCTGATAGCATGGATAAAAAAATTCTTTTCAGAATCCCACTTTAACTCGCTCAGGTCTCGGTAGTAATAATACAAGACAATGACGGAACACAGATCAGACATTCATTATGACTCCAACTAGCTCCCTTTCACGAGGCCAAATGGCAACGAGACCCATCTACCTCAGAACATGTGTGCTGTGAAGTACCTAAGAAAAGAAAAGCGCATAAGTAAAATTGGAACAAAACAACTGAACATGCAATTTCGCTTGGTGTCTAACTTGTATTTCATAAGAAAAAAATTGTTTGATTAAGCAGGCAGCATATTTGCATGAATGATTGATTGGGGGTGAAGTTGAATATAAGAAAGAGTAAAGGGTGAGCAGTAACTGGGTTTGAACATAAACTTGATTCTGACTCTGACAGAGAGGAATACAAAACAATAACTTCAGTAAGAAACTAAGCTAGCGAATCTGAAACTTAGTTGGTTGAATCAAAATTGAAATGGGTTTGTATTAGGGGACTAGAAAATGAAAAAAAAAAGGAAAAGAGAAAGGGTGAAGAAGCAAGAAATGATAGAAGGAAGGAATGCAGAACTTACGGTGAGAGTGTTGGATTTGATGGATCTAGAAGATGAGAGTGAAGGATGAAGGAGAAGTGAAAAATGAGAATCCAATGACTCTCCCTGTGTTGTGTGTTGTGTTGTTCCAAATTCCAAATCATACACACACTTGTCTCCAGCCTGTCTCCAGCTGTCTCAACTCAACCCTCCTTTTTTTTTCTTAAATAAATATTATTTCCAATAATATGTCACGCCACGCTCTAACCACTTCCTACGCTGTATATATTTTACTTACATGTATTTGCTTTCCTACATTATATATTATTAAGGTAAAAATTCTGAATATTTTTCCTTTTAACTAAACCAACCAAAACTCAATTGGTATTATTTGTCAAATAAATATAATTCAAATACCCTACCAGCATGTGTATTGTTAATATACAAGTTATCTTATCCCAAATTCCCGATGTTGCTAATTTAATTTCAGAATTGGAGTAGGGCTTGAAAAAATTTGTTACAACTCCTCATCTAAAGTCCCGTTGTAAAGCGGCATAATTTCCTTAAATTACGAGAGATAACATAAATTTTTGAATTATTTTGAATCATATAATCTAAAATGTATCATAACTAATTTCAAATTATATATTTTGAAAATATTATAAATTATACGATATAAATAATTTTTATAACTTAATTATAAATATTTTTTGTTTATTTTTTAAGTAATTTTATAATTAAAAAATAAGTTAAGTTTAAAAAACGATAAGAAAATGGTTAATTTTAAAAAATAGTAAAATTGATAACATATTTTTTTAATTTAAAAACAAACTATTTAAAGAATAAATGTAAAAGAAACCAAATATAGATACACAGTATTTTGTATTTATGTGTAAATATATAGGTATAGATTATTTACCAAAATATCTTTTAAGTAGTTAGCGAATCTTGAAACGTTATTTCTGAATTTACTAATTACTCATGGTGGTAGAATTTAGAAATGGGCCGACCCGGTGAGGCAATGACACAAAACCCTAATAAGTAAGTAGAAAGACTTGAAAGCAGTTACATTGGATTGAATCTCACACTCTCTCACAGCACCAGCCGTGCTTCGGACTTCCCTCCCACCGTAAGATTTCATCTTCCTCTGCCTTTCCCTTCCCTTTTTCCATTTCAGTGAGATTTCCTTTTCATTACGCTTTTCTTCTCGATTAGCAGGTACAGATCGCAACTCTGCACCAGAAGAGGGACCTCCTTTTTCCTTCAATTTTCTTTAACCATGGCTCCGCTGGTGAGTCCTAGTCTTCCTATTCAATAATATCACTCTTTCTTTTAGGTTTTCACTTACTTACACTCGATCACTCACTCACTCACTCACTCACTAATCCACTCCCTGTGTATCAATTGGACTGTTTTCTAGATCCTGCATGGTGGCAAAACAAACAAAAATTCCTACAAGACACTTATTGCAGCGGAGTACGCCGGCGTCCAAGTTGAATTTGCTCCAAATTTTGAGATGGGTGTATCCAATAAAACTCCTCAATTTCTCCAGATGAATCCTATTGGCAAGGTCTCGTCTTTATCCGCACCTCTATACCTAAATCTAATTAAAACCCTACTTTCATTTCATCTCACCTCTGCTTCTTTATTCTTCCAGGTTCCTGTCTTGGAAACACCCGATGGTCCACTGTGTGAGAGCAATTCCATTGCTCGCTATGGTAAGCAATATCATTTGTAAATAGCCTGTCTTGTTCCGCTTTTCGAAACCCCCACACCATGATTTAAGGGTTTAAATGAGATAATTTAATGATGTTCATTTTTTATTATCATCGTGCATTGCATTCATCTGAGTACGGGGATTGTTGCGATTTATTTTTTCTGATGTTGAGGTTGTTTTGCTGCAGTTGCCCGGCTGAGCCCTGACAGCACTTTGTACGGTTCATCTTTGATTCAATACGTTAGTCTATTATCCACCCAAAATTATCTCAAATGTTTATTGTTTTAGAGTATTCATACTGTGTACATGACGTCTACAAATGGCTGCTTTTGTTGCTGTTAGTTTATGTCTTCATGTTTTTTTTTTATATTTTGCTATTTTAACCTTTCAGGCCCAGATTGAACAATGGATTGATTTTGCATCACTTGAGATTAATGCCAATATTTTTGTGTGGTATTCCCCAAGAGTTGGACGAGCACCATACCTTCCTCCGGTCAGTTGTTTACAAAGAATTTTTAATATTAAAGAAGTTTGTAATTTAGAAAAAAATTTCGACTTGATCTATCATGCAAGATGTGAGTTGGGTTCTTTAGTCCTTTTGGTAAAATTATAATAATTAAACGGTGCATTGAAAAGGGGGATGTGTTCAATTCTTCTGCCAACAGTTTGTGTTTTTTGTTGTTCAATATTTTTGGTTCTTGTTAAACATTATATTACCCTGATATTTTGGCCTGATTTTAATTATGCGTCTGAATGAAGGCTGAGGAGGCTGCAATTTCTGCACTAAAGAGAGCTTTGGGTGCTTTGAACACTCACCTTGCATCCAATACTTACGTGGTTGGGCATTCTGTGACCCTGGCTGACATCATATTGACATGCAATTTGTATTTTGGTTTCGCAAACATCTTTATTAAGAGCTTCACCTCTGAGTTTCCTCATGTTGAGAGATACTTTTGGACCTTGGTCAATCAACCAAATTTCCGAAAGATAATTGGGCAGGTCAAGCAGGCCGAGTCTGTTCCACCTGTTCAATCTGCAAAGAAGCCTTCCCAGCCAAAAGAAACTAAGCCTAAGCCCAAAGATGAGCCAAAGAAAGAGGCCAAAAAGGAGCCAGAAAAGCCCAAAGAAGCAGCAGAAGAAGAGGCACCTAAGCCTAAACCCAAGAATCCCCTTGATCTTCTCCCTCCAAGTCCAATGATACTGGATGAGTGGAAAAGACTGTACTCCAACACTAAAACAAACTTCAGGGAGGTTGCTATTAAAGGTAATGTTTCTGTAACCCTTTGGAGTCATTATTTTGAATTTTACCCAGTGTATAACGATTATAGTTTATGATCATTGCACAGTGATTATGAGTAGAATTTTATTTGTTTTATGACATGCAGACACAGGTTCATTTTAAAACCTTTTTATCTTGCAGGATTTTGGGACATGTATGATCCTGAGGGATACTCTCTCTGGTTCTGTGATTACAAATACAATGATGAAAATACTGTTTCTTTCGTGACATTGAACAAGGTTGGTGGATTTCTTCAGCGGATGGATTTGGCTCGCAAGTATGCATTTGGAAAGATGCTAGTGATTGGATCAAATCCACCCTTTAAGGTGAAGGGGCTGTGGCTTTTCCGTGGGCAAGAAATTCCGCAGTTTGTGATCGATGAATGCTATGACATGGAGCTTTACGAGTGGACGAAGGTTGACATATCTGATGAAGCTCAAAAGGAGCGTGTCAATCAGATGATAGAAGATTTCGAACCTTTTGAGGGCGAGGCTCTTCTGGATGCTAAGTGCTTTAAGTGAAATTTATTCCTTGTAAGAGGCTGCAGCTTTTGTCATGTGTCTTCGTTTTTGGTAGGGTTCGGTTTCTTTCGTATGTCTTTAACAGTGAAGAAGTGTTAGCCGTACGTACTTTATTTGAGCCGCATCGAAACTTCATAATATTTAGTTTTCTACCTTAATTTTAATGATAGCAAGACAAATACAAGTGCCATATTTTTTTATGTCGGGTCTAAGCATCTATGGTAATAGAGGGGTTCGTGTTTTTCTCCTTCCCCCCAATAAAAGAGCCATGGGTTAACCCGGGCAAATCCCTTAAGGATGGAGACTAGCATTCCAAAACAACTTGATGTTGATTTAACTTCAATGTCAATGCTATTTTCTCCTATCAACTGGGATTGACACCCGGTGCCCTTGTAACAGGGTAGTTCAAGGAGGAAAGACAGGAGAAGTTTTGCGATTAATTAATTACTTGGACTCTTTAGAAATGTGTTGAATTCTTCTCTTCATATTTTTGTTGGGATTGTATAAGGAAGAATCCATATTGTATGTGATTACATACGCATGTTGCCCCTTCTTTTTCAGTATTATAAAACTAGTATTTTATCGATCCCACCTCAAATTGATAATAGATTTATAAAGTTATAATTTTAGTTATAAAAGAATAGAAAACAAACTATCACTTGTTGCATGTAAAAATACCTTCCATGCAGGTGGTAAGACCAAAATGTAGAAGATGAGAATCTCGCCTGTTATTCCTTTGGTATTTAAAAACATTTGAAGATGATTTTCAAAACTTGAATACTTCATTATAACTTTTTGATATATTTTAATGTAGATGGAGACGAAATCTATCTGTGAAGTTTAATCGTGAGTCAATTAAGGTTTGTTTGTGTAAGTCAAAACAATGCAGCTCAGTATATGTTGATATTGATCAGTTTTTAAATCTCACTATTTTTGCTATATTTTGATGCACCTCTTTAAAACGCCTATTTTCAATCTATGTTTATCATTTTCATTGACAATTCCGTTAAGATTTTTCTTTCTTTGTAGTTTGGTAATTGTGTATAATATGGCGTTGGATGTTTATTTGTAGGGTGCATTCACAACAATGTGTATTATTTGATTAACAACATATATTATTTGATTATTAAAAAAATGTTAAATTATCAACACAGCAATGTTATTAAAGTTAATTGTTAAACTCATCATTGTAAGATGACTTGTATTAAAGAAACTTAGAATGTTTAGTCAGTTAAAAAAACATTGATCACTTAATACTTAATATTTAAATATGCATACAAAGCACATATAACACTTTCATATTCATCATTACAGACGATAATATTAAAATTGCCAAAAGAAAGGATAGTATTCCCTCAATCCGTCTCCGTTACAACTTACAAGCTCTTTCTTTCTGCAATTCCAAAATTTCTTTAATACCTTAGTAGATGCGGAAAAGTAAAAATATATTTTTGAATTAAATAAACTAAAAATAATCTATTAATTGTATAATTAAGAATTTATAAATAATATACTATAGATTGTGCAGACTAAAATATATTTTTGGATTAAAGAATTGTATTTCAAATTACACAATATATATAAAATACTTATACAGATTATATAAGCTCAGTATAATTCAAAAATATATTTCCATTAGCTTATTTATAAGTTTAAAATACTGTTTGAAATAAAAAATATTTTAAATTAAGTAATTCACCTGAGAATATATTTTTAGACGATGATGTATTCTGATATCTGAAAATTGTGAATTGTACAATTATGTTTTGAAATAATTGGAGAATTTATGAAAATGCATTAGGAAGTGATGAGATGAGAGGACGATGAGAGGAGGAGGAAGAAAATGAAGGGGAGGAAGTTGAGGGTGACGTGGCTAATTTAAGAACAAAGAAAGCAAAATTAAAATTGGGTGAGTTAAGATGAGAAGGGAGAATTTGAAGCGAGCATGTCCACGATGATGGCTGCACCTAATCTGGTGAGATGTTACAGTTCGTACAGAAATGGCGTGATGAAGTCAAAGTGGAAGTGCAAGGCGGAGGGTGAAGCTGATGTGGTTGTGATTGGGAGTGGGGTGGGTGGACTGTGTTGTGGAGCACTGTTAGCAAGATACGGGGAAGATGTGTTGGTGGTGGAAAGCCATGACCAACCCGGTGGTGCTGCCCATTCTTTTGATATCAAAGGCTACAAATTTGATTCTGGGCCATCTTTGTTCTCTGGTTTGCAATCAAGGGGTCCTCAGGCTAATCCTCTTGCACAGGTTTTGGATGCCTTGGGCGAGACTCTTCCATGTGCCACTTATGATTCATGGATGGTTCACATACCTGAAGGTCAATTCTTGTCACGCATTGGCCCTACGGATTTTTTCAAGGACCTTCAACAGTACGCAGGTCCTAATGCTGTACACGAGTGGCGCAAACTTTTAGTGAGTTATTGTTTGTAATTTATGTTTCCCAATATTCTTCTTCACTTCAAACATATCGTAATTTGTTTCACATCACAGGATGCCGTACTTCCATTATCTGCAGCTGCAATGGCTCTTCCCCCTCTCTCTATTCGAGGAGACTGGGGTGTGCTTTCCACTGCTGCAGCTAGATATGCTCCTTCTCTCTTCAAATCCTTTCTTCAAATGGGACCTCGAACTGCTCTAGGGGCCACTAAACTTCTCAGACCTTTCTCCGAAATTCTTGACGATTTGCAACTCAAAGACCCTTTCATACGGAATTGGATTGACCTCCTCTCATTCTTGCTTGCTGGGGTCAAAGCTAATGCTGTACTTTCAGCTGAGATGGTTCCTAACTACTCTTCTTTCACCTGTTTGATTAATCATTATACCTTACGGACTGTTACATTTTTTTTCTACAACAGATATCAATTTTAATTTGATGATATAATTTACATCCCTCTTACTAGCACATCAAGTTCGGATGCTCACCAAATATTTCTATTTATGAATGCCCAAACAAATTTCCCCCCAAATTTTCAGGTTTACATGTTTGCAGAATGGTACAAACCAGGATGCTGTCTTGAGTACCCCCTTCATGGAAGTGCAGCTATTGTGGATGCTCTCGTGCGAGGACTAGAGAAATTTGGGGGAAGAATTTCTCTCCAAAGTCACGTGGAAAATATCGTTGTTGAAAATGATAGAGCCATTGGAGTCAAGCTGAGGAGTGGTCAAGTGAATATATTTTGATTGATAAGAAAAGGCTCAATGATAAAATTTTGTTGGTTAGCATCTGCGTTTTAATTTTTAATTGAATATTTATGTATTCTGCAGTTCCTACGTGCTAAAAAGGCTGTTGTCAGCAATGCATCGATGTGGGACACTTTAAAATTGCTACCTAAAGAAGCTGTTGCAAAGTCTTTTTCAGAAAGGATCAACACGACTCCTCAATGTGATTCATTCATGCATCTCCATTTGGGATTTGATGCAGAGGTTTGCCATTTTGGTGACTGGTTTCATTTGTTTGTAATGTCTTTCTCTTGAAGCAATTGATAAATAAAAGGGGAAGGTCCATGTTACAGCCAAAGTTTTCGTGTGTTTATCCTGTTCACGAACTGCATTCCAAGTAGTTGGTAGCTCACAAAACACTGTTTTATCTTTGAACCACAACCTTTTTTATGTCCTCAAAGTTGTAGCAGCACAAAACAAGTAATGTCACTCATGCTGGTTGCATCTTCAAGTTTCAAGTAGCTGTCTGTCATCATCCACCGTTTAAACTACTTGAAGTTGATAACATGTTCCAATATCTGATTGACCAGGATATACCCAGTGATCTGGGGATTCATCATATAGTTGTAAATGACTGGGAAAGAGGAGTTGATGCAGACCAGAATGTTGTGCTGATATCAATACCTAGTGTACTTAGTCCTAATCTGGCCCCGCATGGGAAACATGTGCTACATGCTTATATGCCAGGAACTGAACCATTTGACTTGTGGGAAGGACTTGATCGTAGGAGTGCTGAATACAGAAATCTGAAAGCTGAAAGATCAGAGGTATTCATATGATATGTGGATAATGATATCTATGTATGCTTAGTAGTAACATAGCATATAAGTGTGTTTGTTGAATCAGGTAATGTGGAAAGCTGTTGAGAGAGCAGTGGGAGGAGGTTTCAGCAGGGAGAAATGTGAAGTGAAGTTGGTTGGAAGTCCACTAACACATGAAAGGTTTCTTCGGAGGAACAGAGGAACATACGGGCCAGCTGTGCAAGCTGGCAAAGATACCTTTCCTGGACATTCAACTCCCATCCCACAGCTTTATTGTTGTGGAGACTCCACCTTTCCTGGCATTGGAATCCCGGCAGTTGCTGCAAGTGGTGCAATTGTAGCTAATTCTTTAGTCTCAGTATCTCAGCATTCCAACCTGCTTGATGCAATTGGCATATGAACCCAACAAACAAAAACTTTTATGTGGCTTTCCAACCAACATCTATCTTCTCATTCTTCTCATGTAACAGTAGTTATTACTAGACCAAATCTCATTTTTTTTATTTATTTTGTAATAATGATAAACTTATTTATGAATATAATTTTTCATCATTCTTACGAGGTATTATCCTCAAGTTATCAGCAAGATTGTTATAACCAAGATCCCTCTCCAGTCGCATCTGAGTGCCTTAACATACTGATTTACTTCATATTTTGTTCAACTTTCAGATGTCGATTGTAGATAGTACTTACTGGTTATATACATGTGTTCAGTGTTGTCTACCAGGTTGTTGAAAACATGGCCAAGCATCATCCTGATTTGATTATGTGTCGAAAGCAGCCAGGGATTGCCATTGGACGACTGTGTGAGAAGTGTGATGGCAAGTGTGTGATCTGTGACTCTTACGTGCGTCCTTGTACACTTGTCCCCGTTTGTGACGAATGCAACTATGGGTCGTTTCAGGGTCGATGTGTCATATAAGGAGGAGTAGGAATATCTGATGCCTACTACTGTAAGGAATACACGCAACAGGAGAAAGATAGAGATGGTTGCCCCAAAATTGTTAATTTAGGAGTGCCAAAACTGATTTATTTTATGAACGCATAAAGTATGGTTTTAAGAAAAGATGACGGGTAGCTTACTGAGATGCTTGTATCTATTAAAGTTTTTGTACGTATGTGTCTTATTCTTGTTCGGATATAAAAACCATAGGAAGACCTTTAGTATGTAAACTTTCATATGTTGAAAAGCTTGTTTAAATTGCTGCTGATAAGAGAATTATGAAAGCATCATCAACTTAAACTACCGTAAGATCATTGTTTGTATTCGTTGGTAATTTAAACAAATGGCCTGATTAAATGTTTACGTTGACATTCGGCTAGAATTTGTGCCTGTTGAGGGACAATTGGCATTGTGGCTAGTGTAATGATCTTTAAGGTTTGGCACGTGGTTTGGGAAATTGGGGTTTAATTAAAGGGTGTTTTTATGTTTGTTTTAAAAATATTGTTTGGGAATTGAAAAGTAAATTACGTAATATTAGTTATTAACGTAAAACACTTGCTGGTGTCCTTGTAATGTTTTGTGGGTGTGATATTTTCCTAAGCAATTTGTAGATTACAAATGTAGCCTCCTCAATTCAGCTACTGATTTAGCATTTCACGAAGTATTGTAATATGATTGCAACCACAACAGTCTCGACAATAGCAGTTATCGACACCTAAACAAATATTAGTAGCATCTAGGTCTGATTTTTGCCTATCTAGAAATACAACTTGCTATTTCCTTACACAGGACATAAAAGCTAAGAGCAGGCCTGGTCAACCTTATGGTTGAACTCGTCCAAAGACAGCAAAGAAATAAACAGGTTCAAAGGGGATGAATAGCAGATTATATCAGGTAGAAATCAGCCTTCTATGCTTGATAACCAGAGCAGCTTTAATTGAATGAAGTGAGTTTGCTCACATGAGTTGACAGTTGATAGTCAATCATTGATGCGTGCTTCCTTCTTCCAAAAGCAGAGTGATGATTGATTTAATGATCTCATTATTCAGACCAGTTGCATTCTGAAAGCAAACACAAACACAAGTATTATTCTCGTATTGAAAGCAGTCACAGATTGATAGAATACTTCAAATGCGGCTAATAGTTAAGTGCTAAAATTAGCTCAAAATTCAGCCAATTGAGGGAAACAGTAGACACTGATAAAACTGGTTGCATTATGATTGTGACTGGTGATTAGAAGCTTGAATTTCATATTTAACTAAAACAGCTATGAACTTACAGTAGACTTAGAAGCATTACAACTACCAGAATATATTCTAGAAATAGGTTATAGCCAGACCGATGAGACGTGTGTGATATTTGTTTACGTATTTTCAGTTATTTCTTTCTTAATCTCTATCCTTTAAAAGGGAGAATACTGAGTGTAGATCACAATTAACATACAAATTCTTTTTCTTTCAAGTCAGACCATCCAGTTTGGTCAAGCTATGAGAAAGAGTTTTGCAAATGGAGTTATGACAGTTTGGTCTAACTTTATTTGGACAGTCCAGATAGCAAAACTAATTTGCTTTACTAGGAAAATGCAAGTTTGATTTTCCTTATGACTTTTTACTTTTGTTTCTTTTGGTGTTTAGCCCCTTATTGCGCAAAAAAATGTTTCTTATTTCATTCCAGGGTGTTGTGAGAGATAATTTAAATTTTTTTCTTCATCCTCACTATTGTTAAAGGATTTTCTGCACACTCTATTTCACAGTTAAATTACGTAGATTTCATTTTGTGGAAAAGTGGCTATCATTGATACAACGAGGGAATAAATAGGAAAAGAAGAATAATTCTGTATACTAATCTGGCCGATAAATCCGGAAAATAGTTATTCATATAACTGCTGTTGTTACCGGAAAATTATTAACAGCATAAATCAGATAATTTTTCTGATTGATTTCCGCATATCAAATCTCTTGACTCTGATTTCTTTCCTTAATTTTCAACAATCATATCAATATTAATTCCAAATCAAAATTTAACAAATTTTATTTGCTTCTTGTTAGATATAAGAAGCTTAGGCTCATCTCTTTGTATTTACCTATTTTTTCATAAACACAAAAATTGACTGTCATTTTATTTGAGAAAAATTGATTGTCAAAAGAAATTTGTATTGAGTTTGTTGAATCGAATGATCAATTTGCAGATGTGTTAACCAAGTTCTTAAGGGGACCTCAAATTGAGTCTATCTGTTCCAAGTTTGGAACATCAAATTTGTATACTCCAGCTTAGCTTGTGGGGGAGGGTTTGAATTAGTATTAAGTCTGGGTAGAAAGTAGAAGTGTTGGGAGCTACTACCTGCTATATCTATGCGTTGTACCTGGTTCTATACCTAGACTATTAGTGCAGTCTTTTGATCTTTCATCTTCGCATTGTATCAGATTTCTATCATTGTAAATAAATAGAAGATCATAAGAGGGCTCTTTTAAGTCCTGCAAAAATGTATTTTTTCTCTTATCAATCTCAAGTATAGCCTTGGTTGCTCTTTAATGTTGGTCTCTTTATCAACTGGATGTCAAAAATGTTTTCCTTAATGATAATTTGCAAGAAGAAATTTATATGGAGCAACATCTAGGTTTTGTTGCTTAGAGGGAGTCTTTTGGATTGGTATGTCATATCCACAAATCTTTATATGGTGTCAAGCAATCTCCTAAGGCTTGGTTTGGAAAATTTGGCATTGTTGTTTAACAATTTGATATGGCTCAGAATGAAGTAGATCATTTAATATTTTACCGTCACTCAAGAGCTGGGTGTATTTATTTAGTAATACATGTTGATGATATTGTACTTACAAGCAATGATCACTATGACATCTTTTAGGTACAACAACACCTTTGTCACCACTTTTAGACTAAAGACTTTGACAAACTTAAATATTTCTTGAGAATTGAGGTAACACAATTCAAGGGAACTTTTGTATCTCAAAGGAAGTATGAATTAAATATTTAGAAGGAAATTGGGAAAATGAATTCAAATTCTATTGACATATCCATGGAACTCAATGCCAAACTCCTACCAAATATGGGGGGGCCACTCTCAAATCCTGAGAAGTATAGATTAATTGCATTCAATATCTTTGATGTTTTTAAAATCAAACTTGAACTCCTTTATAGGTGGGAAGTGAATAGAATTTTGACCATTAAACTTCAGTGGTAAAAAATGCTTAATAATTTTAGCCACCCACCACAGAATATCTTTGATGTTTTTAAAATCAAACTTGAACTCCTTTATAGGTGGGAAGTGAATAGAATTTTGACCATTAAACTTCAGTGGTAAAAAATGCTTAATAATTTTAGCCACCCACCACAGAATATCTTTGATGTTTTTAAAATCAAACTTGAACTCCTTTATAGGTGGGAAGTGAATAGAATTTTGACCATTAAACTTCAGTGGTAAAAAATGCTTAATAATTTTAGCCATCCACCACAGAATATCATTAACAATGGAAATAAAGCTTAAAATGGCACCTCTGGCTTTCTGATAAGCTCCTTCATAATGGAGTCGAGAGCTAATCGCAGCTCCTTGAACAAGACAGCTACTTGGGCAGGTGCTGTCAATTTCAACCATCCATCAATTATGACCTGACCAGTCTATCACAAAAAGCAAAGAAAATTAAAAATAAGAAACATCTATTACACTTCGGAGAGTGCATATTTAAACAATCTAACCAAAATACACGTTCCCATTAAGAAAATACTTATTGTTTTAAGCAAAGTTCCCTAACTAACCCAACTACAAAAATTTCAATAGATTGGTACTTTTTCAATTAAAATGGAGGAGCAATTTCAGCACTGTTTCTGATACAATACACAGACATAATAACTGAAAAATGTAATCTATGATGGATATAATATATTCCTACAATCCAGGATCAATGATCTTGTACAATAAATATAAAATATACTGTCAACCTATTAATCCTCCTAATTATGAAATGTAATTAAATCTCCTAATTATGTAATTAAAACTGTACAAGGAAATATTAACAGCAGCATAAATCAAGGAATTCTGACATTAGCTAATCTAGAATTTCTTATAGAATTGTCCTTGTTAATTACATAAATTAAAAGTTGTTAGAAGTGGGTTGTTGGAAATCCCACATCGACTAGAGATAAGGAAATTTCATAGTATATAAGTGGAGTGAAAACCTCACCTTACAAGCAGGTTTTGTGGGGTTGAGTTAGACTTAAAACCCATTTCTAACAAAAGTTAGAATAGATCCTTAAGTTCATGGTTAATTCGGCCATTGTTGAAATCTTTTCTTAGAACTTCCAGGTGTATAAATGGCTTCTCAAGTTGATTCATGATATGGAGAAATGGATTTGGAATTTCATTTGGACTGGTGACACTCAAAGGCAAGGGTTGATGACTGTGAATTGGACTTGGGTTTGTGCGCAAAAATCGTTTGGTGGTTTGCAGGTAACAAATATTTTGGTGGAGAATAAGGCCTTCTTGCTTAGATTAGCTTGGGACTTTGTGTGTAGTGTTCTCTCTTGGACTGAGATGATGAAAAAATGGTTTCTTAAGTGTAAATAAAAGTATGTGGCTTATCATTCCTCTTCTATATGATCATGGATTAGAGATTTGTATGATGTTGTTTTGGAAAATACTTTTTGGACGCTGGGCAAGGGAGATGGTATTAACTTATGGAACGATCTTTGGTGTTCCTCTAAAAGCATATCTAATTTGGCCAGAATGCCTCTTCAAGACAGAATTAAGCTTATCTCACTGGTTGAGGATGCTTGAACAAGTTCTGAATGGAAGGATATTCCTTCTTTTTAGGGTTAATGCAAATTCTCTTTCCTGGTTATCACTGAGGAAAGGGACATACCAAATTGAAAACTAGAAAAATCAAGTCTTTTGGACCAAAAAGCTGATAGGAAGTGTTTTTTGGTGCATGTGGCTGGATTTGATTTGGAGGTCTGATATGGTGTTATTCCCCAGCCAAATCCCTTATGTTATGGAAACTTTTGCATTTGAGGTTTCCATCCAATTGATGACCCTGTCCAAAGAAAGGGGGTCTCTCTTTGTTCCATGTGTTCCTTATGCGAAAAAAAAGTCTCTTTTTCATCTCTTTTTTGATTGCGATGTGGCCATGAAGTTCTGGTTGTGGGTGAAACATACTTTTGGAACTTTATGATTGCTTCTACTGATTTAATGCAGTCCTCTAATTAGGTTGATTTGTCAGGCTGTGGTTATTGGGATTGTCGAGATGATTTTGCGTATGAGAAACTGTTAAGAAGTGGACTTTAAGCCTAACACAAAACTAACGTGTAAGGTGAGGTTTGCACCCACTTATATACTTTAAATTGGCTTCATCTCTAGTGGATGTAGAACTTCCAACACCCCCTTGACGTCGAGGTATATACATCTCGTGCATGAGACTAGACATGAATGGGTGGTCCGATAACAGTCCAATAACAGGTGAAACTATATGCCTAGCAAACACAAATCTCGTTAAGATAGACTTTAACAACTATGGCTCTTAATCCATTTTAAGAAGTGGACATTAAGCCCAACTCAGCTCCACAAAATCGGCTTGTAAGGTGAAGTTTGCACTCACTTATATACTCTAAATTGACCTTATCTCTAGTCGATGTGAAACTTCCAACAGACATCCCTCTGCTGAGGTATATACATCTCGAGTGTGGGACTTGATATTAATGGATGGTCTGATAGCGGCCCAACAGCGGGTGAAATAAATGCCCAACAAACAACAACTCTTGCTAGGATAGACTCTAATAATGACTCTAATACTATGTTAAGAAGTGGTCTTTAAGCTTAACTCAACCCCACACAACCGGCTTATAAGGTGAGGTTTGCATCCATTTATATACTCTAAATTGGCCTTATCTTTAGTCGATATGGGACTTCCAACAATAACTATGTCTGTAATAACATATATCAAAATCATATCTTTATAATTAGAAATATGAAGATCACATTTGTATTATTCTAGGATGATATCTGTATAACTAAAGGGTATTAAATTTCCTCTATTTATTGTATTGATTTCTTTTTCCTAATATAAATAAATCACTTGTGCTGCCATAGAGACATGGGGTTTCAAATCAATGCTTGTCTTTTAGTTATAGTTTATCACAGCTAATACTAAGAAACTTAAAGATTGCAAGCTGTCCCTAACAGACTGACAAAACAGATAAATGTGCTGAAAAAGTAGAGTAAGGCTAATGCAGTTGGGTTCTAATAATCCCGAGTACATGATACACCTAACAAAAATCATTACTATTTCCTTTCAATTTAGTACTTTTTCCATTGAATACATATCATTTGTTGGGAAAAGAGTAACATGTACCTGATGCTGGACATTGATTGACCCTCCGAACAGCAAAATGGAGTATGGAGATATGACAGAAGTATCTCGAAGAAATACTTTGTTTGTTTCAACCTGACCATTTCACCAATAAACAATCTGTCTAAAATCTCAAGAATTGAATTGCAAGTAATTGTGCATAAATATACATAATTCATGCAGAATCATATGAAACATTAAAAGATTATAGAACACTTAAAAGATTATATAATAATTGTATGAAACATGAGTGGCTAATACATCAAGAAATACTAGCAAAGGACCCAATGGAACATGAACAAACTTTTGCAATGTTAAATTTAACATGCATCAATTCTGTTGATCAAAATTCTCAAGGTCAATAAAGTTAGCGACAATTTACTCATAGTAATTTTAGATTTGTAAATATGTAAATACCATGAATTTGATGCTAAAAGGAATTAATAAACTTCTGCAGACAAAAGTATCAGCAAACCTTTTCAAGGAAGACAAGAAAGGGGTACTGGAATGCTTTTGAGTTACTGTTGATAGATGAAGGGTGAATATGAACCTCTCTTCTTCCATCAAACCAGACTGTATGACGAGAATTTGCAGAGCTAGAAGACTGCTTAAGGCTGCTGAGAGCTGCTGCGACAATGCCATGTTCACCAGCAGCTACATTGGGGTATAAACCTGCACATAATATAGCCTGCAGGAGTGCACTTAGAGATTTTCTATGAAAAAAGAATGGTGGTGATCAAGGCAGTCAAACGTGACAACTAAATTAAAATGTGGAAAGTTTTGTAAACTCAAAAATATCTAATAAAAATAACATTTAGAAACATAAATAGCATTATGCAGGAAACACAATAACAACTTCACATTTTAATTCCATAATAAAGAAAAGACTCATCCGCTTTTGGTTCCTCATATAGTTAATAGCGGATAGCTATCACAACCCAAAACCGCTATAGAGAGATAGCAGTGGCAGGAAATGTTAAGATCTGGACGGTCTAATACATAAACGGTCTATGAATACTAGAGAACCTCTTACACTCCTTTTCAACAACTACAAACCTGTGGATTACTTGGAGCAAATTTACCGCAAGAACAACACAGCCAAGTACTTTCAAGGTCAGATTGATATTGCCAATTATCAGCAAGGATCTATGTATGTTTAGCATTATAACTCTGATTTTCTGAATCTGTGGCAGAACATTCTGCCATTTTACACCTCGGTGTCCCTAAGGAGTTATTATGTGCTATTCAACACATTTATGAAGACAACAAATGCTATCAATTTCTTAAGAAGCTTCACCCATATTAAATTATGATTTTTAGATAAGTCGTATCATGTATTTATTGTCATTAGCTTATATAAGATGAACTTTGCTGTGTGCAGCCCATTCAGAATTTTCAGCATCTTTCCATCTATCTTTCTCTATTTCAACATGAATTACATAACGTCAAAATGATTGTAAAATATATCAATTTAAAGCTTAATAAAACAAAGAAGCAAACATTACGTAAAAGTTGTAATGAAGTTAATATGAAAATTTTACCTTAAGAACTGACGAATGATGCGCATATATATTAAATGGTTGTGATGCATCAGAAAGCCAATCGTCAAGACTCCCTATTTTTTTTCCATGTTTCTGAAGTGATCCAAATAATGTATAAGAATTTTTTCCATACAACACAACATCCTTTAAACTTAAAAATAAGAAAAGAAGCATACCTGATAATCTTTTGGACGAGTGATGAGACCAATATCTGCTAGCAAAGTTCCAAACTGCGTCCTCATCTCCCTGACATCAAATACACTAGCTACTGAAAAGAGTTGATAAAGAATATAATTTACGAAGAAGAGATTGAATTAACAAGTCATCAAATGTTGTTTGCTTAATGTAAATTAGTACTAAGGGTTGGAAGATAAAAATAAACTAAACATCAAAATATCATAAATAAGCTATGCATATTCTTAATGTATCCTCTCATCTATATTGAGTTGGCAGTTCCATTTTATCAGGCTCCTATTGATCACTCTTTTCTCAAATCTATTTGCTCTGTTACAAATAGGAGATGAAATGATCAAGTCAGGCAGGACTATTATCCAAGATGCTGTGATTGGTATTATTAACAAAATATGGTTCAGCAGAAATAAACTGAGGTTTTGTAAGATAGATTATCATTACATTAAGCATAAAACTTTTGCAAACCTAATCTTGTAGGTAGCATTTGAGCTGGTGGTGGCATAAATAACATTAAGGAATTTGCTATAACCAAAGTCATTGTTGTATTTGAACATCCTAGGAAATTTGTCAAGATTATTCAAGTTAGCTGGAGACCTTCAATTAATGTTTGGGTTAAATGCAACTCCGATGGAGCAGTTAGAGGATTCACTAAAAGGCTTGCAATAGATTTTGAAAATTAATTTGGCTACTACTTTGACCTGTTCTGAAGTTATTTCCGTTCAATCCCTTCTCCATGAGCTAAAGGTTTCAGTTTGAGCTCCTATTATCTACATTGACTATTTTAGTATCGCTGCTGAGTCACAATCTCATGCTACACTCAGACCAAGCACTTGCAGCCAGATATTCTTTTTCCGGAGGGTTCTCAAGAAGTCTCTCATTGTTGATCTTGTTGCTCAAGAGCAAGTTGCTGACATTCCCACCTAGCCTCTTACAAAGGCTCAGTTCTTCAATCTAAGCAACAAACTCAGTTCTAACCTCAAGTGTTTTAACTTCAGTTTTAATCACTAGACTAGTCTTTGCTAGCTGTAGTTAGTAGTAAGGTGTCCATTCTGTTATAGGAAGTTACACAAACTTCTTCTAATCTCTACTATAGTTACCTGAATCCTACATGAGGTTCAGAAAAAATCTGTAAAAGAACTTTTTTCTTTTTCAATTCTCAGTTTCTATAATTCTACAGCAATCAATATCGAGATAAAGAACAGATGAAACAATATGAAGTGGTAGCTGAACTGCACTCCTAACAGAGAAAAGGGGAGAAGTTAAGAATACAGGAGAAGAAAATGTGAAGTAACCTCTTTCGTCACTTGAATGAGATGTAGATAGAAAGAAAAATACCTTATCATAAACATTACGGAGCTGCTCAGAAAAACTGAACTGCAGAATTTCTGTGCTGCTTTAGCTCCTTTCTGCAGGGTTGAAATTATTAAGCAATTAAACCTGTGTTCTGAAAAAACAACGTACTCAAAATAATATGCACATATGTGTAAGTTTCTATGGATAAATATACACAGTGTATTTGATCCACCACTAGATAAGTAAATCCTTTTCATAATCACGATAATTGATTGTATGTGATCCAAGCATGTTCTCTACCCTCCCTCCCTAACCCCACAAATAGATACCATTTATTGGCAACCTAAACTGTAGTCATTTCCAGGTATGGCTGCTTGTGCTGGTATTTTTAGGGTTAATAGAGGAGAATATATTGGTAGTTTCTCATATTTTTTAGGAGTTCAGAATACTATTTATGCAGAAACTATGGGAGTATGGGAGTCCCAATGGAATATACTTGGAATGCGAAATTTAGAAAGCTTTCGATTGAATGTGATTCTACTTTGGTCTGTTTAGCTTTTACAACCCTTTCTATTGTTCCTTAAAGACATAGAGGAAGATGGCATAAATGGCTACAATTGTGTAAATCCATGGATTTTAAAGTTTCTAATATTTTTCGCGATGTTAATCACTGCGTAGACAAGTTGACAGCTTTAGGGCTGGAAAACAGAGAAGGTTTTAAATGGTTCTCGATTTTTCCTCCTGTGATAAGCTTAGATTTTTTTCATAATAGGATTCTTCTTCCCATATTCAAATTTGTATAGGCTTTTTGCGAAGTTGTTTCATCTGTTCGGCATGGGTTTGGTTTGGTTACACTATGTTTTTTGTTTCTTTGTTTTTCTTTTTGTTTAATAAATTTTTATGTCATGACAAATGATAGATGCCTATTGGGTTGTCTGCATAGCTAAGATGTTAAAATTCATAATGATGCCTAACATGAGTTTTAGAACAACAAAATTGTAGTCATTTCTTCTTATAGGGTTGCTATATGTGTGTTGTTAGTTTGTGCACTAAAAAAAGTAACATATAACTTAAAAGTTATATTGTATGTGCCTCAACCACGCTACGAAGGTAAAATGATATGAAAGTTATTGACAGGATGCATAAAAATGAAATTGCAAATACATACTGACCTCAGTAAAAATCCTCTGCCACCTTTTATAAGCTGTCATCATCAATAAGTGATCAGATTGTCGATCAATATCATTTGTGTTGCCAGTCCCGTCTATCTTATCATTCAACAGTGTCAATTTTGCTCTTTCAACATTTTGCCTCTGAAGATAGCATAGCAGTTTATTTAAAATCTAATATGAAGTAAAGCTTGGGAAAATTTTATGAAAGAACAGATGGAATACCTCGTCCTTAGGATATACAAATGGAGACTTGTAACTCAGAAATGCAGCAACAGAGAGAATAGGAGACAAACAACCAAATATCGCACCATACAGAAGCATCTGCAATTACACAAACAATTCCTTCCGTGGATGGTTCAGCGTGCCTTATATCAGATTTTTCTCAACATCAGTGAAGAGAAGAGCAGCATACAAATGGACATAGCGAGCACCACATTTTCAGTAAATTTGATATATGGTATTATCATTTACCAGACATAATGTCAATTAAGGAGAAGAGTCTTATTTTAGCATAAACAATAAAGATCTTACAAACAAGAAATAAAAATTTCAAGTGACTTCTGTATTTTAATTTAATTTTGCTTTTGTTTATATTATTATATATATTATGCTTTATTTTGTTTATTACATATTATGCCATAAACAATCTTTATGACTTTTAATGCTATATATTCATTATTATTACCATTCCTAAGTTATTTATATTACATATTTTGACCATGATATATGTTTACTAATAAAACATCATGCTTTAGATGTATTAGTGTTATTTGTTCATCTATAGTGTTATATGTGTTGGAAGTCCCACTTCGACTAGAGATAAGACAATTTTATAGTATACAAGTGAAGTGCAAACCTCATCTTACAAACCCGTTTTGTGGGTTGAGTTAGGCTTAAAGTCTACCTTCTAACATGGTATCAGAGCCATTGTTTAAAAAGTCTATCCTAGCGCGATTTCTTGAACATTTTGTTCCACCCGCTATCGGGCCGCTAACAGACCACCTATTAATTTCTAGTTTCACGCACGAGATGTATATACCTCAGCGTGAGAGGGGGGTGTGTTGGAAGTCTCACATCGAATTTGTTAGAATAGTTTTTCTATGACACCTACCTTTTCTGTTACATATGTAAAAAATGAGACTAATATTATATGAAACTTTTGAAAGAAATTCCTTTTGAAAAAAAAATGAAACTAAAATATAGCGAAAAGAAATATTGAAACCAAATATGTTAATGATATCTTTGTGATTTTTAGAATAAACAAAGTTTTTCTACAAAATTTGAACAAACACTTGTTGACTCATATGGTGAATCACAACAAAAGTTGTTTCTAGAGATAAGCCAATTTCATAGTATATAAGTGGGGTGCAAACCTCATCTAACAAGCCGGTTTTGTGGGGTTAAGATAGGCTTAAAGTCCACCTTCTAACAATATGTTTCTGTAGTTTGTTTTAATTATTTTACAGCTGTGTTTTATTTTCTAGACTAATTGTAGTTCTAGGAAGCTACACTGGTTTGTAACTGTCTGTAACCTCTCTCCATTGGTATGTAACTTTTCTTGGTCCTTTATATGTTATGCAATAGAACAAAATTGTAATTTTATCTTTTCAGACTGATAGTACAACCTATATCTTTCCGGTCACACAACTGCATTTTACTATCTTGTATTATTATTCTTTCCATCATCCTCACCAAAGTCTATTATGGTGTCAAGAGCTTGTTCATGGTCCACAATAGATAGCCACTCCAATTACAATTCCCTACCTTCTCCCCCCAGAATTTTTTGACCACTGTTGTTCAACATATGAGAGCTGAGAATGACATTCCACATTTTGGTAGAAAAGTTGATGCAATGTCACACCTAGCCTAGGAGAAGAAGGTTGAAAGGCTGCATCCATTCATTGTAAAGTGTAGTAAATATCATATAGTCAGTTTGTGCGCTTCTAGGTTCATAGGGCATGCATATGAATGGTGGCAGCAAAGACAATATAGTGTAAGAAGTGGTAGAACATTGTCCATTAGAGATTGTATGAGTTGAGGGCATGCATAAGAAGAAAATTTGTTCCACCTTTTGAGAGAAACCAAGAGCTGAAACGGGAGATGAGAGAAATCGAGGAAATGGGTAGACTTAATTAAAAGTGAGAAAGAGTTCTTTTGTAGAGAAAAGGAGTTTAAAGAAAGTGTTTTAAAGCTCTTGAGGGATAAGGAGAAAAAAAAGATTGAAAGAAGTAAAAAGGAAGAAACACATCTAGAAATAAGAGCAATAGAGTTGCAGAAGAAAGCAAAAGAGGACGAAAAATAAAGAAAAAGAGAGAATAAGACAAGAGGAGGAGCTTGAGAGAAAATTAAAAGAAAAGGAGATCAAGTTTCAAAAGGGAGTAATCCCATCTTTAAATTCTCCTTCATTTTTCATTAATTCTTGTCTTAATTCCTTTTAAAAACCTTGAGTCCATTTTCTTCAATTATTTCGAACTCCTTAATAGAATTTACAAAATACATTGAGTTAAAATTACCATTTTCTTATCAAGTGTAAATCAGTACTTCTGTAAAGTGGGTCTCGTACAAAATTCTTCCAAAATTAAAAGCCCATCTTTACGCATCTCAAGTACAAATAATCTGCATGGTGTCCAAAAATAAAATGAAATTTTGTTTAATGACTATTGAAGATGTAATTTTGATCCAGGAGGAACAAAGCTTTCAATGATGTGGGCCTTAAAGTGTAACCATCTTTATCTCAGGTCAGATCCTTTTCAAGATGGAGAGGACGATAGAAATCACCCTACAAGGCTTTCAATGCCAATGACTAGGCCCATTGGTATTTCCATGTTTTTAAATACTTAGATAAATGTATAGGTATAGTGTTTTGTGGTGTAATTAGTAATTTTCTTGGGCTTGTATTTTGGTCCACTTTTATTTCCTTGCATTTATTTGGGCCAACAATGCGCACACAAACAAAGCTTTCAACATGCATTATGGTTTGGGCCCAAAGATCATGTTTCCAGCAACACATCAAGTGGAAGACTAGACTACAACACGTGGGGGAAGAGCACTCTCTTAATTGTGGCTGCATGGACCAAGCAGGGATGCTTTTCCTGTTGGGCTAAGATTCCAGCATCTTCCAGCATCCCAAATCATTGTCCAACACGTCACGCATCTTTTTCTTTGGTCAGTAAAGAAGCATGCCAATCAACGCCTAGGTGATCAACAACGTCCCAAGTGTTTCCGGCTCTTCAAGCTGCACAACTCGAGATCAAAGGGGTTGTTCTCTCGCTAGGGTTAGGGTTCTAGGGTTCCTTCCTCACAAAGGAGCACTACCTCTCTTCTTTGTTAGGAAGTTCCATTAGTTCTCTTACACGGCTACTGCCTTTCCGTCTCTTTGTTAGGGTTAGGGCACGACTGCCTTTATCTTATAAAAAGGAAGTTCTTATTTTTATTGATAGATTTTGATGAATAGAGAGTGGTTTATCCCCCATTTGTCAAAGCTCACTTTCTAAACGAGGTTTCACCTCCTAGGTTTCTGAAACCGAGGTGTTCCAACTAGAATGCGAGTGTTTCACATAATGTCATTGAGATTCGAGGATGACGTCTTTGATAAAGTCTTCCACTGCGAGAGTTCATTGATTTCCACAGGTGGATCGACGTATGGAAGCTTCAAGGAAGATTTCCACTGATTAGATCGTGAGGCTGACGATTCTTTCTAAAGTGTCTGTCATCAAGGGATTATTAGAATAAAGATGTCTAATATCTCCTTATTAGTTAGAATAAAATATATTTTTCAAATTCACTCTAATAGGATTTATTTTCCTTATTTAAGAGTGTAATTGTTACAAATAGAGCAGCTGAGAAAGTAATGATATTAATAGTATTAATAATATACTTCTTTATTTCCTCTCATTATTCAAGCTTGTATTAGAGCTCCTAATCTAGGGGCTTTGCTTTCACAGCCACCACTATCCTTGAAGATAGTGATGGATTAGAAAGGTGTGCCCCACATCGGTCATCACAACACCAAGAGTCCTGTCACCTACAAAAACACCATGCGCTGCTGCCAGCATCAGCACATATAGCCTATGCACTAGATACTACCAACACCCACCTGCACCTTGTAATCAATTAGCATAGTGGAGAAATACTCTCAAGCACATTCAAAAAAATTCTCCTCTTGTTTCATACACATCCCTTTCTCTCATTTTCTTGGAATCTTTATCATCTTAAAATGATGAAAACAAAGAAAAGCACAATATAATAATTGACAAATTCTTAAGATATAACTACATTGAAAAACAAATTTTGAATTTAAACATTTTAAGAAAAGAGGAAAGGTAAATTTGGTGAACACCTTCCCAATTAATACATCCACAGGTAGTTTTGCTAGATGATGACCAAGAGGTGTGAGTTCTTCATCCCCTTCAAGAGCACCAACCTAAAACAGTGTTGTTTCAAGGAAAGCAAACGCATACAAAGATCAGAAAACATTTCGATCTATCATATTATGTACTGCTAGAAAAAGGATATGATTGCACAAGTATTTCCAAACACATGATTGTAGGATTGGGCACATATGCTTCTACGGAAAGAAAAATACTAGGGAAAGAAATATGAATCACTATACAAAAACGCAATATGCATCAATCTACAACAAAATTCTTAAATTTATATAATAAAAAGAAAATAAGGCAAAAACTAGCTACAAAAACTAGGTATGCAAAAGCTTCACTATATAGAATGTATTTTAAAAGTAGGATATTAAATGCATTATTAGAAGTTGGTTGAAAATTAAATGTATTTCTAGAAGGTAATATAAGTTATTAGAAGATTCTAAAGATCTCTTTGTAATTATTACTTTAGGGTTAGAGTTCTTATAATAGAGACTGTTTCAAATGAATCTATTTGAATAAAAATCTTCTTTCTTTCATATTAATTCTTTCAAGTGAATGAAAACCCAACTAGGATGAGAACACATTGGGAGTTTCTCTGCATTTCTTGGAGTTCAGAATGCCCTTTTTGCTGAGTTCATGGGAGCCATCCATGCCATCAAATATGCTAGAAGAGTCAAATTTAGAAGACTAGTCCGAAGTTGTACCGTGGTCTATTAGAGGTCATTGCAGGAAATGCATTAAGTTTTGTAGAGATATTGATGATAAGGTGTCACATATTTTTTGAGAAGAAAATCATTGTGCCGATAAGTTGGCAAGTTTAGGCCTGTCTTCTAGAGAAGTGTTTAACTGGTATATGGTTATGCCAATTGTTATAAGTTTGTACTTTTATCATAATAGGTTTCTTTTTCCTGTGTACAAGGCTTCTTAGCCAGTGTATAGCTTTATAGCTGGCTTGTTTCTTGTTCATGGGTTTTGGTTGGGTTCCCCCGTGAGTTCTTTGTATCTTTCGTTTTGTTTTTAATAATATTTTTATGTGATTGGCAAATGATAGATGTCTTTGGAATGTTAGCCTAGCTAAGATGCCAAGGATCACAGTGATGCCTAACATGAGATTTTTTTATTTAAAAAAAAAAGGTTAGGACTCCAAACTAAATCAGTCATTTGCAGCATACCTAAAATGTATAAGGCATCTATAAAATCTGCCATTCCTTAATGGACAAGAACAGTATTAGCCATGCCGAATGTTGAACAAATAAATATGATATTCTGCCATTAATGCGACTGCAACCTAGCCAGTTTGGCTTTAAAATAAACTATGTATTATTTTTCACTTTTTTTGCACATATAATGAAATCAGTGACACAGTAAGAAAAAACCATAAATTACCTCGTACAACAAAGATATTGCTGAATCCATTGCTTCAACCTTGGGAGGTTCCAATGCCTGTAATGGAAATGTATTGAAGAAAACTGTCCAGATAATCTGATCAGGTTTGTCTTAGAATAAAAGAGTTTACCTCCAACAAAAATGGTTTGATATATCCAAAAGACAGTAACTTAATCTGCAAGCACAATTCCACTAATGGCATCCGAAGCATCTCTGGAACCTTCACAACCAGAATATAATAAAAACATAGGACAATAATATACATATACATACATACATCCATGTATAGCAAATAACAAATAATTAGGATAATATTCTTAATATCAACATAGTGATCAGGAAAAAATCTGTCGTAAACAATAGATTATTAGGATAAAAAATATTCTCAATATCACCATAGTATTTAGTAAAAAAATATCTTCCCATTCATTTCAGCATATTTCTATTTCTTTTTTTCAAAGGTTTTGATTATTACAAATAGAGATGATGATAATGTAATCAGTGTGATTGTTAGCAATAAAATAATACTTTATTTTCTTACACAGAAGATGACAAACCAATCAGTGAATCAGAAAGAAGTCATTAGCATAAAGAAACTTAATCTGCTGAGCGTTTTATGAGGTGCTGAGTGGATGCACTTAAATGACAACCACTTTTCTCAGACTCTAAATAGAAGCTAGACACAAACCAAAAGTGGGGAGAATGCGAGAGAAGATATTAGGGACCACGAAATTGGAGCTCTATATACATAACCTGTGCTAATTTTTCTTCTCGTCTCTTCTTGTATCTAAGAATTGTCTTGCTCATCATGAGTAGCACATCCTCCACACACACACACACGAATGCGAGAGAAGATATTAGGGACCACGAAATTGGGAGCTCTATATACATAACCTGTGCTAATTTTTAAATTAATACATTGTCAACTAACACAAAAATGAATCTAATCTATCTATCTAACATCCAAAAAAGTGAAAAATAATGATCCTATAAGATTTTTTTCCTTATTTTTATAATCATAATAGAAATTTAAGTGATAAGTTTACAAGTTTATGAGCTTTTTAGAAAATCATTAAATTTGTGGTCATTAACATTATGTTGGAGTCATGTCAAAATCATGTCAAAGACAAAAAAATGTCTTTCAAATTGGACACTTTACTAACATGTGTCAGACATGGGACACACCATTGATATGAGTGTCCGGGTTTCATAGATTATAACTGTCAAAAGATTAACCATTCGTGTATTCCAAATTCATCTCTTTCTTCAATTCTAATATGGTATCAAGAGCCAGTTGTGGATCCACATTGGTTAATCCAAATTCCCTCCCATCCCCCTCCAAGTTTTTTTCAAAATTCCACAGTCAAAAAACTGGATGACTCCAATAACCTACGTTAGGAGTTTGACCCTGTGACTAAGGCTCATAGACTCCACCATTTTGTTGTCAAACTAGTTATCCATCCACGGTTTCTCATAGAAGAAGACTGGGAATCTAGGACTATTAACCTTGCATATGAAAAATGGGAGATCTCGGACCAAGTTTTACTTGCTTGGTTGCAATCCACACTATCCAAGAACATTCTATCTCGAGTTCTTGGTGCATTTGACTCTTATCAGACATGGGAGCATATTTATGATCCTTTTTTTACCCAAAGAAAACCCACTGGGCGCCAACTTTGCATTGATCTTCGTGCCTAGTTGCTTGAGAACAAGTCTATGCAAGAGTTCATGGGCCAAATTAAGTCAATTGTTGATGAACTTGTAAGCATTGATTGTCCACTAAATTTTGATGAATAAATTGATGTTATTTTTGAAGGTCTTCTACAAGAATATGTTGTAATCAATTTTGTCATTAAAAGTAAGTACGAAACACCTTGATCATCGAGGATGAGGCTCTCCTTCTTGGTAACGAGTCACGCACCACTCGGCATAAGAAGAACTTCTTCTCTTATTCTGAGCACTACTTGGTCGCTTCTGAACATCCATGTCTTCAAACATCCACGTCTTCGGGATTTCTAGGACACACATCAAGCTTCTCTATACATGGTGGTGCCTGCGGTAGTCATGATCATGGTTGTGGAGGTCGATTTGCTAACTTCAAGTGTCATATAAACCTAAAATACAATCACACTGCTAACGTATGCTTTTACCATTTTCATTCGTCTGTTTAACCACTTGAATCTTTGGTTCTTTATGATTTGACCACCAATCAACCTTTGCATGTCCCTCCAACAACCTCCAAACCTTAGCCCCAGTCTCCTATTTTGGCCACTCCACCTGCTTATGAAGGTCCTGCTTCTAATGTGCCATGTGTTATGCTAGCCAATATGTCCACTTCGGACCATGCCACTACTTAGATCCCTAATTCTAGCACCTCTTTCCATGATACAGGAAACTCTTAAAATATTCAACAATTCTAGCCTTTTGAAGGCCTAGATCAAATTTACATAGGCAACAATGAAAGCTTGCAAGTTCTTGGTTCTAGTTCTACTTGTTTTAGAAATCCTACCAACTCAAATTTCTCTATATGTCCACAACACATTGCTTGTCCCCTCCATTACCAAAAATCTTCCGAGTGTCAATAAACTCGCCCTTGATAATGGTGCTTATTTTGAATTTTATCCTCACAACTATATTGTTAAATCTCAGGCCACCAGTGAAACCCTTCTTAGGCCACCAAACACATAGAGATTGATTGTCACTATGTTAGAATAAAAGTGCTCTCTAGAGAAATAACAATTGATTTTCTCAATTCTAGTAACCAGTTGGCTTACTTATTCACCAAGACCCTTAGAGGTCCTCAAATTGACTAGATTTGTAATAAACTTGGTGCGTATGACATATAGGCTTCCGCTTGAGCAAGAGTGTTAGAATGTAATTAGTCATTAACTAATAATCAAATACTATTAGCTCTTACAGATTCGAGGAAATTAGGATCATTATTAGTATTTGATTATGGAAATTAGTATAAATAGATACTATGTGGTTTTCACTACACACAACATCATATAATTCTTCTTTTATTTACTAATCCCATAGGATACACTTTTATTTAATGCTTTCAAGGATTTACAAAGGAAAATATGAAAATGAAAATATATATTTTAAGAAAGGTATATACTTTCATGACAAAAGACAGACTAAATGCACCTTTGGGTATCCTTTGAAATTTTAAGCATTTCATATTAAGTTAAATACCTGATATGGACGCATGAGCTTTTCAAATCTATGACGAGTGTATAAGCAAAAGCAAATGCCAGGTTTTACACGCCCAGCTCTACCACGTCGTTGCATTGCATTTGCTTGCGAAATCCAATCTTCTACCATGCTAGACAATTTCTATTATCAACCATAAATACAATCAAACCATATCTATAAACAAATTTATTTTACAAAATTGCCTCATTGAGTAGAAGAAAGAAACCATACCTTTTGAGGATTGTAGCGATTCTCTTTATGCTTTCCACAATCAATTACATATATAACATCATCTATTGTTATGCTTGTCTCTGCTATATTTGTTGCTATAACAACCTAGGAGAGAACAAAATGCGAACAAATACGAAGGCAGTAAGGAATAACTATGGAATTACTTTTCTTGATTTCAGAAAGTAGCTGAGAGAAAGAGACAGAGAAACAGAGAGATATCTAGTTTATTGAAAATAAAATGAACTAACTGAACAGTTATAGAATGCTGACTCAGCAGTCATTTACAAACTAAATGAACAGTTACACTATCAGAATTTTGATATGAAGAAAAGGCAGAGAAAAACTTAACAAAAGCATAACTGAATATTATTTCACTTAATCAGAAAGAGTACACAAGCTGGGCATATATAAGCTCAAAAGAGGTTACACAAACATAACAAAAAAGCTAACATCCAATTGAATAACTAAATGTTTTACATGAACATCTCTAATGCACTCTAAATGAAATATAACTAACACATCTAACAATACAAATACAGGATGATAAACATATTGCAGATAAAACTTACCTTACGTATATTTCCTGGAGGGCGTAAAAACACCCTTTTCTGTTCACTTGACGCAACCGTTGAATGCAAAGGAATAATCCATTCAGAAGATGGCCCACCAAATTGTCTAGATGCAACCAACTTATCATGTAAATAGTTTATTTCCGACATTCCCTATCAAGACAAGTTACAAGAAAAAATATAACTATTTGCACTAAAAAAGTACAGGTAAACATATCAACTCAATGCATAACCAAGTAGTCTTACAGGTAGGAATACAAGGATGGCACCCTCACTACAGGTTTCATCAACGAAACATATTAGATCTTCAAGCAGTTCATAATCAATAACATCTTCATTCAATCTTTTCTGGATGAAAAAATATTGAAGGGTCAAATCAGCGTGCCGTTTTCAAATACTATACAGATTCACAGCTCAAAAATGATTTACCATATTTTGTTGAGTTTGTTCACTGTAAAACTCATAACAACTTGGAACAAAGTATGGATTAACTTGTCCTTCAGAAAGCAGAGACTCATCACCCCAAGCAGATAAGACTAGATTCTTCCTACCCCTGCTCTTTGTCACAACATCTCTCTGCAAAATCTAGATTACAATGCTTCACGAATAAGAGGAAGGAAAATTCGTACTAAAATATAATTCAGACAGTGTATGCTGCAAATAATAAAAAGTATAAAGAATATATAATATAGGGATTAAATCACAGTCATAGACATCCAACAGTAACTAAAGCTGATCAGAGATTACCTGTCGTCCGGGAAATGCCCCATTTGTTAAAGAAGCTGCAGAATCTGAAGTAAGTCGATACTCAATCTTGTCATATATATCCTCAAGAAAGTATGTTGTCACTGGATGAGTCCTGCCTTCAGCAGTAACTACAGGGCAATTGCTGAAGTATCTTGAAAATAAACTTGAATCAACAGTTGCAGACCTGATCATTATAGTTGCATATATGACAGAAAAATTTAGGCTCAAAGCAAATTAATATAAGATAGTTTAGTCCGTTAATTCCTGTAACAATATAAAACACAAATTTGCATACATTAGAATGATCTTCAGTTTTCTAAAGCCTTTGCTTGACTGCTTCTCAATTAGATTCTTTAGGACAATTAGAAGAAAATCACCCTGTAAAACATGAAAAGGAAAATACATGACATTTATATGTTTAAAAATATAAGATTAGAAAGATAGACTATTGCAGAAACAGAGGACAAATAATACTTCAAACACCACAAAAAAAGTTGAAAATTCCAACATCTACTTTATTCGTTTCTTTAATACCTTTTTTGCTACTGATAGATTTCTTGGAGAGATCATAACTAATATTCACCGTGGTTAGGAGACTCACAATAAGGAGACGGCAAAGGATGAAGGATGGCAATGGTAAATTTTGTTGGATTGAAATGAATAATGTGGTGCATTAAGTTTGGAAAAAACAAATTGTTGAAATTGAATAGTGTGGGACTAATTTGTAGATGTATTGTTTCACTGAGCAGTTGAAGGATAATATATAATATTTGTAATACTCATATTTGTTGAAGAGTAAAGCAGGCACACCAAATGGACATTCTCCATTATACATTAACAATATCTAACAAAAGTAATTTTCTTTTCAATATTATTTTATTAAATTTTCATAAAAGGATTTAAATGCGTGTATTGTTTTATGCCCCCTTTTATTCGAATTCAAACGAGATGAGAATACAAAATATTGTTCTGTGCTTGATTATTAGTTTTTTCAGTGTTGTATAAATTCATTTTAAGTTTTCAATTAACTTTATACTGCAACATATAATGAACACAAGATTATAATTTAATGTGTTCACTTTTTTACCAAAGTAAAAATATAAACCATAACTTATTATTAAGGAATTAAAATTTAGTATATTAGACAATAACAAACATATTTGTAAGCTTTGATTTGAAATGGTAATATATTTGTCAACTAAGGACAGAGCTAGATCAATTTATTTAAGGAAAATATAAAGTTAAATTATAATTTACAATTCATATATTTAATTAAACAAATTATGCGAACATGGTAGATTATTAAAAATTTATACACAATTCCTATAATACCATTTTACAACACTGGACCCCTAAAATGTCATGATTGGCGGATAATAACCCTAAATATTTATGCATGGTACTGAAAATATGATATAAAACAATTCATGTATCTTTACATAACAGCTTAAGCTTTTGAGATGGTTGGTTTATGATATATTGAAGCCTCAATGGTCCAATAGTCCAGGCTTTCATCCTTTTCACCCCCTTTCTTCTACTAGAAAAATAAAGTCTCCTTCAATCTAGATGGCTCAATATGAAATTTAAATTTAAAAATGAGATTTCATGTTTCTCATATTTATAGAGAAGGGAATCATTGTGTTGATAAGCTTGCATGCTTTGGTGCAAAACAAATTTGTTGCCTTTCTTGCCTCTATTTTTATACTATCAGAGTAAGCTGCAAATGATTGGTGATCAAAGTCATCTTAGAGAGAACTTTCACACAACCAATCAGCCCAGGTATAAATAATGTGAACTATATTCAATGTAAACTTTACAAAAGCTTGTCTATAGCAAATTAATTGATTCAACTCACCAACAAGGACCTCTCATGAACTTCATCAACGATGATATGAGTAATGCCTGACAAGCTTCGATCCCCCTAGAATATCAACAAGGTAAACAATAAATTAAAAATTAATAAAATAAAACTTAAGAATGATTTAAATACCGTATAGTTACATTTATGGGAAAATTCCTCTGATCCTTAATGTAAGACCCTTCTAGCAGAACCACATAAACAAATAAAAGTAATTAATTCAACTGATTTTGTTCATTTTCTTAAGAAATGCTTACCAATATATCAAATTTACTCTCATTATTGATGACTTCCTTCGTATTACTCTTTAATGAAAAACACACATTCATAATATTTAAAAGAGGCAAGGAAATGAAATATAATGTTTTAATGAAATAACTAATAAAACGGACCATCAATTTCTTCTATAATGTGTGTTAACCAGAGAGAGAGTAATAATTAAATTGTCTCGTATAAAAATAATATGGATGGCCTAGTCCAGATGTCCTATAATGAAGCAATGTCAAGAAAGTAAATAGTGAACTATCTCTTTTAAAAGCTTCTAGGATAGTGTTACACAGTTAAGATCTCATCAAATTTAAAATAACTTCTCTCCGATAAAAAATCAAGAATATCAAAAGACTAAGGTATGGAAAAACTAATACAAAAAAAAAACGATAATAAAACTATTCAGACATTTAGCATTGTCAAGGACAAGATATTTCATATCCTACACCAATCTCTTCTCAAACTGCAGCTCCACCTGATAGTAAACATTTCAGTCTCAATGCTCATCCTATACATAAATTTCTCAGTTACCACCACTTATCAGCTGCCAACCATAACTTTGTTTCTATTTTATAATCAGTTACCATTCCTAAGAATACTCAAGAAGCAATATTGCATTCTGGGTGGAAACCGTCAATACTTGATGAGATGGTAGCTTTAGAATTTAATATATGAATTGTTGTTCCACCTGCTCAAGAAAAGTTTATAATTGGTTGTTGCTGCGTGTTTCCTATTCGGGAACTTTTGATACATGAAGATTTATTAGTTTCTAATTAATCTGAATTTAGGAATGTATATTTCTCATGTTTGGTTTATTATTTAAAAAATAATATTCTCAAGAAACCTATTTTCCAAGAAATGACTTTTACCTACGTTTTCCACAAAAGTGTACTCATGGGAGATGTGTGAATATAACATTCCAAATTAAAAAAAAAAAAGTTTTATTGTCTTAAAAATATTATGTTAACCTTGTTATATCATTTAATGTGATAATAGTTATCAATCAAATGATGCATATATAAAGTTGAAGACAACAAGAGATATAGAACTGTTATACTATTAAAACAAAAATAACATACCATCAATTTTCTTAGAACAATGCCTGTTGTACAAAACAGAAGCCTTGTTTTCTCATTCCTAACAAGAAAATAAACAGTCAAGGACTTAATACTTACAGTTAAGAAACATAACAGAAAGAAAAGCATCAGTTTGGTGCCATGGATCATGGGACATGTGAAGGGTGAAAAAAAAGAAGCATCAGCATTCAATTTCATAAGTCCAAGGTACCGGATAGTGGATGCTGGTTTGTATTGATAAATATCCTCAACTATTATAAAAATATTTAATAATTCAAGGTCCAAATTCTAAATGAATGAAGATAACAAAGCAAGCAATATGAGTATAACAAGGCCACTTCACTTGCTTATGATAACAACTCATGGTCCTATTCGATGAGCCTCTTTGAGTTACTATCCATTCCACTTGTGCAAAAAACAACATTTTCTAGAACATGTTCTTTTAATCATAAGGCACCTAAACCAGTACCAGCATCAAAAACAGAATCTCAATGCATCTGAAGCATCAGTGCAGAAAAAAAAAAAACCCGACCTAGTCCAATCACCTGAACTACATCCAAGTAGTCATACTCAAAAAATCCTTAAATATTCTTGATTTACCCATTCCCTTGAGAAAAAGAGAAAAGATCCCAGTGTCAAGTATCCTAAATCTCAATGTTTTACCGAGCAACATTCTATGCAGCACTAAAGTTTCATTACATCTATTTACGTCAGTAAAATAAGCCTTAAAGGATAAGAACTGGATTGAAGACAAGATTGAAGAGATGAATGAAAAAGAATGAGACTTGGAAGATCATAGAAATATCCGAAGTAAAAAGAAAACAGATTGCAAACCGATATACAGAGCGAAATATCAATCAATGGTACATTTGACCAATATAAGCCAAGATTGTTAGCAAAAGGATACACCCCAACAAATGAGGTTGATAATGACGAGACAATTGCACTGACAACATGAATACAGTACAGATCATCCTCTCGGACGTACATTTTGGTCAACAAATGCATCAATTATATGCTAAAAATGCCTTCTTTCATGAAAAATTAGAGGAGGAAGTGTTAGGTGTAAGACCCTAGAAAATGGCGTTTTAAAAGTGATAGTGGTTTAAAAATAGTGAGACTCGATTATTTTAATATTAAAAGATTTTAGTATAAATAGAATTGTTATAAACGAGTTTCATTATTTTAAAACACACCATCTCTCTAGAAATCACTTTTCTAGAGTTCTTTGACTTCTCTCTAGAGGTTCTGTCTCTCTGGTCGTCTGATTGAAGAACCGAGACCGTAGGATTGCTCCTCTCGGCGAGCTCTTCAAATTGGACCGATCAGTTTCTCCGTTCGCGTAAGTTGAGTTTTCGCTCTTTATTTTAGTCTTTTTCTGTTTTCTGTTGCATGCAGGCCCTCTTCCGCTTGCATGCAACGTTTTAATCATCAGTATGAGTCTCTGCTGATCAGTGATCATAACGGTATGTCCTGATCGTTCTTGTGATGTTTCTATGTGTAGATAGAGCATCCTGTGGAGTTAGAGGTGTTGACGTTTTTAAGGCGTTGACATTTATAAAGTTGTCTAAACAGGATAACAGGTAAGGGAAGCTAACCAATACCTTGTTCATTGAGCTGTAAATTACGTTTTGTATGAGATTGTTAGGCTGTATTGACTTCTTGAAAGGCTTGTGTGTGTGTATGATCATGTTAGCTTCGAATTTGTGTTCTTGCATGTGAAAACAGTGAGATGATCTGTTATTTTCGCCTAGGCGGGCGAGTCTCGCCTAAGCGAGACTATCAGAAAGGCTCACCTCTGGAACTAAGCGAAATCTCGCCTAGGCGAGCTGGAGTCGCTTAAGCGAGACATACTCTCGCCTAAGCGAGCTAGTTTAGCCTGAGCGAGAGTTCGCTCAGTTTTAATCTTTGCTTCTGTTTGATGTCTCGCCTAGGCGAGGTAGCCTCGCCTAAGCGAGATAGCTTCTCGCCTGGGCTAGATTACCTAGCTTAAGCGAGATTCACTGCAGTGGAGCACACCAACTTCTGTTTTAATGGAAAAACTACATGTTTTACTATGATTCTATGCAAGAAAGCTTTCGTGTGTTGATAAGTTATTAATTTTTATATTGTGTAATGAGATTTGAAGGGTATAAGTATGTGGTGTGATGGTTGGAATGGAATTTCAAGGGAAATTCTAAGAGGAATGTTTTAGTGTATGTAAGGACATAAGGACTCAGTTTTGGTTGGTATCCTGACGCTCCTAGTAACCATTAAGACTCATGTAGAGTATGATGGATTACGTCGGGGGGAGTAGCAGGAGGTCCTGGTCTATGGACCCGATCCGCCATAGAGGTGATGGGACTTACCCTGGGAGTGGTTGAGTGATAACCCCTTGTGTCCAAACTCTGCAGAGTTTGGGAACCATCGCAGGTGCAGGCCACCAAGAGATCCGATGTCGCTTACATAATCCGGATATTGAGTCTAGAGTCATGTAAATGTGTTGTGGTGGTCTATATGATTCTGGCGATAATGAGAAAGATTGCGTGGTTTCTGTTTATAATTGAACTGCATGATTCCTTAATCAGATTAGCTTACCCTTGCTTTTTGTGTTCTTGTCTTGTGTTGTATGTTTCCTTTTGCGATGATCACCTATTCGGTGGGAGCAGATGTGGTTGCAGTGTCAAAGGCACTTCTGGAGGATGAAGAGCCATCGTGTTAGTGTTGAAGAGGAGGTTTCCAGTGGGAGCTTTAGCAGTGGTCAGTAGTACAGAGTTTATTAGTTTAGTTTAAGTGTATAAGTGATATATTTTTATAGTCATACCTTTTGTAAGACTGTATTAATATATTGGGTACACTGGATTATCTGTTTTGGAACTATGATGAAACTCCCTATTTTTATTAGTTTTAAGCTGTTGAAATTGGGATGTTACATTAGGAACCAGGAACCAAAAAAAAAGAGTAAATACTCAATTTGGTACCTTAGGTGTTGGATGATAGGTCCCTTAATAATATTTTCATTCATATGGGTCCTTAAAACATTTTCCATAGTGCATCTAAGTCTTTCCCCTAGTGGGACATTTAACAGAAGTCCACATAGCAGTTAAATGCCAGTGGAAGATTTTTCACTCCTATGTGGCTATTGCATGGCTGCTATGTGTAAGATACATCGAAATGAGACTTAAATACATGTAAATGGGTCCTTGAATAATTCATCACTTTGCCTCTAAGTCTTTCCGACACATTTTAAAATCTTTTCAAAGAACCATTGACGTACACCGAAATTCCTAATCACTTTGTAACCAAAATTCCTCATCACTTTTTACCTCTACTGCTTCTCTGGGGTTGTTCAATTTGAGAACATAGCACACAAACGATATACTAAAAGGAAAACAAAGGTTTTTTTTTTGCATGATGTGAAGAGAAAAAAAAAAGTAAATGTGGGGAAAATGTTTTGATTCTTCATGGCTTTTGACAGTAGTCTGTTTTGTGTTGTTGGGTTGTCGAAAAGTGCTTATTTTGGAGATATCGTGTTGTGGGTGTGGGGTTGGTGACAATTGTAGAGATTTGGAAGCTAGGATTGGGGGTCATTTGAGTTTGTGTTGGAAGTGGTGGAAAAGGTTATGTTGTGATGGTGTGTATCAGGCTGCTAGGTTTTGTTTAGATTAAAAATTATTGGCTGCATAGGTTGATGGAGAGAAACTTTATGGCTTTAAGTTTCTTTTTATGGGTATGGTTGGTTCATCCCAATGCCCATTGCTGCTAACATGCAAGGTCTGTATGGTATGAAATTATTCTGCTGTGTGTTGATTTAGGTTTTTTGTGTTTTTACTCATTGATTCCTTTATTTTTGCTAACATGGAAGAATTGTATAGAATGAAATTATGAATTGTATTTCTTGTGCACTAGAAGAATTTAGATGTAAACTAGTACATATTCAATGACCCATTTGCGAGCATTTAACTCTCATCTCACTGTGTCTCACACCTACGAGCCATATCGAAGTCATATAGAAGTGAAAAATGACACTGGCATTCAAATAGACGAAAGAAAAAATTAGAAGGACTGATTCACATAAAAAAAAATAATACAACAGCCACGCCTTAATCTCTAAGGAACCAAATTGGATATTTATTCAATTAAAAAATAAAGAAAATGAAGATTTTTGTTCAATAGGATTAAAAGAGGAACAAATAGTAAATACCTAAATTGGTCCTTCAAAGGAGTGTTTTGGTGGACAGGTCACTGATTAAAATTTTCATGTAAATGGCTCCTTCAAAATTTCATTTGCCTACATGTAAGACTTTTCATATCAAAGAAACAGAAAAGATTTGTTCGTGTATCAAATATAAAGAAAAGATTGTGTTTGTGTATCAAATATCAAATACCCCTACAGGACATATTTGTAAGCAAAATGACAGCCTAATGAATCACCAACTCAGTTGCTAGATCGCAAGTTTAGTCGAGTTCACCGTGAGTCTAACGAACCTGCTCCAAAAGTCAACTCTCAGGAGCTAGGTGTGGGAATGCAAACTCGGATGATTCTACTTCTACGAGTTGAATTGCAAGTTTGATAACCATGCATGTACCCAATGAATGTGTCATTACTAATTCCCCAGTCAATGAAAATTGTATATATTCACACATATACATATACATATATATATATATATAGAGAGAGAGAGAACATTTGTAAAGCAATTTGCACTTAAGCATGTTCCTGCAAAATTGAAGTCTTTAAATGACAAATGAGTACCTGGCACTGTCAAGACGAACTTGATAACCAATCAAAGAACCATGTGAACCTGGTGAAGGTTCACATCGCTCATCAGCAACCCTTTCAGCCACAGAAATAGCCTAAAACATAAGGCATAAAACAAAAACCAAAGGTAATAGAATGCAGAAAAACATACATTAAATTCATGAGTATTCACTAAGTTTCTAGATTATGCAACCAATCCAAAATTATTTTTTTAGTTTCAGTTTGGCAGCTTCATCCAGTGCAAGTGTACAGTCAGTAAGAAAATTAAAAAAGCAGTATTCTTCGTCAAACCTTGATGACTAGGAAAAACTTGCCCTCACATGCACGTAAGGAAGGAAACCAATGTAATGAGTAAAAATAACTAGTCCATCAAAAATATGGGACAGACGACTGTACAGATTACAGCTGAAAACTATTGTAGATGTTGTATATATTGACAAATATGCAAGAACAACATCTATTACCTACCGCTATTCTCCGTGGTTGTGTGCAAATTATATTACAGTATCCACCATGTCCTGACTCAATCATGTCATCCAATATAAATTGTGGAACCTACATTAAATGGCAGTCAGAAAGGAAACTGTGCATGCACAAATGATAGAAAACAAGACGTTTAGAAAATACAGGAGGAAAAATATCACAAATTATACTCGAAATCTGTCACCTGAGTTGTTTTTCCTGAGCCTGTTTCCCCACAAACAACAAGAACATCATGTTCCTTCATCAATTGCAATATATCACCCTTCAGAGCTGCAATAGGAAGTGTAGCTCTAAGATTCAGCATATCCTGAAGCAGATAAAGTATCCAGTTCAGAATTGATTAATTTTCTTTTTCCCTATAGAATAAGTCAATTGTTCTGAAAATCTTACCAAATATTTTAGCTATCCTTTACCACGGATATATTACACAAGATATTATACACTAATACATATAGAACCTTTTATAAGCTTCCACCTCATATCTGAGCTTATAATGTTTAGTTTGCTTATAGTTTCAAAACATTTTTATGTTGTCTTCGTTGATTGACAGTTGCAAACTTTTAAAAACCAATCGCCTTTCTTCATGCAGTGCTCCTCAGTCCATATATACATGGGTTCTTTAAGAGGTTCACTAACTCTTGTATATTCTCTAATAATGGATAACATCTTTTTGTCGATTCAATATGGAATGCATGCCTATTTTCTTCATCAGACTAGGAGAAAGGCTAGATAGTAGCACTTTGAGTTACATCATTCTTCTTTCAGTAATTGCATGGTTACTAAGCTTCTTTCTCATATTAAGTCTCTTGTTGACTCTCTTCGTTGAGTTGGAGATCCAGTTTCTTTAAAGGAACATTTGACTTGAAAGAATTAATATGAAAGAAAGAAGAATTTCATTCAAATTGATTCATATGAATCAGCACACCAACATTTATCTATCTATAGAGAACTCCAACCCTAAAGTAACAATTAAAAAAGAGCTCTAGAACCTTCTACCAGCTTCTAACAACTTCTAAAAACCTCTAGTAGAATATTTAATGTCCTATTAACAACACTCCCCATCAATCTAGTGAATGGTTATCTATCATTCCCAGCTTGCATAAGAGATCATGAAATTGCGCAGTTGAAAGACCTCTTGGAAACAAATCTGCTAGCTAAAGCCTAGATGGAACATATGAAGTAGTGATAAGACCACTATCCAATTTTTCTTTAATAAAGTGTCGATCAATCTCTATGTTTTGGGGAGAGGTTGTCCTCTCTTAATTGACTAACCTCCTGAGTCCATGATAGTTTGAGACCCATTGAGTTCATATCTCCTTCTTTCCCTTTGTTCCTGTTCTATCTGGTCTTTATTGTCGAGTGTTAGGATGTGTTGTATTTGCCCATATTCATAGTCAATTCCATGAAAAGTTAGATCATAGCAAAGTTGTCAAACCCAACTTGTGGAAAATCATTAAATTCGGCTTGTAAACTTAACTCATAAGAGTTTGCTTCTCAAGAAAAAAAAAATATAATTTCAAATATTACAATAGAATAATCAAGTAGAATAAATGAAAATGCACTTGAATTGCTCTTAATTGAATTTAACAATTCCAAGACATACTTAAAATTGATCCTTAATTTCAATTTTCAACTACAAAATTAAAAAAGAAAAAAAAGAGCATATTATATAATTATTAAATAATTAAAATTAATTCCTAATTAAAATCTTAAATTGAAACCCCTAATACCTAGCTGTAGAATTCAATTAAAACAATGATTTATAAATAATATAATATATATTATATTACTTTCTTTCTTAAAAGCTGCAGCACAGCAGTACAATAAAATTTTTTTCCTCCTACAAAGTGCAACGCAACAATTCCCTTCCTCTCCTAAACGCTACAACAAAACAATGGAGATGCAATCGAGCGCCAAGCGAACGGCGGCGCGACGACTGGACAGCGACGCATCGAGCAGAAAGTGAACAACAACACAGCAATGGAGATCCGTAGAGATGAAGCCAAGGCAAACGCAAAAGCAAATGCAGAAGTGAAACCCTACATTAAAACGAGTTTGCTTCTTAGTTAACGGGAAAGGTATGGGTAAAAATGTAAACTTGTACGAGTTGAGTTAACTCGCAAGTTTGACAATCATGGATCCTAGAGTTGTTAAATGCATATGCGTTGGTTATGCATCCAATAAAAAGGAATAACGTTATCCTCTAAGTGGAAAATTTTTTACCTCCATGAATATCACTTTTTGATGAAACTAAATCCTTTTACAAATGTCCTCGACTTCAGGAGACCATTCTTTTGAAGATGAGTCTTTTGAATCTCTTCAGTTATTTTTTATCCCTTTCATTCAAAAATCGTGTCTTACTACTCTTGGTACTCCTGATACTTCTCCTGACACATCTCGAATGGATATCTCTAAAAATGCTCCTAACAAGGGCATCTTTCTTCTTGAGTCAGGGTCAACTACAGAAATTATCCATTTTTTATGAAGTTGCTCCTAACAAGACCAACTCTATTCCTGAGTCAGGGACAACTCTAGAAATTAGTTGTCTAGAGAATTCTCCATATAAAATATCAGAGGAGCAATGTTATCAAATTTCGACCATGGCGTCGCCATGGCAGAAACCAATAGCGGTTCTCTGACCTACCACCACAACAAGGCGGTGACGAAACGAATGTTCCGTGGCGGTCCATGGCGGCCGCATTTTGCATAGCAGTTGGCGATGGCAAAACGGCAATGGCAGAAGAAATAGGGGTAGAAATGAAAGATGATTGTTGCATTGAGAAAAGTACCAGCAAAGTGGGAGAAGGAAGGGACAGCACAATTTCTCCAACCTTATTTGTTTTTTGTGTTTAACACAGTTAAAAATTGGGCTAGGCCCAATAAAAATTTAAAACCCACTCTAACTTTAAAACACTTTTTCTTTTACTCTTTTCTAGCTGCCCTAACTTACTACAACCAACAGCCACCGTTGCCATCACTACTTGTTGGTTGCGCCTCCGGCCAAGCCTATTTTTTTATTTTCATTTTTTTTTTCTTTTTCTCCACTTTCACTATAATTATTTTTCAAAAAAAATAAATACTTTTTTTTTCAGTATAGTATCATTACTTTTGCATCAGAATTACATGTTGTGGTATTATATTTCTTTTGAAAGGAATGTTTTCGCCATAACCCGTTATGGTTTCCGTTATAGCTTTATAAAGAAATTTTCCGTTATCCGATACCGATAACACTACAATGAAGACAAAGCAACCTAACCTAGTTTAAGAATAACACCAATGATCTGGCTAGGGGTAAGTGCTCCATCTTCGGACACCCTTTAACCTTTGAAAATTTCCTTTAATATTAATTGCGAACCTAACCTTGACTTGCCCATTGCTTTGAGAAAAGGAACTCGGTCTAGTACCAAGTATCCTATTTCTCACTTTGTCACTACCAAAAACCTATTTATACAGCACCAGGGTTTCCTTTTACAGGAAGCGTTGAAGGATGAAAATTGGGTTCAAACCATGATGAATAGATCAGTGCCTTAGAAAAGAACCACAAATGAAAACTTGTTAATAAGCCATTGGGATAAAAAGGCAGTAGAATGCATATGGGTTTATAATGTAAAGTATAAATTCGATGGCATATTACAACTTTACAAAGCAAGGTTATTTGCTAAAGTATTTATTCAAACTTATGATGTGGATTATAAGAAGACATTTGCTCCTGTGACAGATAAAGAATTGTTTTATTAATAACTTACCACACCAATTATATTTTCCTCATCTCTATTTGTAATAATCAATTTTTCCAAAATAAAGGAAACAAAATTATATTAAAATGAATTGGAAAATTAAGAAAAATATATTTTCTTCTAATTATTCTTGACATATTAAGGATATGTTTATCCTAATAATACACTATTTACAACAATGCGATACAACTTCCAAAAAGTGTCAAACAAAAGTCAAAAATACAAAAATATGTGCAAACCTGGTATCTTGGTGTTCTCATCTTAATATGTTGCATCTGTCTCAAATTAGCACTCTCCATTTCCTTGATATCTGTTTCTCCTATACAATGGAACACAAATTTCAGGAAGGAGAAACTAAGAAAGACAACAATTACATGTATAAGGAAAAAATAAGCCTTATCCACTTGGAATTTATCAACAGACCATTTTTTAATAAAAGGTGTGCAAAACCATCATTATACAAGAATAGGATTTTAAATAGGTTAGTATCTCAACGTTTATCAATTATTTGCAGCACATCAAAAACTCTATGAAAAGAAATAACAAAGCAAAAGACAAGATAGTGGAGGGATCAAACTAAACCCACTATGAAAACCAAAAGTTAGATAGACCAAGTCTATCTCTAACCAACTTATGACTCACAATAGTAGGCATTTGTTCCCACCAAGTAAAAACTCTAGTGAATACCAAAAGAAGCTAAACTATCAGCACATCTATACCATATCTAATGATATGATATTTCTTATACTAAACACTAATTAATTACTATACAAAATCAGATGACAATATTGAGTATTGCGTTTGTATTGATCTTTCAAATAAAACCAATGTATTTAGCCAAAACATACAATTTACTAACCAAACTAATGCACTTTGCCAAAAGCCGATAAGTAGTTTTTACATGTTGTTACTATGATAGCATTTAGGATTTCATTGGTAAGTGAATATCAATCAATCCCACCTTGCCTACAATATCTTGGAATCTGTCCTGAGGAAGCCCTTTAGTGAAAATGTCTACAATCTAAAATCTTGTAGGAATATGAGTTGTAACCATAAGGCTTTTGTCAAAGATTATTTTTGATGAAATGCATGTCGATTTCAATATGTTTGGTTCTATAATGTTAGACTGAATTATGAGCAATGCTCATTGCTGACTTGTTATCAAGGTACAATTGCGTAGGGATATCAACCTTAATTCCAAGGTCATCAAGTATGACCTTCATCCAGAGTCCTTCACACACTATAAACAAGGGCTCAAAATACAGCTTCTGCACTATAACGAGATACTCTACCCTATTTTTTGCTTCTCAAGATCACTAGACTTCTCCAAGAAACATATAGTACCCAAATGTAGATTTTTTGTCAATAACAAAAGCTGCAAGTTTGCATCAATATATATATATAGGGTCACAGTGTCTCATTTCCTAAAGAATTACATCAGAAAACAAGAAACATGGTGTAAACAGAAAACGTATTCTCATACCAAACAACTTCATATCCCTAAATAAGACAGTGTACGAATAAGGCCAACTCAAATTGAGAAAAACAAAAAGAAAAACTACCTGAAAAGAATGGAAATATAATTCAAAATTATATTAAATAAGACATGGATGAACCTACTTTGAGCAAATTGTTGATGATGGGCAATGGTTGAACAATTATTTTCATAGACTCCATCAAAGTATTCGGGACACTTATAATCTGTAACATCAACAAATGCAGTTGCACCAGAAATACTATCATTTAATAATGAATCCACGAATCCAGATCTATGATCTTTCTCACTGTCTTCTAGATTGCTTGATGATTCCCCTGCAAGTTATGAAATGTCATATCTTCGATACAAAAGTTCACATATATACACGGTTAAATATCTACAGCAATAGCTTCATGATACCTAAATTAAAGAATGGTAAAAATTAAATGTTTCACATAATACAATTTATACAACTAAATATTTTCTCACAACGCAGGTGGGCACTGTTACCCAAACAATGAGCTTTACAAACAAAAAATGGATTAGATAAAAAAAAGCAACCTTCCATCCACTTCAGAATAAAAGATGCATAAGGTTCTGCAACTGGGAGATGAACTGGGACCTCGGGAAATAGTTTGTACAATGCATATGCTGCCACTTTATTCTGTGCATCCTGAAATCAAGTAAAGATTTTGAAAACAACGTAAGGAAAGATAGCAAGCATTTGTTAACATATAATTTTATGTCATAAATATGTTTTTAATCCTCCAAATTGGGACACTTTCTTTTCGTCCCTAGTTAAAAAATTCTATTCCTAATTCTTCAATTTCGCGATATGCAATTTTTAGTCCTGAGATTACACAACATTTGTGACCTCGATGATGTGGCAAACAGTAGTTTACTTAGCATTTGTCACATGGACTTAATTGAGTTACATGGTTTTTTGAAAATTTATTAAATGCTCAAATATGTTTAGTCCTCCAAAGGGGGGGCAATGTTTCTTTTGCTCCTCCAATTAAAATTTTTCATTTTTAACAAGCATGTGCAACACCCAAATTACACCTTATTAAGAGGTTTTAATATATAAGCTCAGTATAGGTTGTTATATCTAGAGCATACTTCCTCTAGGAAATGTTCAACAACATCGAAGTTCAAGAACAAGTACTGAGTATTTTGTTTGACAATGGACATGGAATTCGAGCCACAGAATACCATAACAACAATTACTAGTGTTAGATATAGTTTGATATTATTAAGATATTGTTAGATATTGATAACCACAATATCAAACAATATCTTCTATTTAATCTTTTTATTTTCAGTTACTCTTTTTACTTGTACCTCTCTCTATTATAAATAGATTACCCTATGTGTGGTTTATACACAAGGGAGATTAATCTCAATCCCTATCTTCTTTATTTTCAACATGGTATCTAGAGCTTAAGGTTTTTTTTCCGCTATCGCTGCCTCCACCTCTGCCGCCACCGCCGCTGCTGCCACCGGAGCCGCCGGCGCCACCGCCGCTGCTGCCACCGGAGCTGCCGGCTCCACTGCCGCCGCCACCGCCGGAGTAGTCGCCGGAGCCGTCGCCGGAGACGCTGCCGGAACCGCTGCCGGAGCCGTCGCCGGAGCCGCCGCCGAAGTCGCCACCACCGTTGTCGTCGCCGGAGTGTTAGTTCCGACCGGCGACCATACAGTTTTGATCATCCCTCACGCGCCATTCGAAGCCGCGTGTCTTCCAGTTCCTCTATGGCGTCTTCCGCTGCCTCTTTCCGTTCTGAACTCTCTTCTGTTTCATCCGATATACTTGTTATGTACAACAAATTTCTCAAATGGTATAAGGATCAACAGTTTTCTAGTTCCACTGCATCTGTTGCTCACACAAGTACATCTTTTGTTGGTCTGACTCAATCTTCTTCTCCTGGTCCTTGGGTTTTTGATTCAGGAGCCACTGATCATATTACGGGTAACAAATCTTTGTTCTCTTCTTTATCCTCTACTAATCCTTTACCTTCTGTTACACTCGCTGATGGTTCTAGAGTCTCATCTCATGGTGTTGGCACTGTTAAACTTTTTCCTTCTTTAACCATTGATAATGTTCTTTATGTCCCTGGGTCTCCTTTTAACCTGTTGTCCATCAGTCGCCTAACTCATTCTCTTGATTGTGTTGTTTCTTTTACCAACAATTCTGTCTGTTTACAGGATCGGAGTTCGAAACAGGTGATTGGCACAGGATATGAGTCTCATGGTCTTTATCATCTTCGTCCCTCTACACACATTGGTGCAGTTATGGAGTCTCCCTCTCTTATTCATGCTCAGTTTGGTCATCCAAGCCTTGCCAAGTTACAACAGCTTGTCCCTGCCTTGTCCAAGTTGTCTCGTTTGGATTGTGAGTCGTGTCAATTAGGCAAGCATACTCGTACTTCTTTTCCTCGTAGTGTCACACGTGATGCTTCGTCCCCTTTTGCCTTGGTTCACTCTGACATTTGGGGTCCTAGCCGCGTTAAGTCTACTTTAGGTTTTCAATACTTTGTTACTTTCATTGATGATTACTCCAGATGCACTTGGTTATTTCTAATGAAACATCGTTCGAAATTATTTCATATCTTTCAATCTTTTTTTAATGAAATTAAAACTCAGTTCGGTGTTTCTATTAGAGTTTTGCGTAGTGATAATGGCCGTGAATATCTTTCTCATTCTTTCAAACAATTTATGGTTTCTCACGGCATTCTGCATCAAACTTCTTGTGCTTATACCCCTCAACAAAATGGTGTAGCTGAACGTAAAAATAGACATCTTATGGAAACCACTCGCACTCTTTTAATTCATGGCGAGGTTCCTGAACATTTCTGGGGTGATGCCATTCTTACTGCCTGTTATCTCATTAATCGTATGCCTTCTTCGGTTTTAAAGAATAACATACCTCACTCCATTTTATTCCCTCATGAACCTCTTCATCCCTTACCTTTAAGAGTTTTCGGGTCTACATGTTTTGTTCATAATTTTAGTCCTGGTCTTGACAAGCTTTCTCCTAGATCACATAAGTGTGTTTTCTTAGGGTTTACAAGATCACAAAGAGGATACAAATGTTTTTCTCCTTTTCTTAACCGTTATTTTGTGTCTGCAGATGTCACCTTTAATGAGTTCTCCCTTTATTTTAAGAGTCAATCTTCACCTCTGACTCCATCCAATCCTGACAACTCTTCTAATACCTTTAACGTTCCTATTGTTTGTGACCCTCTTACTGTGTCTTCTTCACCCTCGGTTCCTGCTCCACAGTCACCTGCTCCTCCACCACCTCTTCAGGTTTATAGTCGCCGTAATCGATCACAACCACCACCATGTGACTCCACTCCAGTGCCAACTACTTTGTCTCCTCCGGCTCTGACACCTGAGTCTGACCTTCCCATTGCCCTCCGAAAAGGTATGCGTTCTACCCGTAATCCCTCTCCCCATTATATTGCTTTGAGTTATCATCGCTTGTCATTACCTTTTTATACATGTCTTTCCTCTCTTTCTTCTGTGACCATTCCAAAAACTGTCCGTGACGCTTTAGCCCATCCTGGTTGGCGTCAGGCCATGGCAGATGAATTAAGTGCTCTTCATAATAATGGAACTTGGGAACTGGTCCCGTTGCCGTCTGGGAAATCTGTTGTTGGTTGCAGGTGGGTGTTTGCTATCAAAGTTGGACCTGATGGTATTATTGATCGCCTCAAAGCTCGTCTTGTAGCCAAAGGTTATACTCAAATTTTTGGGTTGGATTATGGAGATACTTTTTCCCCCGTGGCAAAGATGGCTTCTGTTCGTTTATTTATCGCCATGGCCGCTCTTAAACAATGACCTCTTTATCAACTGGATGTTAAGAATGCTTTCCTCAATGGTGATTTGCAAGAGGAAATTTATATGGAGCAACCTCCTGGGTTTGTTGCTCAGGGGGAGTCTTCTGGGATGGTATGTCGTCTTCGCAAATCACTATATGGCCTAAAACAATCTCCTAGGGCCTGGTTTGGAAAGTTTAGCAATGTTGTTCAACAATTTGGTATGACTCGGTGTGAAACAGATCATTCTGTTTTTTATCAACACTCGAGTGCTGGATGTGTTTACTTGATAGTATATGTTGATGACATCGTTCTTACAGGGAGTAACAACCATGGCATCTCTCAGTTGAAACAACATATCTGTCACCATTTTCAGACCAAAGATCTTGGCAAACTCAGATATTTCTTGGGTATTGAGGTGGCACAGTCCAATGATGGTATTGTTATATCTCAAAGAAAGTATGCCATGGATATTCTGGAGGAAACTGGATTGATGAGTTCAAAGTCTGTTGATACACCCATGGATCCCAATACTAAACTTCTACCAAATCAGGGGGAGCCTATATCTGATCCTGAGCAGTATAGACGATTGGTTGGGAAATTGAATTATCTTACCGTTACTCGTCCTGACATTTCCTTTGCAGTCAGTGTGGTAAGCCAATTTCTTAATTCTCCATGTGAAGATCATTGGAATGCAGTCATTCGCATCTTGAAGTATATTAAAAAATCTCCTGGAAAAGGATTGTTATATGGTTCTAATAACCATACAAGAGTTGTTTGCTATTCAGATGCTGATTGGGCAGGATCTCCTTCTGATAGAAGATCTACATCTGGGTATTGTGTCTCCATTGGTGGTAACTTGATCTCGTGGAAAAGTAAGAAACAGAGTGTTGTAGCAAGATCTAGTGCAGAAGCAGAATATAGAGCTATGGCCTCAGCTGCCTGTGAACTTGTTTGGCTCAAGCAATTGCTTCAAGAGTTACAATTTGGAGATATTACTCAAATGACACTTGTATGTGACAATCAGGCTGCCCTTCATATTAGCTCTAATCCTGTCTTTCATGAGAGGACTAAACACATTGAGATTGATTGTCATTTCGTTCGGGAAAAGGTTATGTCTGGAGACATCAAGACTGAATTTGTTAACTCAAGTGATCAGTTAGCAGATATTTTTACGAAGTCTTTACGGGGGCCTAGAATTGATTATATTTGTAACAAGCTTGGCACATACGATTTGTATGCTCCAGCTTGAGGGGGAGTGTTAGATATAGTTTGATATTATTAAGATATTGTTAGATATTGATAACCACAATATCAAACAATATCTTCTATTTAATCTTTTTATTTTCAGTTACTCTTTTTACTTGTACCTCTCTCTATTATAAATAGATTACCCTATGTGTGGTTTATACACAAGGGAGATTAATCTCAATCCCTATCTTCTTTATTTTCAACAACTAGTAATGACAATGTCATCAGCATAAATCAAAAAATAAATGCACAGGCCAGATGGAGAATAAAAAGAAAACACAAAGTGATAGGTCTAATATTCAGTCAAACCAAACTAAAGCATAACAAAGATGAAACAATTGAACCAAACACAAGGGGGGTACTTTAGACCATACAAAGAGCTACAAAGACAACAAACAAGTAAATAGTCACCAAAATAAATAAATCTTAAAGGTTGAGTCATGTACACTTATTTTTACAATTCACCACATAAGAAATCATCTTTAAGAACTACTTTGTATTTCATTGCTGAGGGGATCAATCACAAATAGTAGCAATAGCAAAAAACAAAGACACCAAAGTTATTATTGGCACAAGGAAATTGTAGACAACAACTCTTTCTATTGTGAAAAAACTTGATTCGCCTCTTGTTATTTTTCATACAATGAACAATACAATTTATAGACTCATATTTCTTTACCGTTGCATTCAAAACAGATAAAAATAGCTATAAATGACTAACCCATTAACTATCAATAAGTCTCCAAGGACTAATACATTAACTACTCATAAAACTCCAATGGCTAATTCATTAATTACAACCAATTTAAGTTTATTCCTAACCCAACAGAAATAAGTGTCCCTATTGTCACGACCAAAAATCTAAGTGTAGCCCTTAGCCACCGAGCAAGCTGTGAATAAACCTATTTTACCATCTCTAGACAAGTTTTGACAGAAAACACCCAGCGAAAACAAACTGCAATCTTGTATAGAGGTAAGGGGCAAGTCTCCAAGTATCATTTCCTAGTAAATCAACCATTTCTTCTAAAGTAGCCAACTCCCAACAAGAACTGCTAAATATAAGAATTAGGATTGAGAGAGGACTAACTGCCCTTGTGGAGCACAATGAGAATCTCCTATGCATGTGGCAATAGTTGAGGGGAATTTGGAGCAACAGATAATGTTGGGAGGGAGGGGTCAGTTAGCATAGTTGCTGAGGGAATTCACAACTGTATAAGTGATGAATAGTGGTAGAGCAACAACAAAAGGGGTTAAGATAATAATAGGTGAAATGTTCAGAGGTCAATCATGGTCAACAGTGGGAGGGAAGAATAGTGTAGACACAGTGAAAGTAACATCATCAATGACAACAAGGGTGAGTGCTTAAACAATGATATCCTTTCCAAAGATGAGAGTAACAAAGAAAAACACAATTTAGAGACTTGGTAGATAGTTTACCTAAAATCACTGCACAGAACATGCACAAAATCTCTAAGCAAATATTTATAGCAACAGAACCTAGATTAGCTATTGAAACTAGTACTCCTGGATCTTCAATAGAACTGCAGTTGAGGTCCATCCAAAACATTATAAAAGGAGACCATTGGCAAGCTTCAATCATTCATTCATTCATCAAAAAACACTCTCTCATCCTTATTGTTTTACTTTTCCTTTTTCATTATGTTTTTCATTGTCTTCCTCATGGAACGCTAAATCTCTTGGGTTAATTTCTTTAGAAACTTTAAAAAGGATACTAACATATCATGTAATTTACAAGTTGGTCTTTGAATTTATTAATTAGAGATCATTTTTGTCTATTCTCCTTTGGTTTTGATTCTTGCTATTAGAATTGCCTTAGAACATTTGATGATAAATCAATTTTAATCTTTAATTGAAACTTGTACCAGTTTACTTTATTCTGCTAATCCTCTTGATGTAAGTAAAATAGCAAACCTTCACATATATATATATATATATATATATGGGATTAATTTCCCTTGTGTAGAAAATACACATAGGGTACTGTATTTATAAGAAAGAAATTATGGACTTAAGTCTAAATTACAAATAATGATAGAAAAGAAATAATAACGAATAAACAAAAGAATAAAAGATAAGATATAAGATATCTAATATAAGATATCTAATATATCTAACACTGTTAAGAAGTGGACTTTAAGCCTAACTCAACCTCACAAAACTGGCTTGCAAGGTAAGGATTGCACCCACTTATATATTGTGAATTGCCTTGTCTCTAGTTAATGTGGAACTTCCAACACACCCCCTCACACCGAGGTATAGACATCTCGTGCATGGAACTAGACATTAATGGGTGGTCCGATAGCGGGTGGAATAATATGTCCAAGAAATCTCACTAGGATAGGTTCTAACCTGCCTCTGATACCATGTTAAAAAGTGAACTTTAAACCTAACTCAACTTCATAAAACCGACTTGTAAGATGAGGATTTCTCAGATTTAGAAAATAGAATATTTTATTTCTCATACAAAATAATTAGGTCATTGGACCTATATGTACACAAGTTTGTGGCTATTATGGAAATATCAATCAGCTAATCCTAAGGAGACAAATCCCAATAATTATGGGATTTATTCTAGAAACACAATCCTAGCATTAATAACAAATAATCAACAGTATACAAAATAAAATTTAACCTTTCCTAAAATACATTAATCAACAATTCTGACAAACATACATACATATATATATATACATATACATATATATATACATATATATATATATACATATACATATATATATACATATACATGCATATACATATATGTATGTATATGTACATGCATATACATATATGTATATATATATGTATGTATATGTATGTATATGTATATGCATATATATATATATATATGTATATATATGTACATATATGTATATGCATGTACATATACATACATATATGTATATGTATGTATATGTATATGCATATATATATATATATATATATATATATATATATATATATATATATATATATATATATATATATGTATATGCATGTGTGTGTGTGTATATATATATTAAAAGTATAGAATTCAATCTACTTAGCTCTCTAAAATATTACCTACACACAGCCTATACTTCATACCAGAAAATAGCAAAAAAGAAAAAGTTGCCCAACAAAATAAGTTCTGATGCCACTTAAGTACCCAAAAAAATCTTCTATAACTACAGAAGGATGGAGTTGACAAGCTTAAGGATGACTCACCTCAGCAGATTCAACAGTTTCATTCTGATCCGGCAACTGAAGTGTGACCAAGCCCCCAGCTTTTCGATTTTTGCCCCTCCCACTGGCTTTACGCAATATACTTACAGTATAGGAGAAACTCTTCCCTCTACTAACAATTTTATCGAACTTTGGAGCCTCCCACCCTGATTTCTGGCATAGTTGATGAAGAACAGCCTTTGGAATCTTTTGAGGGTCCCCCTATCAATATGTAAATTATAAAAAAAAAAAAAAAACACAAAGAAAGGAAGGGTAAGGATTAAGGAATCTTCCTAAGCATAAGAGAAAATCTATGGAGCAAAGCTGCAGAGTTCCTAGTCATAAATCTCAGTGAAACCACACTTTTATTTTCACCAAAAGCCAAATACCTAATCATATACAAAATCAAGAGTTTTAAATTTTCATGTAAGGTCTGGTGGCATTTTACTTGTGTTAAGATATCATTAATATCTTATTTTCTGTTTCTACTGTTATTAGTCTTCATATGTATTTTGAGCTTAGTCCATATTTTCTTTATTATAAATACAGTCCCTATGTGTATTTTCTACACAAGGGAGATTAATCTCAAATCCTATTTTCTCTATATTCAACAACTTGATTAATATATCTGAGAAAAAATTATATATATATATATATATATATATATACACACACACACACACATGCATAAAGGTAAATAACATGAAAATATCCCATCCACCTTGATTAATATATCTACTTGATTTGAAACAATTATCCATCCGTGAATTCTTCCCCTCCCTCTCTCAACATATACAATCATTGCATTTCCTCAAACTTTGGAGAAGCATAAAGTTATTTTGAGCAACAGGAAGACATGAACAGCATTAAATTCATTTATCAAGAAACCTCAAATGCAGGACAAAAATTACCTTCTTCCAAATGCCTTCTAGTTTATCCAAATTTTTCTCAGATAGTCTTCTAATTTTTTCTTGCTTATGTACTTTCACAATATCAGGAGGTAACATTTCACTAGATGAATCATCTTCCAAGAACAAACCACCGAGCTCCACGTCTCCAACCTCCCCTTGAGCAGAATTTTTTTCAGCAAGTACAACTGGTGAACCAGACTTAACAAGATGCTCTACCATGCTATGGCTCTCCAGATCACTTCCATCAACAGCTGTTTTGTCAGAAGCCAATCCTTCAGTGTCACATGGAGTTTTTTCTTTAAAGCAATCAACAGGCTCATGACCTGTGGATGCTCTCTCAGATTTGAAGTTAGAACTGATTTCATGACCATGTTCTAAGGACAAACTGTCATCTGATAATCCTGATAAATGACAATCAAATGAGACAATTATAGTTCACAAAATAATATTGAAATACAAAATGAAATTCAAACTAACCTAGAGCAGCCAACTCTTGCTTCAGTTTACGGATGATATGGCCTGCCTGCTCCTGGCGTTTTTTTTTTCCTTCTTCCTTGGCTTTTGTAGCCTCCAATCTTGCAGCAAGATACTCCTTCGCAATAACATCATAAGGCCTAGGTTCATAAATCTATCAAGACAAAAGACATAGATTAAGCTTGTAACTCATCATAATTGAATAAACAATGTTATTCCATCATTCCACAGTTAATAGGAACCAAACAATATGAAAATATCGAACTCTCCATCCTCTTATGAAGATGAGACCCATAAGATTATCAGCATATCATACTACCCAGAAAATTTTGCTAGTAAGAATTGCACCCCATTTATATTATAATTTATCCTTATTTGAAGTCAATATAGGATCTCCAACACATTCTTTCATGCCAAGGAATGAACATCTTGAGCATGGAATAAGATCTTCGTTGGTGGCCTAATAGGAGCTCAATAACAAGTGGAACAATAGTCCCAATGAACTTGACTAAAATATTCTCCAAATGGCTCTAATAGCATCTTAGTAATTAAATTTATGCCTAACTCGATTCACAAAACCAGCTTTTAAAATAAGGATTGCACTCTATTTATATATTATAATTTAGTCTTATAGTCAATGTGGGATCTCTAATAAATACCCATAGAATTAGATGACTTAAATGATGGCTTATACATGTCACTAAGGGTATGTTTGGACAAATTTCACATGGACTTCTAGGAGAGAAATAAAAAGAAAATTTAATTAATTTCCCCATAAGTTAAAACTAGTTTATGCACAACCTAATTTGCAAAAGTTCTCTTGTATAAACTTTCCTGATTTTTTTTTAACTTGATCATAAACTATTTTCAATGTTATAGAGAAGTTTAAGAAGTGGACTTTAAGCCTAACTCAACCCAACAAAAACCGGCTTGTAAGGTGAGATTTGTACCCACTTATATTCTATGAAATCACCTTATCCCTATCCAATGGGGACTTCCAACAATCCAAATGTGTTTTAAGTTAATCATACTTGATTCCAAGTCTCATTTTTTCCCATCAATGAGAAAGTATCATTTTGGTGTCCCTCATGCAAAAGGCCACTCCAAAAATTGTCATTTAAGAATGAATAAATCAACTTGCAGAGAGAATGAGTGACTGTCTCGCTAGATAGACTTTACAATAAAATAATAGTACAAAAGGAATTTACCAATTAAAACATCAGAAAAATGGATCTACTAATTAGGACCAAAAATAATACACTCAACATTTCTATTACAAAAAGGACCAGAGGGGATACTAAGCATTGGAAATGGGGTTGAGCTTGGAATGAACATCTAAAATGTTTAGGCATTGTTAATCTTCAAGAAAGAGAGAAATACCTTTTTTGTGGCACTATTTCCCATAAATATGTCATCCTCCCAAGTCTCGGATTCATCCTGCAAACACCACATTATTAAGGCTCTCCCTTTGCACCAAAAGACAAACACCTAATAGAACCAAACACTTGACATGAAAAATAGAGTGCACAAATAAATAATTGAAGACTAAACGGACCAGTTTCTGAAACTAACCCGTTTCAAGGGAATAGCAGTTTTTCAGGGGTTTTATCCAGTAACGTGAAACAGGGTCTCTCATTCTTACAGATATGTCTTCTCTCAAATTTTATCCATTAAGATAGAGAAACGGTAGAAGAAACTAGAGTCGAGGCAATGAAAATCTTATTTTCTTTCTCTCTCAAGGAAATTAAGTAGGACCTAAGAGAAGTCTCACTATATGATGTGTATTGATAAGGAGATATGCTTATTTTGAAAATGACAGGAAATGATATGTGACAAATACATATTTTAAAATGCATAAAAATTCCTAAAATATAATAAACATATAATTGCAATTGTGTCAAATCCAAATTAAAACCCCATTCCTAATATATTGTGAAAATAAAAAATTATAAATTATTATTATCATATAAATATTAATGCTTCATAGATTAGATTACGTACATCATCCATGAGTACTGACAATGTATCCTATATACAAATTGGTTAATTCAGTTATTGTTGGAATACTCTCTTACAGCTTCTAGGTGTATAAATGGCCTCTCAAGTTAATGCATGAAATTGAGAAATGGATTAGGAATTTCATTTGGACCGCGAACATTCAATGGCAAGGGCTGGTGACTATGAATTGGTCTGCACGTGACAAATATTTTGGTGGAGAATAATGTCTTCTTGATCAAATTAGCTTGGGACTTTGTTTATAGTGGTTTCGCTGGATTTGAGTTGATGAGAAAGAGGTTTCTTAAGTCGAAATATAAAATGTATGTGGTTTATCATTTTTTTTCTTTGATATGGACTGAGATAAAAGATTTAGAAGACTCAGGTTGTAAAGTGTTTCAACTTTGGCTTCTCAAGCTTTCTCTCATCCAGAGGTTGTATCGTAGTCTATTAGAGGTCGTTGGAGGAAATGCATAAAGCATTCACATGCAGTGATGTACGGACTCAAATTACCTCTTCCTGTAGCTCCACATATTGTCTGATCCAATCTGCCTGAGATGGTAGACAAGAATCTAATGTATCATCCTTCCACTGTCTCTTGATTAAAAGTGGTGATTCTGGAGCATCTTCTTTAGTTGTGATAGATGGATCCACGGCTGGAGTAGAATTGTTCGGTTGATTTGATATAACACCAACAGAACCCCCTAACAAGGCATAACAATTATATTATCACTGCCCAAAAGTCCAAAAAATGGATGAAATCAACAATATTATATAATAAAAGGAATTACTATATACCTTCGCTATAATTGTATGTTCCAGTAGAAAACTTGAGCGGAAGTTCATTCCCCGGCAAATTCAAGCATAACCAATCAAGAGCTGATTCAAACGTAGCAGCTTCCTACAAATTACAATGAAACGAAAATGAATTTAAATGTTGACGAAAAATTGAAATTCCATAGTTCTATGCTCAAGATGAGTGGAATGGATTGCGAGCAGTGTACCCTGAGAGCAGAGAGAGCGAGCTCGATTTGACGATTGGTGAAACCTTCGCAAGAGAGCTTGTCGTAAACGGCTTTGAGCTTCTTTGCCTTCTGGGCCTTGGTTAGAGTACCCTCCGTCGCGGTCGCGGTCGCGGTTGCGGTTGCGGTTGCGGTGGCAGTGGCAGTGACAGCCGCAGAGTTGGGCCGGGCCGAGTTGAGCAAGAGGCGGCGGAGGCGGTTCTCATTTTCGGCCGAAATTTGAAGCTTCGGGCCGGATTGTGCCTTTGCCTTCACCTTGTTCTTTTTCGGCGCCATATTTTCTTCAATGTGAAAAGTGTTTTCGCACGATCAAAAAATCGCCGCTGGGCTAAATTATTTTATTTTTCTTTTATCTAGTTAAATTTATCCGTCATTAAAATTTAAAAATGTTAAAACTTCGATTCCCAACTTTTAAGTTCAATCAAATATTGTCTAACTGCTCCAACTTCGTGCATCCCATCTTTTTTTAATACACCTTCCTAACTTTCTAAAATGATCATTTTACCTCTCATTAATTAGTAAAGTAAAATGAAACCCTAATTTTTCAATTCACTTGTTCACTCTTCAGCTTGCTCGACAGATGTTTCGTACAAAACAATGTTTTATAATATCTAATGCATAGTTAGAGCTGTAAAAATGGGTTAGAATCCGCAAACTAACCTGACGCACCACGGGTTCGGACAGGTTGGATTGAAAATTTTTAAAAATTTCAATGAGTTGAATTTTGATCCAGCTCACCCGGGTTAAACCCATGTTGGCTCACCAACCAGCAAATAAAGGGTCATACGTTGGGTTTTACATTTGGATCAGATTAGGTTAGTTATTTTTAGTCAATATATAAATAATTTGTATTTTTGTGAATTTGGTTGTATTTAGAATGTATTGAAGTTTATTTAGATTTTAATTATAATTATAATTTAGTTTTGAATGAAAATAAAAATTGTATTTTTTTTTAGTTAAGTGAGCCCGTGAACCAATCCGTTTAACCCACAAACCCGTGGTAGGCCGGACAGGATTCGAATTTTTTTGGCTCGCTAATAAATGAGCTGAGTTGACTCACTAAATTATCAACCCGTGATGAGTCAAACCGAACCGAGTTACCCATTTTGACAGTTCTATGTATAGTATCACTACCATAGTCTATATTTGGTAGTATGTTTAAAGAAAACTTGTTCAGTCATAGATAAAAAAATAAAATTGATTTTCTTACAAATTAAGATTAACTTATAAATAAATTTAAAACCAAATTATGTATAAATTAATAAGAAATGACTTCTACAAATAATAATAATAATAGTAATAATTATTAGGTATAAATACATAATAAAAAAAAATAATTTTTTGAAAAAAAATAAAAAATAAATAAAAAATTCATGACTTGACACGTGTCCTGTATGAACACGGTGTTAACTCCAACTTAACGGAGATGACCAAATTGAACCTCTTGGGGTACCAAATTGAACATTCATAAAGTTCGGGTACCACATTGAACTTTCCGAAAAAGTTTGGGTACCAAATGTATATTTATACCTAATTATTATTATTATTATGCATTCACACTAATTTTAACTGATGGAGAAATTAATTTCACTTTCTTATTTTCTCTGATAAATGCTAATTAAAAAGTCTCTTAAATAATAAAAAAAAAAGTTTGTTTGCATCGTGCTCAAGGAACCGAGTACATTTGGATATTAAATTGGTATAGAAACTGTTGAAAAATATAAAAGATTGGTACCACAAATTCTAAGAATTAGCTTCTACTCTTATTGTTGATTACAGCTTTCTGTGAAATACACATCTAAAATCTATAATATCTTAATTACATGCCACGCATGCAAGAAGAGAACAGTAACCGAGGTACATCGATGACGTCAACGGTTCATAACTCACATTTGAAAGAAATTAAAGAAAAGAAATAAACATTCAGTAGCCCTTCATTTTTGTTTTTTAATTTATATTTCTTCTTTCATTCATCTCAACCACTCTTCAATTAATGAATGGGTTGAGTAGCGTTATATCCCTTAGGCTTTTGCTTCAAAAGTCCGGAGAGGGAAGCGCAGTGAGTTGAATTATAATTGCATTTGGCACAGCAGGAATCCAGCAGCTCAATGACTTTAAGGCACCTGACAAAATGAATGTTTATGATATTAGATGCAATGAAAACACAATGCTCTTCCCAACTACGTATACTAAGTATTTAAGATGTTAAATGTAATAATAAACTGCAGTACATGTGTTGGAAATTATGCTTGGTTTATTTGCAGTCTGAGACGTTAGCTTATAAGGGTTTCGTTAATTTTATCAGAAATTTAGTTAGAAGTCCCTTATGAGTATTCAAACACACTAAAAGGCTGTTTTTTTTTTCCAGACTGGAAACTCTAAATCGATGTTCCCTCAAAAGTTAAAAACCGTTGCTTCTCACATTACGATGCTTTGAACTGAGTAAAACATCAATTTGAATAAGTTGTCAATCGGGTGCAAAAGTGGCACTGTTTATTGGCCCCCTTGCTGCCCTCTAACATCCGTGATGTCATGCATGTGACGTCAGCCAGCATGTCACCTCCGATTTTGCCCCTGAAACTAGGGATGATTCATGGGAGGGAGGTGAAACCAGTGATGTTGCTTCCTTAATCTGACCTCTAATTATGTTTTGTTTCTCACATATTTATACGAAAAAAATCTGACCTCCACTTAGAACACGTTTAACAGTGAATATTAATCATAACATTTATTACTTACTTACTACAGGGACTTTAGCATTAAAGGAAGAAATAAGATCTTCATCCCGAACAACATTTTTTTCTGCAAGAATTCTTAGGATCTCAATAATCATAATAATAATAATAATAATAATAATAATAATAATAAATCATATGTTATATTCTCTCTTGAAACAAAATTAATTTATTGTGGAACCTACATAAAATTACTTAAGATTACAAAGTGAGATCTATCATTAAAATAAAAAATTGAAAGAGATTCTAAGTTCTTACATCCTAAATGACATGGATGGACTTACCAAAAAATAATGTAAGATCTCAAGATAATATGTTAGCTAGATGCTCATAGAGTTTGTTTCTCACATATTTTCCATCTCAGGTTTGTCTCTCTTCAAACATTGTTTGGTGCCACTGTCGATGAAATAGGAAAAGCAATGTAAATAAGGCAAAGCTAAAGGTACAATAGGAAGGGACAAACAATAAAAGAAGGGCAAGTTATAATAGGGTGAGGAATGTGAGAAAGAGCACGAGAAGAAACTAGAGGCGCGTCTAAATGTCTAAATTACTTGGGTCAATAGCAAGATCATGGGGCGATCGTTGCTCATACTTTAAGCCTAAATCATCATTCACCAAGATAAGGGGCTAGTATAAACGAATCTTGTATCTTTGGGGCGAAAAGAGTAGAGACAACAAAGTCAAGAAGAGGAGAAGGGGACACCTAAGGGAAAGATTTTGGATCAATTAAAGGAGCATGAGGTCATAAAAAAAAATATGTATCTGCAAAGAAGGTAACAGTTATGGAGAAAAAAATTCCTGAGTAGTGAGTGATTAATAGTGATAACCATTTTCTACATGAGTGTCCTATGTTGATGTGATCTTCAAAGGTTCTCATCACCTATAACTCATGAAGAAACACTTGGCATGAATAATATAACCGAAGTCAGGACAGGAGGACTAATAGAGGAACGTTGCAAAAAGGGATCCTCAGGATATAATATGGAATGAGGAATCCAGTTATTGAGAACAAAGAATGACATCCAATTTATCAAATATCCAATGGTAAGTACAACATTGCCCCAAGATTTTGAAGGTTCATTCATTAGCATTCAACAACGCAGTATGTGACCGTTGTCCACAATATGTCAATGTTTTCCTTTGGTTAAACTATTCTGTTGAGTAGCAAAAGCAACCAGATTGATGTATGAATCCAAGTAAGGTCATAAAAACAGGAAAAAAATTCTTGGCATTGTCACTTTGCAAATTACAAATAACCTTACCGATTTAAATTTAGATTTCTGAACACCTGTTTGGAAATTACGAACAACTCAATGAGAAAAATCGCTAAGGTAACATAAACTTAATTCCTAAGAGAAAAGGAATATATAACTGAGAACCCAAACACCAAAAGGATGTGAGGCTTGCCTGAGAACACAACGAGTAAAGGAAGCTACAGCATGACTTTCCATGCCATCATGTTTCACACTCTAACTGGAGATAAGATGCCCAATACTACTCAATACCCAATAATGTCGACCAAGAGGGACCAAGAGAAACATAATAGCATTGAGGGAATAAGAAATAATATAAAATGAAGAGGCTTGCAAGGTTTCCATGAGGAGTGGAATGAAGACAATACCAGTTCAGTGCATAGACCGCACATGCCAACAAGATTATTAGAAAATCACAAATCTAAAAAGAATGACCCTAAATACCCAGAAAATCAGATGAGACCGAACATCTAGTACAATGTGTAACCCACAACCTAAAATTTGTCACATCCAAACTACGAATGAACTTGGTAAGACAAGCAACAATACAAACAAAGACTTGAAGGGCAATGCATAGTCCCCACACGCCAACTGGCATCTGAGAAAGATGACACGCATAAAAGTGCATAAATGCTCCTCCAGTAGCAGCATTTAGGGAAGGGTTGTCCAATTGGCTTCTAAACCTCCATGTGATGTTGCCTGGACAGCTATTGGAAAATAATCAATGGATTTAATGGTCACATAACAAAAAACCTATGGAATACTTTTTAAAATCTCACATGAACTAGAGATAATGTCAATTTACAGTATATAAGAGGGATCAAACCTACCTAATCTTATAAGCCGGTTTTTTCATGATGGATTAGACTTCAACTCACTTTATAATATGGTATTAGAGTTGATCCTAATGAGATTTGATGGGCCTATCATATAATCTGTTATTGAGCCGCTATCATACCACCGAAAAATATTTAGTTCCACGTTCGAGATATCTAGTCCTCAATGTGAGAGGGGCATTAGAGATTTCACATCGACCTGAGATAAGACCAACTTACAATACTTACAATATATAAGTAGGGGCAAATCTCACCTTACTAGTCTCTTTTGTGAGGATGAGTTGAACTTAAACTCAATTCATAATAAAATCTAAGAATTTCCAAAAACTAGAGGGATTTTGACAAAAGATTGGGATGAGTTGAACATCACATCAGGGCATAAATAGTTGAAAGAATCTTGACAGAGACAAACCCAAAAGCAAAAGGAACTCATAAAAACAAAGCAAATTTTATAAAGAATTAATGGAGAAAAAAGGGCAAAACATCATGAAGATAAAGAGTTAGAGGCTTATGAAATTATGTAACACTCTATATTGTAGCAATGTCTATCTCAAGGAATTACATTAAAATATAAAATGAATTCTAAATAAAAGAAAAAATAATTTTCAAGTAAAACTATTTCTTCTAAGCTCAAATTGGTCAAGGAATTGATTCCTCCTAGCGACTAATTGATTCCCATGAGGAAGAATCACTAAACATATGAGAAAGTCAGTTTTTACAAAGTGAGTGGTTGCAAGGAATCAATTCTCCACACAAAGGAATTGATTCCCCCGTTGAGTAGTAGACGAGAGAGAAAACTTGCAATAACAACGAAGATGCTAACCAAATGAAACAAAGAAAGAATGTCGTTTTATCTTTAATTCGTTTTTCTTCTTCAGTAAGCTTTGCCACAAAACAATCAGTATTAACGGAGGGGTGCTGATTGCAACTTGTAGTTATTGTGAGACCATGATACAAATGTTCTCCTAGTTTACTCCTACGCTTCAATTGATGCTTTGTTTGGATAACTGTGAGGAAATTTTATGAAACCATCACAGCAAAAAGGAATAGACAGGTGGGATTTTGATTACACGGTTACGCATCGGTAAAATAAGAAACCTAAGGGTTTCGACGTCCGAGAATCAAACGAAAGGAGAAAACACGAGACAGAGAGATTCGGTTAAAGGCGCATACCTTTGTGGAAGAAAGTTGTTCTTGGAGAGGCAAGCTTGAATGTCACAGGCCTCTTTCTTGCACGGCTCCTTGGTTGCCTGCGCCATTGCACCTCTCACAAATATTGTACGTATTTGTATTATAAAAAAAAAAAAAAGAAAAAAGTTAAGATTCTTGTTGGTACATTTTTTTTTTTTAAATTTCAAATAGTTTTAAGATTTATTTTAATCTCAATTAGGTTCATATTTTTTTTAAATGTGTAACAATTAGGTCTATTTTGTTAGTATGATATTAACTGTGTTAAGGATCAGCTTCACATTTTTTTTGATTTTTTTTTTAAATTAATTTTTTTTACAATATTCATACCACGTGTCACGTTAATATTGCGCCAAGTGTCAAGATCCGTGTCAAATCATTGTCTAAATCTCAATTTGGTATATATTTGTTATTTTTATTACATTTCAATCCATTTTTTAAATATATTTATTTTAACTTTTTACAAAATTGTTTTAAAATTTTATATTTAAATTTATAAAATTGTTACTTTTAAACCAACTCTAACATTTGTATATAAATTATTTAAAACAATTTTGTAACAAGTTAAAATAAATATTTTAAAATTTTAAAACAAAATATAAAATAAACTTAATATTATTAAAATATTTAATAAAAATATCATTATAAAATTTATATAAAAGTTATTTGATCTCAATTTGGAGAGGATGAAATTGAAAATTAAAAAAAAATGGACTGAAATATAATTAAAATAACAAATATATGGACCAAATTGAGATTCAAACAATGACTTGACACGTGTCACCTTACTCACTTGACACGTGGCACAATATTGATATGACATATGGCATGAATAATTTAAAAAATTTAAAAAATTTAAAAAAATTTAAAAATAAAAATAAAAAATTCAAAAAAAAATTAGGAGATGACACGTGGCATATCCTTAACACCGTTAACACCATACTAACGGAATGAACCTAATTATTACACATTTTAAAAAATATGGACCTAATTGAAAAAAAAATCTTATAACTTATTTGAAATTTTTCAACAAAAACATCAACCAAGGAAGTATTTTAACCTAAAAAAGATTGTATTCTACAACGGATAAGGTTACTCTCCATAAGCAAATTCTTTTGTATCTCTGAATATTAAAATTCTCACTTTTACTTCATTTTTTAATTGTATAACCTGAAAATTAAAAATATTCGTTGATGGTAAAATCTAAGAGAAATTCTAAATTATAAACATGAAAATTATTTTTTTACTTTTAAATTATACAATACAGAAATTACTTCTAAAAATAAATAAAACAGATCATGTGAGAACCTACAAAATTGGATTTTTGGAGTGACATTATTTTAAAAAATGAAACTATTATTTTAATAACAAAAAGCTTAAATATAGATAAAAATTTCATAAAGAATTCCCTTATTTAGAAATATTTTATTCCTCTAAAAACTTTTTTCTCATAATTCTCTCACTTCTCTCTAAATCTTCTCACCATCGATTTATCTTTTCTAATATCAGATATTGTATGATTGATTTTTGTGGTCAGCTAATCAAGACTAATCGATCAATTTCTTCTTCTTCTAGTTTTTTGCCTATTCTTATTTTTCCTGTTTGATTTGGCCTACATGTGACTATCTCATAGTTGCATGTGAGGTTTTAATCTTCTTCTTGAGTCTCTATTGATCAATGATCATAATATTATGGTCTGATTATGTTTGTGATATTTCTATGTGTAGATACAACATTTATGAGTTGAAGAGTGGTTGTTGTTCTAGAACTTTGGGAAGATTGGTTGATGTTATAGAAATTTGCATTGATCAGTCACGGTAAGGGAAGTTAATAACTATTTGCGTGTATGAATTTATACAATTGATTTTTGGTACCTAATGAAATGTTGTAATTGACTGATGAATATGAATTATATATATATATATATATATATATATATATATATATATATATATATATATATATATCACACTTGTTCTTTGGTCCTAGACGTGAAAGGGATTGACCTTGTATGTGGTTGGGTGATGATTGCTTGATATTAGATTCTGTAGGGTTTAGGAACGATCACATGTGCACCCCTCAAGTAAATTCTATATGAAAAACATGTGTCCAGATAATTGAATGACAATAACTGTTTAGATTAAGTTGAAAGTATATGTACCTACAATAGTCTTTAAAAGCACCCAATTATAAGAATGATATTCGTAATAAAATAAAGTTGCAAGTGAAAGATTTGAGCGAGCATATTATTTTCTGCTATTATCATTATAAGTAAAAACATTGATGATAAAATATTTATATTAAAAATTGATTTGATTTAGGATTGTCCTTTAAGCTTCAAAACAACTCTTCCTATATTTATATTTTTTTAATGACAATAAATAAGAGTGAAAATAAATCACTTTCAGAACTTATATTCATAGATGCACATGGAGTCACTTATGTATAATTGTTTATGGGAAAAGAAAAAATGTACAAATTATTTCATATTATTTTAAGTTATTCTACTTGATATAGTGAAACTAAGTTCATTAAGTAGAAAATTTTTAAATTATAAATGTCAATAACAACTTCACATCAAAATGTATGTATATCTATTCAATAACAATTTAAAATGTGTGTATATCTATTCAATAACAATTTAAGTTGATTTTTTTCATTTTCTATTGAAAGAGAATTAAAAATAATAATAATAAAAGTTATTCAATTATTTCAATCATTTATCTATATTTTAAAGACACGATCATTATTGCAAGCAATACCATGTAGGACATGTCTATACTTTATTATTCAATTTGTTCTAAACTCAACATATTTCTTTATATTAAATCATACATTATTATTATAAACAAAGTTATCATAAATCTTTATTATTCACTATTTTAACTTATTATTGTTTTAAATAAATATAACGTGAATTTTGTTATTTTATATATAATAAAGTATATTCTTATAAATATTTAATGAATTTTTATTTCAATAAACCTGTGTGTTGTATGGGTCAAAATACTAGTTTATATTAAAGGATAAGGATAATTGATTTTAATGTCAACGGTTATGCATGCATATACATGGTTTATTTATGTCTAAGTGAAAGTGACTAGAGATGACAAATAAACTCGTCCCCATGAGTATTATCTGAACCCGTCTCTGTTTTGACGGAGAATTTTCGCATTGTCTGGGTATAGGTATGGGTACGGAAAATTCTCGATTTTTTCAATTGGGTATGGGAATTGAAATGTACATATTCCCGCCATAATACTCGTCTCCGTCATATCTCCGTCCTCGTTTAAATTATTAAAATATTCAAAATTAAATAAGTAACGATATATATATATATATATATATATATATATATATATATATATATATATATATATATATATATATATATATATATATATATATATATATATATAAACCCTAAACCCAAAACCAGATATCAATGACATTCTACAGAAAGCACATATGTTACATTTGAAAGCTCAACCGACTCCTTTGATCTCCTCTTTGCATCTTGATCATGATGCACAATCCACAGTTGATGACTCAACTGTTCATCACTCCATTGTTGGTGCTTTACAGGACTTAATCATCATGGGAACAAAATTATCTTTTTCTGTTATTAAAGCCTAGTTCATGCTCCTCAACATCATCATTGGACAACCAAACGTATCCTTATATATCTTTCAGGTACAATGCATCACGGTTTACTCCTTCAACCATCCTTTGATCTTTCCATCATCGACTTTAGCGACGCAAAGTGGGCCACTGATATAGAAGACAGAAAATTCACAACCGGTTTCTGCATTTATCTTGGAACTAATCTTATTTCCTTACACTCCCATAAACAAAAGCGGCCTAGTAGTAGTACCAGGCTGAATACAGATGTAACTGATGTTTTTACTGAAATACTTTGGACACAATCTCTTCATGTTGAGCTTCATATCAATGGTGGAATACCAAAGGTTTATTCTAATCATTTAGGTGCAATTCTCCTTGCTTCAGATCCCGCCCGTGATGCACCCCAAGTCCAAGCATTTCGAAATAGACCTTCACGTGATCACGTGCAGAAACATCAGATTCAATTGATACATCCCAACAATGAATCAAGTAGTGAAATCTTTACCAAACTTATTTCGGGATCCTCTTTTGCGAAAATCAGAAAACAATAAATAAATTTATGGTTGTTGATAATCCCACCATAAGTTTAAGGGGATGTAGATGTTAGATAATGTAATTTAAATGTATATGAGTTAATATGTTTGTATGTATACTCTCATTTGTTCTTTGTTTTTAGTGATAATAATAATTCATCTTCTTTCGTACATTTTGTTTCTTTCTATCTTGTTCTTACATTGTGAAATTTAAAACTCTATTTTTGAGATGGTAGATCTTGGCAGGATCAAATATTCACTTGATTTGGAAATTATGATCAAAATAGGTGAACTTTTTATTTTCCAGATAAAAACTATTGCAAATAAATTGTTAAATATTGACTACATCCCTCTTCTTTGGTCTTTGTTTTTAGTAATAAAATAATAACTCATTTTCTTTTTTCGTGTATTTTGTTTCTCTCTCCTATCTTGTTCTCCTCACATCGCAAAATTTAAAACTCTATTTTTGAGATGATAGATCTTGACAAGATCAAATATTTTCTTGATTTGTAAATTACGGAAAAAATAGGTAAAATTTTCATTTACCAGGTAAGAACTATTGCATATAAATTGTGAAATGTTTCTTTTATCTAACAACAACTAGAAGGGATATGTGATTTATAGTAAATTTCTTGTTAAAATTTTTGAAAGAAATGTCTAGTATGGTATCTACTCTAAAAAGGGAAGGGACTAAGTCATAGGATTGTAGGCGATACAAACAATAATTATGTTGGTAATCTGGATTATAGAAAAAGCATGTCAAGATATGTCTTTCTTCAGTTGTGCATGGTCATCTAAAAGATAGCTCAACAATTTCCACGTCGCATTCATTTCCTCCCACAAGATGAGCGTGTCTTCTCTAATACCATAGCCAGTGACAGTCCTGGGAGACCGGAGACCAAGAGCAACAATGATTAGATAATTTATTCACCGACTTGACTTTTCGACCAAGTGCTAAATTTACGAAAACGAGAAACAACTCTCTCGTGTTCCTATCAAACTTGGTAACAGAACATGCTTGAGAATTCCGAGGAAGACCCGGGCTTTGGTCAATTCACTGCAACCATTGTATGATTCGTTCTACTCGAACATTTACTTTGTAGGTCATCAAAGCAAAAGGTTGAAGAAAATTTCTTAAGCCATCCGTTGCAAGAGTAAGAAATAGAATCTCTACTCACGAGGGATGACATTGGTTTTCAGATTGCTATCTCATCATCGAGAAGGTTCACCAAAAAACACATACAAAAGCTGTTTTGTCAGAAAGAATATTAAAATATATTTTTTAAAATATAGATAAGAAACCTCGTATCAGCATGATATTTATTATTAGAACCCCGTGTTCTAAATTTTCAGATTTGGACCTCTCGTTTCGGAAAAAAACGGGAGAGGATCCATTCCCAATTAAAACACCTTTACAGGTGTATATAAAAAGCAAGTTAAGGCAATATCATTGATTGTTATAACAATAATTACAAACCAAAAATAAGCACTACTCTCTCCCAGCCCACTCCTGTGCAAGAGAATAATGTATAGACATGGATAAAAATGTCAATCGAGGTAGAAAAGCGTCACAATCTTCCGCAAATTTTTTGCTTCTTGACAAGTTTCCATAAGCAACCTACTGTCATGGAAAGCAAAACAAATCACTTGCTGCACGTGTGAAATGATGTCCATATTGCATAACCTGCGTGTGAAAAAAATGAAAGTTAGAATAATGCACCAATTTTACTGCAATAATAAAAAAGTTGTGAGAAAAAAAATTAAAACAACAATTAGAGTTGGCCATTTTGGCAATCAATACTTAGCTTATTCATCGAATTCACATTAGCCTTACAAAAACTAAACTTACACTAGTGCTTGACCAAGGCCTAATTTGGATTAGCTAACTAGGGAGAACCTTGAAATTGATATATGTATTAATTTTTAACATGTAAAAAAAGTACCTATTAAATAACAGGTGTTACGAGAAAATTAGACGACACATTCAAAAGTTCAAGTGCATAAATTATTTTACCTCTGTAATTTTTTTTATTTTATTTCTCTAGTGGTTGTTGATAGACTTGCTTAAATTGGCTCCAAAAGTGACAAATTCTACATTCTGATAAAAAGCAAAAGTTTTGAAACAACATTGCTATGGATTGTTTCTATATAGATTCGAGTGTTCTGAAGTTAAGATGAGTATTAAGCAAAAAGGAAATCCTGTTTTCAACGTGGATCTAAAGTTCGTTAAGAATTCGAGTCTCCTTCCTTACTTCAAATCAACAACATAAACTTTTACTTTCTCATATTACATGGTTACTTTACAAGGGTTAAATTCTTTGTACAAAGGGAATTGTCACATTAGAAATTCCAAAATCAGCACTAAAACCAATTTACAATGTAGCACCCATTTATTTCAACATGCAATTTCCTAATTAGATTATTTGTTCTTTAGGTTTTTTTCCAGTAAAATGAATAATAAAGATGTTTGCACAAACTTTAAACTCAAACCCATAAATAATACTACCAAGGTATCATCGATAGGCTTGTATGTTAGTCGATGAGAGGTTTGTGAGTACAAAGTCCTGGCACCTATTACCGAAAAACGTAAGACAGAATAAAGCTACTACAAACCTGCTGGCTTCTATTAGAGGTAGATGATCATTATGGGGCTTTTCTATGACATTTTTCACCTGCATATTCAACAAAATCATTGAAATAATTAGTAACCCAAAAACTGGACCAATCCGCTCAGTCACACTAGAAAACCAGGGAACATTCTAATAGACACAAAAGTGGTTTTTTCTATTTTGGATACTTAAAAAACTAAAAATTTGAAAATGATATTTGATCCTAAATATCCAACTACACTTGACATGTTCCATAATCCATCTTGATTTAAAATATCGAACACCACCAGCAAAAAAATATATTTATTTGAATACATGGGTTTCGCTTTGAAAATGGACAAGTATTTTGCAATATTAGAAAAAAAATACCAAAATCGATATCAGCAGGCATGGTAAAAAGAATTGAAGCTAAGTTAATCATGAATGCTTTTCAGGGAGTATGCATATATACATATTTATAAAACAAACCCGATGACATAAGGAAACAATATAAATTACTAACACATCTAATGATACACAACTTGTCAGCACAGAAACAAATGACAATATCAGTTTGAACCTGCAGTATAGAAGGTCGCCAAGAGGTTCTGTACTTTCTGTTGAAAGAACATGGCCTTAGGAATAACAGGAGGAAAAGGAGAAAACAGAGGCTAAATATCGTGGAACAGATGATGACTTCATATGATGTCATGTATTAAAATGTGGCGGTATGATTTTAAAACCCAAAGCACAAACTCTTATTTGTACTAATTATATCATTAGTCGCTCAGTGGAGAGGGTATGCCTTGGCATAGAAAAAAGGATGCCACTTGCTACCATATGATATCATACAAACTATAACTAGCAGAAAATAGCTAGCTCTCTAACGGAAAATAAATTCTGAGTAGGGCATGAAAGAAAAAAAGATTTACAAAAGGAATCCCTTTTACAACAGGGTAAATAGACATCATCTTATAGACAGAGCGGACAGATGTTCAGTGAAAAATCTACCACAATTAACAATAAGCAAAGCAGATAAAATAGCTTTTTTCTTTGAAAGGTGTATAACACTTATATTCCAACCTTTGAGAAAGTGTATAATAAAACCTTCAAACTAAATCTTACTTTGGACAATAGCTCCTGACTCTCGGGAGGCTGTTTGCTTAAACTTTGTGGTAATATAACTGTAAGCAACTCTGGTTTCTCTGCCCTTAAAGCACCTCGGATAACAGCAGCATTAGTCCCAGATGCTCCAGATGTATATATATGATTTTTCTAGAAACAGAAGGATGTGAAATTGAGACACGCAAGCATTTTTAAAAAAAAAAATCATAACTAATGTTGAATAAAATTGTGTCCTACAAGCAAACATAAGATATTCTCTAATAAAATAACAGCATCTTACAGTTATAACCATAGCATAGCTAAGAATCTCAATTAGTTCCTGGTGCATGAATCCCATGTTCCGTGTTCCAAAAAAGCCAATAGCTCTAGGTCCTTGTTGTTGAATGGCCAATAACTCCTGTTCCAAAAGAAATCTTAGTTCAAAATAATGTACAATTTAATGTCAGGCAGACAAATGAGGTTGCAATAATTAAAGATTACAACATTTGTCAGCTGTGTTAAAATGAAATGTCAAAAGTAAAGACAACATCTTTATAAACCTCCTTAAGACATTAGATATTCTTGAGGAAAAATCCACTTTGTAAAAGCATTTTTATACTATCATCGAATAATGTATTACAAATTTATTAAAGAAGTTTCACAATGATGTATCAACAAGAAATAAGCTCTAGTTTACAATTATTAATGTACTACCGATAAGCTCTAGCTTTTCAATGATGTATCAACAAGAAATAAGATAATTAGGTTAAAGTCCTTACACGAACAGGTGATCAAATTGACACTGACTTTTTACAATTATTAATTCAGAGTCCGTATAAGCTGTGCATCAAAATGGTTACAAACCTGCAGATAATCAACATCAGGAACAGGTTTGAACTCTGATACACGAATTGACCCAGATCCTTCAACAACTGATTGGACCTGAGTTGGAATTTGTGTTGCCAGTTCTTCATCGGAACCAAATAAGGCCAACCCCTTCTCCAATTCATAACTTGGGCTGGTTGTATCTGGATCTCTATTCATATGTCCATAAAGCCACTATACGAGTACATAAAAACAGAGTCCCTGGTAGTAAAAATTAGTGAACAACAACTGCCCACAAGCCACAAGGAATGGCAACGATACAAGATCAAGCTGACATGAGCAGAACAAAGGAGAAAATACTAGTAATACTAACCTAATCACCACAGAATATTCCGGTACATGAAAATGCAACTAGAATACAATTGACAAGTGTGTGTATTTTACAAGGCCGGCACTCAATGATACGATGAATTATCAATCAATAGAATTAATGCGTGATATAATATTAGCTTTGAGTTATGGATTCCCAATAAAATTCAAAAGCAACAAGTTTTGAAGCGATAAGATAACAAAGTTGCATAGATAAAATTGTGAAAGATGGGGCGAGAGAGAGATACCGTCCGTCTTGAGGGGAATGGTTTGGGTACGAGCTTCTTGCAGGTACCGACGCGTCCGTGATGAAACAGAGAGAGAGAGAGGGAGAAGCTGAAGAAGGCATTGATATTAGGGTTTGGTATGCTCTTGAAGGAATAGCAATGCGGAGAGAGATGAGAGGCGGTGACGATGGAGGAACTAGGGCATAGGTTCAGAGTTAGAGTCACTGTTGCACTCATTCCTTCTTCCTAATCCTCCTAAACTACAATCTTCGCTTTTCGTCTTCCTTTTCCTTTTTCCTTTTCCTCGATTTCTTCCTCACCTTTTTCTATTCTTTTGTTTCTTTTTCCACCTCCCCAACCTCTGCCTCTGCTTTCCTTCCCAATCCAATCCTAAACAAATGTTACCCTTTTCCTTCTCAAAACTGCAAAGGCTGAGAACCTCCCAACTGAGGACCTGGGGCCCACTTTCTTTTGGACTTTATATTAAACAAACCCAAATACAAACCATACTTTTCGTTTTTACCTCTACTTTATCGTACGGTTTTAATGCAGTAAATAAAAATGCACCTTCATATATTTCAATCTATATATTTGGTATTTTTTTCTCCTTCTTATATCAAACATTTTTACCATCTTCTATATCTATATTTTAATCTATATATTAGAGAAAAATCATTGTTTATATTATTTAATATATTTTTGTTTTAATATTAATTAAAAAATAAGTTCAAAACATCATATAAATTTAATAAAATTTAATTAAAATAATTAAATTTATGTATTCTTAAAAATAAAAAAACTTAATTAGTCTAAGAAAAATTAATTACAATTTTTACTAAAATTTAAAAAATTAAAAATTTATTTAACTTTTAATTATCTCTGTCGTCCAGCATTTTGTCAAAAAGACACACCGTTTCGAACTATTTCTTTCTCCCCTTCTTCATGTACACCCCATAAGATGGAGAAAGATTAGATTACCTATACTTCAGATTATTTAGTTTCTTCGTGTACATCTATAAGATGTTGGAGAAAGGTTAAATTACCTATACTTCAAATGATTGAAAGACAAAATTCACAAATATATTATATATTATATATATAAAAATATTTTTTAAATTGTGTAATTCTAAATATAATTCTAGATTCTAAATCATATAATTTAAAATATATTTTTAGAATATGTAATCCAAAATATATTTCTAAATTAATATAATTCATAATTTATTTTGAAACTATTTAATCCATAATATATTTTTGAAACATAGGATATATGCAATCTATAATGGGTTTTTTCTTCTTGCATTTATTTTATTCTTCCCTCACTTCCATAAAACACATCAATACTAAATTATTCATCATTAAAAATTAAAGATTATAATAAAAAATAAAAGTTATTTATAAGACCCACTTTTTCTACTCTTATGTTTAAGGGTCTGGCCTTAACTATTGGGCCTAAGGGTCAATCCATAGGGTACCCAAAATCCTTTTCCAGCCTTAACCCCTTTTACCCTGTCCCATTCTTAGAAAATAGGAACATTTTCCCCTACCACTGCTGGAAAGAGCTTTGCTAGGGCATAATCAGAGCACCCACTGTTTCACTCGAACGTCTTCTCCGGGTAAGTTGAACTTGAACTTAAACTTTACTCCTTTCGTTCCATTCCAGTGTCTAGGTTCTACTTTGGGTTGACGTTGAAACCTTGTGCTAGCCTCCGTGCATCTGTTTTCTCAATTTACTACATTGGTTGGAGTTACATTGCTCCCCTCTTCCCCTAGGACCGTTGTACTTACGTTTAGCCCCATTCCAGGTAAGGAAAACTAGGTTTTTCATGCTTTTATAAATATAGTGCTTGGTTTGTTTCTGTTTGGTGCTCCAGATGATTTTAATGTGCTTTTGATGGTGTGAAAATGATATGTATGTTGTTATGGATGGTTTTCTAGCTTGGCACGCGCGAGAGCAGAGGAGGTTTTGCTGAACTCGCCCAGGCGAGCTATTGGTCGCTCAAAACGAAAAGCTCTCGCCTGAGCGAGAACTGCTGCAACCTACCCTTCTCTCTGATTCGAGGTCTCGTCCAAGCGAAGGACACTCGCCTGAGCGAGAGTAGTCTCGCCTGAGCGAGAGTAGTCTCGCCTGAGCGAGAGAAGTGACTTGAGTGAGACCTCGACGTGCCCTTTGTATGCAGTATCGCCCAGGCGAGAGCTGGTAGCTTGAGCGAGAGCTCCTTAGCCTGAGCGAGATTGACAGGGTTAGTTGGATACGTGTATGTTTCACATGATTGAATGATTGGTTGCTTTCAACAATTCAAGTATGATGCCTTGTATGTTCTATATGATATATTGGGATCTCGAATTGATGAGCTTGGCATGATATGCATATGAAACATGGTTGGATAGTTGGTTATATATTGGCATGAGATTGGTATGTATTATAATTCAATGTTGGGTTGATGATGCATAATTTTGGTATGGTTTAGGACGTAATTCCACGAAGGTTTCGTGATGGTGCCTCATGGTCACGACGTAATTCCATGGATCTCTAAGTGAGATCTCATGGTGGTACCTCATGGTCAGGACGTAATTCTACGATGATCTTGTGGTGTTGCCTCATGGTCAGGACGTAATTCCATGACCCCTGTTAGTAGGAGCTCATGGTGGTGCCTCATGGTTAGGACGTAATTCCCAGGAGGTTTCGTGGTGGTGCCTCATTATATAATTTAGTAAGGATTCAAGTAAGAATTGCATCCTGAAACTCTAAAGAGTCAATTAGTCTCACGTAGAAAGTACTTACTCAAGTGGTGAGAGTAGCAGGAGGCCCTAGTCTTTGGTAGGATAATGGTCTTAGACGTTTGAAGGCTAACCTTGTGCATGATAGGGTGAAACCCATTGGCAATTGGCTCTGTAGAGCAGTAGAGGCCACCACAAGTGCAAGCATCCAGTGAATCCGACTGATTATATGTATCCGGATAATCGAGTCTTAGAGTCTTGCTTGTTGGTCATCACATGTTTGGTTGATTTATGTATCTTTGACTTTAAAATTGTATGCAATTGTATGATAAAACATTTTTCCACCCTAGCTTACCCTTTATGTTTTCTTGCTTGTGTGTCTCGTGTGTGGTTTTCTCCTTTTGCGATGATCATCAATTTATTAATGTGAGTAGATGTGAGAACTCCTGGTGATTGCAGCGGCGACGGAGATGCTGCAGCTTAGTTGGACATGGTTTAGTGTTGGGCCGCTATTGAACCCACGTTGAAGAGCCATTATTATATTGTAATCTATTGCTTATGAACAAGCTTTTGGTCATCTTTCAAATCTTTCTGTGTTGGGTTAAGGGCACATTGGGATACCTTGATTTTCTTCATTGAATACTTGGATGATTGCGAAATCTTTATACTTTAAGTCTGGCGCACTTAAATATAATAATATATAGGATATTTTATTTGAATAGATTTATCTATTAAAATGAGTTTAATAAGACGTTACGTTATCCAAATAAAAGTTATCCAACATTCTTTGTAAATACTATGCAGTCCAAATATTTTCCGGAAACATACTTCAGAAAATACAATTCAAAATGTATTTAAAAATTATATTTCACATGTATATTTTCATATACGGAAGTAACTTCCGCATTAATCAATCCAAAATACATTAAAAAAATTATATTCTAAAATATATATTTCAGAAGATATTTTTAAATTTAAAAATGTATAATCCAAAATATATTTTTTAAAATTATTTCAGATTGTCCAAAACATGTTTCTGAATTCAGAAATAACTACCAAATTAACCATTCTAAATACATTTTAAAAAAATACATTCGAATTATTTCCGAATTCAGAAATATATTGAAAATGTACATTCCAGAATACATTAAATAAAACTTTTCAGACTGGATGTTCCTAATGCTATTAAATGCATTTCTAATACTCTTAACACACTCATCTGCAACCCATTCACTGCTGTTATGACCTTTCACTCTCAGGTTTATATAATGTGTACAAACCCATCATTCACAGCTCTTATAACCTCTATTATTCATAGTTTATATACATGTGTACAGAGGAAGACACAACATAGTTTGTTAAAATCTAAACACCCCTCACATTTTCCAACATTTGTCCTTGTCCACATCCCTTATTCTTTTTCTATACTTATAACCAATTAGCCTTCCACTACACCCACCTCATTATTTAAGTTATGGAGGTGGAGAGTAGCACCTATAAAAATGGAGAAGGCCAAGGACAAAAGAAATGGATGGAAAGAGGTGAGAGCGGTGTTGAGGAAGGAAGAAGGGTCAGAGAATGTGTCCACCTCTCAAATTAGGGGTTTTAATATACTTTTAATGAAAAATAAAATGAAAATTACAAAATTTACGGATACAGATATTAACACTCAATTTCGTCCGAATGAATACATTTGTTTTGTTAAACAAATAATAAAATAAAACAAAAAATATGTTTTCGATTGATGATGGGTTTTATAACTTTATTTCTACAATAAAAAAACAAAAAGAAGGGAGAATTTAATTTGTTATCACACCCTTCTCATAAGCCCAAATGTTTTGTACATATTTTCACCCTCACACCGTTTGTTATTTACACACTCCATACATGACATGTCAGAAAAGGACATTTCATCATCTATAATATTAGGAGCAATATTATTCATAATATTTAGAATAAATATCTTGAATTTATGTTTATGTGATGTTTTTCATTGATTTTTGAAGATATTATTTTAAGAATTAGAAGCACATATTTTCGATAATAATGATTTTTAGAGAATGATACAATTTTAATAATTGGAATAAAATATTACTTGTAATAATTAGAATTAATTATATGAATAATATATTATGATTTGATCAAGATCTTCATGTACCTATACCAGAAAATATATGATTATAGTAATTACAGACCAGACAATATTTTGTTAATAATTATAATCAATATCCTGAATATTAGAGTAATTACAGACCAAACAATATTTTGTTAATAATTATAATCAATATCCTGAATATTATGCAACATGCAACGATCTAATTTCTATGATATGTTTTATTGGGACCAATTCCTTCCTCATATATTTTATTATAATTAAAGACTACGATTTCAGTGGTATCTCAATGTGTCTATATAAACACAACACCTCTCCAATGCGAGAAATAAAACAAAAAAATCGAAAAACTTCTTTTCTTTCTATTACTAGAGTACACACGCAAAAGGGATCACCTTAAATGTGTTTGGGATTTATGATTGATTGACTTGTTGTATGACTAAATGTATCTGGGTTCGAATGTTAGGTTATTAATATGTCCAACCCTTCTCTTTCTTTTATTTTGGTAATTAGAAATATTTTCATAGACTTTTAATTTTTTTTAAAAATAAAAAATAATATTATTTTTTTATATAATTTTTGAATATGATGTCAAGTAATGGATTTACTTGATAACTAAGTTTGTTATCATGTTAAATCTCGGATTCTCTTGATATTAATACAATATATATATATATATATATATATATATATATATATATATATATATTAAAATCTAAAAATTAAAAAAAAATAATAATATCAAATAACAATTATGTTTGCAAAGAATTATATTATCCCTGATTTTCAAAAAAAAATTAAGGAAATATGTAAGAGTAAGATATCATCCTTGTCGAGTTCTAAAAAATAAAAGATAATTTTGTTTTTTTATCTTTATTAATTACATGTATTTATTTTATTTCAGTTTTGGGAACAATAAATATTTTAAAACATCTACTTTTTTTATCTTGCATGCTTAATAAAATGAAATCAGTATTATGACTGTGGGTGTTAATACTTTCTCCATCGTAACCTACTCCTGATCACAAATTTGATTTCGAAAACGATTTATTTTAAGATGTTTCCATCATTTTCCATAATAAACTATGAGAACGATTCCTCTATATTTTTTTAAATTATTTTCACTATTTCGTCGCGATTTCGGTTACATCAGGAAGTAATCGGGTCTATGATGTTTTTCACTCATGGACAATTTGAACTTTTTCCGTAGGCACAAAAAAAAGACAGTATGGGGGTCCTAAAAGAAATTGCCCGTAATTTGATCCCGTCAAAAACAGGAAAGAAATTGGTTTAGACCAAAAAGAACTTACAAAGTAGTACGGGCTTTAAAAGTCTGATCATTTCAGGATTGCCAGCATCCGATAACAATTATCTGCCAACTTAAAAATCGGAAAATTATCTTTACAAATTTTGTACGATGAAAATTGTTACCAGAAGCTAATTACAACCTGCTATACCCCTAAGAAATTAGCTGCCTTGGAGAAGTATCAAACTGTCAAATGATCAATACCCTTTTGCAAAAGTATGTGGAATATGGAGGGATGAAACTACGACGCCATGGAACTGCACAAAGCCGAGATACCCAAGTTTTTATACATAGAAAACAGGTAAAGTCCCCCCCCCCACTCGAGCCTTAAAAGTCCCATCTCTTCTTAATTCGAAACATCAAAACAGAAGATTTGATGTCGTCTTGCGGCACCTGAAGCATGAATTGAACTTTCATCTGCATCGGAGCTGTTTTAGCTTTCCCACCTTCATCTCCAACCTGAATGAAACTAAAGTGGTGACTCCGAGAAACAGGTAACAAAATACTTCAGGTGGAATCCACTACCATCCACAATTTATCTGCATACACTTGACAGACTATTTTCTCACTACTGAAAAGCGGATCATAATCTAACAGTTTAGAGATAGATTGAAGCAATCAAGAATTGGAATTCCAACAAAAGTCTTGGTACAAAGAAGATAATAGCAAAGTATTAAAAGGAATTTAGTTAAACATTCAAGAAAAGAAAAAAAGGTAAACCAATAAGCCATTTTCCTATATTGATATACTATCTTCCATGGTTCAAGAAGTCCATGCATGCATCCCTTGTGCAGGAGACAGTATTCAGTGGTGCCTAAATGTAAAACAACAATGCAGGTTTAATGTATTTCGAAAGCTATCTACAATTATATTCTGAAATGTAAGTGCTCAAACCGAAAAGTTAGCTAATAATATGATAGAAACTAGGTCAGAGTTCTATCAACTGAAAAGAGTACAAATGATTTGCAGAACTTTCAAGAGGCCTGGACTCCTCCAACAACAATATGAATTGTCTCTCGAAACACAAGATAAATCCTTTCCTTTTCAACCCTTTAATTGTTTTATAGGCAACATGTGCTGTCTCTCTAATTAGCTCAGTCCAAAACTTACTAAATCTCAAATTATTATACTAATTAACCCTGGGGTCACTTAACTTAACGATTTGCTCCATTGAGGAAGGGATCTGGGACAGTGTATGAAACTACCATTGGAAGTATGCAACTCCACTGATATTTTACTTCATTTGACAGATTTACGTCTTGTATCAAATAAATATTGAAGACAAGAATTTTGGTGCAAGTATGTATGTTATTGCATATTAAGCATTAATATTTGAGAAATAAAAAGACTCTGTTACTAAAAACTAGGAATTATAATCATAACAAGGGGTATCAATGATATTGAATATGAATTACATAATTGAAAAATGAAGCACTTACCCAAAGAGATGCCCAGCCAAGGCGAACCTCTGAATCATAACCAGCTTTAAATTTAAAATCTTTACCATAGGTGCGCTTGTACACAGCACTCCAATAGTTGGAATCACAATTATACCAGTAGCTATACATTAAGCATTTAAAAAAAAACACATCAATAAATAGGCAAACTGATTCTTTCAATTAAAATGTGTCACTGAAATACTATAATGCATAAAATGTATAGCAGGTAATCAACATCTGAATTAGTTAATTAAATAGGAATATAAAACAATAGCAGCTATGACGAAACAAACTGGGATTGTAGCATAACTTACAAGATTACAATTATAAATGCGAAAATTGAGAAAGCTAAATTGCAACTTAATTTCTTCTCCAGATGTACCTTCACAAGGTCAATTTGTAGATATTCCAAAAGTATTGTGGAATCCAGTTTTAAAAGGATTTTTAGATGGATCTTATGCTATTGTGAAGATGAAGCCAGGTATCATAGCAAGTTTCAAAGATTTTATTTCATGTTATGTGTAGATAGGATAAATGGAACCCAATATTTAAGAATATACGATATGACAACAATTATAGCTCAATAATTAAGGCGTACATTATGTAGTTACCATTAACGTGCATAGTTTTTCAAACTCAGTTAAAAGGAACTTATCTATCATCTACCGAGAAATTGGAGTGCAACAAAAACAGTGAATGCACAAATGAAAGGTTCTTAAGAAAGTGTCATAACCTTAATTTGTCAGAAGGACCAAACCGACGCTTAAAGGCAAAAGATGGGGCATTTGAAGGAAGTGAAAGTATTGGAAGAAATGACATTTCGTCGTCCTGCATTTATTTAAACATTCAACAGTAGGCACAAGGTAGTATCTGACAACCAAATACAAATGATGGGAAAAATAATTGATACCCAAAGCGATACACTTATGATATACACGAAGAACGACACTCTATTATAATTTACACTATTAAAAATACAATGTTTTGTGGGTCTCACTCAAGATTTCATAGTTCCAAAAACTTTTAACCACCAATTAAGTCTTAGAAGAAGCGTGGAGAGTGTGTTATCAGCACTTCCCTTTTGTCAGGATAACAATGATGGGGAAGTAAGTAGTAATGCTCCACGAACAATAATCCTAAAACCAGGAAAGTACCTTGTAGCAGTATCTCAATTTCACTTCTTCATCTTTGTACTGGGCGGAGCAGACTCCATTCAAAAATTGTCCTTTAAGAATCCCACTGACAGACAACAAACTCTTGACCTCCTCGTCTTCTTTCTCTTGCAGAGAAACTTCACCAAGAGGAAATCTTAAGGTTGCTTTCGGCTGTGGATAGAATTCAAACAAGAAAATGATGAAATATAATAGTAGTATTGTGTTTTTGCGTTTGTTTTTTCCAAGATAAGATGATTCGAATACAGACCAATCCAACGGATGGAACTGGAGTTGATAGCTGAAGTGAATAGCCAGGAGGGGCGAGGTTTGCAAGCATGGTAACCTCTCCTTGTTGAGCCTTTGGAGAAGAAAGAAGAGAGACATGAGAATGTGAAGAATTAAAGAATGGAAGATGCAGAGGTAGAAATAAGACCTTGACATCGTGAGAAGCAGTGAGTTGCAATCTGGGACCAACATCGAGAGAAGTCTTAACGAGAGCATTATGGTCTTCGAGGTCGTAGTGGAGGCTAAGGTGCTTGGATACAAAGCTGATTTGGGGTTCGGAGATGTCGCCTTTACCGCTGTGGTTGAATGAAAACTTGAACTTGGCAAGGCTGTCCAACAACTTGCAAGAAATTTTATGGAAGAAGACTGCGCTTTCACTGTCGAACTCGGATGTAACTCTGAGGGCTGGCCTCCTCGGAAATGAGAAGAGATTTCGCTTACAGTTGTGTGTTGATGTCACTGCCAGAGGCAACTGTGACTGTGGCTCAACCACCGCAGTTGCTCCTGCGGATGGGACCATGATGTAATTAGGGTTTTCAGCTGCTGATTCCATCTCCACCCTCCGATTCTCTCTCTTTAACATGAAAGCCACTACCCTTCTACACCTCTATTTCTAGGGCCACCGGCCACCGCTAAATGCTAACGTTTCTTATTGAACTAAAATTCTATCCCCATTAGATTCTTCCCATGCCTGCTTCATACAAAATAAAATCTAATCTGATAGTCTCCTTATTTTCTTCTGTCATGAATTATTTTATTTTGGTCTTAAATAACATATCATCGTACCGTAATTAATAAAAAATAATTAAAGAATATAAAAATTTCAAAATTTTAATATAACAACTTTTTAATAAAATTTAAGTAAAAATATTAAAATATATGATATGAACTTAAAGTTTAATTAAGTTATTTTTTATTTTCTAAAAAATTAAACATGTAAAATATCATCTATATCACTTTCAAATTAACTGCAAAATGACAATGACTGGTATATAAATTTTGAATATGTTAATAAAATCATTTTTAATAGAAATTTAACTAAAAATACTTAAGTTTATTATAAAATCAAATCTTAATTAAGTTATTTTAATATTTTTTTCTATTATAGCTCTTTGCTTCTTGAAAAATGAAAATAAAAGACAAAAACATGACAAATTTTAAAGGGCACAAAACTGATTATATTTTCAAACCTTGAGATAAAATACATGAATTGAAATTATAATAACAGATTATTTTATCATATTAACATTTTTTTTTTATTTTTAAGTTATTTTAGTTTTATAGTAGTAACAAATTTAAATTGTGCTTTTAACGTATAAACCTAATTATATTAATTATATTCATTATAGGGAAATGCATTATGCATTGCATAAGGACTCATACATCTTAGTCAAAGTGAGTTTGATATATTTTTGAGCCAAGATTGATCTGGTATATCTCGGTCATAATAATTTGGTGAGTCTAGTCTTGTATCTGCTTCATTAAATACTTGATAAATTTTAATTAAAATAAATTTGGTGAGTCTAAGGATAAATACATGTTGGTTATATATCGACTAACTCACTAACTCGATATAAGTGACCAAAGGTATGGAACGAGAAGTATTAAACTTAAAAAAACATGATACATCCGGATAAGGACCTGCTAGCTTTGACAAAACAATAATACACATGTTTAAACGTTACGACAATTACAATTATGTATTTGTTGTTAGAAAATGATTACTCAAATAATACTAAATACTAATAATAATATAAATATGAAATAATATAATAATAATTATTAAATCAATAATAATACTAAGACAATATATAAAACAATGAATTTTAATCAGAGATCAACAATTATAATAACAATAATAAATAAAAGATAAAAGGTAAGGAGTAGAAATATCTTGGGTTGAGACATGCATAGCGCTATCCTTAGAGAGAAAACGCCCTATTGCACAGGGCTAAACAAATACACACTCATATGTGTTTCAAATCATATACGTTTCTCTCCCAAGATACAACAACCCGTTAGATCGATCGGGTGCAGCAAAGGATCTCCGAACCTTATGAACACCATTGTCTTAAAGATAATATAGAGAACAAAAGAAGAACATTTTAGAGAAAACTCTAATGTTTCTTGTCTTTGTTGTTATTTTTTTCCCATGCACCTAGGTGGTATTTATAGGTAGCAAAAGGAGACAAAGCAGTAAAGTATAATAAGAATATAGCCGTTAGCCATAAAACACATTAACCCATAAATTAAAGGTCTATAAAAACATGAGTAACAGTAGAATTTTTATTTTAATTATTTATTTTTTAAATTATATTAAAATATTTCTAACAATTGTTAGCATTTATGAAGGGATCTAAACGTTAGTTAGGTTAGTTAGGTATACAAAGGTGACTCAGTCGTATCATGTAAAAGATATATTAACCTTGCTATTATCACTAGAATTACCATATATTTCATACAATTGACTTAAGTTTCAAAGTACTTGTAAGTACTTGCTACCCCATGGTTCATTGTATCAGATTTGATGAAGATATTTCAATCTTGAAGATGGAGTACATCCTCACAAGCAACAGAAAAATAATATCATAAATTGCAAGACAAATCGGTTCCATACAAGAACACATTATATTACTTTTAGATTGTCCCTTAACTTATTTTTATTGACATTTTTCTATAATTCACTAACACAAAAAAGGTCTTTTACGTCCGACGCGTTTTTCTTTTCTCGTCTGATTTATGTCTGATTTACATCTGGTACACAGTGTTAGACGTAAATTTACGTCTGGTACACAGTGTCATACATAAATTTTTAAGCATGATTTTTTTGACAAATTTTCATGCTTTTGTATCGTCAATCCACCACACGAAACGCAAAACGCAAAAACAACTATAGTCCATCCGCACGCCAGATCTGCACCAAACCACCGCAGGTACTCCACGAAGTCACCACGCAACCACGACGCAATCGTTGGAGCACCACCACCTCCACATGAACATATTGGCTTCATCGCACAGATCAACCACCAGCCACAACGAGCACTTGTTGAAGTCGATCCACTTCCTACAACACTCCATCTTGCCGAAAACGAAATGCAAACCACACTGCAGATCCATCTCCAAACAACGGTTGAAAAAGCACATGAGAGGCACCACACCAGGAGCAAACACCCTCTGCGACATCACGAACCATAGTCCTCCGTTGTTGCACTTCCACCAAACCGTCATTCTTGCGTCTACAAAAAATTGGGGGTTTCAATGTAAATGGAGGTCTACCAAAACATAATCAAAAGAGAAACAAACTTCTCAACAATCAACCACACGATGAAACAATGTGCAGTCGCAAAACCACAAATTTACTTTCTCGCACAGTCACGACACTGTGGGGAAGAAGATTAGGGATTTATGTTTTAACATTTACGTCTAACGCGCTATAGTCAAACTTAATTTACGTCTGACTGAGATAAATCAGACGTAAATTTACATCTGACGCGTTGTAGTCATACGTAAATTTACGTATGATGGGACTAATCAAACATAAATTTACGTCTGATTTGTCTCAGCCAGACGTAAATTTACGTCTAACTATAGCGTGTCAAATGTAAATTTACGTGTGCCATGTACAATTAGACATAAGAAACGAGATTTACGTCTGACCCTATGGTACCAGACGTAAACAATTGATAACTTATTTACACGTTTATCATCGATAATTTTTTATGTCTGATTTTAGTGGGCAGTGACGAAACTTGGATAAAAATTTGAGGGGTACCAAATTTAAACTTTTTATATATAAATTATTCTTATTAATTAAATAAATGTTCATTTCCTCTACTTAAGTTATTTGTTCACATCGATTATGTACTTTTCAATTTCTAATATTGTTGCTTTCTATTCCAATTTAAGACTATTCAACTAATTTATTATAAGTAACAAAATTTGTAATGCAACCCAATTACATTCATAAAATTTTACAAATTTAAACTGAAAATACAAAATCCCTAAATTTCATAATTTATAATTATACTAATGTGAGGAAAACTATAATCAGGGTTTCTGCTAATTTCATAAAAGAATTCCTAAAATCTTGATTAGGGTTCATACTAATTTGGAGAAAACTTAAGTTGGGAAAAACATCGTAATAGGAATAAGAGAATCATAAATTTAAGATACATAAATTATAATAGAATATTAATATTGATTTATGAGATATATTGTAATAATGCATTCCTCAATCTATCTGTTCTTTAATCTCTTTCCCGATTATCTTTTTTATTTTTTTTATTTTCATACTTTCTTGATAATTTATTGAAAAAGAACCTTATGTAAAGCAAAATCCTATTCTTTTTTATTAACGAACATCCATCAAATTGATTTTTATTTTATTTTTTAAATAATAAAATTACATAAATAAATAATATATATAAATAAAATGATAAAAACTTTTTAAAACTTAATATATGTAATATAATATAACTATAATATATATATATATATATATATATATATATATAATATAATTTTAAAATATATAAATTACATATAAGAAATAAAATTAAAGAGTTTTGGGGGAGGCATGGCTCCCCTTAGTCACATGCATGTTCCACCAATGTTAGTGAGTCAGATGTAAAATCGCAAACATAAAATGTCTATTTTGTGTTAGTGATTTGATTCCATTACTTATAAGCATCATATGAACATTTAGAATTTGGATTCCCTACTGTTTTTATATGTTGTTTCTTTATTTGTGTCTTCAAAATATACTAATGACCACTGATTTTGAAGTTTTAAAATAGGGTTAAATATGTTTTTGGTCCCTTAACTTTCAGTAAATTTTGAAATTAGTCCATTTTGAAACTTTGGACCAATTTAGTCTTTCATCTCTCGAAATACGTGGATTTAGTCCTTTTAATCAAATTTTGTTAAGTTTATTTGATGTTTCAAGCGCGTTTCAAGATTGTATTTGAGTTGTTTATACTGTTTGACACCTTTTTGTTTTAATGTTAAGTCAAATATTATTATGAAATGTGCTTGAAATGTCAAATAAACTTAACAAAATTTGATTAAAATGACTAAATTCACGTATTTTGAAAAACAAATGACTAAATTGGTCAAAAGTTTCAAAATGGACTAATTCCAAAATTTACTTAAAGTTAAGAGACCACCAAACACGTATTTAACTCTTTAAAATATATTAAAAATATCTCTAAAATACCAAAATAGTGTATTTTTAATGCTCAATTGAGAATAATAAAAAAAAAACTCAACAAAATAACTAGACTCGAACATTCAGGTAATAATTTATTGACATAATTTTATAATTTTAAATATTTTTGAATAGAAGAAAGTTACTATAATTTGAACATATTCCTTAATTCTTATATCTATTTCCATGTTTTGATAACTTCATTCTGTTATATACTTGTTTGATGTTTATGTTTACATGATAAAAAGAAAACTTGTAAATAAATTCTCTTATAAAAAAAGAATCTGACCTTGTAATTTATTTATTGTCGTAACAAAATATAGTATAAAAGAAATCGTCTCGTGTTGAATTTAATGGGTGGTTTTTTATTATTTTAGAACATGCATTCTTAGTCTTATTTACTTACGTGGTCTGATCTCATCAAGCTTAGTCTATTATTTAAGGAAAAAAATACCTAAAAATTATGTTATTAGTTTATGAAGTATGATGTAAAATTAAATTTCGTCCATTTTTTAATTTTGATAAATTTTATGTTCAAATTTAAGTAAATAAATTTAGTAATTGTTAATTAAGAGTGTTGAAAATTTTGTGGCGTGACAAATGGAGATACACGCTGGTGTTTATACATTTTATACGTGGTTTTAAAGAATTTTCTGATTTTATCTTTTTTTTTTCCCCTCTCTAATACATCTCCTATCATCATCCTCTTCAAATCTTAGCATTTACCTTCATCTTCCAGCACCCTTAACGTCCAACTATTACTATTTGTCACGTTACAAACTTTTTTAAGACTATTAGTTCACAAAGACTATATCCAGTTTAAGGATCAAATTTCAACAAAGTTTGAAAGAGAAACAAAATTTAATTTCACATATTATTAGTACAAAACAGACTTTTTAAGTATGTTATTTTGGATTTTTTAAATTTATTTTCGAATAGGCTTAGATTCAGCCGACTTAAATTTCAAATTTATCAATAATAACAAACTTAAATTTTAAATATGTTGACCATAAACTTATGTTTACTATTTTTTTTTATATCAATTTTATTCTTGCACGAAACTAAAACCTGTAATAAAGAAAATTTTCTAAAACATAATAATAATTAAAATTATTCATGTCCAATACATAATAAACCGTTTCAAAGTAAAAAATAAACATAATTTAAAACTTAAAACGAGATCTAAATGAAAGAATAAATGTAGCATTTCAATTTCAACAGCTTAAAACTAATAAAAATAGGGAGTTTCATCATAGTTCCAAAACAGATAATCCAGTGTACACGATATATCAATACAGTCTTACAAAAGGTATGACTATAAAAATATATCACTTATACACTTAAACTAAACTAATAAACTCTGTACTACTGACCACTGCTAAAACTCCCACTGGAAACCTCCTCTTCAACACTAACACGATGACTCTTCATCCTCCAGAAGTGTCTTTGACACTGCAACCACATCTGCTCCCACCGAATAGGTGATCATCGCAAAAGGAAACATACAACACAAGACAGGAACACAAAAAACAAGGGTAAGCTAATCTGATTAAGGAATCATGCAGTTCAATTATAAACAGAAACCATGCAATCTTTCTCATTATCACCAGAATCATATAGACCACCACAACACATATACATGACTCTAAACTCAATATCCGGATTATGTAAGCGACATCGGATCTCTTAGTGGCTTGCACCTGTGACGGTTCCTAAACTCTGCAGAGTTTGGACACAAGGGGTTATCACCTAACCACTCCCAAGGTAAGTCCCATCACCTCTATGACGGATCAGGTTCATAGACCAGGACCTCCTGCTACTCCCCCCGACGTAATCCATCATACTCTACATGAGTCTTAATGGTTACTAGGAGCGTTAGGATACCAACCAAAACTGAGTCCTTATGTCCTTACATACACTAAAACATTCCTCTTAGAATTTCCCTTGAAATCCTAGTTCAACCACTTCTTCTCATATTCCAACTTCATGCAATTTCACCACACATATTACCAGTCATAACAATTCATGCATATCATAACTAAGTTCATATTTTAACATTCAAACATAGCTTCATCCATTAGAAATAAAGAAATAACACTCAACTGCAGGGGTTCTTGCCCAAGCTGAAAGGTCTCGCCCAGGCGAAAGGGCTCTCTCGCTTAGGCGAGTCATTCTCGCCTGAGCGAGGCTCAAAACAGAGAACAACTCAAACTTTGGGCGAATTCTCACTCAGGCTAAGTTGTCTCGCTTAGACGAGAGTGACTCTCGCTCAAGCGAGATCTCGCGCAGAGACAAGGGATGAGTTTCTGGTGTTTTCGCTCAGGCGAGAGCTGCTCGCTTAGGCGAAAATACCAGATTTCCAATCTGTTCTCACATGCAACAATAAAGAAATCTAGCACAATCCAAGCATACACTCAATTACACAATTCAAACACTCATACAACAATCAATCATGCAATTCAAAGTCATCAGAATGATTTATATATGAAATTCAAGTAAAACAGTTAGCTTCCCTTACCTATTATCCTGTTTAGACAACTTTATAAACGTCAACGCCTTAAAAACGTCAACACCTCTAGCTCCACAGGATGCTCTATCTACACATAGAAACATCACAAGAACGATCAGGACATACCGTTATGATCACTGATCAGCAGAGACTCATACTGATGATTAAAACGTCGCATGCAAGCGGAAGAGGGCTTGCATGCAACAGAAAACAGAAAAAGACTAAAAAAAAGAGCGGAAACTCAACTTACGTGAACGGAGAAACTGATCGGTCCAATTTGAAGAGCTCACCGAGAGGATCAATCCTACGGTCTCGGTTCTTCAATCAGACGACCAGAGAGACAGAACCTCTAGAGAGAAGTCAGAGAACTCTAGAAAAGTGGTTTCTAGAGAGATGATGTGTTTTAAAATAATGAAACTCGTTTATAACAATTATATTTATACTAAAACCTTTTAATATTAAAATAATCGAGTCTCACTATTTTTAAACCACTATCACTTTTAAAACGCCATTTTCTAGGGTCTTATAATAAACACTATCAATTACCAATAAGACCTATAAAGGAAGGGAAATGATTAGTTGAATAATTATCATAATTTAAAAAAAAAATTATAGTTGATAATACTAACCTATTAACCTATTGCTCCCACAAATTATATATCATTGTTAAACAAGCCAAGCCCATAAAATGCATACTTGAAGGTTTGATTTATAGTTTGACCTAATATCTTAATATCTTAAGGAGAATGCTAATCACTATCGTTAGAACACTGATTAAGGATAATTAATTTGTATTGGTTATATCATTTTTACATTAAAAATTGAAACAATTAAATATATTAATTAAGATAATATAAATACATATAACAAATGTTATAACTACTGATATAAAATAATGACTTTGAAATTTTTAATGTCTCTACTAAAAAGAAAAAAAATCTATATCTCTGGTGACACTTCAAGAATCTCTCAAAGTGAAAGTTTCAAATGTAAAGTAAACATTTGAAAGGTATGTTTTTAAGTTTTGCAAAAAAAAAAAAAAATCTTCGACGATGAAATTATTATACCTTTTTGTGAATTTTTTTTGTCTTTATACTATGCTTTCAATTTTTTTTTTTTGAATATGCTTTGTAGACGATAAGTTGCACATTGGATGAAGATAATGATAGAAATAAGAACAATAATGAAAGACATTTTGACTTGAATGAATTTTTTAATTATTGTTTTTATAAATTTTTTAGATATTTAATATTATTATTTTTTGGTTATTTTATTAATTTAAATTTTCTTATATTTAATTATATTTATTTTTTAGCAACATTAAACATAGTTATTTTATTATTTAATTATTTTTTAATTTTTATTGATGAATATTAAATAAAATATAAAACACATGTACAATATTTATGTGCATTTTTATCTTTTAAATAAAATAAAATCATATTAATAATAATTATGTCAGATTTAATTTAATATCAAATTTATTTATATATATTTTATAGAATTTAATGTATATAAATTACTTTTACCGATATTCTAAAGACACTCGTAAGATCCGTATCTTAATTATGAAAACTCTTTTGAAGAGAAAGCTCATCCATCGAAAATTCCCTGCATGACTTTCACCTTCATTTTTTCTTCATTCTTTTGTTGGATTCCATGTCATTCAATATCATAAATAGCTAAATTTTCTTTTGTTGGAATTAGGTGTAATTAACAAACTTTCTTATACATTTTAGTTATATTTTTTATACATACTTTTATATTAATTTTCTCCATTAATATTTAATTTTATATTAAAAAAGAGACAAATTCAATACATTACAGTATCTAAAGAATGACAGAGGAAACAAATGGAATGAATTTCGTATATAGTTATGTGCGGTTAGAATGTTATGAACGGATTGGAAGAAATTTGAAATTAATAACGAAAAGGAATTAAAAAGTCCATGCTCATTAACTCAGCAAGCCTTGAACCTACAATTCAAGTATTATGTATGTGAAAATTTGGTTTTTTTTTTTTTTTATCAAAATGGTATAATGTTTTCCGTAAATTACTAAAATGGACTAATTTAAATAAAATTACCAGTTTGGTGTAAATTGTTCCTGACATTTATTTTATTTTACTCAAATTTTAATTATGACAACCTAAATTTATGTAAGATAAATAATTATACGAAAATATCTGATTGAAATGGTTTATTGTGGTAGGTGGATCACAAAATTTTTAAAATAATTCAACATATTATTCATTATTTTAGTAAATAATTATATAATTTATTTTAAAATTAATATAAAGTTGATGATCGGTTATATAATTTAACTATATTATTGATGATGTTTTAACTATTATAGTCTTTACTTATCAAATATTCTACCTTTTAATAAATGATATTTAAGATAGTTATTTCAAATATTTTGTTAATATAAATATGGTATTAGTATTTTTTTTATAAGGTGATTAGAAATAAAATACATAGAGAAGTCAAATTTTAATTATAACAACGATTAATTTATGTATATAATACTTATATAATACTTATATAATTTATTTTAATTTTAACTGCATATGTAATTAATTAATAAATAATTATTAAAAGTTAAATTGTTGAATATTTAAGATAAATACAGGATTAGTGTTTTACAATTTACGTTCTCTTATAAAAGTAAAATATTTTTACAAAAAGTCAAAATTTAACTATCACGACCATTAATTAATTAATTAATAAATAATTACACATAAACTATTAACAAAATAAAATTGATTATTGAAAAATATCAAAGTAATGGAAGCTTAAAATCATATCATAATATTCATGACACCTTATCCAATTTTGGAAATTATTAATTCCACTTTATAAAATTTACAAAGCATGAAATTTTAATGACAAAATAGATAATTTCTCCTATTGTGTCTTTGTTGAGATAATACGAACATTTTTTTTTAAGTTAAACTATTTGATCAATTTCATTATGAAAATGAGTAATTATTGGTTTCCCGAATAACTTACGATGCATTTGAGGGTCAGTTTTATATTAAAAAAACATTTTGAAATAATTTATCCTAAATAAAATTTATTAAAAGGTATAATATTTGATAAGTAGAGAGTATAACCAATATAGTTAAATTATACAAAAGATCATCAACTTTATATTAATTTTAAAATAAACTATATAAGTATTTACCTAAAATAATAAATAATATGTTGAATTATTTTAGAAGTTTTGTGATCTACATATCACAATAAATAATTTCAATAAGATATTTTTGTAGAATAATTTATCCTACATAAATTAAGGTTGTCATAATTTAAATTTGACTTCATATTTTATTTATAGTGACGTAAGTTATAAAAAAATATTGCTATCAGTTTTATATTAACAAAATATTTGAAATAATTATTCTAAATAACATTTATTAAAAAGTAAGTGGTGGGTATATATGTAGTAAAAACGTTATTAATTAGCAATGTTTTGATTCCAAAAATTTGGAATTCGTTTTGTCAGTTCACAACTTTTAACTTCAAAAGAACAATAATTGAAAACTGTATGCCATGCTCACGACTTTAGATACGTGTATACTGTTACGTCCCATTTAATTTAATACATAAAATTAAAAGGAAACGTCACACAGAGATAATTAACTATGCAGTCCTGGGGTTCATAACATCACCCCAACAAAACCAGGCACACCACGATGCCAACAAAAGCAGGATAACAAATTTAACTAAGGGTTTACAATCCAAAGACAACGAGTACAAGGGCCTTAGCCCTAAAGAAAGCATGACAGAAAGAAGCGTGAGATCTAGCCCAGATGGCTAAGCTGCTGGATCACCGTTCCCTTGCTGACCACGAGAACCTCGCCCATCTGCTCCCATCAACCAAGTCGATGATCATCGCAAGAAAGAACAGCCACATACAATCACAACCATGCAATAAAACGGGTAAGCTAGAGCCAACAACATATATCATGCAATCAAGCATATTTTCATCATCTCATCCACATAGCAACCAACCATGTTATGACTCTTCATTCAATACACTACGACTCGACTCGACTCATCCGGATACGTATAACTTGGTCGGATTCAGCGGATGCTTGCACTTGTGTGGGTACCTCTGCTCGAACCTGAGCTGCTCGATCCCTGAGCTTTGTAATACCAGTGTTATAATGAATCAAATCTCTCCCACCACAAGGTTAGCCCTTAGTGAGTTTCAGGCCTCCTGCTACTCCCACCACAAGAGTCAGTCCGCTCTAAGTGAGACTAACTGACTCCTCGGAGCGTCAGGATGCAACCTTACCTTGAATCCTTACCTAGTTATACAGATGGGGCACCACCATGAACACCCACTAACAGGGGCCATGGAATTACGTCCCGACCACTGAAGCGCAACCCCGGAGGTCTCACCTAGAGACCCCAAGGAAATTACACGCTGACACGGACCAACATTCGTAAAATCAGCAATAAAAGAATATTAAATAATATTATCAATTCCTTATCAACCCTTGAAGTTTAATCCTCATATCAATCACATCCTAAATCCATACCTCTGATCATCACCACCCCAATGAGTCTGGGGTCTCATCTCATATTAATCACGTGTTCCTTTGGTTCCAACCCATTCATTCATTTCACATGCCAATATCATACTCGACCCGTCATACTCAACTCATGCATCATGCCAAACATACCTCATGCTCCATTATATACATATCACCCATCATACAATCATACTCAACCAAAATAGATTACTCGGGAAACATCAAACATCTAATACATAGCACAGTCTCGCCCAGCACCTCGCTCAGGCTGAGGGGTCTCGCTCAGGCGAGATGTGCTCGCTCAGGCGAGCCTCCCCTAGCCTAGGCGAGAGCGCCAAAAACTAGGGCATGGGCAACACGGGATCTCGCTTGGGCGAGTTGCCTGCTCGCTCAAAAATTGAGCGAGCCGCCCGGGCGACTTTTCGCGCAAAAACCTTAGGCGAGCTCCCTGTTTCATCTCGCCTAGGCGAGATGGACTCGCTTGGGCGAGATTAACATGTCTCGCCACTGTTCTTCGCTGTACCGCCATGTTTTCCGGCCAAACAACACATGCAAGCTGTTTTCACACATCACAACAACAGATCCAACCATGAAATCAACAACCAACGCAGAAACAGTTCTAAAAAGACTCGAAACTAGAACCCTAGCTTCCCGTACCTGAGATTCAAGCTAGCAAAGCGCTCCGACACTCCCTCGACACCGAACACACGAGCACAACAGCTCAAGGAGCGAATGGAAAAACTGAAAGGATAGAGAAACAGGAGCACGACATGGGTTATTTGGAAGCCCTAACGGAAGGAAACGAGAAAGAACAATGGAGACGAGAATGACTAGCATAGTACTTACATGGAGTAACGGAACTTCCCGGCAATGGAACCCTAGCAGAAGATGGGTGACGGCTGCAGCTCAAGGTAAGGGCAAAGTGTTCTGAAAATGTAGGATACCCTAGGTTTTAGGGCAGACCTAAGGGCTTACATGTTTGGGCCGACCTTAGGCCCAACTACAAGGCTGAAAAGAAAAGAAAGAAAAATGGGCCTTACATATACAAAACTCATTTGAAAAAATAATGAAAATTTTGTTTATGTAACGACTTGACTTGAGCAAAATAGATTAGAAAATCATATATTTTGTGGACAACTTACATCAAAATGATAATTTTATTTAAATTTGTCCATGTTGGTAATTTACGAAAATCATTATACCATTTGATAAAAAATCCTAAAATTTGTTTTAGGGCTTAGTAAATGACTCCTTAACTGAAGTACCGAATAATTATATATAGTGATAACTTGCCGATGAAAAAAAAAATTACAGTGATAACTTTCTTACATATCCTTCTCCCCTATGTTACGATCAAAGACATTTAATGAATAGGTATATAAAATAGATTTTATGATTGTTGATATGTTAACCAGTATGTTACGACCAAAGATATTTAATGAACATGTATATAAAATAGATTTTAGTTGTCTTTTTAAATCATGTATTTAGCTCTTTAAAACTATGTGTTTCTAAACCTAAATAATGATTTATAGTTATATTCATATAATTGTACTTACGACTTTACTATTAATGTTTTAGAAATATTTACAGTAGCAAAATAAAATTTATGTAATATTTAAATAATTTGTATAATTAGACACTAGTGTTTATAGTATATAAGAGGAAGTGTGTTTGAATATATATATATATATATATATATATATATATATATATATATATATATATATATATATATATATATATATATATATAACCAACATAACTCATATTTTCTTATATTAAGGAAATTATGTATTCATATGAATGAGATTTGGTACATTGTTTAATATGGTTGTTTGGTATAGTAAAAATGAACAAATATTCCATTTTAATACGTATCAAATTTGACTAGATTTATATATTAATTGCATTCTAAACATTAAGGTTCTAATCATATATGGGGCTTGTGATTAATCTATTGATTTCTATAGAAAACCAATAGGCACTTAAAACAAGTCCACGTTATAATGTTATGGTTTTCTTAAATTTTATTTCGGTAACGCTAAAAATTAAGTGATTAATCGGTAATAATAACTATTAAAAACTAATCATTCAAAGTTTGATGTTAGCACAATTAGTACTTTGAGAGAACCAATCACAGTTGTTGATGCATGTTTAGATATATTCCTTCTACTTACGTATTTTAAAATAAAAGACGGAATAACACCAATTTATCTTATTATAGCTTCTTCATCAAAATCAACTAAATAAGAATTACGAATTTCGATATTTTTATATTAGTAAAAGTTTACATAAAAGATTTGGTACAATCATTTAAAATTTACATATCAAACTACCCATAGAAAATATATCAGTCGTTAATTGGAGTAACCTTTTTCACCTTTACTTCAACATCCTCCTACCAATACTTCATAATTTTTGTTTTTCTTTGCATTCTTCAAGAAACAATGGTTTATTCTTTAGACAAAAAAATGACAAAAAAATATGCACATTTAAGATACTGAGCTATAGAGGGAAACTACATTTAAAGCTAACTCCCAGATAAAAATTATCAATGGTGCCATTCATTAGGTAATAAAGATGGGTGTCAAAAGGAAATAAAAAATTCAGAGTATTGACAACCGAATATAGCTAAGCAATGCGGGTGGGATGGAGCAAAAAGTGAGGAAGATGCTGTTCCAAAACGACCACTAGCTCTCTACCATGGGTCACTTCATCCAAGACTCTATCCCCCAGCCTTCTAGCGGCTTCAACCAGTTGTCCCCTAAGCCGTTGTGAATACAAACAGCCACCTGCCTTGATACACTCTCTATAAAGTGGGAGGTAAGCAATTGCCACCGTCAGGGGGGCAGGAAGATCTCTCAAGCAAATCGGAGACTCGCCCCATTTAATGATTCTCACAATGTTCATGTGATGTTCTTGCCCCAACCTCAATCCCTCCTTATAAGCTCCTTCTGACCAATGCTCCTTAAGAAAAGTCTTCAGCTCAGGTGCAACAGCCTCATCCTCTGATTTAGCAATAATATCTGCAACGGCATAAGTAGCTGCAGGGTCACCTAAGAAGTCAGATTGAAGGAGAAATGCTACACCATCGAGAGATCCACCACTCCGCTCACCAGCAGCCTTTAGAATTTCAACACTGAGTGCTGCAAGGACCTGCTGAGGTACGTGCGGCAGAAGATAAGCTGCAATGTGAACTTGGCAGCTAGAAGTGGCTGCTGTAAGGGCAAGACAGAGCTCCATGTCTCGGCAACCCCTCTGCACAAACCACTCAACAACTTGCATGCAACCCCTCTCAGCAGCTCTCATCAAAGGGCCCAAAAAGGCTATAGCATTTCCCTCTTCCACCAAGCACTCCATAGTTCCTATCTTGCCATAATGGGAGGCAAAACCCAGTGCCAAGTCAACATCAACATCCAAGCTGTTTCTTTGTGCAATCTGCATAGTTTGATTTCCAGCAAGGCATGCAAACATGAACCAACAAATTTCAGCAGACTATAATATAAAAACAGCAGTTCACTACTACACACACACACAAGAGGAAGAAATGGTAATGACTAAACCTCTTGCCCCCAAATTCTTCCAAAATATGCCATAGAGATGCTACCAAGTTATAAAATAACACCAATGTTAAAACCACATGATCCTTTGATATGACACTAAATGCATCAGAACTATAAGTATGACTTCAGCCACCATGGAAAAAGTTCTGCTTCTAAGTATCGTAACAAAAGTTGGCTAACACCCACTAAACATGCTAGAGAAGCATTAATTCATAGATTGAGAAAGAAAAAGATCGTAGACATATCACCTGCAATAATATGCGCACAAGTTCTGTACTACCAAAACGTGAAGCCTCCAAGAAACACTGATTGACATTGTCTGCACCACCCTCCACTAGCATGCCCAGCAGCCCTTGGATCACTGTAGCTGACAAGCCAAATGCCCAGCCTGGATCAAATGAGCTTGAGAAAAGAGTAAGAGGAAAACAAGCCGCATCAAAGGCCTCACTGAAGTCCTTCCCTGTTAGGCGGTTGCCAGCAAGATCAAGGAATGTCTTAAAGGCAGATAACCGAAGCTGGATTTCAACAGCTGAGCTGTGTATCACATTTTCCCTATCATCCTGCAGTCGTGAATGGATACCTATGCACTTCAAAGCCCATTCAGTAAACTTTTGAACCTTAGCACCAGCTTCTGCCTTCAATACTTCATCTCCATTGCATTCCTGGAGACGCTCATGTAACCTAGCAAAAAGCAGAGTTCATGCATGAACTTCAAATACCATTAATTTAAAACCAATATTTAGGATTTTACGTTTTGCTCTAAAAAGACACATTCTCTCAACATCACTACCCTTCTCCAAACAAAAATAACACTCTTCCAAATCAACTACTTCATTGGTGACTGAATTTTTTCCCCTGACACAAAAAATAATAAAAAAAATACAACCGATGTGGGCAAGTCATACCTTTGGGCCATTACAGTAACTGTATCAGCCAGACTCATTGTTCTGCTCTGGCAAGCAGAGACACATGAAGCAAGGAATGAAGTCCTTAGAGCAGCTCTTGTGAAGTCATAAGCACCATTAGCAATGATCTTCTTGATAAATCCCATTATCCCATTAAGCTCTAGCTCTGAGCTCAGGAACCAGATGGAATCCAGCGTGATACACAAGGCATCATTGAGCGTCTGGGGATCAGCAACCAAAATCAAACTTTCTGCAAGCTCCCAATCATGGGAACTCACTGCACCCTGAAACAACCGACCCAATTCAATCCTGTCTTGTCTACATAGTTTCTTCTCCAATCCAATTTTCTCATTACTTCCCAGCTCACAATCTATTGAAACCGCCCTGGATTTGAGCTTCTTGGCATTGCAACAATAAGAAGTAGACATTCTTGATTCTTTCCTCATAAGTGGCGCTTCTCTTGAGAAAACTACACTGCTACCTTCTCCTTTCTCAGATGCAAAACCTTGATTTTCATTTCTATGGAATTCAATTTTGTTATCCTCAGATTTAATTTCCATGAATACAGGATTCTCCACTTCAGTCTCATCCATCACAAATAAATTATCAATCCACTAGATAGACGTCATGTTCTCATCTGTCTGATCTCTGTCTTCTTTATCAAGCCCAATAAAGCTAACAGCCATTCTTCAAAGCACATGAGATACTGAATAGGAGAACTCTAGCCTCTGGTTTTCAAATTCAGGGAAAGCAAGTACTAAATAGAAAAACAGAATTAATAATCAACGGTTTTCCAGTATAATATAACTTTTTGTCAGAAAAATTACAAAAAAAAAAGTAGTTCAGTCTCGAAGTAAATCCAGATGCTATCCTCATATGAATTTAAAAACCCTAAACACAGGAGTAAATGTTGAATATGAAAAATAAATTGTTAGTTTAACGCCGTTTCATTTTAATGAGAACACATTATAAAGCATAACATGAGATTAGAGGAATTCAAATCTTCCGATCTTGGGGCATAGACAAACGAGGGCAAACAATAGCGTCAAATGCAAACCATAGCGTCAAACCCACGGGTGTGGAACAAATAAACCCTAAACAGAATCGAAATGGTGCAGAGATATATGATGAGAGCAATAGCCAATCTTAAAGATGATTAATCAGAATTGCACATAGTAGCATATAACAATTCAAGAAAAAATAGCTTTTACAGCTTTACAAGCAGTTAATTAGCATCTGTTGGTGGAAGGGGCAACAAAAGAGGCAGGACAAAAGAAATTTATATGATAAATAGCAGTAGGGAGGGAAGAGATGAATTGATAGAAAACCTGACAGCTTGAAGAGAGAAATTAAAAGGGTGGAAGAAGAAAACCTGCTCCCTGACCTCACCTCTTGTTATGCTTCTTGAATTGATACTTTCATTTCCGACGCCAAATATAGGTGTTCCAGTAATAATAATATCCTATTTTAAAAACTTCTCTTTTATTGTTCTCGTGATTTGTGTTTAAGATTGATACAAACAAAATCAACTATATTCTAAACAAAATAAACAGAATCCTTTTTAAATTCTTAAAAAACTCAAATAATTTTAGACTTCAATACTGTCATCACAACCTCAGCCTCTCATTCATTCTCCCTAAAGCATTCTATTTTTTAGTTAAAATTTAAAACAAAAATAAAAATAGTTAAAATCCTCCTTACAAAAAATAGTTATAATCACGATGTTTGGGAATACTGAAGAAAATATAGTAGTTTGGAGAATTATATGTGATACATGTATAATTTTAATTTTATAAATTATAAAATTATAAAATCATAAAACTATAAAATTAAAAAATTATAATAATATAAAATATTAAAATTATAAGATTATATCACTTACTTAATTACAAAATCATACAATCTATATGATGAAAAATAGGTAAGGTGACAAAAATTAAGCCACATCATTTAATTAACAATTATATTAGTTAGAAAAATCTAAAAAGACTCTTTCACATCTTATTTAGTAAAAAATTTAAATAAATTAAACATCACATAATTATAGTAAAATAAAGCATACAACAAAAAAAAATATCAAAATTAATTATTACAATCATCCAAGATATATTAGAATTGACGGAAGAATCATGGCACAGAAAAATACCATAAACACGTCCTAAAACATATAACAGTTTGACAAAAGATTGCTCAACAGAACAAAGAAATACAAAAGGAAAATAGTTCTTCAAAAGATGCTAAACAAAGAGCAAGATCTAACATCTTAAACTAAACGACAGCATCTCCATTGTCTTGGTGATTATTTGGGACTCCCTCATATGCTCACACCAAAAATTGGTGATCATTGCAAAAAAACGCCATAAACAAACAAAAAATGGTAAGTTAGTAAAAATAAATTTTAACATATAATAAACAGATTTTGAGCACAAACAACATGCGATAACAAACAATTAAAGACCCTCTAACTCGATTATCCGGATACATGTAATGAAATCGGATTCATTAGTTGCTTGCACTTGTGGTGGTACTATGCAGAGTCATTGTCAATGGGTTTCACCCTACCATACACAAGGTTAGTCATCATCATCTAAGACAATGTCCAACCAAAGACTAAGACTTCCTACTACTCTTACCACATGAACTAGTCTACTCTATGTGAGCCTAATTGATTCATTAGAGTGTTAGGATGCAACCTTACTTAAATCCTTAAGTCACTACTAGGGATGACAAAAATACCCGTGTCTGCGGATATCTGCAAATAAAATCCACGACAGGTAGTTAGTACTTGCAGGTATTTATTACCTGCAGGTAGGGGTATTTTAATACCTGCTTATAAACGGGTTGGGTGCGGGTATCATACTATCCGTACCTGCGGGTACCCATTACCTGCAAAAAATTAAAATTAAAATTAAAATTATATTTTATTAAGTTAAATTTAATTAAAATTAAAATTATATTTTATTAGGTTAAATTTAATTAAAATTAAAATTTAATGTATATTTTATTTAATTTTTATAATTTTATTTACAAAATTTATAAAATATATATTTTCTTTAAATATTCGTGGGTATTCACGGGTACCCGCGGATTTTAAAAAAATTCGCGGGTATTTTTAAACGAGTACCCGACGGATAAACGGGTGGGTAGCAGGTGAAGTTTTTTGTTTGGGGTCAGGGTACAAGTAGGCACTATCGGTACCTGATACGACCCGTTGTCATCCCTAGTCACTACACACACTACTTTATCATCAAAAGGGATTTCTCCATGAAATTCTCACACCAAGTCCACATGACATCTCAGAACATTATCATCTCATGCTAATCATATTAAATACAGTCTCAATACACCATATCATACATGCACAACATCATACATCATACATCATACTTTTGAGGAGTAAAACAGTGAACCATAGAAGAAATCAAGTAATTAAACACTTCCTTACACCAATCTTGCTCAAGCCAGAAGCCTTCACTTAAGTGACAAAAGTTCTCTCCCTTAAGCTAAGCATTCTCGTCTGCGCGAGAGCTCAAACAATGACACTGTGAGGTTCTACGAGTTCTCGCTCAAGCGAGACTTTCTTGCCTGAGCGAGATTGCTCTTCACTCAAAACTAAAGCTCCTCGTCGGAGCGAAAACTCAAATAGTGACAATGGTGAGTTTTCTGCTATTGTCGCTTAAGTGAGGGTTTCTCGTTTGGGCGAGACGAGAATAGCACATCTCTCACCTGTTCATGCATGCAAAACCCAAAAACACAAACAAAACAACACCCAACTCATTGCCACACAACACAAACATCAAACTGGCATTGTAAACATGATTCGGGACCAAAAACATGCAATACACTTAAAAAGTTTTGAACCCTAACTTTCCTTACCTTAAAATATACTAACCTAGCAAATAGAGTGAAAAACTATTTTTTTTTTTGAAAATGACAAGTGGGCTAACTTTGACATTTTTACTGAAATTGGGTCCATAATCACGAAATAAAAGTGGACTTCATATTCAATTAAAAAAAAATTAAATTTTTAAAAACTAAATAGATTAAAAAAATTAATAAAAACTCAATTTAAGTTTTTTAAATTTATTAAAGTCTTAAAACTTAATTGAATCTTAATTTAATTATAAAAGATTTCTTACATTCCAATTTAATAAGGTAAAAATTGATTTAAAAAAACATTTTTGAATATTACACGTATAATAACAATATATTCATGCATACAAGTTTCTAAATGATTATATATGCAATACATTGTACTAGTATATTATTAATTAGGTATAATACTAGTATAGTACCCAGTTTGGGACTAGTGTGTCAAATAGGTACCCGATTTTAAAAAAGTGTCAATTGCATCCCAATTTTTGAAAATTGCTTCAATTAGGTCTTTTTCAGACAGAGTTGACTAACGCCGTTAGTCAAAGTGCCACATGTCAATCTGTAGTTTTTTTGATTTTTTTTTTAAAATTTTACTTTTTTTACTTTTTTGATTTTTTTAAATTTTTTTTCCAAAAAAAAATAAAAATGCCATGTGTCAAGTCCCTGTGTGTGACACGTGGCATTGTCAGTGCCACGTGGCATTGTAATGCCACGTGTCAATGTCACTATCAGATTTCATTATGTTGATTTCGATTTAGTCCCCGTATATGTCTTTTTGTTTCAATTTAGTACCTAAGTATGTGTATCTGATTCAATTTTGTCTCAATTTTTTTTTAATAATTAAAATATTTTTGTAATCCATTTTTTATAAGATTAAAAATAATTAAGTATAAAGATTTTTACAAAATTAAGTACTAATATTTATAATGTTTATCTCAATTTTAGACCAAATTTATTATTTGTATAAATGTTATACTAATATTTTTTTTATTAAAAACGACTTTTTAACATATTACTTTATTAATTACTTTTTTATTAAGTACTCATGTTTTGTTAATTTTTTTTTCAAAATAGAACAATACTGTGTCTTACTAATTTTAAATAAAAATTTCTATTGGTATGAATGTTATACTAATTTTTTTTATTAAAAATGACTTTTACCACTAAATTTTAATATAAATATCAAATACTTAATTTTTGTACAACTTTTATACTTAATTACTTTTAATTTTATAAAAAAATATTAGGTCAAAATTGAATCAAATACACATAAGTAGGTACTAAATTGAAACAAAAAAACATAAATGGGGACTAGATCGAAATCAACACAATGACATCTGATAGTGATATTGACATGTGGCATTGCAATGCCACGTGGCACTGACAATGCCACATGTCACACACAGAGACTTGACACGTGGCATTTTTATTTTATTTTTTTAAAAAATTTAAAAAAGAATTAAAAATTAAAAATTAAAATTAAAATTTAAAAAATATAAAAAAAACCACAGATTGACACGTGGCACGTTGACTAACGGCGTTAGTCAATTCTGTCTGAAAGAGACTTAATTGAAGCAATTTTCAAAAGTTAAGATGCAATTGACACTTTTTTAGAACCGGGTACTTATTTGACACACTAGCCCCAAACCAGGTACTATAACAGTAATTAAACCTATTAATTATTAATCATTAACAGAGAAGATTTGACTATATAACTTTTTGTTAGTTTTACTCTTTCAGTAATTATTTTCTTAAATTTAAATAACTACCCAAAAAATAAAATTTATACTATAAATAAATTACGTATATCATCTATAAAGATTCTTTCTTAGTGTAGGCCATTTTATTTTTACTTTTTTAATAATTACTTTTTAAATTTAAATAATTATTCATAATAAAAAATTATTTGTATAATAAAAAACTAACTATAATAAAAAATGAAGAACTTATTTACACAACTACAAATTTATTTATAATAAAATTATAAAAAATATTTATTTTTATAATTACCTTCTTGTGAAAGTTATTTCACAGGTTAATTATATAATTTAATTCAATAATTAAAAATCATTTTATAATTTAATGAAGTTTTTGCCATAAGTAAAATAAATATCATATTAGTTACTATTTATTCCAAACAAATTGTGCATATTTGCAGCTTACAAAAGTGTTCAACCAAACATGTATGTCAGAAAAGATTACCTGTAAAGGATGTTATGTTATGCCTGATAGAGAAGATGAAGTCACTAAATTCTGAACATGTTAATTTTTTTAATTTTTTTCAAGGAATAATATATAAAGCATGTTAAAGGTATCTTCATGAAACCATGACATGGGATTGAACTTGCCTCTAAGATGGCATAAAAAATAACTAAATTACTACTGATCCGTGCGTCAACTATTTCTCAATATACAAAATGATTCAGTATAACGGGTTTGAATCATCTTCACCGTTGAACTTTTGAGTTGATGAAAAAAAGTGTTTCTACACTTTGACAATCTTTATAAAATAAAGTGATTTTAATAAAAAATAATTTTTAAATTTCTAAAAAAAGAGTGAAAATTAATAAATGATAATTTCAAATAGATATAACAAAAATGTTTAAATATTGTTTTGGTCAAGATTGTTCAATTTGATCATCTTTTTTTTTTTCTTTTTTGTTACAGTTCAATTGAGTTTCTGTTTTGCTAAATTATGTTCAATTTCATTCTTTTCGTTGACGTCGTTTAAATTGATAAGGACAGAATATACAAAGCTAGCACTGTTCACATTATCTAATTATGATTTTCTGTGTTTTGTTCAAATAAGTCCATATTTTAATTAAATTTGTTCAATTTAGTCGTACCCTCCATTTCATTACCTGAACCTCCACTTCATCATGACCCTCACCATCTACTCCTTCATCACCCTCACCATCCACTATACAAGCTAGCATTGTTCACATTACCTTGTTGTTGGTGGGTTTAGCTTGAAGGTGGTGAATGTGATTTAGTGTGGTGGTTGGGGTGCCAGTGGTGGTGATGATTTTAGTGAGGTGGTGATGGTGGTTGTAAGGACTGGTTGTGTTGGTGGTTGCAAGGTGGTTGTGGTGATGGTGGTTGCGGATTTAGTTTGGTGGTGGAAGTGGTTTTAGTGTAATGGTGGTGGCGGTGGCGACAGTGGTAGTGGTGATGGTAGTGGTGAAGGGTAATAAAATAGAGTGGATGGTTAGGGTCATGATGAAGAGGAGGTTGAGGGTAATGAAGTGGATTGTGAGACTAAATTGAACAAATTTAACTAAAATATGGACTTATTTGAACAAAACACTAATAATCATAATTAGAATTGTTCACATAATGTTAACCGTGTTAGCTTGTATACTTTATCGATCGTTATCAATTTAAAAGCCATCAACGAAAAAGACGAAATTAAATACAATTTAACAGAACAGAGATCAAATTGAATACGTAAAAAGAGAAAGAGACCAAACTACACCAAAACAGGGATCAAAACAATATTTAAACAAAAAAAAATATGGTGCTTAAGTGCTCATATCATATCTAATTCTTCCACATACTATTTGTAGCAATTTATCTTGTGATTTTTTTTCTCAAAATTTGCATTAAATGTAACTATAAAAGTAACACACATAATTAAAATGGAAGAATGAATTTTGCTTTTAAAATAAACATATAAAGTACGTTTGGGTGGTAGTTATATTTAGAGTTCTCAAAATGTTTAAAATTTCCTTAATTTTGTATTTAAAAAATATGGGAGGTTAGTGTCGGAAGTTCCACATTAACTAGACATAAGGTTAATTTACAATGTATAGACGGTATAAACTTCACCTTATAAACTAGTTTTGTAGGGTTGAATTAGACTTAAAATGCAACTCATAACATAATATCAAAGTCATGAATTAAAATCTATCTTAATGAAATTTTATATTTGTTTAGCCTATTATTCCATCGAGTCACTATCTTGACTGTTAGCATCTAAGGTGAGAAATATGCTTAAAAGTAGGGTTACATATTTATTTATTAATTTTCTACTAAACACGTTATGTATTTTTTTAAATAGAAATTGTTAATAAAATATAATATTTCGTTGGATATATTATATATAAAAAATATTTTCTTTGAGTTAGTGAATTTTAAAGATGAGTTATGTTTAAATTATTTAAGTGTAAAATGAAGTTTTATCTTAAACACTCAAATTAATATCAATTTTAAAATAATGACAATAAATGAATGAAGGAAATACAAGGATATTCCTTTTCGAAGTGGTGCATATGTATAAATTTTGTTCCTCCCTCAATGAAACTTAAGAACAAAAACATAATTTTGATATGTTTTTGGAGCTATTGAATTGAATTGATAAGTACAATACAAGAAAATATCTTATTAATAATAAATTTCAGTGACCAAAAGTTGTTAATCACTATTATGACCAATTTAGTATCAATTTACAAAATAAAACATTATTAGTTATTAAAATAGTCACTATTATAAATAAAAAAATATAATTGGTCTCTAAATTGGTTTATAAAATTTAGCTACAAAAGAAAATTGGTCACTAAACATTATCTGACAAGATTTTTGCTAGTTTCTAACGTAGTCTCTACTTAATTAGTGATCAATTATGATTTTTTATTCATAATAATGACTATTTTAGTAACTCATAATTTTTTATTTTGTAAAACTAGTATATAAATTGGTCACTACAGTGATTAATGTTAGTATTATGGTGCTTGATTTAGTCCCACATCGCTTAGAATAGTGAGATATGGTTCTTTATTTTAATATATAAGAGACTCTATGTAAAGCTTTAAGATACACCATAAATACAAATACTTCCTAGTGTAGTCGTGGGCGTAGGCATACACATTGTACGTCGAACCACGTTAAATTCTCTATGTCTATTTTTCTCTCCTTTATTCTTTCCTTTATTGCCTTGTTCCTAACAATTGGTATCAAAGCCATTTTTCTTAGTATGCTCTGTGGTTGCAGCATTGTCTGATCTTCCACATCATAAAAGATTTGGTTTCTATTTTTCTTCTTAGGGATCTCAGTTTAGAGAAGTAGTGGGAACTTTGGTCAAAAGCTGCAGCAGGAGCTTTGGTCAAAAGGCGTGAAGTGGATATTGAGATATTTGAAGGGCACTTCAAAAATGCATTTGTCCTTTAAAAGAAGTAATCTCACTTTACATGGGTTTTCTGATGCAGATTTGGGAGGTGATTTGGATGGTAGAAAGAGCACAACAGGTTATATTTTTACGTTGGGTGGCACAGCTATCAGTTGGAAGTCTAAACTTTAAGGAAGAGTCTCCCTTTCAACCACTGAAGCTGAATATATAGCTATCTCAAAAGCAACAAAAGAGATGATATGGTTGAAGAATCTTCTAAAAGAATTAGGAAAAGGGCAAGATGAACCTTCATTGTTCAGTGACAGTCAAAGTGCCATCTGTCTTGCTAAAAATCCAATTCATCACTCCAGATGCAAACACATTGAATTGAAGTATCATTTTATCAGAAACTTGATAAATGATGGAGATTTGATTTTGTTGAAGATTCCAAGTGCAGAGAATCCAGCTGATATGTTGATCAAGACTGTCACAACAACTAAGTTGAGGCTTTGCATTGCCTCAACTGGCCTTCGAGAAAATTGATGATGAAGGCACTACACTAGGTGGTATTATAAATCAAACCCCAAGTGGGAGAATTGTTAGTATTATGGTGCTTGATTTAGTCCCACATCGCTTAGAATAGTGAGATGTGGTTCTCTATTTTACTATATAAGAGACTCTATGTAAAGCTTTAAGATACACTAGAAATACAAATACTTCCTAGAGTAGTCGCGGACGTAGGCATACACATTGTACGCCGAACCACGTTAAATTCTCTGTGTCTATTTTTCTCTCCTTTATTCTTTCATTTATTGCCTTGTTCATAACAACTAACAACTTTTAGTCACTAAAATTGGTTGTTAAAGAAACATTTTCTTGTAGTGATATTTGACTATTAGATTCGATTCTAAGTTGGTTACTCAATTGATTAAGTTATTGAACATTGGATTTCTAGATTTACTTTAAAGTTTTAAAAAAAAGGAGTATAATCTGTATTCCAAGGATCTTGAAAATGAATAGGTACATAAGTCGCGAAAGTTAAATAAGTAATTAACATGACTAGGTAGGTGGGTGGATGATTAATTTTAAATTATGTATAGAGATTTGTTAGGTTTATAGAAGGGTTTCACCGGGGGAAAAATACCAATGAGACTTGAGCTCAATCACATAAGGCATTGACACCACTCTCAACCCAACATCTTAAGGCATTGGGTTTATGGGTCTTTTATTCTTATATAATGCTCTACTTTCTCATCCTATTGAATGTGAGACTTAGACTCACACTTGGATTCGTAACAAGATTTGTAGCAATTTATTATATTTGATTGAAACAAATTTATTTGGCTTAGTATAAAAATGTGTATTTATGATAAATCATTACTGAATACATTTAATGTTCGTCTTTACAAGTAATCATGTGCTTGAATGTGTCATTAATTTTCTGTGAGAAGGGAGTTTGATAATTCTCAAATATGATACTTATGCAAAGGATGTTTCATTATTGAGGATTGATTTGGGTTGATTAGAAGGTGATATTTATGTTTTTTTTTGTGGATTTGAGAGTGATAGTGGGATGTATTTAAGAGTAATTTTCATGAAAATTTGTGAAAGATTTGACTAATGTGACTAAAAGAAATCTAATTTAATAGATGAAAATGTATAATGACCTATTTGTCCTTGGTGTTAAAAAAGTATAATTAAATGATATTTAGATAAGTTGTAATTAGTTTTTCATATATTATTATCATAAATAAAAATATTATAAATATTTATGAATTCAAAAAGAATAATATTAAAATATATTTCATTTAGAAAATTTAATATTTTAATTTAAAAAAAAAATATTTCCAACCACACCATTATGTGAGAAGAATAGAGTGTGAACTTCTTCACAACTATTGACAGAACCTACCACAACTTAACACAGTAACATATCAAATATGGAATACACATGTGGTGTGTAATCGAATACAAATAACATGTATCCGGATACAACCATTTGTAACCGGATACACAAATGGTAGTGCAAAAATGAAATCGGATACAACTATTTCTTCATGTATCATGCATGGAATTGTATGAAAAGTATGAAAAATGTAAAATCATAAGTGAAGGCACATAGAATGAAAGTGGAATGAATGAAACATCAATCGGAGCTGAAGTCGAGGGCTGGTGGCACATCACAAAACACCCATGGCTACGAGCAACTACATGATTTTTTTCATAAGGACACTATGGTAATTTGTCAGTTTTATCCCTCAAATCTCTTCAGACAAGAGAGATTCATTTATCAACTAATCCCGTTAATATTCGCTTTTCCATCGTTGCCTTTCTCAGAAAAATAACATCTCTTTCTCCTTCTATTCATCGCTCTCCATTATGCTTCTATAGTCTTTCATCGCATGAGAACAAGGCCTTAAGGTCACTTTTGCCTATCATTTTTCATGTTTGACTTATAGAAAATTTATTAGACCATTCTTGAAGTCTTTTTCCTCCTATCATTGTTCTTTTCCACTTCACTTATTCCAAGTATGAATACTCCCACCATGTTATTTTCGTTTTTGTTTTCATCTTTTTCTCATGGTAGTTACCTGTTGATAAGAAAGTTATTCACATTGGCCTTTTGAGTATACCTTAAGAGATTCTATTATGGAGTTTCACAAATATTTTCATATAATAACAAAGAGAACACTCTCAAAATAAGGAAACATAGTTAAAAGATCACAAAGTTAAACTTTAAAAAAAGATCACAGAGTTAAACTTCAAAAAGTGAAAAATATTACAATGACTTTTTTCACACACTCTTTACACAAACTAGACATTGTAGTATGACGTTGTAAGTTTAGGCTTTTGTATCTCTTTATTTCTTTCTCATTAGTTGTGTATTTATTGCATTGTTGTTCCATTGTCTTTTCTGTATACTTGTTTCTTCAATATGTGTTGATAATGTTAGAAATAATGACATTTAGATGCTTGAGATAGAAACAATTAATTTTGTATCATCATTTTTATCTTAGATGTTTACAAATGAATATTTTGACAAAATCTTCAAAAGTTTTGTTTCCTTGTTTCTAAATGTTTCTTTTTCTCCATTTTTTATCTTCTCTCAATTGTGTATTTGTTTATCTTTAAAGCAGGTACTCTTTTAAACAAAGACATTTGATTTTGAGTTTCTTTGCGTCAACATCTTCATGAGAAAAATTCCGATGGAATCTTCAAGTTGATCTTTAGATATTCTTTTATCTTTCTAAAATAAGCACTGATATCATCTAATGAAAGTGAATTTTAAGTTTAATTTAACTTTAAAATCAACTTAATAAAATAATATTTGCATTCATTTATATATTATAATTTGATCAAATATATAGTTCATGTGAGATCTTTCACAAATCCTTTCACACCTAAGACATCAAGCATGAGAAAAGAAAAGAGTCGGATAAAGGGTGACATTATAGACTCTAGCAAATCTCATGGATAAGTGATTGATAAGCTTTGTTACCATTGATGAATACAAATTTATGTCCTCATTTAATTTCTAAACTTAGTTTTTTATTTGAGTTTTGTGCTTTAAATGTTTGTTTTTTTAATTAGGGTTTATTTTAAATAGCTAATTTAGTTTAAGATATAAAAATGTGGTAAAATAATTTTTTAACTGCATAAATATTTTGTTTAATTATATTAGAAAATATAAACAAATTTACCAAATTTTTTTCAAAACGGTGCCAAATCTCTTCAAATATCCAAAGCAACATAAAAATCTTTGAACATTTCTTAAATATTCAGAAGTTATCTGCTAAGATTTCATCAACATAATCCATATTCATAGCCAACTCTAAAGATTTAGAGCTACAAAAATTACAAATAGGTCCTAGCTCAACTCTAAAAAAAAAAGACTTAAGGAAGGCATTCGTAGGATCACTCTCTTATATAGTTTGCGCAACAACTTTTGTCCAAACACCTAATTCTTCCTTTTGTTTCTATTTTCATCATGTTTTTTAAGGGTTAAATATGTTTTTGTCCCTCAAGTGCAAATGAAATTTGGAATTAGTCTCTTTTTGAAACTTTTGACCAATTTAGTCATTCATCTTTATAAATGTGTGGATTTAGTCTTTTAACCAAATTTTGTTAAATTTATGTTATGTTTCAAGTGTATTTCATGATAGTATTTGAATTGTTTACACCGTTTGACATATTTTCTCTTCAATGTTAACTCAAATATTATCATAAAACGCTTTTGAAACGTCAAATAAACTTAACAAAGTTTGGTTAAAATGACTAAATTCATGTATTTCTAAAGATAAATGACTAAATTGGTTAAAAATTTTGAAAATGGACTAATTTCAAATTTCACTAAAACTTGAAGGACCGAAAACATATTTAACCCATTTTTTAATATCTCCATAGAGTATAGAGTGCTAAGTCTCTTATATTGGTTTCCTTGTAATTTTAAATAATGGATTATGAGATTTTAAATAAGTAACAAGATATTCAATTTATTTATTTATTAGAGTTAATTTTTCCCTTTTTTATCTTGAGTTCTTTTTATTGCTTTGGAATGATATTGATACTCAATTTCATGAGTAGTAATTAATAAGAACTCGTATTAATTTTGTAAATAAATAATTTTTAATGTTAGTAAAACTGTAATTGTTATATATGTATATGGTGAAACAAAATAAGTGTTATTAGTTATTTTTATTTATATATTGTGGAATAAGTGAGACAAACTAAAATGAATTTATTAGTGAAATCTAACAACTTTTTTTCCTGATAAAAAGATAAATAAAAAGAAAAGATTGGTACTTTAATCATAGAGTAAAGTACTTCATGATGTACAGTGGAATGAATAAGGTTTTTCAAAGTTATTTGAGCGGTTATTTTAATTAATTTAAGTTTTCTAACTTTTAAATTAAATTGAATAATAATATTTTGGAAATCATGAAGAATCCTAATCTGAAAAAGAAAAAAAAATCAACTAAATTTCGTATAATTAAATTAAATCTTTTAATCCATTTTGCACTTGTTTATTTAATTGCATAACACACTATAAAAATATCTAATTTTAGAAGGGGTTAATTAGTTGAGGTTATGATAACCTCTAGTAAAACTAGCGTAACACAGGCGCTATCGCGCCTGTGTGTATATATTTTTTAAATATACATGATATTATATTAGTAGGTGATAATATGATAATGTTATTAAGTTAATATATATATATATATATATTAGAATTATATTTATTAAAAATAAAGTAAAATATATCAGAACAGATAAAAGAATAACCATTAATAAATAAAGAAGAAGCAGAGACATCTGATTTTATAAAATTTTTGTAAAAGTAACGGTCAATTTTAAAAAATTTAAAAAATTGTTATATTTAAAGGGTAAAATCGGTATTTTAAAAAGTGGACACAAAAAGGGGAATCCCCTTTATATATTGTTATAGATACAATATATCAGAGGTTTTAAAAACCCCAGTTAAGGGGTTTTTTAAAAACCCCAGAAAATTTAAATTTTAATTAATTTTTTCATTTTCATATTTTTTGTAAGTTTTAATGTTAGAAACAGTGTCTCGTCTCAGGTGTCGTCGTGTGGTCGTGTTCTATTCAGCGAGCGTGGTCGTGTTCTATTCAGCGAAGAAGATCTGTCGCGTGGTTGTTCTTCAACGGAGAAGATCGTAAACGGAGAAGATCGTTTAAAGGTCTCACAAGAACCGTCCTCCACCACCGTTCTTCACTGACTCATGAAACTTCTACATGTAATTGCTCTCCCTTGCTTCCAATTTCATTTTCATACTTCGTCTTCGATTTTTCGATTGCTTCCAATTTCGTCTTTCGATCTCCCGATTTCATCTTCCAGCATTTCAATCTCTGTTTCGTTTTCATTTGATTTGCTACTGCATTCGATTTTTTCTTTCGATTTTGCCCTAATTTGGTTTCTCTTTTCGATTTTGTCACTGGCGTGCGATTTTGCCACTGGCCACCACCAAGTAACCATGCCATAGCCATTGCAATTAGAGTGAGTTCGATTTTGTCACTGCGTCGCGCCATTGCTGTCAGGTTTTCTGCTCTTTCAGTATTTTCTATTTCTGCTATTTGCATATTTCATTGCATATTTGACTGAGTGGTTCAACCTCAGTGATGATGATGCCCAGTTTGTTTCTTCAGTTTCTGCTATTTGCATATTTCATTGAATATTTGACTGAGGGGTTCAACCTCAGTGACGATGATGCCCTGTTTGTTTCTTCAGGGTGCTATTTGGTACATTTGTAAGTCAAAAATGACTTTTAGTTTTTTTTTTAGATTTTTCTTTCGCAATTAGTGTGTAGAATTTGAATTCTATGGAAATGACTTTCGCAATTACTGAACCTGGAATAAGAGCAGAGTCACAGACATGTAGTGGTGTTTTTTGGTGGTGGATAGTTGCTACTGAAAATACAAGTTGATATGATCTGATATCTTAATTTTGCTTCTATGAAATACAATACTACTAAATGAAGAAGCCAATTACCAATGGATATAAAAAGTGGCAAATGAAAGTCTGGTAATTTGAAATGAAGATTATACCCGCGAGGAAATGGCAAGGGGAAGGATTCTTGTATTTAAAAATCATATAAAATGTATAGAATGTAGGATATTAAAGTAGATCATTGTGATCTATGCTTTGTTTTCCTCTCCTCTTGTTTTTGTCTTGTAACGTTGCTTTTGTCTAATCAAATTTCGCTGTAACTTGCTTCACCCTGATTGTATTAGCGAAATCCCTTTGGTTAATATACTAACATCTGTGTTTGGTTTGGAAGACCAAATTATGGTACAATCTTTATTTCCTTTGCAGTCTTAGGATTGTTTAGTTTCCTTTAAACTGTAAAGTGCTAAACGTAGAAAAAGACAATGCCGTTCATATGCTTAAGTCTTCTTTTTGTTCCATTATCATTTGTGGGCTTGAATTCAGAATGGCATTGATGTTGTTCCATTATCATTTTTTTTAGTTTCTTGTTTCTCAGTTCTTATAAACGTTTTACTTCATTTGTTTCTTAGTACCTGTCATAGTTTTCTCCCATAACAGAATGCTATAAGTCTAAACTTCCTGGTACGTTTTGCTTCATTTTGTTTTACTATATGTGTGATTAAGTTGTACTGACTATTGAGATGACTATACTAAAAAGTCCAATAATTTTATGACTATGTAAGATAAAAGATAAATGAAAATTATCGTAAGGAACTATATTGAATGGATTCCCTCTTAGAAAAGTTTGGGAAAGGGTACTGGCATGTGCTGTTGGTGAGTTTAAAATGTCATTGCCCTGTGGATATATATTTTTTAATTTGCATAGGAATGAAAAACATGTAAGTTTGAAACTAAAATGAGAATTATTGAAAATGAAAAGTGGGTAGAGAGAAGCATATGCAGGCATAGACATTAGTTGTAGAAGGTCTAAATTTGAATGGGGCATGCAGGGTGAGGATTCAATGTTGAATAATAGATATTAGTAATTGGACATTACAGAGGAAGAGGTTTCTCAGTCCTGTAGTGTAAGGTCAATCTCAGATGGGGTTCTCATTAAATACTCTCTCACCCTTTCACACTTCACCAATACTTCTAACACTAACCTTCAAAGTTTAAGGAAAAAATGTCTCATTTTGTAACATGTTTTATATATCTCATGTTTTACAAATAATTATTGTATATATATTTGAATGCAAAACATAGTGAATTTAAGAGTGAATGTTAATTTGTGGTTCTGCATAAAAAAAATGAAGGGTTCTGTTGGGGATAAGTTTAATAAATGTATATTATGGGTGTAGTATTGTGACACTGAGCCATTTTGGATTTGTGGAGTAGTGTTTGAAATAGTGTGGGATATTTTAATTCCCAAACTCAGTGCTCTAATTGATCACCTTTTGCTGCCTAATTCCAAAGGTCGTGAAGTCATCATGAAATTTTAGTGTCATGCAAGGTCAACCCCTGAATTAGTTTTCACATGCTCATTCTGTTCAAAATTTAATGACCTCACTCAATGTTAATCACTTTTCTTGGTGAGAATTGAATGCTCCTCTGCAACCAGAAAAATAGTTTTTTTTTTTAGATGTTGTTTAGGGAGATTTTTATAATCATATACACTTTTATATTGTTTTCTAATCAGCATTATATATATGCACAATATTTGATTTTATTATCAAGGAGAGTTGCCTCGTGATTTTACTGTGCCTCATGCACCAACGGTAATATTTAAAACTTGATTAAATTAATATATGTTTGATATTATTATTTGGAAAGTTATTAATTATCATTATTTTTCATATGTTAGGTATCTGATCAAGGAAGTGTTCCTAACGAAGAAATAAATGATCAACATCCAACACCGCATTAGATGATTTTTTTCGTTTACTTTTGAAATTTGTCAACAAATATGCTTCTAGGAAACTTTTGGTTAATTTTGGTTTTATTATAGGTAGATAGTGCATTGCTTATTATGTCATTGTCATTCAAATGCTACCTCTCCAACACTTATTATGTTAAGAGCATTATGACTGCTAGTTCTATTGGTACCATTTGAATGAATATTTGTATTGGTACCATTTGAATGAATATTTGTATTGATTGCTTATTTTGAAGTGGCATTGAAGGTTTTGCTTATTTGTATTGATTGATACCAAAATATTAAGTAATAAATAGGAAATTTTATAAAATAAGGTTCTTTTCGTACTCAAATAATTAATTAAACAAATCAATTATCAGGAAAGTACAACTTTAGCATTATAGCAATGTCATAATAATATGAGCACTAACTTTTTGGTATTAACAGGGGTTTTCAAGGAATTAATGGGGGTTTTTGGAACCCCAAGCATTGCTGGAGTTTTTGTAAACCCCATGCATTACTGGGGTTTTTGGAACCTCATGCATTACTGGGGGTTTTCAGAACCCCAGGCATTAATGGGGGTTTTCAGAATCCCAAGCATTAACGGGGGTTTTCGAAACCCCAAGTATTAATGGGGGTTTTCGAAACCCCCAGTAAATTGCGCTACTTCCAGGGGTTGCTAAAAACCTCCGGTAATCCGTTAGCCACGCTTGCACTTCCAGGGGAATCTCAAACCCCTGGTAAAACCATTAGTGGGGGTTAAAACCCCCAGAAACCCCATATATAACCCTCGCTAAAAACAATTATTTTTGTAGTGACAAAATCCCCTTGTAGGCATTTAGGTAGTTTATCATTTAGTTTTATTTATTTATTTTCATTTAATTTATGCATAGCACTCTAACTGTTTATTCTTATTTGCAAAAATCTATTTTTTATGTTTTATATTCCTAACCCTCAAATGTATTCTTTATAAGAATTGATTTTAGTTTAAATCAATTTCATGTTTAGGCGAAGATAACTTGTTAGTTTTACCTCGACTAATATTCATATCTACTCACAAGACAATATTAAAATTGCATTGGAAAAGTATAATTAATTTGATAGTATCATTTACTAGATTATCAATTTATCCTAAAAAAATAAACTTTAAATTTAACTCTATGTCTTACAAAAATAACTTTTAACTTTTAAAACGAAAATTATATATGTTATGATATGTTATAATTTGGTCATATGATATGATATTGTCAATAGTTTTGATCATGGACGATGTGAATCCAAAAATAATAAAAAAAATAATATTTACATGACTATAAATCACAGTTAAAGAAGATAAGAAGATGAATGAACATAAAACACATAAAACATGATTCAAAGTTGAATTAACATTTTTCATATATTTTCATTGTGTAAAATTACATTTTTTTTTCTCTATTTGCAATGCAGAAACTCTTATGTGGTACGAGAGAAATAGAAATTAATTAAAAATACTTGTGAACAATACACCAAATACAAAAACAGACGGTTAATGAGCAACGATTTAAACAACTATTAAGCCATATGATCTGTTGAATTATATAAGTTATTATCTTTAAGAGAAACCTATTATAAAAGGTAATCAATTATTTTAAATACTTAAAAATATTTACATTATCATTTAATTATTTAATTGTACCTTAATTTGTTTATGATATTATTAAATATTTTCTATTTCCCATTCAACTAACTTTTCTCTGAATGGATTGACTAAGTTTTTGAGTTATTTATTAATGAAAAAATATTTTTATTTGAAGCTTTTGTTCATAAAAAAAAATCATAAGTCTATTATTTTTTTAAGATTGTACACATTTTTTGGGTTGGTATTCAACAAGCCTTAGACCATTATAATTAATGAATAGAAAAGACTTTATATTTAAAACAATGTATATTTAGATATTTAAATATTTTTTATTTTGAATTTCGAATATAAACATTTAAAGATAACTCTCACATAAAAGAAAGGAGCAAACATTTTTTTTTTATTTTACAAAAAATACTTTTGATAGGAAAAAAGAGTGAAAGAGAGAGTAATCCATTCTGAATGCTTTTCAAGAGGCTTGGATGATCCCATTCATTCATTATGTGTTAAGAAAGGAAAGGAAACATTGATTTGTGTCCGTAAGCTTGCAGTATGTGGCGCCTTACTTCCCGGTTGTCAAAATTCTTACGTGCTTCCCTCTCTCTCGGCAACCCCTTGAGACCATTTCCCTCATTATTCATCTTCTCTCTCTCCTCTTCCCATCGTACCATAACTTGGAACAAACAAGTTGCAGTTAGTGAGCCATGGATGACCGAATCGACGAGGACGAGAATGACAAGGAGTTGGCGGGCTTGACCGCTCTTCCACCTCACCGAAAAGCCCATTCCTATAGCCAACAGCTGCGAGGAGCCTCCACGCACAAACGACATCATCGAGTCCGAAAGCACAGTCTGGACGACAGCCGTATATCCAGCAATATTGAGTCTTCGTTTTACGACTCTGACTCCGACGACGACATATTTTCCCGTTCATCCTCTACAAACCCCGGTGGTGGCGAGGAAGAGTACAATGAAGGCAATGACGTGACACAATATCAGCCATTGCAGGAATTCATTGGCACCGGGGGAGGCACTGGGATCTTTAAGGCTCCTTTTAGAGCATCCGTTCATCCAGCGAGACCACCGTGCCTGGAGTTAAGACCCCATCCCTTGAGGGAGACTCAGGTTGGAAAATTCCTTAGGAACATTGCTTGTACGGAAACACAGTTGTGGGCTGGTCAGGAGGGTGGTGTGAGAGTATGGGAAATTCATAATTCCTACGAACCCGGCAGCGGTCTGGGCGGAAAGGTCAGAAGGGGCGACGAAGACGCTGCTCCCTTTTGTGAATCAGCTGATACCTCTCCCACCTTGTGTTTGGCCGTTGACAATGGTAATAGGTTGATGTGGAGTGGCCATAAAGATGGCAAGATCAGGTCTTGGAAAATGGATCAACGCTTTGCTACCCCCTTCAAGGAAGGTCTTTCTTGGCAGGCGCATAGAGGTCCCGTTCTTTCCATTGTCTTGAGTTCCTATGGCGATCTATGGTCTGGTTCTGAAGGTGGTATTCTTAAGATCTGGCCATGGGAATCCGTCGAAAAATCTCTCTCCCTCTCTCCCGAAGAAAGACACATGGCAGCCTTGCTTGTTGAGAGGTCCTTCGTCGACCTCCGAAGCCAAGTCACCGTCAACGGCGTTTGCAGCATTTCTTCTCAAGATGTCAAGTGTTTGCTGTGTGATCATGTGAGAGGTCGAATCTGGTGCGCTGGCCCTCTCTCTTTCTCACTTTGGGATGCCCGTACAAAGGAGCTTCTCAAAGTATTCAACATTGAAGGTCAGGTGGAAAATCGAGTTGACATGTCATCCGTCCAGCAGCAGGATCAAGCCATTGAAGACGAAATGAAGGTCAAGTTTGTTTCCTCCTCAAAAAAGGAGAAATCCCAGGGTACTAGCTTTCTACAGCGCTCACGTAATGCCATAATGGGAGCTGCTGATGCCGTTCGTCGAGTTGCAACCAAGGGAGCTGGGGCATTTGTGGACGATACCAAAAGAACCGAAGCTCTTGTGCAAACAAGCGATGGAATGATTTGGAGTGGATGTACCAATGGCTTACTTGTGCAATGGGATGGCACCGGTTCCCGTGTGCAGGATTTTAACCGCCATCCTTGTGCTATCCAATGCTTCTGTACTTTTGGAACACGCTTATATGTTGGCTATGTGAGTGGTATTATCCAAGTTCTTGACCTCGAAGGCAATCTCATTGCAGCATGGGTTGCTCATAATGGTCCCGTCATCAAATTGGCTGTTGGCTCTGATTATGTTTTCAGCTTGGCTACACATGGTGGCCTGCGGGGCTGGATTATTGCATCTCCAGGTCCTGTTGACAACATGATAAGATCCGAGTTGGCCGCTAAGGAACTCATTTATACCCGACGACACAATGTCCGAATTTTAATTGGCACATGGAATGTCGGTCAAGGTAGAGCTTCTCAGGATTCTCTCTCCTCATGGCTGGGTTCCATCGCTTCAGATGTAGGCATTGTTGTCGTTGGTTTGCAAGAAGTGGAGATGGGTGCTGGTTTTCTTGCAATGTCTGCCGCCAAAGAAACTGTAAGATAAAATTTCATTCATTTGTCGGCTTTATCTAACCTTATCATTTTTCTTCGTAAACACAAGGTTTTGTTTTGCTCTAAAATGAAATGATAATGAGAATGAGTATGCTGATTGATAGAATTAAATCGAGTTAGTTTGTGTACAATATGAATGCCCGTATCCTAACAGTAACCAATCACAAGTTTTCTAATGACGTATTGTATTTATATAAATCTCCAGAACCTCTTATGCTGTGTGATGCGTATATTATATTCATACATTGACTGCCTATATCACAATTGTAGGTAGGTCTTGAAGGAAGTGCAATGGGGCAGTGGTGGCTGGATACTATAGGAAAGGCTTTAGAAGAAGGCAAAGCTTTCGAACGCATGGGCTCTAGGCAGCTTGCTGGCTTGCTTGTATCTCTTTGGTGAGTGATTATAATGAAAGTGTGTTCCAAATTAATCCATTTAGCCTAGTAAATTCCTGTTCCTATTTTCTTTTTGTTATATACTTTTTGAATATCTATCTTTATAGTTTCCATTCTTATTTTATGAGTTGACATTTCTTAATTAGGGTAAGAAAGAATCTTAGAACACATGTTGGGGACATTGATGCTGGGGCTGTCCCGTGTGGTTTTGGACGCGCAATTGGTAATAAGGTTTGTATCAATTTCGCTAACTACTTAATTATTTGATAAGAACCTGATGCTTTAGTTATGTCAATCAAATGCAGTACTTTAAAGTTTATAAATAATTATGATCTCAGCCATTTGTTCAAATGAAGTTCAGGGGGTTAACCTAAAGTGATTAAGAACTTTCTCTTTAGTTACTTAATTTATTTCTTGATTTCGTGTGGTGTATATTCTGTAGTTATTCTGGTTAACTTTGAATGTCAGCTGCGAAATTTTATCCAATTAAGTAAAATCTAGTTTTCCTATATCTGATCTTGGTTACGGAATTGGGCATAGTATTTCAAATTTTAGACCGCTGTAATTGGGTGTTTTTCGGAGTGATGTGTACTTACGAAATCATACTATTTATTAGCGTAGAAAACAAAAAAAAAAAAAGGAAAAGAAAAAGGAAACTAGATATGCTCTAGTTACAATTTTAACTGGGAGAAAGCACGGTGAGAGGAGAAAATACAGATTGAAAGAATTGTCATAGAAGAAACAGCCAGGGAACATAGATTGCCTTTTCTGTTTATTGCACCATGCCAGATGGAATGCTTCTCACTATTCTGGTTAAGTATTTGTTTTTGCAACAATGAGTTACCATTTTGTAGTGCGTTTAAATTCATTTTTTGCCTGGAAGTCATATTGATGTTGCTTGTACAAAAACTGGATTGGGACGAAGTAAAAAAATATTCTGCCATTGAACTATTTTCACTTATGAACTTTGCTTTTTTTTCTTGTCATTGAAATGTACACTTATTACATGGTAAATATTGATCGATCAGGGAGGAGTGGGTTTGAGAATCAGAGTGTATGACAGGATAATGTGCTTTGTGAATTGTCACTTGGCTGCACATTTGGAAGCAGTTAATCGGCGGAATGCTGATTTTGATCACATTTATCGAAATATGGTGTTCACCCGATCGTCCAACCTACTTAATACTGCAGCTGGTATGGTACCATACCTGTTCTTGCTTTGCTCTCTTGCCTTCTCCACATATTTATTTTGGCTACTTTACTCTTCTGGCTTGCCATTGGTCCTCTCTGTTACAGCTGGCGTCTCTACTGCTGTTCATGTGCTTCGTGGTACCAATGTGAGTCTCATGCTTACAGCTTAGATCTTGATTATGTCCATCTTCACGCCTTTCCATCCATATCTTCATCATAAATTCATAGCAGTTCATGGTCCATTGTTTGTGTCGTAGACTACTGCTGGAAGCTCTGAGGAACCAAAACCTGATTTATCTGAAGCTGATATGGTGGTATTTTTTGGTGATTTCAACTATCGCCTTTTTGGTATATCTTATGATGAAGCCAGGGACTTTGTTTCTCAAAGATGCTTTGATTGGCTTAGAGAAAAGGATCAGCTGAGGGCAGAGATGAAAGCTGGAAAAGTTTTCCAGGGAATGCGGGAGGCACTTATCAAATTTCCTCCTACATATAAATTTGAGAGACATCAACCAGGTTTAGGAGGTAAATAGATGGCATGTCAAGTACTGCTTTTGGTGCTTGTTTGTTAAATGTTGATTTCAATTTGGTTCCTCGAACTGATTCCAAATTATTAACTCAACGAAGGTGACAGTTTCTATAATGCAATGACTCTTTTTTCAGGGTATGATTCTGGAGAGAAAAAGCGAATTCCGGCCTGGTGTGACAGAATAATATACCGCGATACTCGGGCAGCTCCAGTTTCTGAGTGCAGTTTAGACTGTCCTGTTGTGGCATCAATTTTACAGTATGTTACTTGGTCACCATTGCTTTTCTGTTTTCTGTTTTCTGTTTTTTCTGTTGGCGACAGTTTGTCATCACTGAAATCGTTTGACAGGTACGATGCTTGCATGGATGTGACCGATAGTGATCACAAACCTGTCCGGTGTAAATTCAATGTAAGAATTTCCCATGTTGATAGATCAATAAGGAGAAAGGAATTTGGGATAATTATGAAATCAAATGAGAAAATAAGATCTATTCTTGAAGATTTATGTTATGTTCCAGAAGCCACTGTCAGCCCAAACAGTTTAGTCCTCCAGAACCTGGACACTTCATTCTTACTTATTACTAACAGAAGTACAAAGGATAAGGCTATATATAAAATTACTTGTCAAGGCCAGTCTATAGTCAAGAATGATGGACAGGCACCTGATTATAGCCCAAGAGGTGGCTTTGGCTTTCCTAGATGGCTCGAGGTATTGTATCTTTTACTTGAATCATCGTTTCCTTTTTTATTCACAGTTGGCAAGGAACTTAGATGCAAATCCTACCACATGTATAAAGTTTGGGTGACTATCTAAAATTAAACAGTTTACAGTCTATTTGAGTCGGCATTGTTACTTAACTTGCAGGACATGGATTGTGAGTTAGTGGGTTGGATTCTCCATAATCCGCTTCACCCCTTTCAGATTCTTGTGTCCCTTTTCATCTTCTCCTCTTCCTCTTCCCGTACAAAATAAAACAGTAAAACAATTTTCAAACATATGTTAAGAGAATGAATTCCTTAACTAAAGTTTGGAGTTCGATTTTAGCTTGAGCATAAACTTGCTCCACTCCAAATGGGTAATCCATCAAGAAGGCAGAGTTTTGAAAAAATGTTTTTTTATCTTTATAAAATTTGAAGTCACTTTTTTTTAAATGTATGAGTTTTAGTTTTAGCTCTTTAAAATGTTTTTTACTTTAATCTTCAGATAGATAAACAATATCTGTTTTATGAATTTTAAGAATATTTTTTATGTCATACAGGACTACATTATATTAAAATACTTACTTAGTGTCATATAATGTTAGGATACAAAATAGTAATTTTTATTTTGAAAGAATAAAAACGTTTTTTTTTTCTGACAAAAACTTAAATCATAACTTACTCTACAGTACTAAAAACATATTTACCTTTAAACAAACTTAGGAACATGAGTGTTACATACATGGTGCATTTTCTGTAAATGAAAGAGAAAAAAAAAAAAAAACTCTTGTATTAAACAACGCTTTGGTTTTCAATGACTCTTATTCTATATCAAATTATCCTTGATATAGTGACTGTTGAGATCTCGTGAGAGCCTCTTCAGTCTTGTCCACCCACAACTCACAAAACACCTTTAATATTCAGTATGATTCATATTACTTAAAAATACAACAATGATTTTTTTTATAGTATAAATAAAGTAAAATAAGGATCTGTTGTTACTTGTAAGTAATCTTAACGTGCTATGTAAGCACAGATACAGAGAGTTTTGTTACTGAGGCAAGGGACTCAATGGCTTATATGAACTGCCAGGAGTTTATACACTGGTAATGATGCTACTTAAAAATGTCTTTTAATTAGGTTACTCCAGCTGCCGGCATAATTAAACCGGAGCAAAATGTAGAGATTTCAGTCCGTCATGAAGATCTTCATAACCCAGAAGAATCTGCAAATGGCGTGCCACAGACCTGGTGGAATGAGGACACCCGAGATAAGGAAGTGATTTTGATTGTTTATGTACAAGGCAGTTCTTCCGTCCAAACTTCATGTCGGCAAATTCATGTGCGCCACTGCATGTCTGCAAAGACAGCTCGAAGTGACTCAAAATCCAACAGTGCTAGAAGAAATCAAATAAGCTAACTACACAGATTAGTTTCAGAAGTTTTGTAGTTCCACACTTACTCAAGTGGTTTATGACACTGAAAGATGCCTAAATGGTAGGAGGGAAATGTCAGACACATCCACAATCTGGGATTTTTTTTTTTTTTTTTTTTTTTTTTTATATTGCTGAACATACGAAAGCTCTTTGCTTTAGAACAGGTTAGGTTGTCATAATCCCTTTCTATTGATTCTCTGTATTAGTTTAATTTTTAAGAAATTATTTTTTAAAAATTTCTCTTGATTCTTAAGATTATTTCGTTGATAAACCATCTCTCAAAAGACCATTCAAAATCATGGGACAGTGGAAACCAACTTTCCTAGTAATGCATAATGGTCAGGTCAAAGCTTTCCGCACCCATCAAATCTCACTTCCCATCTCATAAAAAACTTCCGTAAAATATTTTCTGTAAGAAAATAGGAGATTGATTTTCAGAGGAAAAATTTCCAAAATTATTTATTATATTTCGGAGAAGAGAAACGAGAAATAGAAAAAGAAAATATAAGACGAGGAAGGAATATAGCTTGACCCACGTCAGTAAACGTTAATTCACGGAAATGGTTCGATTTATTTTTTAATTTACACAAAGAATCTGTTTTTAAAATTATTACGAAATTGGATGAAGTCCTAAGAGTATTGACAATTTTGGGATACATATCAATGATGTCACAAGTAGAGATGTCAATAAAATAGGTAGGGTACGAGTAGTAGCTCCCATGTATTTTATCTGTTGGATAAATATATGTTTTGCTGTACCTGTATCCATATTCGTCGAGTATCCGCCTACTTTTTCAAATTCACAGATTTTACGGATAACTGCGGTATTTACAAAATTATTTAAAAAACAAATATTTAATCATAAATTCAAATAAAATAAAATATATTACTGTCATAAATTTTAAATAAAATTCAAATAAACTCAAGTTTATACAAGTCCAAATAATTATAAAAATAAATATAAAATGACGTTCAACACAATAGAAATTCTTTAATTAGTGTTTCGATCAACAAGCTCATTTTCTCCGATTGATTCCTAAAATATAAACAAATAAACAAATAATAAACCTCAACTGCAAAGTATTCTTATTTTGATTCCATCATTTGACAACAAGCATACCATAAACGTCACTATTTATATAAAGTTTGATGTATATGCCCAATTTCAAAGAAAAGAAAGAGAATAATGTTAAGGGATGTACTTGGAAGAAGACAACATACCAATGCTTGAAGCGGGAAGAATGAAGACAAAAGACACGATGTGTAACTTAGAGAAAATTAGGTCAGAATATGTTTTACTAATACTAGTGTATTGTGCATGTACGCATTTTTTAAATATGAATGATAGTATGTTAGTAGGTCATAATAATGTAATGTTATTAAGTTAATATATAAAATAAATTTATATTTATTAAAAATAAAATGAATAGAGAAATTAATTATTGATGAATAAAAAAAAGAAAAAAAGAAAAAAAGAAAAACAATTTTATAAAAAATAGGTAAAAATAAACATTAATTTTAAAAAATTTAATAAATAATTATATTGTAAAGGTAGAATTCGTATTATAAAATGTAAATACAAAAGAGAGAATCTTCTTTATATATTGTTATATATATATATATATATATATATAAAAGGATATTTTTGTGAATTAAATGTTATAATTTAAATAATATAAATATAAATAATGTTATAGTTTAAATTATGAACACTTACTTATAATATTATTACAAATGATTTTCTTCCCGGTCATGATACACCATAACAAATATATTATTGTGTTGTTTGACATGTAATTATTTGTGTCTATAAATATATTATTTGCCACAATATAAATTTCAGTTAACTTTATTATCCTTTTCTCTTAAGAGAAATACTAGGTTTAATATTTTGTGACATGTCGCAACCCAGATCGTAACGGGACGACGAAAATAATTAAAAAAAAAAAACAGACAGAGGAGTCGCTACCATAGTTTATAATGGAAAACTACAGACAAACCTTAAAAAGAATGGTCTTCGCAACCAAATTTGGATTCGGAAGTCGGTTACGTGTGAGAAGGTATTATCATCCACAATGCCCGTCTTAAGACGGTTCCCTCTTTAATTAAGTGTACAAGGTAGAATGTTGATGTTTAGAATATTTATTATTCTCCAAAAAATCAAACAAAATAAAAAACACATACAAAAATATTAAAGATTAAAACAAAATTATTTTTTTTTATTTTTTGGCCCGACGAGCAGTGTACCTCTTACGTATTTCCATTTGGAAAATCAGGGATAACGTAGTTCTTTATAAAAAAATTTGGTGTTTGATATTATTATTTTGTTTTTTTAATTTTTTAAATTTTAATATATATTTTTTTGTATTAACATTAAGAGAACCCAAGATTCTACATCATAAAAGATTTAGTTATCAAACAAATCCGAGATTTGACATGATATTTAAAATGATTTTATAATTTTTTTATTTTTTATTATTACTAATTTTCTTTCGAAAAAAAAATTAAAAGTCCTTGAAAAAGTGTTTTGATTATCAAACAAGTTCGAGACTTGACATGACATTCAAAACTTATATAAATAAAATATATTTTTTTTTATTTTATTTTATTTTATTTTAGAGAATTAAAGCCTACAAAAAAACACTTTTTTAATTACCAAGATAAAAATAAAGCAAAAGAGAAAGGTTGAGCACATCAATGACAAACCCAAAGTCATCTACCATGAGAACCACAAATACATCTAATCATACAACAATTTAAACGATCATATATTTGATGTTATAAGAGAATTATGAAAAGCATTAGGAGAAAAAAAATTTACCTTAAGTGACCTTCTTTTGTGTGTGTTCTCTAATAAAAAAGAGAAGGATTTTTCGAATTTTTATTTTTATTTTTGTCCTCTTGAATTAGAGAAATTTTGCGCTTATATAGGTCTTTTGGGGTACCATTGACATCCTAATCTTTAATTATAATAAAATATACAGGGAGGAATTGGTCTTATTAAATCGATTAAATCGTTGCATAATATACATGGTACTGATTATAATTATTAACGAAATATTGTCTGTAATTACTAGAATCATATCTTTTTTTTTCTTTTTTCCCATGGTGGAATTAAAGTTAAAAAAACCTACCATATATATATATATATATATATATATATATATATATATATATATATATATATATATATATATATATATATATATATATATATATATATATATATATACACATACACGTGTGTGATGGAGAAAAAAGAATATGAGAAATAGACAACAAAAATATTCAAAATAAGTTACATATTTCAAATTATTATTCAACAGCCTTAAATTTGTTATCTTCTTAAGTTACTTTTTTTCAATATACAACCGTGCCTTATTATTATCCAATAGATAAGATAAGTAATGTTAAAGTTATTATCTAAATATTTTATATATATATATATATATATATATATATATATATATATAAATATATTAAAATTTTCTTTCCTTTACTTTTGACATATATTTAAATATAAAAAATGAAATATATTAATTTACCTCAATATTAGTGAGGTTCAATATTTGTGTAACTATTTTTAAACACATTAATATATTTGTTTTCATGGACATGACATCGTTAAATAAGTTTGATAAGTGTTGATTATTTGACCAACTGATAATGATAAAAATTGTTAAATTTCGTTGTTGAGGTTTTCATTTTTTTTTTTTTGTGTACACAAGAGTTTTATGATTGTTAGTGTAGTTTCACGAGATATTTCATTTGATGAGTCTGTTAAGTATGTTTTATTGACAAAATACAATAGAAGTTTAATTTACATAATTTTGAATCTAAAATTTTAAAATAATAAACTCACGAGTTTTTATCTTTATATCATGCTCACCTTTTTTATTTTTATGTTGTGAAACTTTAATTCATACTAACACCATTATTACGTTATAAAAATGAGAGAAAGTAATAGATAGATATTTTAATGACGTACTGAAATATAGATTGACTTTTTTTTGAAAGAATTATATGGTATTTATTATTTTGTTTATTAAGAATGTTAATATTCAATTATTTATTTATTTATTATTATTATTATTATTAATATTTTAGTATTTTTATATTATTACTAGATATTATAACATCTCATAATAAAGTATTAATGTGTTAGAGATAAGAGTACATAAAAAAGAGATAGAGATAAAACATAACATATGAGAGATAATAGATGATTTATGAGAGATGAGAGATAATAGATGATCTATGAGAGATGAAATATGATATATGAGATGTTCTCTTATCTTATCTGATATCTTTATCTCTTATCTTTGATTTGTGTTATCTCTAATATGTTATCCATTATGTGTTATCTGTTATCTCTTATATGTCATCTTTCATCTCTTATATCTTATCTCTTCTCTCTTATATTTCTTATCTCTTCTCTCTTATATTTCTTATCTCTTATTTCTTATCTCGTATCTCATATTTCTTCTCTTATCTCTTATCTCTTTTCGCTTATCTCTTCTTTCTTTTTTCTTTTTTCTTTTTTCATTTTTCTTTTTACTATTCTATTATCTCTTATAACTTATCACTTATCAGTTATCACTTATCACTTATCACTTATAACTTATCACTTATCATTTATCATTTATCACCTATAACTTATCAATTATCACTTATCACTTATCACGTATCACTTATCGCTCATCACTTATTACTTATCATTTATCACTTATGCCTTATAACTTATCTCTCATCCCTTATCACTTATCGCTTACCACTTACCACTTATCACTTATCACTAATCACTTATCACTTATCACTAATCACTTATCACTTATCACTTATCACTTATCACTTATCACTTATCACTTATCACTTGTAACGTATCACTTATCACTTATCCCTTATCACATATCACTTATCACTTGTCACTTATTTCTTATCTCTTATCTCTTATCACTTATCACTTATCCTTGTTGGGTCCTTTAAAACCAAACAAATATTTTTGTTCTTTCTTATCTTTTATCTTTTATCTCGTATTTATTATCTCTTATCTCTTATCTCGTATATCTTATATCTTATATCTTACATCTCATATCTCATATCTCATCTCTTATCTCTTGTCTCTTCAAAGATTTTCAAATTTTAATTTTAGCATAAAAAAGACAAAAAAGAGAGAGACCAAAAAAGGAAAAAAATAAAATAAGGAAGAGCCCAATTTGTTTTTAATTATCATACCCCTTCTCATGAGTTCAAAAACCAAGATATTTTCACCCCTATTCTTTGATGTTCTACCTTTTGTTCATGAAACAGTGATATGATTCTAATAATTAGAAGCAACATCTCTTCCAATGATTAGAATCAATATTATTGATGATGATTGATATTGTGCCTTGATTTGTTGTGATTTGATTCTCGTAATGCAGTGCTATAATGACCAATTCCTTCTTTTTATTGTTCATTACCATTAAGGATAACATTACATTGGTATTACAATGCAATGTGTGAATATAAATACATAGTCTGTCATATGAGAAGAGATAAAAAAAAAAACTCTACACATCTATAATTCTTGCACATCCCTACTCACATATACACACATCCTTTTTATCTCTCTTTTGAAAAAAAAAACATGTTGAAGGAGGTAGTAAAAAAGAATAAAGAGAGGAGAAAATGTAGTTGTAATGTAAAGAAAACAAAAGTGAGATTGATAGAGAAGAAGAGGAATTCAAGAGACTGAAAGGTACGTCATTCCTATTTTTTCTTTTGATTTGTGAATTCTCAATTTTTATTATATTTTGTTTTAACATTATACGTGTGTTTTTTTTCACATAAATTTTACATTTTCTGTTAAGGAATTTATTTTCTAATATTCACAAATATTTTACTCTAAAAATCATAAAAAAATATTTTTTTTCTTATTTCTTTTAGTGTCGGTCCGAGTGTCGCATGACACCTATTTTCAAGTTTCTTTTTTCTAAATCTGGTATTTTGTAGACCTTGTCTTGTTGGTTTTTCCGTAGTGTTCCATAATAAACTATGGTGACGACTCCAAATTCAATTTTTTCAAATTTTATTTTTAATTTGTCATGTCGTTGCGATTTCGGTTGCAAAAATATCTTCTATCTCTTATCTCTTATATGTTATCTATTATCTGTTATCTCTTGTGTCTTATTTGTCTTCTCTCTAGTTAGTTGCCACTTATCACATATCACTTATCATTTATCACTTATCACATATCATTTATCAACTATAACTTATCACATATCCCTTATCACTTATCAACTATAACTTATCACTTATCCCTTATCACTTATCCATTATCACTTGTCACTTATCACTTATCACTTATCACTTATCACTTATCACTTACAACTTACCACTTACCACTTATCACTTACCACTTATCACCTATCACTTATCGCCTATCACTTATCACTTATCACTTATCCCTTGTCACATATCGCTTATTACTTGTTACTTATCACTTTTCACTTATCACTTATCACTTACAACTTACCACTTACCACTTATCACTTATCACTTATCACTTACCACTACCACTATCACTTATCACTATCACTTATCAATTATCACTTATCCCTTGTCACATATCGCTTATCACTTGTCACTTATTTCTTATCTCTTATCACTTATCACTTATCACTTATCCTTGTTGGGTCCCTTAAAACCAAAAAAATATTTTTGTTCTTACTTATCTCTTATCTTTTATCTCGTACCTCTTTTCTCTTATCACGTATTTTGTATATCTCATCTCTTACATCTTATATCTCATCTCTTATCTCTTATATCTTATATCTTATTTCATATTTCTTATCTCTTTTGGACCCGATAAAAATTAATCATCGTTCCTAAGTAGTATCTCATTTATAATGGAGAATAAAGGTGACGTGTATGGTTTTTGTGAAAAACTTATTTGAGAAAAGATTTGATTTGATTTTTTTATAATTTTGAAATCCTTTTATGCAATTTTAGTATTTTTAATTTTTTTGAAATAGGTGTCATGCGACGCAAATGACCGAGAAAACACAAAAAGTAAACAAAAAAATATTTTTTTATTTTTGGTTCTTTATATATATATATATATATATATAAAAGAAACTTGAAAATGGGTGTCACCCGATGCTGAGACCGATAAGTAAAAGAAATAGGAAAAAAATATTTTCTTATGATTTGTAAAGTAAAATATTAGTGAATATTAGAAAAGAATGTCCTTAATAGAAAATGTCAAATTTATGTGAAAAAAAAAACATGTACAATACTGAAACAATATAGGTTTAACCATGCATTTGGTCCCCATTTTGGAGTCAAAATCTCAAAATGGTATCCAAATTTTTAAAAGTCTCAAATTGGTCTCCTTTTTTGTTAAAACGCCTCAAGTTTGCCCTTTCTGTTAAGTTTGGCTAGACGGCGTTAAATGGGGTGCCATGTGTCAGTTCCTTGATTTTTTTTATTTTTTTTTGAATTTTTTTTTATTTTTAAATTTTTTTAAAAAAATCAAAAAAATTGCCACATGTCAAGCTGTCATCGTGTCATGTATCAGAGTGATGTGACAGTGACAATACAATGACACGTGTCAGTATTATGTCAGGTGTCATTCCCTTAGTCTCAATTTGGTCCTTTTATTCTAATTTTTGTCTCAATTTAGTTCCTATTTCTGTAAAAATAATTCAATTTCGTCCCTCTCCAAATTAAAACAAAAATTAATTTTATATAGATGTTATAAAAATATTTTTATTAAATTTGATATTTTTATTCAAATTTATATTTTTATTATATATTTTTAACATAACTAAGTTTATTTAAAATTGTGTTTCACATTCAACTTTACTTAAAATTGTTTTCAAATTTTAAATTTATATGTTTTTTATTGTTACATGAACTAGTTAATTTATGAATTTTTTTCTATTAACAACTTTAAAACAAATTTAAATGAAGTTAAAAGTAAAATATTAATTAAATGAACTTAATTTGGTTAAAAATATTAACTTGAGATATCAATTTTGATGGAAATATTTGTGTACGTTTATATAGAAATTAAATTTGATTTCAATTTGGAGAGGGGCAAAATTGCTAATGTTTACAAAAAATGAGACTAAATTGAGACAAAAATTAAAATAAAGGGACCAAATTGAGACTAAGAAAATGACACCTAGCATAATACTAACACGTGTCATTGTTACTGTTACATCACTCTGTCACTACCACATGGCACGATGACAGCTTGACACTTGGCAATTTTTTAATGTTTTCTAAAAAAATTCAAAAAAAAAATAAATAAAAAATTTGAGGAACTGACACGTGGCTCTCCCTCTAACGGCATCAACCTTGACTTAACAGAAAGGGCAAACTTGGGACGTTTTAACAAAAAAGGGGACCAATTTGAGACTTTTAAAAATTCGGGTACCATTTTGAGATTTTGACTCCAAAATGGGGACAAAAGGCATGATTAAACCAACAATATATAATAAAAATTTAGAATTCACAAATCAAAAGAATAAAATAAGAGTGACGTACCTTCCAAACTCTTGAATTCCTCTTCTTCTATGTCAATCTAACTTTTTTTTTTTTACATTACAACTATCTTTTCTCATTTTTTTTCTTTTTTACTACCTTCTTCAATATGTTTTTTTTTCAAAAGAGAGATAAAAAGGATGTATGTATGTGTGAGTGGGGATGTGGAAGAATTACGGATGTGTAGAGAATATTTTTCTTCGATCCATTCTTATATGACAAACTGTGTATTTATATTTACACATTGCATTCTAATACTGTCACAACCTCAGAAAAAAATCGCGATTGTACGGCGGACATAAAAAATAACATCGTTTTAAAATATAAATCATACAAAGGGGAGTCGCCACCATAGTTTTTGGGAAACTATGTAAAACCTAAAATGTGGTCTCCGAAACCGTATCAGGTCCGGGAGTCAGTTATGTGTGGCACCACACCTTCGTCTAAGACGGTTCCCTTTTAATATATTTATTTTTCCAAAAAAACAAAACAAAACATACTAATATGAATGAAGAAAACATTTTTTAAATTTTATATTTGATCCCGACAAGGTGTTTGACCTTGCTCCTACGTATTCTCATTCAAAATGAGAAATCAGGGTTATGTAGTTTTCTTATAAAAACAAATTATTAAAAACTTCAATTTGATTAATATCCTTTTTTATCATTATTATTTTTTTATTTTAAATTTTTATGTATAAGTATTATTTATCACGTGAATTTGAGAGTCAACATGATAAAGATTTACCATCAAGCAAGTCCGAGACTAGACATAATTGATGATTAAAATTTATTTAAGAAAAATATTTAATTATCAAGCAAATTTGAGACTATACATGATAATCAAACTTTATTTAAGAAAAATATTTAATTATCAGACAAATCCGAGACTAGACATGATAATTAAAGTTTATTTAAGAAAAATATTTAATTATCAAGCAAGCCTGAGACTAGACATGATAATTAAACTTTATTTAAGAAAAATATTTAATTATGAAGCAAGTTCGAGAGGAGACCTGATAACTAAATTTTATTTAAGTAAAGTATTTAATTATTAATCAAGTACAAGACTAGACATGACAATTAAATTTTACTTAAATCAGATGAAAATTGTAATCATCACATAAGTCTGTCATCTTATATTTATTTAATTTATCTTAAGTTTAGTTGTGTACTGATCCTGTTTATTTATTTTAATTTATCTTTAATTATGCACGAGTTCTGTTTATTTATTTTATTTAATTTATCTCCAGTTATGCACTGGTTCTGTTTATTTATTTTATTTAATCTTCACTCATGCATTGGTCTTGTTTATTTATTTTATTTTATTAATCTCCAAATATGCACTAATCCTATTTATTTATTTGATTTCCAGTTATGCATTGATCCTGTTTACTTATTTTATTTTATTTTCAGTTATGCACTAGTCCTATTTATTTATTTTATTTAATCATCGGTCATGCTTATTTATTTTATTTTATTAATCTCCAGTTATGCACTGGTCCTATTTATTTATTTTATTTAATCTCCATTTATGCATTGGTCCTACTATCTATTTTATTTTATTTATTTTCAGTTATCTAGTGATCTATTTTATTTATTTTATTTTATTTATCTCTAGTTATGAACTAATCCTTTTTATTTATTTCATTTAATATATCTCCAGTTACGCACGAGTCCTGTTTAATTTATATTTTTATTATTATATTCATTTATAACATTCTAATCCTTATCTAATTATTTATTTAAAGTTCTTGATTTGAGTATTATTTTATCATTATTTTATAATTAATAAATAAATAAATGAATGTAAAGTAAAAGTAAATATTATTTTATTCAGTGAGCTTGGATAAAAGAAAATAGCATGTACAAATTAACGTTGTTTTATATTCTTTGTGTATAGTTTATACAATGACATGATTTAATAGTCATCACATTCTATTATGACCTTTGAAAATATCCAAGACTATGTCAATTAAGTCTGGTTTCAATAAGTTGAGATTAAACCAATGTCAGAGTGTTTGTATTTGGGAAGTCGTAGGTCCAATTCTAGGGCCCCAGTCCCTAGTGTTCGTATTGTTTGTTGAGTTTATTAAGATTGATATTTAATGCTTATAAAAACCTCACTCCTCTCTTTTTTTATTCTTTCATATGTACTTGTTGCATGAGCAGAAGAGGAACATACTCAGTGAGAGTTGTTCGGGATATTATTGGTGGATATTCTGAAGATTGACTCATGGATAATTTTAATTAAAATCTTTAGGAGATATTAAAAATATAGATAATATTCTATTCTGACGTAGGACTCTTAATATTATACAAATATATATATTTTTATAATATTTCATGAACAATTACAAAGATGTCAACTATTGATATATATATATATATATAAAATAAACATAATATATATAAAAATTTGAAAGTAATCTAAAAAAAATAAAAATATTAAATTTTTTTACAAAAATGGCGGGTCACCCCGCTAGCCCGTCCTATGGCGCGACAAGCTGTAGATTCTAACCCGTTTTCCACTGGCAAACTAGCTTGGTCCAATCAATTTTTGGCAAGTGAAGAATAGAATGAATTAAATTGGGTTGGACAGTCAAAACAGGCTAGACAAACCCGTGTTGTCACCCATAATTTTTTCCTCTTTGTATTATTCATAATTTCACTAGTACTTCCGAAGTCTCTAAAAGCCATGACTTATCTGATTTTGGTAACAATGAGACAAAAACAATTTGTTTTCATATCCATTATTCAAAAACAATATGTGTATGAAATAAAGTTTTATTGTCTTCCAATTTGGTTTTACACCTTTTAAGAAAATGAAAAATAAATTTTTGACAAATTTTTTTTACAAACTTGACAATGTTTTTATATGTAAAATTAAGTTAATTATTATTTTTTATTTTTTAATCAAAATAAAATAATAAAACAGTACTTTTTTATCTTCTTAAAAATAAAGTAGTTTGTCAAAATTGTTAAAATTTTGTTTGTGAAAATATCATACCCTAAGAAAATTTCAATCTTTCATGTATTATTATATCATAAAATAAAATTCATGAGTAAAATTACAAAAAAATTACTTACTATCCCTTTATTTTCTATTAAATATTATGACTATTTCTTTCTCTCCCTATCTCTCTTTTAGAATTACATCTCATATATAATTTAAAATAATCTATCCCAATCATCTCTAACTGTCATTTTTTTAATTTTTATTTCTAAGATAATTTTAAAAATAAAATCATAATTAGTTAAAAAATTTAAATACTACAATTCATAATTACATAACCCTTGAGAGTTTTTCTATGCATACCAGGAGATATTGTGTTGATTCTCACAAATTCTATCTATGAAATATAAGATTGATACCTAGACCCAATATAGCCCTCATAACTAAAGGTTCTATTAATAAAAAAAAGTTTTGATTACACATCACACAATATTCATAAGTTTAAAGCACTCAGTTAACTCATGAAATTCATATAACCTTCTTGTCGTTAATGCTTATATCAAACATAATAACACCTCCATCTAAATACCTACAAAAACATATTCATAAAATACATCATATTCAAATAAAGGTCAGAACAGAAATACAAAGACGGCTTGTTACCGTTAGTCCCTTAGCATCAATGAACAGTTATAAAAGAATATGTATTATTACGTCAATATATTCACAATGATAGAATAGGCTGACGGCCAATCAAGTAATCGTCCAAAGTTCTTCATATTTGATAAGAACTACATTTTATCACATTCAAGTAACTCTATATATAATGAATTTAATATTTCATTTAATCCTCGAGAAAGTAAAATATTATTTTAAGTCGTGATCATAATTACAATTAGCATTAAGTATTATTTTGCATGGTTAATTATAAATTATTTTGCATAGTTAATTATAAAAGCAAAGCAATTTTTAAGACAGATACTTCACTATCATTATTCAAAAGTTAGAATAAGATAAATTGTTTTTATTTTAACAAATATACCTACATACTAGGCAGTCTTCTAGAATCTATCTATATAGACTCTATCCAAGAGTATGAGCAGTTACGACTCGCCCTCCTTCGCTCAGGGGGAATTCTTGCCGCGTGCACTAATGTGTTCCATTTATCCCGTCATATCAAATTAGAATTACATCAAATTAGTATTAATAAGATTTGTAGTAAGAAAAAAACAAAACAAAGATCTATCATACCTTTAGATCTCTACAGTGGCGGAACTTCATACAATATGTTGGGGGTGTCAAAATTTTGGTTAAATTATTATTTGGTCCATTTTTTTGTCTAAAAATATTATATTGGTCCTATAGTGTTTTTTAGTTACAATTTGGTCTCGATCTCATAAAATTAATGCAATTTTATCTTTTTCGTTAAATTTTTTCAAGCGGAACAAAGATTTTTCATCAAAATTGATACTACGATTATGCCAATTATACCAACAAAGCAAATCGAATTTTGATGAAAAATTATTGATTTGATTTAATAAATTTAACAAAAAAGGACAAAATTACATAATTTTTTAAAATTTGGACCAAATTGAGATTAAAAAAAACTAGATGAACAACATAATATTTTTGAACGAAAATAGGAACAAAAAGAGTAATCCTAAAATTTTTATATAAACTAGTCAAAACATTGTATTTACTTTTTTTATGATAATAAAAAATAATAAAATTACAATAATTATTATTATAATTATAAAATTAGATATAAATAATTTTTATAATTTTAGTATAAGCAATGGTTCAATTTTAAAAAATAAAAAATAATTAAATTAAACAAATAACCATTTGAAAATAATATTAATAAAATAATTATTTTTATTTAAAAAATATTTAAAAAATAAATGTGAAAAAGAAAACATAAAAAATATAAATGTGTAAATATTTATTAAAATATTAAATTTGAAAAAAATTATTTAAAATCATATATTAAATTAAATGTAACAAAAAAAAAAATTTGGGGGGGCCATGGCCCCCCTTAGTCCCAACGTAATTCCGCCTCTGGATCCCTAAGAGTCATGTGGTCTGCATCCGAAAAAGCTCATAGCTTAACCTCGCGCCAGCTTCTTGATGCTATAAATGTTATTAGAAAGTCAGTTATCCACATACAGGTAAACTGATATTGATATTATTAATAACATCATACCTCTCCCAACGCCAAGTTATTCAACCGTGCGTACAAGAGCTTCTACCTCGTCCATGGAGAGTGGTCTCCTGGTTCGACGTTGCCCAATTGTATGACATGAAGGACTCTCTCGTTTTTGGGTTGAAGGAATATGCACTGAGACACTTTCAGTTTGATGCCCTTCATTGCAGAGTTTCTCAATTTTGTCAATGAGTTATGCTACATGTCGTCTCATGGTGCCGCCCGCTTAGAGTTGCCAATTATGGGGTATGCTGTGCATATAAAATTTGCAATTAAGCATGGCTTATTTATAACATGCAATCATGTCATTAACATGATAACATGCAAGATGCATGACATTAATTTAATAATAGCATAATTTAACATGTAAATCTAATAATTATTTTAATTTATCCAATTAAAAATATTAATTGATAAATTAGAAACTTAAAAAATACTTAGACAATTAAATATGCTCTAAATATTTATTTATTAGTATATATATATATATTATAACCATAATATATATAAAAATTTGAAAGTAATCTAAAAAAAATAAAAATATTAAAAACTTTTACAAAAATGGCGGGTCACCCCACTAGCCCGTCCTATGGCGCGGCAAGCTGCAGATTCTTACCCGTTTTCCATTGGCAAACTAGCTTGGTCCAATAAATATTTGGCAAGTGAAGAATAGAACGAATTAAATTGGGTTGGACAGTTAAAACAGGCTAGAGAAACCCGTGCTGTCACCCATAATTTTTTCCTCTTTGTATTATTCATAGTTCCACTAGTTCTTCCTATGTCTTTAAAAGCCATGACTTATATGATTTTGGTAACAATGAGAGAAAAACAATTTCTTTTCATATCCATTATTCAAAATAAATATGTGTATGAAATAAAGTTTTATTGTCTTTCAATTTTGTTTTACACCTTTTAAGAAAATGAAAAATAAATTTTTGACAATTTTTTTTACAAACTTGACAAAGTTTTTATATGTAAAATTAAATTAATTAATTTTTTATTTATTTTTTAATCAAAAAAAAATAATAAAATAGTACTTTTTTTTATCTTTTTAAAAATAAAGTAGTTTGTCAAAATTTTTAAAATTTTATTTGTGAAAATATCATATCCTAAGAAAATTTCAATCTTTCATGTATTATTATAACGTAAAACAAAATTCATGAGTAAAATTACAAAAAAATTACTTACTATCACTTTATTTTCAATTAAATATTATGACTACTTCTCTCTCTCCCTTTCTCTCTTTTGGAATTACATCTCATATATGATTTAAAATAATCTATCCCAATCATCTCTAACTGCCATTTTTTTATTTCTATTTCTAAGATAATTTTAAAAATAAAATCATAATTAGTTAAAAAATTTAAATACTACAATTCATAATTACATAACCCGTGAGAGTTTTGCTATGCATACGAGTAGATATTGTGTTGATTCTCACAAATTCTATCTATGAAATATAAGATTGATACCTAAAGCCACAATAGCCTTCATAACTAAAGGTTCTATTAATAAAAAAAGTTTTGATTACACATCACAAAATTTTACACTTTCATAATTAATTAATATAGAGCAAAAGGAGAGTCGCTTTTGTAATGTGCGTAAAAAATGTCACATCCAAAAGCTTTTTGAACACCAACACCATAATAGTGAGGTCCCTCTTAAACAATTGAAACATAATGATTTTCCTCAAATTATATATAGCAAGTGTATAAACAATAACATAAACAAATTGTATACTTTCAATAAAAAAAATTCAAAGGACAAACTTAAATTGATTTGTATTCACCTTTCACACAAATAACTATTTTGTCAAAGTGGAAAACATAGAGTTTCAAAATCGGTAAAAACCTAGATATTTAAGAAAAATATTATAAGACGATGAAAAAAAAAAGGTAAAAAGGGAGTAGTGAAGCAATGAGTATAAAAATATGAGAAAAATATAAAAGACATAAGAAAATGATAAAATGTTAGTTAGAGTTAAGGTTCAAACAAAAACATATTAGTTGAGTAGGGTGTGAGGTGTTTAAATTACACTGAAGGCGGTATGGTGAGATGACGAGAGCAAGGCGGCATGACCTTTCACACCGTAGTGATTGAATTAAAAAATGGAGTGTGCGCGATGTTTAGAATAAGAGAACATCGAAGAAAGATGAGAAAATAAAATACATAATTCAATTAGTGAGCAATTAATCGATAGAAGTTCATTTTTTTTAAAATAAACGATAAAACAATACTGTTTAATTTTATTATTATTTTTATTTTTATATTTAATTTTTAGTATAAACGATAGAAGTCCACTTTTCGTTTTTCAATTTTATCCTTAATTATTATTTTAAAAATTAATTATTTTATAATTAGTTTATCTTTAACCATTTTTTAAATATCTTTTATTTTTACCGTTATTAAAAAAATTCTTTTTTTAACAATTATTTTATTTAATAACTATTTTAAAATTTATTATATATATATATATATATATATATATATATATATTTCTAAAGTAAATATTATTGATCTTAACTCAAATTCTTATAAAAATAAAAAAATGCGAACATTCGCGCCTGTATTTTCGCTAGTAATAATAATAGTTATTGTTATTACTATTATTCTCTTATCAATTTATTTCCAGTCTATTTACACTTTTAAATAAATAACCTCTTCGAACAGTATAATAGACTATTATTTATTATATAATAATAATTATTCTTAGGTTTATATGAAGGCTCTTTTTCACTAATATATAATAGAATATGTAGTATTTTTATTTTATCCTCTTATAAATGATAATATTATTAATGTTATCCTTCAACTATATATGAAAACTATGACATTTGTAAAATATTCAATATTTTCTTTAAATGCATGTTTATTTATAATTAAAATAAATGTGTCGTTTATATATATATATATATATATATATATATATAATTTTATCTGATAAATCTGTATTTATTAAATCTTTTACGTGCTGATATTATTATGTTGCCTGACATGTTATTATTTGTGTCTATAAATATATTATTTGCCACGATTGTGGTGTTGGTGTTCAAAAAGCTTTTGGATGTGACATTTTTTACGCACATTACAAAAGCGACTCTCCTTTTGTCCTATATTAATTAATTATGAAAGTGTAAAATTTTCCCTTAAACTTATGAATATAGTGATGTCTAATCAATATTTTTTTATTAATAGAACCTTTAGTTATGAGGGCTATATTGGGTCTAGGTATCAATCTTATATTTCATAGATAGAATTTGTTAGAATCAACACAATATCTCCTGGTATGCATAGAAAAACTCTCAAGGGTTATGTAATTATGAATTGTAGTATTTAAATTTTTTAACTAATTATGATTTTATTTTTAAAATTATCTTAGAAATAGAAATAAAAAAATGACAGTTAGAGATGATTGGGATAGATTATTTTAAATCATATATGAGATGTAATTCTAAAAGAAAGATAGGGAGAGAGAGAAATAGTCATAATATTTAATTGAAAATAAAGGGATAGTAAGTAATTGTTTTGTAATTTTACTCATGAATTTTATTTTACGATATAATAATACATGAAAGATTGAAATTTTCTTAGGGTATGATATTTTCACAAATAAAATTTTAACAATTTTAACAAACTACTTTATTTTTAAAAAGATAAAAAAAAATACTATTTTATTATTTTATTTTGATTAAAAAATAAAAAAAATTAATTAATTTAATTTTACATATATATACTAATAAATAAATATTTAGAGCATATTTAATTGTCTAAGTATTTTTTATGTTTCTAATTTATCAATTAATATTTTTAATTGGATAAATTAAAATAATTATTAGATTTACATGTTAAATTACTCTATTATTAAATTAATGTCATGCATCTTACATGTTATCATGTTAATGACATGATTGCATGTTATAAATAAGCCATGCTTAATTGCAAATTTTATGCGCACAACATACGCCATAATTAGCAACTCTGAGGGGGCGACACCATGAAACAACATGTAGCAGAACTCATTGACAAAATTTAGAAACTCTGCAATGAAGGGCATCAAACTGAAAGTGTCTCAGTGCATATTCCTTTAACCCAAGAACGAGAGGGTCCTTCATGGCATACAATTGGGCAACGTCGAACCAGAAGACCACTCTCCATGGATGAGATAGAAGCTCTTGTGCGCACGGCTGAATTACTTGGAGTTGGGAGATGTATGATGTTATCAATAATATCAGTATCAATTTACCTGTATGTGGATAACTGACTTTCTAATAACATTTATACCATCAAGGAGGTGGCGCGAGGTTAAGCTATGAGCTTTCTCGGATGCAGACCACAAGACTCTTAGAGATCTAAAGGTATGATAGATCTTTGTTTTGTTTTTTTCTTACTATAATTCTTATTAATACTAATTTGATGTAATTCGAATTTGATATGACAGGATAAATGGAACACATTAGTGCACACGACAAGAATTCCCCCTGAACGAAGGAGGGGTGAGCCCATACCTCAGGAGCTCTTTGATAGAGTCTTAACTGCTCATACTCTTTGATAGAGTGTATATGGATAGAATCTAGAAGACTGCTTGGTATGTAGGTATATTTGTTAAAATAAAAACAATTTATCTTATTCTATGTTTTGAATAATGATAGTTAAGTATTTGTCTTAATAATTGCTTTACATTTATAATTAACTATGCAAGATAATTTATAATTACCATGCAAAATAATATTGAATACTAACTGTAATTATGATCACGACTTAAAATAATATTTTACTTTCTCGATGATTAAATGAAATATTGAATTTATTATATACAGAGTTACTTGAATGTGATTAAATGTAGTTCTTATTGATTCTGGAGAACTTTGGACGATTACATGATTGGCCGTGAGCCTGTTCTATCATTGTGAATATATTGACTTAATAATACATATTCTTTTATAACTGTTCATTGATTCTAAGGGACTAACCGTGACAAGCAGTCTTTGTATTTCTGTTCTGAGCTTTATCTTAATATCATGTATTTTATGAATATGTTTTTGCAGGTATTTAGATGGAGGTGTTATTATGTTTGATATAAACATTAACGACAAGAACGTTATATGAATTCTGTGAGCTAACTGAGTGCTTTAAACTTATGAATATTGTGATGTGTAATCAAAACTTTTTTTATTAATAGAACCTTTAGTTATGAGGGCTATTATGGGTCTAGGTATCAATCTTATATTTCATAGATAGAATCTGTGAGAATCAACACAATATCTACTAGTAAGCATAGCAAAACTCTCAAGGGTTATGTAATTATGAATTGTAGTATTTAAATTTTTTAACTAATTATGATTTTATTTTTAAAATTATCTTAGAAATAGAAATAAAAAATTGCAGTTAGAGATGATTGTGATAGATTATTTTAAATCATATATGAGATGTAATTCTAAAAGAGAGATAAGTAGAGAGATAAATAGTCATAATATTTAATTGACGATAAAGGGATAGTAAGTAATTTTTTTGTAATTTTACTCATGAATTTTATTTTACGATATAATAATACATGAAAGATTGAAATTTACTTAGGGTATGATATTTTCACAAATAAAATTTTAACAATTTTGCCAAACTACTTTATTTTTAAAAAGATAAAAAAAGTTATATTTTATTATTTTATTTCGATTAAAAAATAATTAAAAAAATAATTAATTTAATTTTACTTATAAAAAACATTGTTAAGTTTGTAAAATAAAATTGTCAAAAATTTATTTTTCATTTTCTTAAAAGGTGTAAAACAAAATTGAAAGATAATAAAATTTTATTTCATACACATATTTTTTTTGAATAATGGATATGAAAAGAAATTGTTTTTGTCTCATTGTTACCAAAATCAGATAAGTCATGGCTTTTAGAGACTTAGGAAGAACTAGTGGAATTATGAATAATACAAAGAGGAAAAAATTATGGGTGACAACACGGGTTTGTCTAGCCTGTGTTGACTGTCCAACCCAATTTAACTCGTTCTATTCTTCACTTGTCATAAATTGATTAGTCCAAGCTAGTTTGCCAGTGGAAAACGGGTTAGAATCTGCAACTTGTAGTTCTTATCAATTATGGAGATCTTTGGACGATTACTTGATTGGTCGTCAGCCTGTTCTATCATTGTGAATATATTGACTTAATAATACATATTCTTTTATAATTGTTCATTGATGCTAAGGGACTAACGGTAACAAGCAGTCTTTGTATTTCTGTTCTGACCTTTATTTGAATATGATGTATTTTATGAATATGTTTTTGCAGGTATTTAGATGAAGGTGTTATTATATTTGATATAAGCATTAACGACGAGAAGGTTATATCAATTTTATGAGCTAACTGAGTGCTTTATACTTATGATTATTGTGATGTGTAATCAAAACTTTTTTTATTAATAGAACCTTTAGTTACGAGGACTATTGTGGGTCTAGGTATCAATCTTATATTTCATAGATAGAATTCTTTAGAATCAATACAATATCTACGGGTATGCATAACAAAATTCTCAAGGGTTATGTAATTATGAATTGTAGTATTTAAATTTTTTAACTAATTATGATTTTATTTTTAAATTATCTTAGAAATAGGAATAAAAAAATGGCAGTTAGAGATGATTGGGATAAATTATTTTAAATCATATATGAGATGTAATTCTAAAAGAGAGATAGGGAGAGAGAGAAAAATAGTCATAATGTTTAATTGAAAATAAAGGGATAATAAGTAATTTTTTTGTAATTTTACTCATGAATTTTATTTTACGATATAATAATACATGAGAGATTGAAATTTTCTTAGGGTATGATATTTTCACAAATAAAATTTTAATACATTTGACAAACTACTTTATGTTTAAAAAGATAAAAAAGTACTCTTTTATTATTTTATTTTGATTTACAAATACAAAAAAATTAATTAATTTAATTTTACATATAAAAACTTTGTCAAGTTTGTTAAAAAAAAATTGTCAAAAATTTATTTTTCATTTTCTTAAAAGGTGTAAAAACAAATTGAAAGACAATAAAACTTTATTTCATACACATATTTATTTTGAATAATGGATATGAAAAAGAAATTGTGTTTGTCTCATTGTTACCAAAATCAGATAAGTCATGGCTTTTAGAGACTTAGGAAGAACTAATGGAATTATAAATAATACAAAGGGGAAAAAATTATGGGTGACAACACGGGTTTGTCTAGCTTGTTTTGACTATCCAACCCAATTTAATTCGTTCTATTCTTCACTTGCCAAAAATTGATTGGACCAAGCTAGTTTGCCAGTGGAAAACGAGTTAGAATCTGCAGCTTGCTGCACCATAGGATGAGCTAGCGGGGTGACCCACCATTTTTGTAAAATTGTTTAATATTTTTATTTTTTTTAGATTACTTTCAAATTTTTATATATATTATGTTTATAATATATATATATATATACTAATAAATAAATATTTAGAACATATTTAATTGTATAACTATTTTTTAATTTTGTAATTTATCAATTAATATCTTTAATTGGGTACATTAAAATAATTGTTAGATTTACATGTTAAATTACTCTATTATTAAATTAATGTCATGCATTTTGCATGTTATCATGTTAATGGCGTGATTGCAGGTTATGAATAAGCCATGCTTAATTGGAAAGGTACTACAATTTTTACTTACCAATTTTATGTGCACAACATACACCATAATTGGCAACTCTAAGCGGGCGGCACCATGAAACGACATGTAGCAGAACTGATTGACAAAATTGAGAAACTCTGCAATGAAGGGCATCAAACTGAAAGTGTCTCGGTGCATATTCCTTCAACCCATGAACGATAGGGTCCTTCAAGTCATACAATTGGGCAACGTCGAACAAGGAGACTACTCTCCATCGATGAGGTAGATGCTCTTGTGCGCACGGTTGAATTACTTGGAGATGGGAGAGGTATGATGTTATCAATAATATTAGTATCAGTTTACCTGTATGTGGATAACTGACTTTCTAATAACATTTATACCATTAAGGAGGTGTCGCGAGGTTAAGCTACGAGCTTTCTCGGATGCAGACCACAGGACTCTTAGAGATCTAAAAGGTATGATAAATCTTTGTTTTGTTTTTTTCTTACTACAATTCTTATTAATACTAATTTGATGTAATTCTAATTTGATATAACCGGATAAATGAAACACATTAGTGCATGTGACACCCCGACTACTATACTAAATAATTATTATCTGATAAAAAGATATGGAATTAATTTTTTTTATAAGATTATTCTTGAGAGAACATTAATAATAACATAACATCATATTCATATATATAGTTTACATCTCTGTAATTGTTCATGAAATATTACAAAAGTATATATTTGTATAATATTAAGAGTCTTACATCAAAATAGAAGATTTATCTATATTTTTAATATCTCCTAAATATATTAATAGAAATTATCCATGAGTTAATCTTCAGAAGATCCACCAACAATATCCCGAATAACTCTCACTGAGCAGGTTCATCTTCTGTTCATGCAACAGGTACATATGAAAGAAAAATATGAAAGGAGTGAGGTCTTTATAAGCCTTAAATATCAATCTTAATAAACTCAACAAACAATACAGACACCGGGGGCCTAGATTTGGACCTACAACCACAAAACTTGATCTTGTTTTACCAGACATATGGATCCATATTCCACTTCTGATGATCTAATCTTAACATCAAAAGTTACTTTGGGAAGTGATTAGGTAGTTGAGTATTTCTCATAAAATATTGGTACAATCATAATTATTTCTTTCTCGAGAATATTAGCCATTCATCGGCTCAATAAAGAGATATATACTCACTACCTAACCTTGGCGATGCCGAGCAGGTATCGGATAGTCCCAAGTTTGGCCTATGAATATCCTAGTCCAGGGCGCTATTCTGAACTATCCAGATATTCACCTACTTGGTAAAACTTCCTTAGACCCCACCATGGTCCCTGCCTTTCATCCCGCAGTGTACCAAACTGTGACTTCCCAAATACAAACACTTTGACACTGGTTTAATCTCAACTTATTGAAACCAGACTTAACTCTTACTTAACTGACATACTCTTGGATATTTTCAAAGGTCATTAAATGTGATGACTATCAATTCATGTCATTGTATAAACAATATACAAAGAATATAAAACAACGATAAAATGGATATGCAATTTTCTTCTATCCAAGCTCACTAAATAAAATAATATTTGCTTTCACTTCACATTTATTTTTATTTTTAATTATAAAATAATGATAAAATAAGAATCAAAGCAAGAACTTTAAGTGAATAATTAGATAAGGATTAGAACATTATAATTAAATATAAAAATATAAATTAAACGGGACCAGTGCATAACTTGAGATATATTAATTGAAATAAATAAACAGGACCAGTGCATAACTGGAGATAAAAATAAAATAAATAAATAGGACCAGTGCGTAACTGGAGGTAAATAAAATAAAATAAATAAATAGGACCAGTGCGTAACTGGAGGTAAATAAAATAAAATAAATAAATAGGACCAGTGCGTTACTAAAGATTAAATAAAATAAATAAACAGGATCAATACATATTTGGAGATTAAATAAAATAAATAAATAAACAGGATCAGTATATAATTGGAGATTAAATAAAATAAATATAAGAGGATAATAAATGAAAATAAGTTAAATGAAAGTAAATAGAATAATATATGAGTCAAAATAAATAAAAGATTAATATAAAACCCATGAGCTTATCAAGATTAATATATAAGAGCTTAACCTCACTCCCCCCTTACCTTATTGATTGAAGAGCACACTAATAATAGTTGTAGAAGACTAGGATCTCTTTGAATCTTTGCTCTAAACTTTATTTCCCTATTTTTCTCTTTCTCTTTCTCTCTCTTCTTTCTTTCTCTCTCTCTCCTTTCTTTTTTTCTCACTTTTTCTCCCTTTCTCACTTTCCTTTACGTAACTTCTTCTCTTCACTTCATTTCATCTCCATACATATGTATATATATATAAGCCACACATGCTTATCCTTTTCCAAATCATCATTACCATCATTTCCTACATTAATGAAGAGATAATCTTTATCTCTTCATCTTATCTTCTTTTTTTTTTCTTTTTTTTTCTTTCTTTTTATCCTTTCTTACTATCTTCTTATCCTTTCTTCTTCTTTTTTTTTTTCTTTTCTTTTTTTTTCTATATTATTATTATTATTATTATTTTTATCTCTTTTAGAAAATTCTTCATATATTTTTTTTTACACACACCTATTTAATTAAATATTTTTACCTAGTATTTATATATATATATATATATATATACATATTTTATTAGTTTTGTTTTCTTCTTATAATTATTTTTAATAAGTAAAAAGTATATCATGATAAAATATATTTTTACTGTTTAAACTACATTTAGATAAAATATGAAACGTTAGTAAAAATAGAATATTTTCTAAATGTTTTATTTAAAATAAATAATATATTTTATTAAAAATAGGGATGTTACAGTGCACGCGGCAAGAATTCCCCCTGAGCGAAGGACGGGTGAGCCCATACCTATAGATGTGTCTAAATATATATTTCACTTTGTTAATGAATATAAATTTATCTTATATATCAACTTAATCAATTTATAAATATTAATAACTTGTGTCATTATATAAATATTTAAAAAATATGAACACTTATATGTAATAATAAAATATGAAATAATCAAACAAAGTCGTTTAAGGAATCAAAATTCTATCGTCTCACTAGGTTATAATTAATTATTCTATCTTTTATAGTACATGATAATTTTGCTATGTTTTTATCAAATTTACATTTTGAAATTAGATTTTAAAATGTAAAATTTGTATTTTAAATTATACTATCTAAAATATAAAAGTATTTTTTTTAATTGTGTAATATGAAAGATCTACTATAATGCTTTTAGAATAGGACAATATACATTTTAGTGAGTCATTGAAATATCAAAATATTACTTTCTCTCATCTCTATAAGGCAACGCAGTATAAACATAAAAAAATTGTATAAAAATAAAGACTTTATTATTCTAGAATTTTTAATCTAAAATGATATCAATTTTTTATATATAAATTAAAATTGTATTTCATTTATATTGTTTTTCGTCAATAAAACACATTCAAGATATTCATCAAATAAAAAATCTCATAAAAACACACCAACAATCGTAAAATCCTTGTGTAGAGAAAAATGCCATTTTTTATTATCAAATAGTCAGATAATCAATGTAGTTATCAAATTTATTTAACGATATGAAAACAAATTTGTTAACGTGTTTAAAAATAAGAACCTAACTAATATTAAGGTAAATTAATATATTTAATTTTTTATATTTAAATATACAATAAAAGTAAGAGAAAGAAAAGTTTATTATATTTAGATAATAACTTTAACATTAATTATCTTATCTATTGGATAACAATAAGGCACTATTGTTTATTGAAGATAACAATAAGTCAAAGCAGTTGAATATTCTACCTTAAAAATAAATTAGAAATATGTAACTTATTTTAAATATTTTTGTTATTTATATCTCATATTTTTTCTACATCGTACACATATTTATATCTTGTCATATCCATTATTTAAAATAAATATACGTATGAAATAAAGTTTTATTGTCTTTCAATTTTGTTTTACACCTTTTAAGAAAATGAAAAGTAAATTTTTGACAATTTTGTTTTTACAAACTTGACAAAGTTTTTATATGTAAAATTAAATTAAATATTTTTTTTATTTTTTAAATAAAATAAAATAATAAAATAGTACTTTTTTTATCTTTTTAAAAATAAAGTAGTTTGTCAAAAATTTTAAAATTTTATTTGTGAAAATATCATACCCTAAGAAAATTTCAATCTTTCATGCATTATTTTATCGTAAAATAAAATTCATGGGTAAAATTACAAAAAAATTACTTACTATCACTTTATGTTCAATTAAATATTATGACTATTTCTCTCTCCCTATCTCTTTTAGAATTACATCTCATATTTGATTTAAAATAATCTATCCCAATCATCTCTAACTGCCATTTTTTTATTTCTATTTCTAAGATAATTCTAAAAATAAAATCATAATTAGTTAAAAAATTTAAATACAACAATTAATAATTACATAACCCTTGAGAGTTTTTCTATGCATACCAGTAGATATTGTGGTGATTCTCACAAATTCTATATATGAATATAAGATTGATAACTAGACCCACAATAGCCCTTATAACTAAAGGTTCTATTAATAAAAAAAGTTTTGATTACACATCACAATATTCATAAGTTTAAAGCACTTAGTTAACTCATGAAATTCATATAACCTTCTTGTCGTTGATGCTTATGTCATAAGTTTAAGGGAAAATATTACACACTTTCATAATTAATTGATATAGAGCAAAAGAAGAGTCGCTTTTGTAATGTGCGTAAAAAATGTCACACCCAAAAGCTTTTTGAACACCAACACCACAATCGTTAGGTCGCTCTTAAACAATTGAAACATAATGATTTTCCTTAAATTATATATAGTAAGTGTATAAACAATAACATAAACAAATTATATACTTTCAATAAAAAAAATTCAAAGGACAAACTTAAATTGGTTTGTATTCACCTTTCACACAAATAACTATTTTGTCAAAGTGGAAAACATAGAGTTTCGAAATCGGTAAAAACCTAGATATTTAAGAAAAATATTATAAGACGATGAAAAAAAAAAGAAGGTAAAATGGGAGTAGTTAAGCAACGAGTATAAAAAATGAGAAAAATGTAGAAGACATAAGAAAATGATAAAATGTTAGTTAGAGTTAAGGTTCAAACAAAAACATGTTAGTTGAGTAGGGTGTGAGGTGTTTAAATTACACTGAAGGCGGTAAGGTGAGATGATGAGAGCAAGGCGGCATGACCTTACACAATAGTGACGGGAATGAAAAGCTCACGATCATTGTCTTAATGGTGGGATTGAATTAAAAAATGAGTGTGCGCGATGTTTAGGATAAGAGGCCATCAAAGAAAGATGAGAAAATAAAATACATAATTCAATTAGTGAGCAGCTAACCGATAGAAGTTCATTTTTTTAAAATAAACGATAAAAAAATACTGTTTAATTTTATTATTATTTTTATTTTAATATTTAATTTTTAACATAAATAGTTTAGTTTTTTTACTTTAATATTTAATTTTTTTTTTGTAACTTATATTTTTTTTATTTCACATATTTTCACGGTTCAAATTGATGTTGATTTAAAAGTATGGAAAAAAATTCAAACATATGCATCAATTTTTTTCTATTAAATTATGATTTTTGTAAATTAAAGTATGATTTGTGTCGTATATATTTAAGTCTGCCAAGAAAATAATTTATATACATTGAAAAAAAAATCTAAATGTTACATTATTTTAAGGGAACATTATTTTGACCGACTTTTGTGTCCATTCAATATATAAAGAGGATTTTCTCTTTTGTATCCACTTTTCGTTTTTCAATTTTATCCTTAATTATTATTTTAAAAATTATTTATTTTATAATTAGTTTATCTTTAACCATTTTTTAAATATCTTTTATTTTTACTGTTATTCAAAAAAATTCTTTTTTTAACAATTATTCTATTTAATAACTATTTTAAAATTTATTATATATATTTCTAAAGTAAATATTATTGATCTTAACTCAAATTCTTATAAAAATTAAACAATGCGGACATACACGCTGTCGCGCCTGTATTTTCGCTAGTAATAATAATAATAATTGTTATTGCTATTATTCTCTTGTCAATTTATTTCCAGTCTATTTACACTTTTAAATAAATAACCTCTTCGAACAGTATAATAGACTATTATTTATTATATAATAATTATTATTCTTAAGTTTATATGAAGGCTCTTTTTCACTAATATATAATAGAATATGTAGTATTTTTATTTTATCCTCTTATAAATGATAATATTACTAATGTTATCCTTCAACTACGTCTAAAAACTATGATATTTGTAAAATATTCAATAATTTTTTTTAAATGCATGTTTATTTATAATTAAAATAAATGTGTCGTTTATATATATATATATATATATATATATAATTTTATCTGATAAATCTGTATTTATTAAATCTTTTACGTGTTGATATTATTATGTTGCTTGACATGTTATTATTTGTGTCTATAAATATATTATTTGTCACAATATAAATTTCAGTTCTCTTAAGACAAATACTGGGTTTAATATTTTGTAACAATAATAACTATATATATATATATATTTTTACTGTAACGTGTAACCTTGTTATATGAAATTAAATTTTATCGCACACATTAACACCAGCGAAAGTATATGTGTTATATTTATGTGTCACTTTTTTTTTTGTAGTATAGTGAAATTAATAATAATATTTTTAATTTAAATAAAATTTTTTAATTTCATTAGAAATATTTTCGTTGTTGTATGAGTAATTTTTTAATTAAAAATTTATTAAATTAAAAAAAACGGTTAAATTAAAAAAATTATTAAATTTTAAGAAATAACGGTTATTTGAATGATAAAATTGATAAAATAGTAATTTTGATGTAAAAGGTAAAACTAAAAAGAGTAATATATATATATATATATATATATATATATATATATATATATATATATGAATATAGATGTAAATATGTGTACGATGTAAAAAAAATCTGAGATACAAATAATAAAAATATTTAAAATAAGTTACATATTTCTAATTTATTTTTAAGGTAGATTATTCAACTGCTTTTTTATTTTCTAAGTTACTATCTTCAATAAACAATGCCTTATTATTATCCAATAGATAAGATAATTAATGTTAAAGTTATTATCTAAATATATTAAACTTTTCTTTTTCTTACTTTTAACGTATATTTAAATATAAAAAATTAAATATATTAATTTACCTCAATATTAGTTAGGTTCAGTGTTTGTCTAATTATTTTTAAACACGTTAACAAATTCGTTTTCATATCGTTAAATAAATTTGATAATTATGTTGATTGTCTGACTATTTGATAATAAAAAATGGCATTTTTCTCTACACGAGTATTTTAGGATTGTTGGTATATTTTTTATGAGATTTTTTATTTCATTAATATCTTGAATGTGTTTTAATGACGAAAGACAATATAAATGAAATACAAGTTTAATTTACATATAAAAAATTGATATGATTTTAAATTAAAAATTCTAGAACAATAAAGTCTTTATTTTTATATACTTTTTTTTATGTTTATACTGCGTTGCCTTATAAAGATGAGAGAAAGTAATATTTGATATTTCAATGACTCACTAAAATGTATATTGTCCTATTCTAAAAGCATTATAGTAGATCTTTCATATTACACAATTAAAAAAACACTTTTATATTTTACATAGTATAATTTAAAATACAAATTTTACATTTTAAAATTTAATTTCAAAATGTAAATTTGATAAAAACATAGCAAAATTACCATGTAATATAAAACATAGAATAATTAATTATAACCTAGTGAGACGATAGAACATTGATTCCTTAAACGACTTTGTTTTATAAGTGTTCATATTTTCTAAATATTTATATAATGACACAAGTTATTAATATTTATAAATTGATAAAGTTGATATATATAATAAATTTATATTCATTAACAAAGTGAAATATATATTTATACACATCTACAGGTATGGGCTCACCCGTCCTTCGCTCAGGGGGAATTCTTGCCGCGTGCACTAATGTGTTCAATTTATCCTGTCATATCAAATTAGAATTACATCAAATTAGAATTAATAAGAATTGTAGTAAGAAAAAAACAAAACAAAGATTTATCATACCTTTTAGATCTCTAAGAGTCATGTGGTCTGCATCCGAGAGAGCTCGTAGCTTAACCTCGCGCCACCTCCTTGATGGTATAAATGTTATTAGAAAGTCAGTTATCCACATATAGGTAAACTGAGACTGATATTATTGATAACATCATACCTCTCCCAACTCCAACTAATTCAACCGTGCGCACAAGAGCTTCTACCTCATCCACGGAGAGTAGTCTCCTGGTTCGACGTTGCACAATTGTATGACATGAAAGACCCTCTCGTTCTTGGGTTGAAGGAATATGCACCAAGACACTTTGAATTTGATGCCCTTCATTGCAGAGTTTCTCAATTTTGTCAATGAGTTATGCTACATGTCCTTTCATGGTGCTGCCCGCTTAGAGTTGTCAATTATGGGGTATGCTGTGCACATAAAATTTACAATTAAGCATGGCTTATTTATAACATGCAATCATGTCATTAACATGATAACATGCAAGATGCATGACATTAATTTAATAATAGCGTAATTTAACATGTAAATCTAATAATTATTTTAATTTATCCAATTAAAGATATTAATTGATAAATTAGAAACTTAAAAAATACTTAGACAATTAAATATGTTCTAAATATTTATTTACTAGTGTATGTATAAATATATATATATATATATATATATATATATATATATATATATATATATATATATATATATATATAAACATAATATATATAAAAATTTGAAGGTAATCTAAAAATAAATAAAAATATTAAAAAATTTTACAAAAATGGCGAGTCACCCCGCTCGCCCGTTCTACGGCGCAGCAAGCTGTAGATTCTAACCCATTTTCCACTAGCAAACTAGCTTGGTCCAATCAATTTTTGGCAAGTGAAAAATAGAAAGAGTTAAATTGGGTTGGACAGTCAACACAGGTTAGAAAAACCCGTGTTGTCACCCATAATTTTTTCCTCTTTGTATTATTCATAATTCCACTAATTCTTCCATAGTCTCTAAAAGCCACAACTTCTCTAATTTTGCTAACAATAAGACAAAAACGTTTTCTGTTCATATCCATTATTCAAAATAAATATGTGTATGAAATAAAGTTTTATTGTCTTTCAATTTTCTTTTACACCTTTTAAGAAAATGAAAACTAAATTTTTGACAATTGTTTTTTACAAACTTGACAAAGTTTTTATATGTAAAATTAAATTAAATAATTTTTTTAATTTTTTAATCAAATTAAAATAATTAAATAGTACTTTGTTTATCTTTTTAAAAATAAAGTAGTTTGTCAAAATAGTTAAAATTTTATTTCTGCAAATATAATACCCTGAGAAAATTTCAATCTTTCATGTATTATTATATCGTAAAATAAAATTCATGAGTAAAATTACAAAAAAATTACTTACTATCCCTTTATTTTCAATTAAATATTATGACTATTTCTCTCTCTCTATCTCTCTTTTAGAATTACATCTCATATATGATTTAAAATAATATATCCCAATAATCTCGAACTGCAACTTTTTATTTCTATTTCTAAGATAATTTTAAATATAAAATCGTAATTGGTTAAAAAATTTAAATACTACAATTCATAATTACATAACCCTTGAGAGTTTTGCTATGCTTACCAGTAGATATTGTGTTGATTCTCACAACTTCTATCTATGAAATATAAGATTGATACCTACACCCACAATAGCTCCCATAACTAAAGGTTCTATTAATAAAAAAAGTTTTGATTACACCTCACAATATTCATAAGTTTAAAGCACTCAGTTAGCTCATAAAATCCATATAACCTTCTTGTCGTTAATGCTTATATCAAACATAATAACACCTCCATCTAAATACCTGCAAAAACATATTCATAAAATACATCACATTCAGTTAAAGGTCAGAATAGAAATACAAAGACTGCTTGTTACTGTTAGTCCCTTAGCATCAATGAACAGTTATAAAAGAATATGTATTATTAAGTCAATATATTAACAATGATAGAACAGGCTGACAACCAATCACCAATCAAGTAATCTTCCAAAGTTCTCCATAATTGATAAGAACTACATTTTATCAAATTCAAGTCACTCTATATGTAATGAATTTAATATTTCTTTTAATCATCGAGAAAGTAAAATATTATTTTAATTAGTGATCATAATTACAGTTAGTATTCAATATTATTTTGCATGGTTAATTATAAATTATTTTGCATGGTTAATTGTAAATGCAAAGCAATTTTTAAGACAGATACTTCACTATCATTATTCAAAAGTTATAATAACATAAACTGTTTTTATTTAAACAAATATACCTACATACCAGGCAGTCTTCTACATTCTATCCACATAGACTCTATCCAAGAGTATGAGCAGTTAAGACTCTATCAAAGAGCTCCTGAGGTATGGGTTCACCCCTCCTTCGCAAAGGGGGAATTCTTGCCGCGTGCACTAATGTGTTCCATTTTTCCTGTAATATCAAATTAGAATTACATCAAATTAGTATTAGTAAGAAATGTAGTAAGAAAAAAAAAACAAAGATCTATCATACCTTTAGATCTCTAAAAGTCCTGTGGTCTGCATCCGAGAAAGCTTGTAGCTTAACCTCGCGCCACCTCCTTGATGGTATAAATGTTATTAGAAAGTCAGTTATCCACATACAGGTAAACTGATACTGATATTATTGATAACATCATACCTCTCTCAACTCCAAGTAATTCAACCGTGCGCACAAGAGCTTCTAGCTCATCAGCGGAGAGTGATCTCCTGGTTCGACGTTGCCCAATTGTATGACATGAAGGACCCTCTCGTTCTTGGGTTGAAGGAATATGAACCGAGAAACTTTCAGTTTGATGCCCTTCATTGCAGAGTTTCTCAATTTTGTCAATGAGTTTTGCTAAATGTCATTTCATGGTGTCGCTCGCTTAGAGTTGCCCATTATGGTGTATGCTGTGCACATAATATTTGCAATTAAGCATGGCTTATTTATAACATGCAATCATGTCATTAACATGATAACATGCAAGATGCATGACATTAATTTAATAATAAAGTAATTTAACATGTAAATCGAAAAATTATTTTAATTTATCCAATTAAAGATATTAATTGATAAATTAGAAACTTAAAAAGTACTTAGAGAATTAAATATGCTCTAAATATTTATTTATTAGTATATATACATATATATATATATATATATATATATATTATAAACATAATATATATAAAAATTGAAAGTAATCTAAAAAAATAAAAATATTAAAAAATTTTACAAAAATGGCGGGTCACCCCGCTAGCCCGTCCTATGGCGCGACAAGCTGTAGAATCTAACCTGTTTTTCACTGGAAACTAGCTTGGTCAAATCACTTTTTAACAAGTGAAGAATATAATGAGTTAAATTGGGTTGGACAATCAACACAGGCTAGACAAACCCGTGTTGTCACCCATAATTTTTTCCTCTTTGTATTATTCATAATTCCACTTGTTCTTCCTTAGTCTCTAAAAGCCATGACTTATATGATTTAGGAAAGAATGAGACAAAAACAATTTCTTTTCATATCCATTATTCAAAATAAATGTGTATGAAATAAAGTTTTATTGTCTTTCAATTTTGTTTTACACATTTTAAGAAAATGAAAAATAAATTTTTGACAATTTTGTTTTTACAAACTTGACAAAGTTTTTATATGTAAAATTAAATTAAATATTTTTTTTTAATTTTTTAACTAAAATAAAATAATAAAATAGTACTTTTTTTTATCTTTTTAAAAATAAAGCAGTTTGTCAAAAATTTTAAAATTTTATTTGTGAAAATATCATAGCCTAAGAAAATTTCAATCTTTCATGTATTATTATATCGTAAAATAAAATTCATGGGTAAAATTACAAAAAAATTACTTACTATCCCTTCATTTTCAATTAAATATTATGACTATTTCTCTTTCTCCCTATCTTTCCTCTAGAATTACATCTCATATTTGATTTAAAATAATCTATCCCAATCATCTCTAACTGCCATTTTTTTATTTCTATTTCTCAGATAATTCTAAAAATAAAATCATATTTAGTTAAAAAATTTCAATACAACAATTCATAATTACATAACCCTTGAGAGTTTTTCTATGCATACCAGTAGATATTGTGTTGATTCTCACAAATTCTATCTATGAAATATAAGATTGATACCTAGACCTACAATAGCCCTCATAACTAAAGGTTCTATTAATAAAAGAAGTTTTGATTACACATCACAATATTCATAAGTTTAAAGCACTCAGTTAGCTCATAAAATCCATATAACCTTTTTGTCGTTAATGCTTATATCAAACATAATAACACCTCCATCTAAATACCTGCAAAAACATATTCATAAAATACATTATATTCAGATAATGGTCAGAACAGAAATACAAAGACTGGTTGTTACCGTTAGTCCCTTAGCATCAATGAAAAGTTATAAAAGAATATGTATTATTAAGTCAATATATTCACAATGATAGAAGAGGCTCATTGCCAATCGTCCAAATTTCTCCATAATTGATAAGAGCTATATTTTATCACATTAAGTAACTCTATATATAATGAATATAATATTTCATTTAATCCTCGAGAAAGTAAAATATTATTTTAAGTCGTGATCATAATTACAGTTAGTATTCAATATTATTTTGCATGGTTAATTATAAATTATTTTGCATAGTTAATTATAAATGCAAAGAAATTTTAAGATAGATACTTCACTATCATTATTCAAAAGTTAGAATAAGATAAATTGTTTTTATTTTAACAAATATACCTACATACCAAGCAGTCTTCTAGATTCTATCCATATAGACTCTATCCAAGAGTATGTGTAGTTAAGACTCTATCAAAGAGATCCTGAGGTATGGGCTCACCCCTCCTTCACTCAAAGGGAATTCTTGCCGCGTACACTAATGTGTTCCATTTCTCCTGTCATATGAAATTATAATTACATCTAATTAGTATTAATAAGAATTGTAGTAAGAAAAAAACAAAACAAAGATCAATCATAACTTTAGATCTCCAAAAGTCATGTGGTCTGCATCCGAGAAAGCTCGTAGCTTAACCTCGCGCCACCTTCTTGATGGTATAAATGTTATTAGAAAGTCAGTTATCCACATACAGGTAAACTGATACTGATATTATTGATAACTCCAAGTAATTCAACCGTTCGCAAAAGAGCTTCTACCTCATCCACGAAGAGTGGTCTCCTGGTTCGACGTTGCCTAATTGTATGACTTGAAGGACCCTTTTATTGTTGGGTTGAAGGAATATGCACCGAGACACTCTCAGTTTGATGCCCTTCATTGTAGAGTTTCTCAATCTTGTCAATGAGTTGTGCTACATGTCGTTTCATGTTGTCGCCCGCTTAGAGTTGCCAATTATGGTGTATGTTGTGCACATAAAATTACTAAGTAAAAATTGTCGTAGCTTTGCAATTAAGCATGACTTATTTATAACATGCAATCGTGTCATTAACATGATAACATGCAAGATGCATGACATTAATTTAATAATAAAGTAATTTAACATGTAAATCGAAAAATTATTTTAATTTATCCAATTAAAGATATTAATTGATAAATTAGAAACTTAAAAAGTACTTAGAGAATTAAATATGCTCTAAATATTTATTTATTAGTATATATACATATATATATATATATATTATAAACATAATATATATAAAAATTGAAAGTAATCTAAAAAAATAAAAATATTAAAAAATTTTACAAAAATGGCGGGTCACCCCGCTACCTCATCCGCGGTAAGGTGAGATGATGAGAGCAAGGCGGCATGACCTTACACAGTAGTGACGGGAATGAGAAGCTCACGATCATTGTCTTAATGGTGGTGATTGAATTAAAAAATGGAGTGTGCACGATGTTTAGGATAAGAGGCCATCGAAGAAAGATGAGAAAATAAAATACATAATTCAATTAGTGAGCAGTTAACTGATAGAAGTTCATTTTTTTAAAATAAACGATAAAACAATACTGTTTAATTTTATTATTATTTTTACTTTAATATTTAATTTTTACTATAAATAGTTTAGTTTTTTTTACTTTAATATTTAATTTTTTTTGTAACTTATATTTTTTTATTTCACATATTTCCACGGTTCAAATTGATGTTGATTTAAAAGTATGGAAAAAAAGTTCAAACATATGCATCAATTTTTTTCTATTAAATTATGATTTTTGTAAATTAAAGTATGATTTTTGTGTCCTATATATTTAAGTCTGCCAAGAAAATAATTTATATACATTGATAAAAAAATCTAAATGTTACATTATTTTAAGGAAACATTATTTTGACCAACTTTTGTGTCTACTTTTGTGTCCATTCAATATATATAGAGGATTCCCTCTTTTGTTTCCACTTTTCGTTTTTCAATTTTATTCTTAATTATTATTTTAAAAATTAATTATTTTATAATTAGTTTATCTTTAACCATTTTTTAAATATCTTTTATTTTTATCGTTATTCAAAAAAATTCTTTTTTTTAACAATTATTCTATTTAATAACTATTTTAAAATTTATTATATATATATATATATATATATATATTTCTAAAGTAAATATTATTGATCTTAACTCAAATTCTTATAAAAATTAAAAAATGCGAACATACAAGCTGTCGCACATGTATTTTGCTAGTAATAATAATAATTATTGTTATTACTATTATTCTCTTGTCAATTTATTTCCAGTCTATTTACACTTTTAAATAAATAACCTCTTCGAACAATATAATAGACTATTATTTATTATATAATAATTATTATTCTTAGGTTTATATGAAGGCTCTTTTTTACTAATATATAATAAAATATGTAGTATTTTTATTTTATCCTCTTATAAATGATAATATTATTAATGTTATCCTTCAACTACATCTAAAAACTAAGACATTTGTAAAATATTCAATAATTTTATTTAAATGCATGTTTATTTATAATTAAAATAAATGTGTCGTTTATATATATATATATTTTATCTGATAAATATGTATTTATTAAATCTTTTACGTGCTGATATTATTATGTTGCTTGACATGTTATTATTTGTGTCTATAAATATATTATTTGCCCTAATATAAATTTCAATTCTCTTAAAACAAATACTGGGTTTAATATTTTAACAGTAATATATATATATATATATATATATATATATATATATATATATATATATATATATTTATTGTAACATGTAACCTTGTTATATGAAATTAAATTTTATCGCTTGTTTTTTCTATACACCTTAACACCAGCGAAAGTATGTTATATTCATGTGTCACTTTTTTTTTTAGTATAGTGAAATTAATAATAATATTTTTAAATTTTTTTTTAATTTCATTATAAATATTTTCTTTGTTGTATGAGTAATTTTTTAATTAAAAATTTATTAAATTAAAAAAAACGGTTAAATTAAAAAAACTATTAAATTTAAAAAATAACTGTTATTTGAATGATAAAATTAATAAAATAGTAATTTTGATGTAAAAGGTAAAACTAGAAAGAGAAAAATATAAAAAATATATTCTTTTATATATATATATATATATATATGTGGATATAGATATAAATATGTGTACTGTGACGTCCCATTTTAATAGATTAATCTACTGAATAAAATATCACACAGTTATAACAACGAGAAGCATTCAGATGAACATAAACGTAGAAATGGTAACTGTTACAGTCATCCGGAATTACTTAGAGGAAACACAAGTCTAAAAGTTTAACAGTCTTGCAAAGGGGTTGCCACCAAGGCAACTGATACAAAAGGCCTCATGGCCATGAAACTACTCCTAAGACATCCAGACGCGAAGATCTAAGCTGCACTGCTGCGTCTCCCGGATTCATCTCGGGCCTCCCTCTCATCTGCTCCCACCAGAAGGTGATCATCGCAAAAGAGAAAACATAACAGGAACACACACAAAATGCAAGGGTAAGCTAGTGTAATATAATACTTATCATGATATAAAGGAATAAATGCATGAACATTCCCAGACATACAACACAGAGGCACATAGATCATGTTATGGCAAACAAGCAAGACACTATGACTCAATTATCCGGATACATATATTAAGATCGGATTCACTGGATGCCTGCACTCGTGGTGGCCTCTACTGCTCTGCAGAGCCATTGCCAATGGGTTTCACCCTACCACTCACGAGGTTAGCCTTTAAGCGTCTAAGGCCATTATCCTGCTAAAGACTAGGGCCTCCCGCTACTCTCACCACTTGGGTCAGATTTCTCTACCTGAGACTCACTGACCCTTTAGAGTTTCGGGATGCGATCCTTACTTGAATCCTTATCTTAACATATACACTACACGCCACCATAAAGTCTCCCCATGGGACTCATGGAATTACGCCTATCTCATCATCACAAACATATTTCTCATACAATTCCCACCTCTTTTTGGTCATTCATCCAATTGTCATGTTAAAACATCACGAAGCCACAAACTCATGATCAATCTCATACCAAACATGCTAATTTCATTCATAAGAATTCCAAAACACCCAAACAGTTAAGAAAACATGTCACACATTCGCAAACTCGCTCAGGCGAGACGCTGGTCTTACTGACGCAACGGATTCTCGCTCAGGCGAGATGAACAACGTGGGGCTTCCACGATTTCTCGCTCAGGCGAGATGAGCAACGTGGGGTTTTCACGATTTCTCGCTCAGGCGAGATGAGCAACGTGGGGTTTTCACGATTTCTCGCTCAGGCGAGACCTCCTCGCCTGAGCGAGACATGGCGTCGCTCAGAACGCGGACTGGTCGCCTAGGCGAGTTCTCGTGGCAGTGAGTGCTCTGATACTCTCGCCTAGGCGAGACGAGCTCGCTTGGGCGAAAATAGCGGAGTTCATCGCTGTCCACCCACATGCAATGGCGGAAACCGCCCAGATCTACCCCCAAACACACATGCAACTCCATTTCATCCAACAAAAACACACTATGCACGCATACAAACAGACAACGACCGAAAACAGGCAAGAATAACTTAAAACTGATGAATCTAGCTTCCCTTACCTTGGTTTAAGTACCACAAGACAACAGACCTGCGATCAACGAAATAACAGCTCCTGAACCAAGGAAGTGGGCTAGAACTGGAAAAGAGGACAAAACTGAAGTTAAGAATCTTAACTCTAACTCGCACCACGCGTTTTAAACGGAGAGGAAAAGGGAATGAACGAACCAGGAGCTTCGAAGTTCACTTACCTGAAACAAAGAAAGGAGTTTTGGTAGCTTGGAGACGTGCGGATGGTGTGCCCTAGCAGAGGGCAGAGGTGTGGGATGGAGAGGGAAGTTGCTTCTGAAAAAGTGACAAGAGCCAAAATGAGGGAACAAGGTAGGGTATGGGGTCCTTCTGTAAGGCAGGGCCTTGGGCCTCCGAAAAGGCCAGGCCCAAACTCTATATTACTGAAAAAAAAAGGCTTACATGCACAATGGAGAAAAATTTGAGATATAAATAACAAAAATATTTAAAATAAGTTAAATATTTCTAATTTATTTTTAAGGTAGATTATTCAACTGCTTTTACTTTTTTATTTTCTAAGTTACTATCTTCAATAAACAATAGTGCCTTATTATTATCCAATGGATAAGATAATTAATGTTAAAGTTATTATCTAAATATATTAAACTTTTCTTTCTCTTACTTTTAACGTATATTTAAATATAAAAAATTAAATATATTAATTTACCTCAATATTAGTTAGGTTCAGTACAAAATAAAAGACATGTACTCTTGTCAAGGTCAAGATCCTCAAAAACAATGATTGGGCTTTTTCCACGAAGGTCTAGAAAAAGCCACAGTTTTTATATTACATGATCTCACAAAGAATTTGCTGATAAAATTGATCACAAAATACCTTAGTTAGCTGCATTGCAGCTGACATAATCTTCCTCCCTATTAAAGAGCTTCAAGTAAAGGCAACAACCTGTTGAAAAATTAAATATAAGCCACAATTCCATTTATCATACTTTTAGTGTTCATATTCATAAACATAAACAGTTCCATTTAAGAAGCTCTTTTGTGCAAGATGAGAATGAAATAAAGGAACCTACCAATAGGGTTAACATTTCCCCAATAGCCTTCAGGTTGAGGATTCACAAGAGGATCTCCATACACCTCTGAAGTTGATGTAAGCAAAATCTTGTCAGAAAAATTCTAACTAAATGAGACCAACTAATGGCAGTAGTTTGAGATCATTATTAAAAGCGTATCACAACCTTGCTCCTACTCGCTTTGCAAGTCCAAGCATATTTAGGGTGCCTATGACATTAGTCTTTATAGTCTGTAAAGTAACCACTCTCTTAAAGTCTATGCATGTAAAGTAGAAGGCAAGTGGTTAGAAAGGAAAACAGACTCTCAAAATTATACCTTCATTGGATTGAATTTGTGGAAAATATGAGAGGCAGGGCATGTAAGATGGAAGATCTGTTCAACCTCAATCAACCACACACCACGGAAATACAAACTAAGACACATGAAAACAACTCACATGAGTGTCTCCCATGGTAGGAACTACACAATAACACAAACGAAAATTGAAATCATAGTTTAATTCCAACCATAATCAAATCAAATCAACGAGCCATTCAATTATTCAAATCGAAAAAAAAAATTCAATACCTAAACCCGGTGAATCATTGAGCTCATACTTCATATGTGTGTGCCTTAACATGAACTCGTCGACCTCCATCAGCAAGTCATCAACCACTTCCTCGTGCTTTGCATTCCTCTACTGCCACCACCGCTTGTCCGTTAGTGCTCGGAATCAAATTCTTCAGCACGTCGTCAGAGTGTTTCCACTTCTTTGCCATTGTAGGCGTTGAGGGAAATGAAACGGGAGGCTTGTCAGAGTTCAAACGCAACCGACCTAAATACCGACGTCGGGCAAAAGCAAAAATCTAACCTTTGATGAAGAAGCACTGTGGTGGTGTAACATCACGGTGGTGTGGCGACACGGTGGTGTGACGACGTGGTGGTGCGACGGTGTGATGGTGTAGCAGAACGAAGTGTGAAGATGCATAGAGTTGCGGTAGCGAGTGATGAGACTAGGATTTAGAAAAGAGAAAGAGTAGAAGGTGCGTAAAGAACGAGAGAGAAAAATAAAATATTTAAATTACTCGTTTATAGGTTTGAATTTTACAGGGTTTCACAATAAACCTCTGGAAAACAATGGAGGTTACTAAAACCTCAGTTAACTAAATATATTATTGGGGTTATATTAACCCCTAGTAGATAACCTCCGTTAAAAATGATATTTCTTGTAGTGAGTGTTTGTCTAATTATTTTTAAACACATTAACAAATTTGTTTTCATATTGTTAAATAAATTTGATAACTATGTTGATTATCTGACTATTTGATAATAAAAAATGTCATTTTTCTCTGCACAAAGATTTTAGGATTTTTGGTGTATTTTTTATGAGATTTTTAATTTGATGAATATCTTGAATGTGTTTTATTGACCAAAGACAATATAAATGAAATACAAGTTTAATTTACATATAAAAAATTGATATCATTTTAGATTAAAAATTCTAGAACAATAAAGTTTTTATTTTTATATAATTTTTTTTTATGTTTATACTGTGTTGCCTTATAGAGATGAGAGAAAGTAATATTTTGATATTTCAATGACTCACAAAAATATATATTGTCCTATTCTAAAAGCATTATAGTAGATCTTTCATATTACACAATTAAAAAAATACTTTTATATTCATTAACAAAGTGAAATATATATATTTATACACATCTATAGGTATGGGCTCACCCCTCCTTCGCTCAAGGGGAATTCTTCTCGCGTGCACTAATGTGTTCCATTTATCCTGTCATATCAAATTAGAATTACATCAAATTAGTATTAATAAGAATTGTAGTAAGAAAAAAACAAAAAAAAATTATCATACCTTTTAGATCTCTAAGAGTCCTGTAGTCTGCATCCAAGAAAGCTCGTTCGCGCCACCTCCTTGATGGTATAAATGTTATTAGAAAGTCAGTTATCCATATACAGGTAAACTGATACTGATATTATTGATAACATCATACCTCTCCCAACTCCAAGTAATTCAACCGTGTGCACAAGAGCTTCTACCTCATCCACAGAGAGTGGTCTCCTGGTTCGAAGTTGCCCAATTGTATGACATGAATGACCCACTCGTTCTTGGGTTGAAGGAATACGAACCGAGAAACTTTCAGTTTGATGCCCTTCATTGCAGAGTTTCTCAATTTTGTCAATGAGTTCTGCTACATCTCGTTTCATGGTTCCTCCCGCTTAGAGTTGCCAATTATGGTGTATGTTGTCAACATAAAATTTGCAATTAAGCATGGCTTATTTATAACATGCAATCATGTCATTAACATGATAACATGCAAGATGCATGACATTAATTTAATAATAGAGTAATTTAACATGTAAATCTAATAATTATTTTAATTTATCCAATTAAAGATATTAATTGATAAATTAGAAACTTAAAAAGTTCTTAGACAATTAAATATGCTCTAAATATTTATTTATTAGTATGTATATAAATATATTATAAACATAATATATTTAGAAATTTGAAAGTAAGCTAAAAAAAATATTAAAAAATTTTACAAAAATGGCGGATCATTCTGCTAGCCCGTCCTATGGCGCGGCAAGCTGCAGATTCTAACCCGTTTTTCACTGGAAACTAGCTTGGTCAAATCAATTTTTGACAAGTGAAGAATAGAATGAGTTAAATTGGGTTGGACAGTCAACACAGGCTATACAAACCCGTGTTGTCACCCATAATTTTTTCCTCTTTGTATTATTCATAATTCCACTAGTTCTTCCTTAGTCTCTAAAAGCCATGACTTATATGATTTTGGAAAGAATGAGACAAAAACAATTTCTTTTCATATCCATTATTCAAAATAAATGTGTACGAAATAAAGTTTTATTGTCTTTAAATTTTGTTTTACACCTTTTAAGAAAATGAAAAATAATTTTTTGACAATTTTTTTAACAAACTTGACAAAGTTTTTATATGTAAAATTAAATTATTTTTTATTTTTTAATCAAAATAAAATAATAAAATAGTACTCTTTTATCTTTTTAAAAATAAAGTAGTTTGTAAAAACTCTTAAAATTTTATTTGTGAAAATATCATACCTTAAGAAAATTTCAATCTTTCATGTATTATTATATCGTAAAGTAAAATTCTTGAGTAAAATTACAAAAAAAATTACTTACTATCCCTTTATTTTCAATTAAATATTATAACTATTTCTCTCTGTCCTTATCTCTCTTTTAGAATTACATCTCATATATGATTTAAAATAATTTATCCCAATAATCTCTAACTGCCGATTTTTTATTTCTATTTCTAAGATAATTTAAAAAAAATCATAATTAATTAAAAAATTTAAATACTACAATTCATAATTACATTACCCTTGAGAGTTTCACTATGCATACCAGTAGATATTGTGTTGATTCTCACAAATTCTATCTATGAAATATAAGATTTATCCCTAGACCCACAATAGCCCTCGTAACTAAAGGTTCTATTAATAAAAAAAGTTTTGATTACACATCACAATATTCATAAGTTTAAAGCACTAAGTTAGCTCATAAAATTCATATAATCTTCTTGTCGTTAATGCTTATATCAAACATAATAACACCTCCATCGAAATACCTGCAAAAATATATTCATAAAATACATCATATTCAGATAAAGGTCAACAATGATAGAACAGGCTGACGACCAATCAAGTAATCGTCCAAAGTTCTCCATAATTGATAAGAACTACATTTTATCACATTCAAGTAACTCTATATATAATGAATCTAATATTTCATTTAATCCTCGAGATAGTAAAATATTATTTTAAGTCGTGATCATAATTACAGTTAGTATTCAATATTATTTTGCATGGTTAATTATAAATTATTTTGCATAGTTAATTATAAATGCAAAGCACAATTTTTAAGACAGATACTTAACTATCATTATTCAAAAGTTAGAATAAGATAAATTGTTTTTATTTTAACAAATATACCTACATACCAGGCAGTCTTCTAGATTCTATCCATATAGACTCTATCCAAGAGTATGAGCAGTTAAGACTCTATCAAAAAGCTCCTGAGGTATGGGCTCACCCCTCCTTCGCTCAGGGGGAATTCTTGCCGCGTGCACTAATGTGTTCCATTTATCCTGTCATATCAAATTACAATTACAATTACATCATAACAAATAAACCCTAAACCCTAAGAAAAAAACAAAACAAAGATCTATCATATCTTTAGATCTCTAAGAGTCTTGTGGTCTGCATCCGAGAAAGCTCGTAGCTTAACCTCGCGCCACCTTCCTTGAGGGTATAAATGTTATTAGAAAGTCAGTTATCCACATACAAGTAAACTGATACTGATATTATTCATAACATCATCCCTCCCAACTCCAAGTAATTCAACCGTGCGCACAAGAGCTTCTACCTCATCCACGGAGAGTGGTCTCCTGGTTTGACATTGCAGAATTGTATGAATTGAAGGACCCTCTTGTTCTTGGGTTGAAGGAATATGCACCGAGACACTTTCAGTTTGATGCCCTTCATTGCAGATTTTCTTGTCAATAACTTCTGCTACATGTCGTTTTATGATGTCGCACGCTTTGAGTTGCGAATTATGGGGTATGTTGTGTACATAAAATTGCTAAGTAAAAATTGTAGTAGCTTTTCAATTAAGTATACTTATTCATAACATGCAATCATGTCATTAACATGATAACATGCAAGATGCATGACATTAATTTAATAATAGAGTAATTTAACATGTAAATCTAATAATTATTTTAATTTATCCCATTAAAGATATTAATTGATAAATTAATAGCTTAAAAAATCCTTAAACAATTAAACATGCTCTAAATATTTATTTATTGGTGTATATATATATATATATATATATATATATATATATATATATATAAAATAAACATAATATATATAAAAATTTGAAAGTAATCTAAAATAAATAAATATATTACAAATTTTTACTAAAATGGCGAGACACCCCGCTAGGCCGTCCTATGGCGTGGCAAGCTCCAAATTCTAACCCGTTTTCTACTGGCAAACTACCTTGGTCCAATCAATTTTTGGCAAGTGAAGAAGAGGACGAGTTAAATTGGGTTGGATAATCAAACCAGGCTAGACAAACCCGTGTTGTCACCCATAATTTTTTCCTCTTTGTATTATTCATAATTCCACTAGTTCTTCTTAAGTCTCTAAAAGCCATGACTTCTCTAATTTTGATAACAATGAGACAAAAACAATTTCTTTTCATATCCATTATTCAAAATAAATATGTATATGAAATAAAGTTTTGTTTTCTTTCAATTTTGTTTTACATCTTTAAAGAAAATGAAAAATAAATTTTTGACAATTCTTTTTAAAAACTTAACAAAGTTTTTATATGTAAAATTAAATAAATTAATATTTTTATTTATTAATCAAAATAAAATAATAAAATAATTATGGGGTACAAAGACTGGTTGTTACCTTTAGTCCCTTAGCATCAATGATCAGTTATAAAATAATATGTATTATTAAGTCAATATATTCACAATGGTAGAACAGGCTGACGGTCAATCAAGTAATCGTCCAAAGTTCTCCATAATTGATAATAACTACATTTTATCACATTCAAGTAACATCTATTTATAATGAATTTAATATTTCATTTAATCCTTGAGAAATTAAAATATTATTTTAAGTCATGATCATAATTACAGTTAGTATTCAATATTATTTTGCATGGTTAATTATAAATTATTTTGCATACTTAATTATAAATGCAAAGCACAATTTTTAAGACAGATACTTCACTATCATTGTTCAAAAGTTAGAATAAGATAAATTGTTTTTATTTTAATAAATATACCTACATACTAAGCAGTCTTCTAGATTCTATCCATATAGACTCTATCCAAGAGTATGAGCAGTTAAGACTCTATCAAAGAGCTAATGAGGTATGGGCTCACCCCTCCTTCGCTCAAGGGGAATTCTTGCCGCGTGCACTAATATTTTCCATTTTTTCCTGTCATATCAAATTAGAATTACATCAAATTAGAATTAATAAGAATTGTAGTAAGAAAAAAACAAAACAAAGATCTATCGTACCTTTAGATCTCTAAGAGTCCTGTGGTTTGCATCCGAGAAAGCTCGTAGCTTAACCTCGCGCCTTCTTCTTGATGGTATAAATGTTATTAGAAAGTCAACTATCCACATATAGGTAAACTGATATGTGGGGTGTATGTTGTGCACATAAAATTGCTAAGTAAAAATTGTAGTAGCTTTGCAATTAAGCATGACTTATTTATAACATGCAATCATGTCATTAACATGACAACATGCAAGATGCGTGACATTAATCTAATAATAGAGTAATTTAACATGTAAATCTAATAATTATTTTAATTTATCCAATTAAAGATATTAATTGATAAATTAGAAACTTAAAAAATACTTAGACAATTAAATATGCACTAAGTATTTATTTACTAGTATATGTATAAATATATATATATATATATATATATATATATATATATATATATAAATTTGAAATTAATCTAAAAAAAATTAAAAAATTAAAAAATTTTACAAAAATGATGAGTCTGCCCGCTAGCCCGTCCTATGGCGTGGCAAGCTGCAGATGCTAGCCCGTTTTTCACTTGCAAACTAGCATGGTCTAATCAATTTTTGGCAAGTGCAGAATAGAACGAGTTAAATTGGGTTGGACAGTCAAAAGAGGTTAGACAAACCCGTGTTGTCACCCATAATTTTTTCCTCTTTTTATTATTCATAATTCCACTAGTTCTTCCTAAGTCTCTAAAAGCCATGACTTATCTGATTTTGGTAACAATGAAACAAAAACAATTTCTTTTCATATCCATTATTCAAAATAAATATGTGTATGAAATAAATTTTTATTGTCTTTCAATTTTGTTTTACACCTTTTCAGAAAATGAAAAATAAATTTTTGACAATTGTTTTTTACAAACTTGAAAAAGTTTTTATATGTAAAATTAAATAAATTATTTTTTTATTATTTTTTAATCAAAATAAAATAATAAAATAGTACTTTTTTTATCTTTTTAAAAATAAAGTAGTTTGTAAAAATTGTTAAAATTTTATTTGTGAAAATATCATACCCTAAGAAAATTTCAATCTTTCATGTATTATTTTATCGTAAAATAAAATTCATGAGTAAAATTACAAAAAAATTACTTACTATCCCTTTATCGTCAATTAAATATTATAACAATTCCTCTCTCCCTATCTCTCTTTTAGAATTACATCTCATATATGATTTAAAATAATCTATCCCAATCATCTCTAACTTCCATTTTTTATTTCTATTTCTAAGATAATTTATAAATAAAATCATAATTAGTTAAAAAATTTAAATATTACAATTCATAATTACATAAGCCTTGAGATTTTTGCTATGCATACCAGTATATATTGTGTTGATTCTCACAAATTCTATCTATGAAATATAAGATTGATACCTAGAACCACAATAGTCCTCATAACTAAAGGTTTTATTAATAAAAAAAGTTTTGATTACACATCACAATATTCATAAATTTAAAGCACTTAGTTAGCTCATAAAATTCATATAACCTTCTTGTCGTTAATACTTATATCATACATAATAACACCTCCATCTAAATACCTGCAAAAACATATTCATAAAATACATCATATTCAGATAAAGGTCAGAACAGAAATACAAAAACTGCTTGTTACCGTTAGTCCCTTAGCATCAATGAACAGTTATAAAAGAAGATGTATTATTAAGTCAATATATTCACAATGATAGAACAGGTTGACGGCCAATCAAGTAATCGTCCAAAGTTTTCCATAATGGATAAGAGCTACATTTTATCATATTCAAGTAACGCTATATATAACGAATTTAATATTTCATTTAATCCTCGAGAAAGTAAAATATTATTTTAAGTCGTGATCATAATTACAGTTAGTATTCAACATTATTTTGCATGGTTAATTATAAATTATTTTGCATAGTTAATTATAAATGCAAAGCAATTTTGAAGACAGATACTTCACTATCATTATTCAAAAGTTAGAATAAGATAAATTGTTTTTATTTTAAAAAATATACCTACACACTAGGCAGTCTTCTAGATTCTATCCATATAGACTTTATCCAAGAGTATGAGCAGTTAAGACTCTATCAAAGAGCTCCTGAGGTATGGGTTCAGCCCTCCTTCGCTTAGTGGGAATTCTTGTCGCGTGCACTAATGTGTTCCATTTATCCCGTCATATCAAATTAGAATTACATAAAATTAGTATTAATAAGAATTGTAGTAAGAAAAAAACAAAACAAAGATCTATTATACCTTTAGATCTCTAAGAGTCCTGTGGTCTACATCCGAGAAAGCTCGTAGCTTAACCTCGCGCCACCTTCTTGATGGTATAAATGTTATTAGAAAGTTAAGTATCCTTATACAGGTAAACTGATACTGATATTATTGATAACGTCATACCTCTCCCAACTCCTAGTAATTCAATCGTGCGCACAAGAGCTTCTACCTCATCCACGGAGAGTGGTCTCCTGGTTCGACGTTGCCCAATTGTATGACTTGAAGGACCCTCTTGTTCTTGGGTTCAAGGAATATGCACCGAGAAACTTTCAGTTTGATGTCCTTCGTTGCAGAGTTTTTGAATATAAAATTAAAAAATATTTCAAAAAAAATATAAAAGGAAAACAAATATTCAAATTAAAATATATTTTAAATGTTTGTTTACTTCAATTTTTTAAATTCTAATGAATCTCTTTTTTATACACTAATAAAAGTTATAATATATCACTTGATCAAAATGACACAAAGAACAAATAATAAACATAATAATAAAAGGAAAACAAATATTCAAATTAAAATATATTTTAAATGTTTGTTTACTTCAATTTTTTTAAATTATAATAAATCTCTTTTTTATACACTAATAAAAGTTATAATACATCACTTGATCAAAATGACACAAAGAACAAATAATAAACATAATAATAAAATTTTGACATAAATTTTGTATCTTTTGAACTTCAATATATGTTGGATAGTGACAAAAAAATATTCATAGCAATTACATTAAATTTTTATATTGTAGTAAATAAAAGTTATTTATACAATTAAAGTGAAAAAAATTACAATATGATTAATAGTGAGTTATATTGTAGTAAATAAAAGTTATTTATACAATTAAAGTGAAAAAAATTACAGTATGATTAATAGTGAGTTATAAAATAACAAATAATTAGATAGAATATATCGAAATATTATTCTACATGATGAAAATAAACAATAAATAAAAATATTAAAAAACTAACAAATGTGTGTTTTAGAAATAATTTGAGAGACTATCGAAAGAAATCGCACAAAGGAAATCAAATGTATAATTAAGGTATGATAAAATGAAAAATACCTTAGAGAACTAATTATTAAATTACGTTTGAAGTGGTTAAAATTAAATAGAAATATCATTAGTGACCAAAAAATTTGTCATTAAATTACAAATAAATTAGTAATTAAATTGGTCACTAAATCAAGTATCGATTCGATCATTGAATCAGTCACTAATTTAGTCATTGATTCAGATAATAAATCAACTACTACCACCAATGACGAAAAATAGTGACTGATATGGGTTACTGACTAAATCAGTCACCATTTCATGTTTTTCTTGTAGTGAATTATCATATACTATTCTTAAATATCATTATATATATATATATATATATATATATATAATGTTAACCACTTCAAACAGAATTTAAAGTGAAAAAATTACATTATGATTAATAATGAGTTATAAAATAAAAAATAATTAGATAGAATATATCGAAATATTATTCTACATGATAAAAATAAAAACAATAAATAAAAATATTAAAAAACTAACAAATGTGTGTTTTAGAAATAATTTGAGAGACTATCGAAAAAAATCACACAAAGGAAATCAAATGTATAACTAAGGTATGATAAGACGAAAAATATCTTAGAGAACTAAGAAAACTTTTCAAATATCAACATATATACTTAATAGTTGAAAAATAACGAAAATTATTTTAATGAAACAAAAGAGTTCTTCAAATTAAATAAAAATTAATAATAATAATAATAAGTAAAGAATTTTTTTTATATTACCTTAAATTGAGAGTATAAACATTCTCATGTGAAAGGAAAATTTATAATAAATAAAAATATTAAAAATTAATATAAATATTCAAATGTGAGGCATAATATTTTTTTTTATTAACATACATCATTTTAACATAATTACATAAAGGTTATGATAAGATAAAAAATATATTGGAGATGAGAATGAGTTTCATGACAAATGAAATAATTAAAAGAAAAAAAAAAGAAAAAAAAATATATATATGTAGGAGTTACTTGATTAATTGTGAATATTTTAATAATTTAAACGAGAATGGAGATATGGCGGGGACGGGTATTATGGCGGGTATATGTACATCCCCATACCCATCCCCATACCCTACTGAAAAAGTCGGGGATTCCCTATACCCATACCCATACCAAGTCAATGCGGGGATTCCTCGTCAAAACGGGGACAGGTTCGGGCAATACCCACGGGGACGGGTTTATTTGCCATCTCTATTCCTAAGTCTCTAAAAGCCATGACTTTTCTGATTCTGGTAACAATGAGAAAAAAACAATTTCTTTTCATATCCATTATTCAAAATAAATATGTGTATGAAATAAAGTTTTGTTGTCTTTCAATTTTGTTTTACACCTTTAAAGAAAATGAAAAATAAATTTTTGACAATTTTTTTTACAAACTTGACAAAGTTTTTATATGTAAAATTAAATTAATTAATTTTTTTATTTTTTAATCAAAATAAAATAATAAAATAGTACTTTTTTTTATCTTTTTAAAAATAAAGTAGTTTTTCGAAATTGTTAAAATTTTATTTGTGAAAATATCATACCCTAAGAAAATTTCAATCTTTCATGTATTATTATATCGTAAAATAAAATTCATGAGTAAAATTACAAAAAAATTACTTACTATCCCTTTATTTTCAATTAAATATTATGACTATTTCTATCTCTCCCTATCTCTCTTTTAGAATTACATCTCATATATGATTTAAAATAATTTATCCTAATAATCTCTAACTGCCATTTTTTTATTTCTATTTCTAAGATAATTTTAAAAATAAAATCATAATTAGTTAAAAAAATTTAAATACTACAATTCATAATCACATTACCCTTGAGAGTTTTGCTATGATTCTAAGTAGATATTATGTTGATTCTCACAAATTCTATTTATGCAATATAAGATTGATTCTTAGACCCACAATAGCCCTCATAACTAAAGGTTCTATTCATAAAAAAAAGTTTTGATTAAACATCACAATATTAATAAGTTTAAAGCACTCAGTTAGCTCATGAAATTCATATAACCTTCTTCTCGTTAATGCTTATATCAAACATAATAACACCTCCATCTAAATACCTGCAAAAACATATTCATAAAATACATCATATTCAGATAAAGGTCAGAACAGAAATACATAGACTGGTTGTTACCGTTAGTCCCTTAGCATTAATGAACAATTATAAAATAATATGTATTATTAAGTCAATATAGTCACAATGATAGAACAGGCTGACGGCCAATCAAGTAATCGTCCAAATAAATTATTTTGCATAGTTAATTATAAATGCAAAGCACAATTTTTAAGACAGATACTTCACTATCATTATTCAAAAGTTAGAATAAGATCAATTGTTTTTATTTTACTAAATATACCTACATACCAGACAGTTTTCTAGATTCTATCCATATAGACTCTATCCAAGAGTATGAGCAGTTAAGACTCTATCAAAGAGCTAATGAGGTATGGGCTCACCCTTCCTTCGCTCAAAGGGAATTCTTGCCGCGTGCACTAATGTGTTCCAGTTTTTCCTATCATATCAAATTAGACTTACATAAAATTAGAATTATTAAGAATTGTAGTAAGAAAAAACCAAAACAAAGATCTATCATACATCTAGATCTCTAAGAGTCATGTGGTCTTCATCCGAGAAAGCTCGTAGCTTAACCTCGCGCCACCTTCTTGATGTTATAAATGTTATTAGAAAGTCAGTTATCCACATATAGGTAAACTGATACTGATATTATTGATAACATCATACCTCTTCCAACTCCAAGTAATTCAACAGTGCGCACAAGAGCTTCTACCTCATCCACGGAGAGTGGTCTCCTGGTTCGACGTTGCCCAATTGTATAACTTGAACGACCCTCTTGTTCTTAGGTTGAAGAAATATGCACCGAGAAACTTTTAGTTTGATGCCCTTCATTGTAGAGTTTCTCAATTTTTTCAATGAGTTCTGCTACATGTCATTTCATGGTGCCACCCGCTTAGAGTTGCCAATTATGGTGTATGTTGTGCACATAAAATTGCTAAGTAAAAATTGTAGTAGCTTTGCAATTAAGCATGGCTTATTTATAACATGCAATCATGTCATTAAGATGACAACATGCAAGATGCATGACATTAATTTAATAATAGAGTAATTTAACATTAAAATCTAATAATTATTTTAATTTATCCAATTAAAGATATTAATTGATAAATTAGAAACGTACAAAATACTTAGACAATTCAATATGCTCTAAGTATTTATTTATTAGCATATGTATAAATATATATATATATATATATATATATATATATATTATAAACATAATATATATAAATTTGAAATAAATCTAAAAAAAATTAAAAAATTAAAATTTTTTACAAAAATGGTGAGTCATCTCGCTAGCGAGTCCTATGGCGCGGCAAGCTGTAGATTCTAGCTTGTTTTCCACTTGCAAACTAGCGTGGTCCAATTAATTTTTGGCAAGTGAAGAATAGAACGAGTTAAATTGGGTTGGACAGTCAAAACAGGTTAGACAAACCCGTGTTGTCACCCATAATTTTTTCCTCTTTGTATTATTCATTATTCCACTAGTTCTTCCTAAGTCTCTAAAAGCCATGACTTATCTGATTTTGGTAACAATGAGACAAAAACAATTTCTTTTCATATCCATTATTCAAAATAAATATGTGTATGAAATAAAGTTTTATTGTCTTTCAATTTTGTTTTACACCTTTAAAGAAAATGAAAAATAAATTTTTGACAATTTTTTTTTACAAACTTGACAAAGTTTTTATATGTAAAATTAAATAAATAATTTTTTTTTTATTTTTTAATCAAAATAAAATAATAAAATAGTACTTTTTTTATCTTTTTAAAAATAAAGTAGTTTGTCAAAATTGTTAAAATTTTATTTGTGAAAATATCATACCCTAAGAAAATTTCAATCTTTCATGTATTATTATATCGTAAAATAAAATTCATGAGTAAAATTACAAAAAAATTACTTACTATCCCTTTATCGTCAATTAAATATTATAACAATTCCTCTCTCTCCCTATCTCTCTTTTTAGAATTACATCTAATATATAATTTAAAATAATTTATCCCAATCATCTCTAACTACCATTTTTTATTTCTATTTCTAAGATAATTTATAAATAAAATCATAATTAGTTAACAAATTTAAATACTACAATTCATAATTACATAACCCTTGAGAGTTTTTTTATGCATACCAGTAGATATTGTGTTGATTCTCACAAATTCTATCTATGAAATATAAGATTGATACCTAGACCCACAATAGCCCTCACAACTAAAGGTTCTATTAATAAAAAAAGTTTTGATTACACATCACAATATTCATAAGTTTAAAGCACTCAGTTAGCTCATAAAATACATATAACGTTCTTGTCCTTAATGCTTATATCAAACATAATAACATCTCCATCTAAATACCTACAAAAACATATTCATAAAATACATCATATTCAGATAAAGGGCAGAATAGAAATACAAAGACTGCTCATTACAGTTAGTCCCTTAGCATCAATGAACAATTATAAAAGAATATGTATTATTAAGTCAATATAGTCACAATGATAGAATAGGCTGACGGCCAATCACCAATCCAGTAATCGTCCAAAGTTCTCCATAATTGATAAGAACTACATTTTATCACATTCAAGTAACTCTATATATAATGAATTTAATATTTCATTTAATCCTCGAGAAAGTAAAATATTATTTTAAGTCGTGATCATAATTACAGTTAGTATTCAATATTATTTTGCATGGTTAATTATAAATTATTTTGCATAGTTAATTATAAATGCAAAGCAATTTTTAAGACAAATAATTCACTATCATTATTCAAAAGTTAGAATAAGATAAATTATTTTTATTTTAACAAATATACCTACAAACCAGGCAGTCTTCTAGATTCTATCCATATAGACTCTATCAAAGAGCATGAGCAGTTAAGACTAAACTCAAAACCCGAAACACGAAACCTCAAACCAAAAACTTGAAACCTATAACCCGAAACCTGTAACCAGAAACCCAAAACCTGAAACCCGAAACCCTAAACCCTAAACTCGAAACCCCAAACTCGAAACCCCAAACCTGAAACCCAAAACCCGTACCCCAAAATCCGAAACTCCAAACCCCAAACCCAAAACACGAATCCTGAAACCGAAAACTTGTAACTCGAAACCCTAAACCGGAAACCTGTAACCCGAAACCCGTAACCCGTAACCCCAAAGCCAAAACTTGAAACCCGTAACCCGTAACCTGAAATCCGAAACCCCAAACCCTAAACCCGTAACCCAAAACTCGAAACCCAAAACTCAAAACCCCAAACCCGATACCCGAAATTCCAAACCCTAAACCCGAAACCCAAAACCTGTAACTTGAAACCCGAAACCCGAAACCCAAAACTCAAAACCCCAAACCCCAAACCCAAAACCCGAAACCGGACACCCATAACCCGAAACTCGAAACCCAAAACCCGAAACTTGAAACCCCAAACATAAAACTCGAAACCCGAAATCCGAAACCCCAAACCCTAAACCCGATACCCGAAATTCCAAACCCTAAACCCGAAACCCAAAACCCGTAACCCGAAATCCCAAACTCGAAACACCAAACCCCAAACCCAAAATCCCAAACCCCAAACCCAAAACCCGAAATCGGACACCCATAACCCGAAACTCGAAACCCGAAACCCGAAACTTGAAACCCCAAACATAAAACTCGAAACCCGAAACCCGAAATCCGAAACCCCAAATTCGAAACCCCAAACCCTAAACCCGATACCCGAAATTCCAAACCCTAAACCCGAAACCCAAAACCCGTAACCCGAAACCCCAAACTCGAAACACCAAACCCCAAACCCAAAACCCGTAACCCAAAAATTGAAACCCAAAACTCGAAATCCGAAACCCGAAATCGGACACTCGTAACTCGAAACCCGAAACACAAATCCCGAAACCCGAAACCAGAAACATTTAACCCGAAACCCTAAACCGCAAAGCCATAACCCGAAACCTGAAACCCCAAACATCAAATCCGAAATCCGAAACCACAAATTCGAAACCCAAACCCCAAACCCAAAACCCGATATTCGAAATTCCAAACCCTAAACCCGAAGCCGAAAACCTGTAACTTAAACCCGAAACCCGAAACTGGAAAATCGTAACCCGAAGCCCCAAACCCGAAACCTGAAACCTGAAACCTGAAACCTGAAACACGAAATTCGAAACCCGAAACCCGAAACATGAAACCCCAAACCACAAACTCGAAACCTGTAACCCGAAACCCATAACCTGAAACCCGAAACTCCAAACCTTAAACCATAAACCCGAAACCCGAAACCCCAAACTCGAAACCCCAAAACCGAAACCCAAAACCCGTAACCCGAAACCCAAAACCCAAAACTCCAAACCCCAAACTTGAAACACGAATCCTCAAACCGAAAACTTGTATCTCGAAACCCTAAATCCGAAACCTATAACCCGAAACCCGTAACCCGTAACCCGAAAGCCGAAACTCGAAACCCGTAAACCGAGACACGTAACCCGATATCCGAAACCCCTAAACCCTAAACCCCAAACTTGAAACCCGAAACTCGAAACCCAAAACCCAAAACCCCAAACCCGATACCCAAAATTCCAAACCCTAAATCTGAAACCTAAAACCCGTAACCTGAAACCCGAAACCCCAAACTCGAAACCCCATCCCCTAAATCCAAAACTCGAAACCGAACACTCATAACCCGAAACTCGAAACCCGAAACCCGAAACCCCGAATTCGAAACCCCAAACCCCAAACCCTAAACCCGATACACGAAATTCCAAACCCTAAACCCGAAAACCTAAACCTGAAACCCCCAACCCCAAACCCAAAAGGCGTAACCCGAAACCCAAAACCCGAAACACAAATCCTGAAATCCGAAAACAGAAATACTTAACCTGAAATTCTAAACCGGAAAGTAGTAACCCAAAACCCGTAACCAGAAACTTGAAACCCCAAACATCAAACCCGAAACCCCAAATTCGAAACTCTAAAACCAAAACCCGTAACCCGAAACCAGTACCCCCGAAACCCGAAACCCCAAACATCAAACCCCAAACCCGAAACCCAAAACCCCAAATTCGAAACCCAAAATCCCAAACCCAAAACCCGATATTTGAAATTTCAAACCCTAAACCCGAATCCGAAAACCCGAAACCCGAAACTCGAAA